>NC_135811.1:12669012-13269012 GCF_964213995.1 Mustelus asterias | reverse complement strand
CAATCCTGATAAATGCGAAGTGATGCATTTTGGTAGAAATAATGTAGGGAGGAGCTATACGATAAATGGCAGAACCATAAAGGGTGTAGATAGGCAGAGGGACCTGGGTGTGCAAGTCCACAGATCCTTGAAGGTGACGTCATAGGTGGAGAAGGTGGTGAAGAAGGCATATGGCATGCTTGCCTTTATAGGACGGGGCATAGAGTATGAAAGTTGGGGTCTGATGTTGAAGATGTATAGAACGTTGGTTCGGCCACATTTGGAATACTGCGTCCAGTTCTGGTCGCCACACTACCAGAAGGACGTGGAGGCTTTGGAGAGAGTACAGAGGAGGTTTACCAGGATGTTGCCTGGTATGGAGGGGCTTAGTTATGAGGAGAGATTGGGTAAACTGGGGTTGTTCTCCCTGGAAAGACGGAGGATGAGGGGAGACTTAATAAAGGTGTACAAAATTATGAAAGGCATAGATAGGGTGAACGGTGGGAAGCTTTTCCCCAGGTCGGTGGTGACGTTCACGAGGGGTCATAGGTTCAAGGTGAAGGGGGGGAGGTTTAACACAGATATCAGAAGGACATATTTTACACAGAGGGTGGTTGGGGCCTGGAATGCGCTGCCAGGCAAGGTGGTGGAGGCGGACACACTGGGAACGTTTAAGACTTATCTAGACAGCCATATGAACGGAGTGGGAATGGAGGGATACAAAAGAATGGTCTAGTTTGGACCAGGGAGCGCCACGGGCTTGGAGGGCTGAAGGGCCTGTTCCTGTGCTGTATTGTTCTTTGTTCTAAAAGAGGTCCATCTGAACCAAGGGTGACTCGGGATGGGCAATAAATGCTGGCCCCCAAGTCCCAAGAATGAATGAAAAAGGAAACTGAGGCTGGGGCACCCGTTGTGGGCGGGTGCGGTGATTGATTGATGGCTGCGCGGACCAATGGGCGGCCGCGGCGGTGGCAGGGCTGTGGAGCAATGAGGAGAGAGGGGGCGGGGTCTGTGCAAGGGGGCGGGGCCGCCGGCAGCCGCGTCCCGGCAGGTGCGCCTCGCGCTGGCCGGTTCGAGCTCCCCGGCCAACTGTCAACACATTCAAAATGACAGGTGAGAAGCAGCCGACGCCGATCGGCTTGTTTTTTTTAAAAAAATCTATTCGTTTGCAATCGCGTTGATCATGAATAACCCCGACCCCATAATAAATTATTGTTAATTCCCCCTGCCCGACCCGGGCCTTGCCCCTCGCCCCGCCCCCCCGACCTCGTCCCCGGCGGGGAGCTGTCCAAGGTGGAGAGAAATAAAGACTGGAAGCTTCTCCGGCGGCGCTTTTAGCAGCTTACCGTGCTATGAGGCGCTGATGTGTTAAAATCGAAGGTGTTTCTGTCCCCCCACCACGCTACAAAAGGGTCCTATTTATTATTTAACTCTTGCTGTGCCCCCTCCTCGCACTCGCCTTCCAGCCCAGGGGCGTCTGCCACCTGACGCATGCGCAGTTGGCACAGTGCCCCTGCTCTTGCCCAGCCTCCAAGAGTGGGTAAAGATCAGTCATCACTCTGCTTGCTTTTACTTACCTATTTATTTATTTATGAGTGTCACAAGTGGTTAGCACTGCGGCCTCACAGCGCCAGGGCTCCCCCGGGGTTGGGTTCGATTCCCAGCTTAGAATCATAGAATCCCTACAGTGCAGAAGGAGGCCATTCACGGCCCATCGAGTCTGCAGCGACCACAATCCCACCCAAGCCCTGTCCCCGTAACCCCACCGTAATCACCCTTCTAATCCCCTGACACTAAGGGGCAAACTAGCATGGCCAACCCACCTAACCTGCACATCTTTGGAGTGTTGGGGAGGACCCGGAGGAAACCCACGCAGACACGGGGAGAATGTGCAAACTCCACACAGTCACCCGAGGCTCGAATTGAACCCGGGTCCCTGGCGCTGTGAGACAGCAGTGCTAACCACCATGCCACCGTGCCCCCAGCCTCCCCTCTCCCCCCTCTCCCACCAGCCTCCCCCCTCCCCCCTCTCCCCCCACCTCCGCGCCCCCCGCCCCCAAGCTTGAGTCACTGTCTGTGGCACGTCTGCACGTTCTCTCCACGTCTGCGTGGGTTTCCTCCGGGTGCTCCAGTTTCCTCCCACGGTCCGAAAGACATGCTGGTTAGGTGCCTTGGCCGTGCTAAATTCTCCCTCAGTGTGCCCAAACAGGCGCCGGATGTGGCGACGAGGGGATTTTCACAGTAACCTCGTTGCAGTGTGAATGTAAGCTTACTTGTGACACAAACTTTTAAAATAAACTGTAAAACTTTAACTCTGCAATGAAGTTACTGTGAAAACCCCCTATGGGAGGAGGGGGGGCGGTAATTTGCCTCTTTTGTGTACCTGAAATTGAATAAATAATAAATTTTAGGCTTTCCATTGAGCTTTACAAAGTCCATGTAATTTAATTCTAGTCCTGTGTTATTTATTTTAATATAAGTAACTTCCATTAGTTTAATTTAACAGTATTGCTTATTTTTTTTCCAGTTCAATAACTGTCAGATAATCACTTAGACAAAATGATGGAGAGTTTGGCAATTATTTGTTGCCACACAACATTTGTTTCTGACATATTTTTCCACACGATGTCACCAATTGATTGGGAAGGAAGATGTAAGACAAGGATTCCTTTGTACTGTTCCAGACAGTAAAAATGAACGTAATTGACAGACCCATCTCTCTTGCCTGATAAACATTCTGTAATTTATACAAACCAGATTATTGATGAATTGTTGGTGCACTGCACTGGCATGGCGCATTCATTTGACTCCGCAAGAAGGGAGATGACTAATGCTATACACACCAGCAATCATGCTGGTGGTGCAAACACAGCAACAAAGTACCTGCTGAAGAAACAGCACAAACAAGTGAATGGACAGCCTCGAGGAACCCGATCTACCTCACCCATGGGCAGGGTGATCCTTATTACTGGTACTTCTCCAGTTGAAGGTAAGGGCATAATATCTGGATAATAACATTATAATTAATGAAAACTGTCCACTTCACAATTACTTTTAAATTGGATCAGGTTACAGAGATGATTAGCAGTTTGACTGCCTTTAAAGCTTTCAACCACAGTGTGATAAATTAGAGCTTTCTTTGACCTCTAGGTTCTGAGTGGAATCCGGTTGAAAATTATAATCTGTAAATCTGTTCCCCTTAGTCCAAAAGCAACATACCGTGGAAGCTCAAAATCTGAAATAAGCATGGAAAATATTGGAAAAACTCAGCAGGTCTGATAGAATCTATGAAGAGAGAAACAGAGTTAATGGGTGGGATTTTACACATTCCCAGTAGTGTATTTTCCAATGGTGGAAGCTGCTTGCCTTGACTAGCAGTGGGATCTTCCTGTCCTGCCAATGTCCAATGCGTTTTGCGTTCTTTGCTGGCCACACCACCGGGGAACCCACCACAGGGAGGTCACCACTGGTAGGACTGGATGATCTCACTGCAGGATGGACCAGAAAATTCAGCCCAATGTTCAGGTTGTGACTTTTCTTCAGAGTTGGGGACATGTTTTAATGGGTGCCCTGCATCCAAAGAGTCAGCAGGAGGTGCGTCCCTGCTGATGTTGGTTGTTCTTCAGCCATTTAACTCTGACTATTGCCCCTCATTTGGGAAAATTAAGTTCTTCCTCAGAAAGTTGCCGAGCATGTCTGGTGGCCTCTGCTGAACATATAGGCAGTCCCAAGAGCCAGTGATAGAGCTGGGATTTAGCTGAGTGCTGGGAAGTGTCATGGTCACGGCAGGGCTGTGAAGGATGGCCGCAGGGGTGGTGGATGTCTTAATACAGAGACCGAAGGGAAGGGAGTATCCAAGGGAGGGGAAGAGGGGTAAAGACCTTGATGGTATCAGTGTCCACAGTAAGAAATTTAGCAACACCAGGTTAAAGTCCAACAGGTTTATTTGGTAGCAAATGCCACTAGCTACCAAATAAACCTGTTGGACTTTAATCTGGTGTTGTTAAACTTCTTACTGTGTTTACCCCAGTCCAACGCCGGCATCTCCACATCATGGGTATCAGTGTCCCACAGGGAAAGAGGCCAGTGAAGGCGCTTTCTCTTGCCACCCTCTCCCCCAATCCTCCCCACCCTGATCACAAGGCATGAGCATGGTAAACCTACTCACTCCTCCTCCCCCCCCCCCCCCCCCCCCCCCCCCGATTTCCTCCCTTCCCCAACTGCCACTCCCATCCAACATCCATGACCCCCCACCAGTCTGAAAATTGAAGACGGGTGGAAAACAGCCCTTAAATGGCAATTGATTATCCACAATTTGGGTGAGGGTGGGCAGGGGTCATAGGCCTCGCACCACCCCCACCCCAGCCCCAGACATGAGTCAGGACATGAGAGTGAAGGTGGCGGCAATAAGGCTCCCAAGTCATTTTACAGGCCTTCTCCCCTCTTACAACCTGCAGGTGGGAGCCTATTAAATTCTGCCCTGGGGAATGTTAGAAATGTAGGTGAAATGGAGGAGAGTAGAAAAGGAACAAAGGGAAGGTCTCTGCTTGGGCGGAGGGTGTGAGGTATTAAATGATGCAAGAATTGATGGGGCACAACCAAAGAGAGTGGTAATAAGGACAAATAAAGAAACAAACAATTGGTGCAGAAGACGGATTGACTGGCAGAATAATGAACCATTACCATTTGAAAGCCAAGTGAGATAATCCAAGATTAAGGCCAAGACATAAAAAGAAAACAAAATAAAATGGGGGAAACTGAAATTATGGTGTGAATTTGTTGAACTCAGTGCTGGGTCCAGATGTCTGTAACATGTCTAATCAAAAAATGAGATACTGCTCATCAAGCTTGCGTTGAGCTCACTTGGGACTCTTCTTTTTCTACCCCTCCCTTTTAACCCACCTAAAAGCTGTTACATTTCTAAAATTTCCCAGTTCTGATGAAAGATCACATCCTGAACTGTTAATGCTGTTCCATGTAAAATGAGTAAAGCTTCAACCCACATCTTACTGCGGGGTAGAGTAAAAATTGTCAATAATTTGCCATTGTCAATAAATAAGTGTGTGTGTTTGCGTGGGTTTCCCACGCAAACAATGGATGCCATTGTCAATAAATAGGTGCGTGTGTTTGCGTGGGTTTCCTCCGGGTGCTCCGGTTTCCTCCCACAGTCCAAAGATGTGCGGGTTAGGTTGATCGGCCATGCTAAATTGACCCTAGTATCGGGTGGATTAGCAGGGTAAATATTTGGGGTTATGGGGATAGGGTGGGATTGTTGTCGGTGCAGACTCGATGGGCCGAATGGTCTCCTTCTGTACTGTAGGGATTCTATGATCTTAAGGTTACTCAGAGGATGCACTATGCAGGAGGTTTGTGTTAGAACACACTGCAAAGGGTTTTAACAGTGAACTTCTCTTGTGACCTGACCAGATATCTGTGCATTTTTCATTGGTGTTTCTTCAGTTTTCCCAAAGGCACATTAAATTACACCAGGTGAGACAGGGCACGATTGAATCAGTAAACTGCTTTATTTTATAGTAGGGCGACACATAGAGGAAAACAGATATAACAGAATTGCCTAGTTACATACAAACACACATATTGGGAGCAAAAGTATACCATTTTTTAACGTTTATTTATTAGTCACAAGTAAGCTTATATTCACACCGCAATGAAGCCACTGTGAAAATCCCCTAGTTGCCACACTCCGGCGCCTGTTCGGGTACACCCTGGGAGAATTTAGCATGGCCAAATCACCTAACCTGCATATCTTTTGGACTGTGAGAGGAAACCGGAGCACCCGGAGGAAACCCACACAGACACTGGGAGAATGTGCAGACACCACACAGACAGTGACCCAAGCCAGGAATTAAACCCGGGCCCCTGCTGCCTCACAGCACCAGTACTAACCACTGTGCCACCATGCTACCTTTGGCTCCTCGATCCTGCTCTGATTTTTTTCAATTAGACATGTGACAGACATCTGGGGGGACGATTCTCCCAAAAAAACTCTTAAGTGCTGAATTCGCAGGAAAACAGGTGTAAATCATGCTGGTTTTCTCAGTGGGAGTTCACACCAGAATCTCCCACAGTCTGTGAAATGCAGAGCTCACAATTGTGAATCTAATTAAAAGCTCGGGGGGCAGGGCCTATTCACGCCAGAGTCTGACAGCTCCGGGCTTCTGCGCATGTGCAGTGGCCCCAAACTGTCAGCCTGCAGTTTGTTGGCCAGCTCGATCGCTGGCCAGCCCAGGACCCTTGGAGTGCTGCCCCCCCCAGGCCCCCGATGGCCCCCACGACCATTCCTGGGCTGGCCCCGACTCCCCTCCCATCCCGGAACACCGATCTCCAGCTCTCTCACCACCGCCCCCCCCCCCCCCCCCCGCCCCAAAGCAGCGATGATCCCCCCTCCCCCCAGCAGATCTCCCCGCTCCCCCCGTGGGAGACCCCACCCCCCAGCAAACCTCCCCACTCCCCCATGGGAGGCAAACCCCCCCCTCCCTCCCCCAGCAGACCACCCCCCCTTCCTCCAGCCCCGATCGTTCCCAATGCAAAGTGGCAGCAGGAGCTCCCACCCCCACAGATCATCCCTAGGCCCTCCCCAGGCCCCGCCCCTTGGCACTGCCCGATGCCAGGTGGACAGCGCCAAGATGCCCCCTGGGCATGGGTACTTTGCCCCTAGGGCAGTGTCAGGAGGCACAGGCTGGCACTGCCAGGGTGCCCATGCCTGGGGACACAAACCCCCACCGCCCGACCCTCTGGGGGGCCCCAATTGCCCCCCCTTCACTCCAGCTAGTTCCCCGCAAGTGGAAAGCTAGTCTGAACCCCGCTGGAGTGAAATTGCACTGACGGGGTGGGAGATGCTAGTGGGCCCGGAGACTTCAGTCCTGGGCCCGGTAATGACATTAAAATAAGATTAAAAATAGATGAAAATCACTTACCTGTTGTTCCCGCTGGTTTCCAGTGTCGTCCCGACTGGAAAGTGTGGAATTATACTTTGTGCACGCATCTCTGACAGTGTCATCAGAGATGCGCGCGCGTCAGGAACGCGTGCACGAATCCCGCGAATCGGCCCACACACGATTCTCCCAGCCCGCCGCGGTAAACGATTAGCATGTCGGGATAGGAGAATCACCCCCCTGGACTCAACATTGAGTTCAACAATTTCAGTTAAGGTGTAATTTGTGATCATGTAGTCATACAAACTAAAATAATACACAGCAATTAATCTTACTTAACTTAAACAAAACAAGCTGTGTCATGTCTTACAACCAGGACAGAATCTGTCTCTGTTCAATCCCTTATCTTTTGAATGCTCAATAACCCTTTTCTCTTTGAATTTGTGGTGTCTGTGTTCTGATTTATAAAAGCTTTTCTCATAGTGCAGCCAAGGACAAATTATTTCCCAATACAATGGGGTGGTTGTCTTTCTAAATATCCAGACAAGCTAATGAATCATTTGCTCCTTCGGGGAAAAATGTCTGATTCACATAACAACTGTCCTTCAACTGACTTCAGATTCACAATCCAGGACTGAACTGAGAAACTGAACCCTTTGGAATAAATTTTAACTTGTATCTAGATTATTTCATACAATTCATTGAATCCCTACAGTGCAGAGGAGGCCATTTGGCCCATTGAGTTTGCACCGAGTCTCTGACAGAGCACCTCACCCAAGTTCCCTCCCTATCCCTGTGACCCCATACACTTGATGTGGAGATGCCGGCGTTGGACTGGGGTAAACACAGTAAGAAGTCTCATAACACCAGGTTAAAGTCCAACAGGTTTATTTGGTAGCAAAATCCACTAGCTTTCGGAGTACTCCGAAAGCTAGTGGATTTTGCTACCAAATAAACCTGTTGGACTTTAACCTGGTGTTGTGAGACTTCTTACCCCATACACTTACCATGGCTAATCCATTTAACCTACACATCTTGGGACACCAAAGGGCAACTTAGCATGGCCAATCCACCTAACCTGCACATCTTTGGACTGTGGAAGGAAACCAGAGCACTGGAAGGAAACCCTTGCAGATACGGGGAGAATGTGCCAATTCCACACAGTCAACCAATGCTGGAATGGAACCCGGGTCCCTGGAGTTGTGAGGCAGCAGTGCTAACCACTGTGCCACTGTGCTGCCACGGGGAAATTATCAAATAATCCTGACATCTATCTTAAATTCAGTACATATTATGCTGTGTTTTATGCTGTTCTATTATTTATAATAGTCTAGAATAAACCAAAAGCATTTAGATCTGGTCATGGAGTCAATTAATATTTTTACACCTCTGGCACAAAATAGATTCTGATATAGGAGTTTTACATTTGTTATGTAGATGAAAAATTTGGATTTCTGTTGCACCATGTAATATCTTTCAGAAATATTGCAACTGCTTTCACATACAGAGAATTACTTTGAACTCCAGTGATTGTAGTTACATGGGGAAATACCATAGAGTTTTATTTACAGGCAGCAAGATCTGCCAGACAGCAGTGATACAAATTAATTGCTTTTTGGTGATGCTTGTTGAGGTAGGAATATTGGCTGGAGCACTGACATCTACTTGCTACCTGAACAATATCATCATACAGGAGATAGATTGTAAATGTATAATTCTACACATTTGCTCCCTTTGTTGCCTCCACACTTGCACATACACAAACTCACATTTGCACAAATTGATGGACAGTTTAAAGGCATGCCTTCCCTAAAAAGTTCAGAAATTTTGCATTGGAAATGTTGCATTCTGGTTTGGTTTAATTAATTTTCTCTGCCTGTCCCCTTTCATTCTGCTCTTCTCTCTCTCTCTTACTTTAAAGCATTAATTTTATGTTGACTTGCTTCTCCTTCTCTTTTCAAAATTTAAGATGGAACATTTGTTCTCCCTCCCATCTGTTCATGCTGTCACTCGTGTTTCCCAAATTCACATTGTCATTCTACTCCATCTCGTTCCTCAATTCATACTGGCACTCTTCTCCCTCTCCCCCTTTAGTTGTCAGTCTTCTGCTCCCAGGTTTAACTTTGACAGGATTTCCTCTGCCCCTCCCTCAGCTCATACTTACATTTTCAATCCCATCTTCCACTCAGTTCATGCTGGCATTTTTCATTCTAGCCTCTCCTTCAATCGATATGGACATACTCCTTTCTTATGCTATGCTTGTACTAATTACTTCCCCTTTCCGCTCCATCCTCAGTTCTTGCTTGCATGTCTCCTACTTTTGAAAGAACAAAATGCTAATATGCATGAAAACCCTTATGATAGTTTTGTGAGTTTACAAATATTTTTATCTATAACAGGGCTTAATTCTCTTGAACAGCAGATTATTCAATCTGTGCAGTGGATTGTATCCAGGAAATTAAACAATGTACTGCTTACACCTGGCCACATGCCTGGTGTCCGGGAACATTTATCAGTTACCTAAACAGTCAGATTGAACCTGAACAAACAGACAAAACCTTCATCCATAGTATGCTTCCATAATTAAGCAGTCCCTCAGCGTTGCACGACAATGTCAGCCTAAAGTTTATGCTCAAGCCCTGGAATGTGGCTGGAACACACAACTTTTTGACTCAATGGTGAGAGAATTCAATTAATTGAACCAAGCTGACCCTCAGGTAAATGAAATGAATATTGGAATTTTCAGCATCTCTCATGCTGATCCAGGATTTGAATGCTACATCTAACAATGTACTAGTATTCACAGCAGAAATGCAAAGTGGTTTTTGCTGCTTTTTCATTAGTGCAAGAATTTGGTGAGAGAGCCAGGTGATTAATTGACTGATTTTTCTGAACTAATTTCTTCTCATTCTCTTTAGGGAGGTACCTTTCCTTCAACTGTTATGAGATTTAGACAGAGATCAAATTAATCTGGTGAAATATATTTATTCCCACAGCTGGCACTGAAGAATGCAATTCAGCTGAGGCAATCCATACCATCACAGTGGGGAAAAACCTTGATGGGAAGCTGGGATTCAGTGTCCGTGGGGGCTCCGAACATGGTCTTGGAATATTTGTTAGCAGAATAGAAGAAGGAAGTGCAGCTGGTAAGATATGTCTTTAATATCTTTAAAACAGAAATTCTTAACTTATTTGCTATTAGTTTTAATATACTTTTAGTTTGAAGCGGAAGCTAGCTGAACTTGTACATTGTCCTTGTAATTTAAGACTATTACCATTATATTATTCCTCTCCTCCTTATTTGTAAGATATTCTGCTTGTTATTGTGCTTGTATTGGAAAGAGTGCAGGGTACAAGAAGGAAATTACTGCCTGTAACTTCCGAGCTCCAGGTCTTTGTAATTGGGGGGAGGAGGGGAAGACACCAAAGATACACTGGGGAACATTCCCCAGCCGTCCTCAGGTAAGGATTGCATGGCAGTAACCCAGGAAGTTTAAACTCACATTGGGAAATTTCCCTGCAATTAGAACCATCCAAAAGAGTACAGTATAAATCTCATACTTCAGAAAGTTTTGACTGCCTCACCAGAATAGTCACCCAGGAAAAGTTAGTGGAATTAAAACCATTTCTAACTCCTGGGTAACTATAGTGCTGCACAGTTCTTGCCCGACCTGAGTCGGAAGGTCAGGTGAGAAAGAAGCATCTGGATTTCCAGCCAAGAAATTAAGAGTGGAGCGGCAATCTGACTGTGATTGCCAGTCTACAGGTGTTCAGAGCCAATATATCGCAACAAATGAGCTGCAAAACATTCAGATTCTCAATGAGTTTGTTTTTCTGCCTAGAACAAAGTGGCCTCTGCGTTGGTGATAAAATTATGGAGGTCAATGGAATCAGTTTAGAAAATATCACAATGGGAAGTGCTGTCACTGTGCTCACTGGAAGCCATCGCTTACGTTTGGTAGTAAGACGCTTGGGAAAAGTGCCAGGGATCAAATTTTCTAGAGAACTGACCACATGGTAAGTAAACTTCCAGGACGTTGCACATTTTTCGTGTTGCTCTGTGCTGGGATACATGTGACATTTTTGGAGTATTTGAAGCAAACTCTGGCCTTAAGCCACAAAGGTTAAAATGTTAATAAAGGAACAGATAGATTGAACTTGATGTACAATTCGTGCAGTCATTTTGATCATAAGTGATCCTGGGGTAAAATTTGTCTTCTCAATAACATAAAAGTAATCTAGCATACAAATGGGAAATTAAACTGCACGTTCACAATTTTTTTGTTATAAAGTTATGATTGAAAACAATTTTGCCTCTCAAGTGTGAATTGGTGGGACTGTGACCTGGTCAACATCACATTTGATGGACTAGCAGCTTTCTGTGAGTTATTTTGACATCACACCAAAATACAAATATTTCCATTTCATTCTCAATTGTTTTCCTGCACCAATCTGCAGAATTCAGTCAGTCTTGTTGATTTTAGAAATCTGCAACACAAAATAAGTGCAAGTAAAGGAAACCTGATTCTATTGCCAGTGTCAACAGGGCTGCAAGCGGTTTAGTGTAAAATATAAACACATAAATTATAATGTTCTCCCAAATGTCTTTCAATGTAATGCTCATGCTTACATATGCATGGTGTTGGAGAATGAAGAAGGAAGGCTAAACAACCAGTTGATATTTGGAGAAGTGCTTTCTAACATGCCTGATGTTTTGGTTGAGAGGAGGGGTTACAAACGTTGTTCTGAACCTTTGTCACATCAAGGAAAATAGTCGTTTAGTGTTTTACTTTATTAATTTTTTTGATAGTTACAAATGGTATGAAACACTCTCACTGTGCCTTCAAAGTTGTCTTTCTTGTGTGCACGAGCAAACTATGATCTCCTGAAGAAAGTATAATTTACTTTTAGCATTGTATATATTTTGCACACTTATATATTGTACTTTCTTGTTCTTTCTATGATTTTTTTGTGCTAACAATCGATGTACAAGGTACATATGTTTAAATGTTCTGCAACTATAAAACTAGTTCTAATATTAATAAACTTTACAACTATTGCATTTTAAATGATGGTACAAAGGTGCTAAAAGCAGTAGGTTTATAGGTTGCGGAATAAGTAGATCGAGTCCCATGATTTTAAATGAGCATGTGATAAAATTATGTTATTTTAAGAAAACTGCATATTAGAGCAATTTTGCACTACTGGAGCTAACGATTGAAGTAGAGGCTATGTAAATTTGTGAGCAGAGATTGGATTGATGTTTTAAAGAAAGGTGTAAAGGCTATGTGAATAGGGCAGGCGTTTGCTTTTTGGATGATTGTTTGTTTGGCAGATGAACATCAACAAAGACTGGTTGAGCCAACTAGGCTGTTTCCACATTGTAATTTCAATGTAATTCTGTGTGAAATTGGTGTCACAACAAAACATTTTCATTTATTTACTGCATATTAAATTATTAATGCTTCACTGAGGATGCAGAGATAGAAATCTCGTTTTTTTTATTAGGGTTGACACAGCAACAAGAAAGATAATAGCAGAGAAAACTAAAAATTCTACAGACAGTATGTCTGAGGATGGAACCAGGAAAATTATCCACCTCTACACCAGTTCAGATGATGTGTGCCTAGGTTTTAATATTAGAGGTGGGAAGGAATTTGGCTTGGGAATATATGTGTCCAGGTAAGGTTCAGCTTTCTGTTGAATGCTGTTTATACAAAGTTAATCAGTATATTGATCTTGCCGGTTATTAAAGATTTTAAAGAGCAGAGTGTCATGATCCCTATATGTTATTTTTAAAATCAAACACTTAAGCTGTAAACTGCTAATAGGTACTAGGTTGGAAAAGTTTATGATCTATGTTTTTTGGTTGTAGGCAAAATCCATAACTTTTAAACTTATGCCTATTTTAAAATAAAGCAAGGAGAAATGTAATACAACCACATTTGGCATTCATACCAGAAAAGTGCGTGGTTGAAAAATATGTCCTTACGTGCTTCCGAGACATCACATATGCAGAGAATCAATAGCAAGACACAAAGACAAATAACAAATGGTTTTCAAATAAAAGGGTTTTTATTTAGGCCGACCAAAATTCTTTTTTGTTCTAACTAAATGTTAGACTTCTTAAATTGATGTTAAAAACATGCACATGAATTTCTTGTTAGGAGAGAGACGTTATAACTGTGATTCTGCACATAACTGCACAAAACCTGAATGATGTGGGACCATCATTTGCAGTCATTTGCAGCACAACTTGTTTGTCATAAATAGAGCATTTTGTGAACATTTTTATACTTCAGTGTAAATTTCATATACTTTATTCATCAGATGTGCTGTACTATTTAAATATTTAAAAGTATATTTACTTCTATGTTACAGTGCATTTATGGGGATGAAATTGATCAGGTGATAGCACAAAACAGAATGATGGTGAACAGGCTGACCATTTTGCATTGCACCCAAACTTATTTTTAGTTGAAGTCAGTGGAAAATAAATTGGACATGATTTACCATCAGCCTGTCTTGCACTATTGCTGTTGATAAGTTTCAGTTGCCCTCTCCCCTCTCATTTGTCCCTCTAAGCTGCATAGGTGCACAGCCAAACAACTTTCTTAGAAGGACAACAAACAGTCTGCACACGACAAGAAATTTTGGAGGGAACATTTTCCACACATCTTTTTTTCTGCACAACACTTGAAAAAAGATTAGCAATGCTGTTGAGTCGATGGCAGTTCCCTTTTTGAATGCTTTAAAAACATAATGATTGCTTTTACTTCCCTTCAACTTTTTAATTTCCCTAATCTCCTCTTGAAGATGTTCAATTCTTTCCAGACTATGGTTCTGTAGGCACCAGGAACCTCTTAGTGCGTTCCGCAAGTGGCTATTCTTTATCTGTGAACAGAGATAGTGGGTGTTACATATGTGTTAACGCTGTTTCAGTTGTGATGTGCACAATCCTAAACCCAATTCCACTCTTGATTGACACCTGTATTTTGAGCAACAATTGCAAGATGACTTTTTTTTATTCATTCGTGGGACATGAGCGTCGCTGGCTGGCCAGCGTTTATTGCTGTCTTCTTGAATCGCTCAGTCCACGTGCTGTGGGTTGACCCACGATGCCGTTAGGGAGGGAATTCCAGGATTTTGACCCAGCGACTGCAAAAGAACAGTGACATATTTCCAAGTCAGGATGGTGAGTGGCTTGAAGGGGAACTTGCTGGTGATGGTGTTCCCATGTATCTGCTGCTCGTGTCCTGCCAGATGAAAGTGGTCATGGGTTTGGAAGGTGCAGCCTAAGGATCTTTAGTGAATTGCTGCAGTGCATCCTGTAGATAGTACACACTGCTGCTACTGAGTGTGTCGGTGGTGGAGGGAGTGGATGTTTGTGAATGTAGTGCCAATCAAGCGGGCTGCTTTGTCCTGGATGATGTCAGGTTTCTTGAGTATTGTTGGAGCTGCACCCATCCAGGCTAGTGGGAGTATTCCATTACACTCCTGACTTGTGCCTTGTGGGTGGTGGACAGGTTTTGGGGAATCAGGAGGTGAGTTGCTTGCAGCAGTATTCCAAGCCTCTGACCTGCTCTTGTTGCCACTATGTTTTTGTGACGAGTCCAGTTGAGTTTCTAGTCAATGGTAGCCCCAAGGATGTTGACTGTCAAAAGCAGACATCTTGTCAATTTTTACCCGATCTTCTGTAATCTAAAGGTATTACAACCAATTGTAGTCACCCCACTACTGCCCAGCCAGAAAACACTAATTTAGTACAATCAGACTTTGCTGGTTTGTGTCGTAAAATATCAGCTGAAATGTTCTGATTTCATGTGTCTCTTTGTTTTCTGTTTTATTGAGCATCTTTGTATTAAAGATAATTATTCAATGGCAGAGTTGATCCCGGAGGACTAGCAGAACAGAATGGCATCAAAGTTGGTGACCAAATCCTGGGAGCCAATGGAATAAGCTTCGAGAAAATAACCCACAGCAAAGCAGTAGAAATCCTGAAGAGTTACACACATGTTATGCTGACAGTAAAGGTAATAATCATAAATGTATTACTGTGTCTACAATGCATTTTAATATTGTTGAGCAGAATAGGATTTTCCCTTTCCAGAACGACTTTTTACAAGATATGGTATATGTTAATTTTGTCCTAAAAATGTCTACAGTATAAATATATTTATGTAGAAGACATTCTGTTTTCATAATAACATTGGGAGTTGGCAAAGCTCCAGTGTACATCAGATGATGATATATTAAACTGATTTGTTTGTACACAACTAGACTAACAGCTGCAAAAGAAAGAAGTGTGACAGTAATCTGCTATTAAAAGTTGTAATATACTGTGTAGTGAATATCCTGACAATTCACTGCGAATCATAAAATGAGTGCATTCTTTCACAAATCATGTTGCTATATCATTTTCCTATTATAGCGTTACAGAAGGTAATTATACCCTTGATATCACAGCAATTGACAGTGCTTTCATCTGATGATGTATCAGTGAAAATAACAGATGGTAAAGCACATAAAATTTCACAAATCTGGAAGATATTGATTCGATGTGCTGAATATTGTCCAAATGTATTTAATAATCTGATCCGAAACAGTGGAATCAAAACAGTAACCTTGATATTTATGGGGAGGCAGAGAGGGAATGGGAAGGAAGAGTTCTGGATGGAAAACCTGGAAGTACAGGTTTCCTGGAGGTCCTGTGAAAATTGACAGTGGAAAATGTTTCAAATTTTTCCACCAGGTTTCCAGTCTGACAACCAGTCTAATTGACAGACTGAAGAGCTTATAGTAAGAATGCTGGAAATCTGAAATAAAACAGAAAATTATCACTTGGTAGTATAGAACTTGAATATTGCTCAAAAAAAGAGACATGCTGTAAAAGCTTTTCATCTTAAATTCATCAGAACAGACACAAGAATGCCAAATTTCAAAGGGAGCGACAATTCATACCTAACGGGAGGACTTTGAATAGTGTGGAGGAGCAGAGGGATCTAGGTGTATGTGTGCATAGATCCCTGAAAGTTGGGAATCAAGTAGATAAGGTTGTTAAGAAGGCATATGGTGTCTTGGCGTTTATTGGTAGGGGGATTGAATTTAGGAGTCGTAGCGTTATGTTGCAACTGTACACAACTCTGGTGCGGCCGCACTTGGAGTACTGTGTGCAGTTCTGGTCCCCACATTACAGGAAGGATGTGGAGGCTTTGGAGAGGGTGCAGAGGAGGTTTACCAGGATGTTGCCTGGTATGGAGGGGAGATCCTATGAGGAGAGGCTGAGGGATTTGGGATTGTTTTCGCTGGAAAGGCGGCGGCTAAGAGGGGATCTTATTGAAACATATAAGATGATTAGAGGTTTAGATAGGGTGGATAGTGATAGCCTTTTTCCTCTGATGGAGAAATCCAGCACGAGGGGGCATGGCTTTAAATTGAGGGGGGGTAGTTATAGAACCGATGTCAGGGGTAGGTTCTTTACCCAGAGGGTGGTGAGGGATTGGAATGCCCTGCCAGCATCAGTAGTAAATGCGCCTAGTTTGGGGGCGTTTAAGGGATCCGTAGATAGGTTCATGGACGAAAAGAAATTGGTTTAGGTTGGAGGGTCACAGTTTTTTTTTTAACTGGTCGGTGCAACATCGTGGGCCGAAGGGCCTGTTCTGCGCTGTAATGTTCTATGTTCTATGCATGAGAAAAGGGTGATGATTGGTTGCAAAGTCAACTCTAATTTAGTTAAACTGTTCACATGGAGGATGTACGAGGGAACAAGTGTTCTCCACTATCTTGTTTAATTCAAAAAGGCACAATGTCTGGACATGTTTCTTTTGCCTGCAGAAACTGGTCCGTGGGTAAAGATATAAGTAGCTTCTAGCAAGCATAAGTGAGTCACACTTTAAGCCCAATTGATAATTGTAAATTGGTTGTTAATGGTGGTGATGGTTTTTTTGCACGGTGGATGTAGCGATCCATTGGCTGCTGGCAGGATCTTCCCGTTTTGTTAAAGTCTACAAATCAAAATTTTACATGGCTTGTCCGCTCCGCCATTGGAGAACCCACTGCAGGGGAATCAGTCTTGACTGGAAGCTCCCCCAGTGGGAAGAGCTGGAAAATCCCACCCAATGTAATTCTTAGCACACTTAGCACCTTTACTCGTGCAATGTAATTTTGTGCTCTTGCCTCTTTCCTGTATGAGTGCAACTCAATATACTTCAACAGCATGTCTCTTTTTTGGCAAAACAGAAAATTCTTGAAATGCTCAACAGGTCTGACAGCATCTGTGAAAAGAGAACCAGAGTTAATGTTTCATGATGTTAAAAGTAAAGTTAAAGTTTATTTATTAGTCACAAGTAAGGCTTACATTAACACTGCAATGAAGTAACTGTGAAATTCCAAAAGGCAATTCAAAAAGGCAATGGCATAGCGATACTGTCACTGGACTAGTAATCCAGGGAACCAGGGTAATGTGCTGAGGACCCAGGTTCGAATCCCACCATGGCAGATGGTGAAGTTTAAATTCAATATAAAAAATCTGGAATTAAATATCTAATGATGACCATGAAAAACCATTGTCGATTGTCATAAGAACCCATTTGGTTCGCTAATGTCCTTTAGGGGAGGAAACCTGCCACCCATATCTGATCTGGCCCACATGTGACTCTAGACCCACAGCAATGTGGTTGACTCTTAAATGCCATCTGAAATGACCTCGCACTCAGTTCAAGAGCAATTAGGGATATGCAATAAAGGATGGGCCAGCCAGCAACGCCCACATCCTGTGAACGAATAATAAAAAAACTCTTACCAACTTGAAACTTTGCCTCTCATAGATACTGTGAGACCTATTAATTGACAGACTGGCTATCTGCCAGCTAGGAAGGCCAGCAAGGAGCAGAGAGGAGGGAGGGGCAAAGGGAGAGATCATGCTAGATGAAGAACTTGTGATTGGGGTGAGGAGAGCTCAAGGTCAGTGGAGGATCTTGTGGGGTAAGAGATCATGGTTGAGGGAGAGTGTTCATGGTCAGAGAGTAGTAATTATGATCAGAGGTGTTTATGGTCAGGAGGAAGAGATCATGATCTGTGGAGAGCATCAGAGTGGGGGAAGATCATAGGGATTGAGGAAGGTTACAGGGTTACATTGCAGAGGCTCAGAGATCGAGGGGGGAAATTCAGAATCAGGATTGTTGTTGTTGGAGATCATAAAATAGGTCATCAGCTGGTGCTGGAGAGGGAAACAGATAAACACGTTAGGCCTAGAGGAAACACTAGGAAACACCATTCTGGCCCATAAGTAGTTCTGTAGTTTTTAGATTTGGCCCTTCTCGCCTCCTTTTACCTGCAAGGTTTCTTGAGGCCTGGAAAACCTGGTCAAAATTCATAAAAAATAAACTTCTGTAAAAACAGCAACACGCAGTTTCCGACTGACCTGCCTCCTGGCAGTGGATTAGACGCCAGCCAAAAAAGCTCATCGTCCTAAAATATTAACTGTTTCTCTTGGCACAGATAATTTCAGACCCGCTGAGTATTTCCAATATTTGGTTTTACTTTAGAACAGAAATAACATAAATAGAGGGAGGATTACATTGTCTGGAAGAACGATCTTGAATTATCTGGACACTTAAGAGTTCCGAGGCTATTAGTTCTTTGTGCTGTTGCCATGTAATGTGCCCCACATGCCTTTTCACCTGTGAAGAGTGCTTCAGGGAATTCATTATTTAGCAGGTTCTCAGATCAAATTCTCTTCTAAATACACTTTGGTCAAATCACTGGTATATTTCATTTCTTTGCTCAGGAAGTTGGCAAATATCCTGCGTACAAGGAAATGGTGGCTGAATATAGTTGGCTAACTAAATGTAAGTACAAAACAGAAGTCTCAATAAATATTGCCTTCCAGCACTGCTTGTCAGTTTTCTGTTATGAATAAAACTAAGGAATTTTCATTCATGTTTTGTTTTGCCACATTCCTCCACACAAATAGAGTAGTATTTGAGGTATATTCTTTTCTCTGTAAAATTGATGAGAAGCTATTTTGCTAAACTATTATTGTAAATCATTTATAATTTGTCAAAAGAATGTTTCTTCAACCCTGGTCTTTTATTCATAATTTAAGAAAGGACATTTTCAAGCAATCAGGCTTCTTCAGAAGTGGTCTGTCCCATATCTAACATAGGAATAAGAGGAATTAGAGCACCTTATTCTCGCTATTCATTGTTCACTCATTCATTGGGAGTACCGTGATGGACTTACCTCTTATTTCTGTCCTCTTCCTCTCTCTTGAGAAGTACCTTGATTCAACTGGTTACTTGTCTTTTTCCCCTTACTTCGTTTGAAATAGGGAACTTTTGAAGAAGGTAAGTGAAAACTAGAGAAACAATCTAAACAAACATTTGCCATTTCTATAGAGGTCCAATGATTTACCATTGGAAAATCTCCATTGAAAGTCAGGGTGTGTGTGCCCATATAGTATATCAATCTGTCAGTTACTACATATTACACTTCACTAAAATGTTACAAAATACAGGCTGCAAACTTGACTCTGCATCGTCCATAGTTTCAATGCTTTGGTACCAAAATGGCATCTACATCATGCACACATACCTCTGGTGTGGTGCACACGAATTGCTATCTTGTTGAGTACGTTAACATGGGTCTTAAGAGCTTGTGCTGGAAATAGGCAGATTGTGAGGTCAGTCAGTGTGAAACACTGATTTGATGCTAGCCCCATCATTTTCAAGCTAGCACACACTTCAAACAGCACAACTGAGTATGTGTTCAGCAGCAAGAAGAATCCTCTCCACCAATGCTATTAAAAGGGATCATCACCCACATTTGGGTTAGTTGCTGGTTACTTTCTACTAACTTTGTTTGAGTTTGAAGTGCTTGGTGTATTGCACAGTTGATTAAAGTTACAGAAATAGATGGTGAGTGGTGCTGTAGATGGAGAAGTCCTTTCATCTGATTTCAACGGTTCTGGTTGGGCCACCAGATCTTCTTCTAATTTATTCATGATATGTAGGCGTCACTGGCTAGGCCAGCATTTATTGCCCATCCCTAATTACCCTTGTGAATGTTTTGTGGTGCACTGCCTATGTGGTGTGGAAGCAACACCATTCTGCAATATTGCCTTGAACTATTACATCGCCCAGCCTCCAGAAGGGAGCAGGGCACTTGGGAATGCTAAAGCCCAGATAACCTAGGGGTGGCTCAACTGCCCACTGCTGAATGACCGAGGCAGTGAAAGATACATATCTGGAGGAGCCTTTTCATTTATATAACAGTGCTGTTAGGGAAGGTGTTCCAGGATTTTGACCCAGCGACAGTGAATAATATTTCCAAGTCAGGATGGTGGGTGGCTTGGAGGGGAACTTACAGGTGGTGTTCCCATGTATCTGCTGCCATTGTCCTTCCAGATGGTAGCGGTCGTGGGTTTCGAAGGTGCTGCCAAAGGAGCTTTGGTGAGTTTCTGCAGTTCATCTTGTAGATGGTACACACTGCTGCATCTATGCGTTGGAGGTGGAGGGAGTGAATGTTTATTGTTGGGGTGCCAAGCAAGTGGCTGCTTTGTCCTGGATGGTATCGAGCTTCTGGAGCGTTGTTGGAGATGCACTCATCCAGGCAAGTGGAGAGTATTCCATCACACTCCTGACTTGTGCTTTGTGGATAGATGGTGGACAAGCTTTGGGGAGTCACGAGGTGAGTTACTCGCTTCAGGATTCCTAGCCTCTGACCTACTCTTGTAGCTGCAGCATTTATATAGCTAGCCCAGTGCAGCTTCTGGTCAATGATAACCCCCAGGATGTTGATATTCAGGATACTGTAGTTACCATCCCTGTTAGACTGCAGCATGAGACAGAGCAGAAGTAACAAAGAAGATAACAACCTTCTCACAGCCGGACAAGGAGTTCGGGGTGGCGGTGCAGGAACTCGTAACAGGAAATCTTATCCACCTAGGATCTTCCATGAGCATTTCTCTTAACCTCAAACTAAGCCAGGAACAGTGTATGCAACATCTGTATTTTATGAAGGAGATTCTCACAGACCTCTGCCACCCCTTGTAACCAAACTCCATCCTCAGAGCAAGGCAAAGATGATTCTGCTAGTAGATATGAAAGTGACAGTGGCCCTGAATTTATTTAAATCAGGATCCTCCCAGGGTGCAGCAGGCAACATTTGTACACTTCCAATTCCACCATCCACTGCTGCATAAGAAAATTGACAGATACTTTTCATGCCAGGAGAAGGCCATTGTGCTCTCTCTGAACAGAAGGAAGCAGGTGAACTGTGCAAGTGGCTTTGCCATGACAGGAGGCTCTTCCATAGTGCAGATTGCCATCAACTGCACATATATAGCTTTGCAGGTGCTGCATTTCAATGCTGAGATGTAATGCAACCGCAGAGGTTACCACTCACTATGCAGGTGGTGTGTGACCATGTAATCACACCTTATTATCCCTGTGGTATGGGCCATCACATCTTGGCCACAATGCAGAAAAAGAAGCCACCATAAGGCAACAATTCCATGTCAACTTTATGCAACAAAGCACGCAATTTTGCATGCAAAAAGTCAACTTATTACCAATGTGAATTTCCTTTATGCCTATCTTTCAGAGTACTTTACCTGCACTGGTGCTCCTACACAGTGCTGCCCCAGTGGCAGCTGCATGGCTGGTGCAAGGCTTTCAGTGGAGAAGACTAGATATCCTTAAAAAATGCCATTGACCAACAGTGGCTATAGAAAGCCTGGTTTTGGCTGGCACCATCTCGGCATGGGCGATAGCAGTCAGCTTGCTGCAGGACAAGCAAAATTGGAGCATTCGTGGAGTGGCAGCATTGGGAGCACAGATGCTCTCATCTTGAGAAGAGCAGTTTTGTGCTCTACTCAGCCACTGCCACTCTTGGGGCAGCATCTGAACAATCCTGAAACACAGATTGCTGGACTGCTGTGTGGTGCTGAAAGCATAACACCAAGATGAGATTTAATGACTTAAGTCTGAACTTCCACTAAAACATGCTGATGATGGGTGGCTTCTGCTTGTGCTGCAATGGAATTTGACACATTGACTGTCAGATGCTGCACCATGTTCAGATCCACACTTGTTTTCATGGAGTTTGCCGCTACTTCCATGCTGAAAAGGGTGGGCTCCAAACTGTGTACAAAATACTTTGCCAAGTTGGAGCCAGCCTCCACCATGCTCCTTGACAGCAACATCAGGCTTGCTGGCAGACCTGACCTGTCAATTTACCAAGCATCACTGTTTGGTTGCCCGTCAGTCTTTTTCTGTACACCACTCCATTGAATTCATCATCTCAGTCCTCCGCAGCAGAATGTGTGTGACCTCTTCCTCCAGGAAGTTGTTGCCAGCAATATATTTTCTTCCTGGCCAGCTGCAGATTACTCATACCCAGTAATGTACCATGTGCACCATCTTTACACTGCCCTCTAAGGTACATGTATTGTCAGTATCTGGGCTGGTGACTGCAAGTGTGAGATCAAGTGGTTTCCGTTTCTTCTTCATTACACTTGTACTTCACGTTCTTGCACCACAGCCTAGCAAGAAGGCAGCTCTTGGATATCTGTAAGGATAAAAACACAAAGGTTGGGTTGGCCATGATCAAAGTGGGAGACAACAAGACATACATGCTTCCATCATGTGCAGCTTATAAGTTGGAAGAAATTGTGGGATAAAGGGGAAATAGGATGTGAGAAGATTGATTAGATAGACTATACTGTCATTCTTCATGGTTTAAGCCTCTCTGCTGACCACAGCCTCAGTCATGGCTGCTCCAATGATGGACAGGACAGTTTCTATCATGGGCATGAGGGCATGCAACAATGCCTATCCCCAGCTGGTTAGATATAGCCTCCTCTGATTATGGGTTCCTTGTCTTGCAAGACTGATGAAAGCACATCAGAATGTGTGGTGCAATGTGCTTGTATGATGGCGTACCTTAGGCCTATCTTGTGTATCATCAGGAAACCTCGATTCTTTACTCTCAGTGTCTTTATCTCAGTCATTAAATAGCTGGAACCATAGCACTGATTCTTGCACCACACCACTAGTCTAAGCTGCAACAGTAAACAGAGAGTAAGGATAAGTGGGTCATTTTCAGATGGGCATGCCATAAGGATCAGTGATGGGGTCTCAGGTAATTGCAATTTGTATAAATGACTTAGATGAAGGAACCAAATGTATGGTTACTAAATTTACAGATGACACAAAGATAGATGGGAAAGTAAATTGTGAAGAGGACATAAAGAATCTACAGGTTCAATAAGTGAGCCAAAATTTGGCAGGAATACAATATGGGAAAATGTGAACTCATCCACTTTGACAGGAAGATTTAAAAAACAATGTGTTATTTAAGTTGAGAAATATTGCAAAAACTGAGCAGTAGGAGGAGATCAGGTGTCCTGGTACATGAATCATAAAAAGTTAGTATGTAGATACAGCAAGTGATTAGAAAAACAAATGGAATGTTGTAATTAATTGCAAGAGGAATGGAAGGGAAGTTTTGCTACAATTGTATAGGGCATTGGTGAGACCACATCTGGAATAGCGTGTACAATTTAGGTATCTTTACTTGAGAATTAAGCATTAGAAGCAGTTCAGAGAAAGTTCACTCAACTGTTTCATGGGATGAAAGGGCTATCTTATGAGGAAAGATTGGACAAGTTGGGTCTGTGTCCATTGGATTTTAGAAGAATGAGAGGCGATCTTATTGAAACAAATAAGATCCTTAGGGCAATTGATAGGATGGCTACTGAGAGGATGTTCCGCCTTGTGGGAGAGACTAGAACTAGGGGACACAGTTTAAAAATAAGGGGTCACCCTTTTAAGATGGCGATGAGGAGAAAACTTTTTCTCTGAAATGAAGGCTTTTAGTCTGTGAAATTCTCTTCCCGAGAGAGCAATGGAGGCAGGGTCATTAAATATTTTAAAAACTGAGTTAGATTCTTGATTGACAAGTGAGCCAAAGGATGCAGGGAGGTAGACGGGAAAGTAGAGTTAAGGCTACAATCAGATCAGCCTGATGACTGATATCAAGTTAACTAGTCTGAAGTTGCCTGTCTTCTGCCTCCCTCCTTGCTTGATTAACAGAGCTACATCTTCCAATCCGCTGGGACCATTCTAGAATCTATGGAACTTTGGAAAATAATAACCAATAGATTGCCTGTCCTACTTTCATCCTATTGAAATCAATACAAAGAAAATCAAGCAAGCTGTACAATGAGTTGGCTATGCGTTTTAGCATCACTGCCCAAGAAGCCAAATTGGAAATAGATAGTAAACATAATCTAGCAAAATATTTTATAAATCTTGCCTGATCACTGCCTGTTTATGTTATAAGCAGATGCTTTTTAATTAAATTATATGGGGAGATTTTCCTGGACCTCTTTAATTCAGTCACAGAATGCCTGTGTCACTTCCAAGACCAACACTTCTGACTTGTGGCTTGTGAATGGTGGAAAGGCTTTTGAGAATCAGGAGATTCTCCACTGAACGTCATCCTCTGATTTTCTCTTGTAACCACAGTATTTATGTGGCTGGACTGATTAAATTTCTAATAAATGATAACCCTGAGGATATTTATGATGAGAAATGTGAAGATGGAAATGCATCATCATCATAGAAATCATAGAAACCCTACAGTGCAGAAGGAGGCCATTCGGCCCATCGAGTCTGCACCGACCACAATCCCACCCAGGCCCTACCCCCACATATTTTACCCGCTAATCTACGCATCCCAGGACTCTAAGGGGCAATTTTTTTTTTTAACCTGGCCAATCAACCTAACCCAATGGGAGGTGGTTAGATTTTCTCCTGTTGGAGTTCCTCATTGCCTGGCACTCGTGTGGCATGAATATTACTTGCCACTTAGAAACCCAAGACTGGATTTTGTCCAGGTTTTGCTGCATGTGGGCACAGATTGCTTCATTATCTGAGGAATTGTGAATGGAATTGAACACTGTCATTGTCAGTAAACATCCCACTTTTATCCTTTTCATAGAGGGTCGATCATTGATAAAGGAAGATGGTTGAGCTTAGGACACTGCCCTAAGGAACTCCAGCAGTCATGTACACAGATATGAGTACATATCTGTGAAGGAACCCATTGTTCCATTTATAGTGAAAAGCACATTGGCTGGCTGCTCTGTCACCTACCTGATTTTCTGAGATGCACTGTGGCGGGGCAATCCTGAACACAGCCTAGGAAAATCTCCCCTTGTGGTTTAGTTAAAAACACAGGGCTGAGCTGATTGGTCTGCAACAACCATAGCCATCTCGTTTCATGATATGAATGAATCCAACCAATACGGATCTTTCCCCTTAAACCCTATTGACTTCGATATTATCAGGGCATGTCTTGATGTCGGGAAGTCATTGTCACCTCACCCCTGCAATTAAATCTTTATCCATGTTTGGATTGAGGATATAATGTGGTCTGGAACTGTAATTCTGGTGAAACCCAAATTGGGCAACAGTTAGCCAGTTAGTGTTACTTGATATTCTGCGCCATAGGATATTGGTTTGTCTAAGCACGTCAAGTATAAGGAAATGGACTGAGTAGAGTACATATCTGTGAAGGAACCCATTGTTCCATTTATAGTGAAAAGCACATTGGCTGGCTGCTCTGTCACCTATCTGATTTTCTGAGATGCACTGTGCTGGGGCAATCCTGAACACGTAGCCAAGAAAATCTCTCCTTGTGTTTTAGTTACAAACATGCACTTATGATGTATACAGATTAATCAGACATACACTTAGAAATATTTTACTAGCACTCAGAAGAAGAATCATCCAAAGAAGTCATTGAAAGTTTTTGCTATGCAAATATTGTTCTTTACAACCTTAAATCTTCTAGATAACTATTCCTAATGCTAAATTACAGTGCCGTTTTGTTTTTTCAGTGACAAATAATCATTCTCAGCGTTTTGGCTCAGACACAAATTCTTCCACTTCATCTCATTCATCTGGGACACCTTTGAGCTCCATGAGTGATTCTTTACAGGTCTTCCTCCCAACTACCCATAGTTCAACTGATATGGTAGATGTATGTATTTCCACAGAGGACTCCAAGTCACTTCAGTACAATCATCTAGAGACAATGGAGACTGCTATACAGACAGACCTCCAGCTGTCTCCCTCCTCAAATATTGACGTTTCAGCTGAACAGAGGACAGGAAAGGCAGTGACAGAGCGAAGCCGGACACTTGGGCGAACTGTACTGTTGAAGGAGACAGCCATTAGATCAGAGAGTTTTAAAGAAACTCACATCAAACAAAGAACTTACTCCACTGGGGATTCTGCTGATGAACTTTTGCACTCTCCAAAAACTGCAGTGCTGATGGCCCTAAGCAAACCAAGGAAACCAATCAGTCGATCACAGAGTTATATTACGATTGGAGGTGAGATGATTTAAATGCACCAAATCACGGGTTCTTAGTTTTAGCTTCCTGAGGTTTCTATGGCACATTTTTAAAGTTCATTTTTAAGTATACTTACTTGATTTCTGTTGTTTCATTGCAATCTGCATAAAGATCCTAATCCTAAGCTAACTTGGTCCGAGACATTTTAAATTGATCTAAGCAATAGCGGATTGGTGAAGGAGCCCTTAATTATTGTTTAAAAATGGTTTGACTAGAAAATGATTGCTGGCTGCTTTTAATAACTGATGAAACAAAAAATGTTTGATTTGTAAATTGATTACAACTAGAACACTAAAATCGAAACATAAAACATGCTGAAAATAAATCACAAGCCCGCGGTGAACAGCTGTAAAAAGAACAAATTAATTTTTTAAGCATTAATTTTTCTTTATGCACGTGTGATTGGTCTGACATGTAATTCTAGATTTATCAGCTTTGAGCTCAGGTTCCCAGCATTTATGGTTTATTTTTCTCGTTAGTTATAACTAGAAAACTGTTTCTTACATGTTAAGTAGCTGTGATTCTGCAACAAATTCAACTTAAGAATGGCTGATGAGGTATCACAGATCAGCGCTGAAAGTTAAACTTGGTGTCCTTGAAATGGTCATGCTATTTGCGAAGGATAATAGAAGGAAAATGAGTAGGAATGAAATGATGAATGTTGAGATAAAGTATGTACTGTCCCTCACTCTTTACTTTAATACTTTAATGAAGTAATCTATTTTTCTAATCAGACTGCTTCAATGTCACCCCAAACACGCTTAGTGATTCGGTGATGTTAAATTTATGAGAGTGACCTAAAATCCTTGCATGTAAATCTGGAGTAAGATAAAGAAGCTTTGAGGAGCTTTACTTACTTTGGGATTCAGTGACTAATGGGGTTCTACAGGGATCAATCCTCAAATCACTGCTTCCCATAATCCAGATACAGTGGGTGACCTTGAAGAGGAGATTAGGTAGAGAATACATAAACTTGCAGAGATGTGGGAAGCAAAACAATTATAAGAAAGGGAGGCATGGCATTAGCAAATTAACTCAAATGTTAGCAAATGCAAGATAAGCATGCAGCTGTACAAACATTAAATATGAACAGAAAATTAATTATGAAACCTTAGAGAAGGCAATACAGGATTTCAGATTCATGAGTTATTAAAAACAATTTGTATTAACATTGCACTTTCAACTAAACCAAAAGTTCCATGGTGCTGGTACAGAGGGCTAGATTTTAACTCCTCAAAAACCCATTCATTTGCACAGAATTAAAGTTGGGCCCAGAATGTCAGAATGGCTCAGCTGGTAGCAACACACTTCTAACTCAGATTGTGAGTTCAAGCACCATTCCAGAGAGATGAGCATAAAATTCTAGGCTGGCACTACAACAAAGGCCCGCCCTATCTTCTCAGGGAACATAAATGATTCCATGGCACTGTTTCGATGAAGAGCTAGAGTGTTCTCTCTGATACCCTGCCAATATTTATCCCTCAACCAGCATCAGTGAAACAAATTACCTGGTTATTATCATATTGAACTTGCTGTATGCAAATAGGTGCCACATTTTCTACATTACAATAGTGACTATACTTTAAAAATAACTTCACTGGCTATAAAGCACCTTGGAATGCCCTCTGGCTGTAAAAGGTGCATTATATAATCATTGAATCTCTACAGTGCAAAAGGAGGCCATTCAGCCTTTCGAGCCAGCAAAAACCCCATGACCTAAAGAACAGATGGTGGGAGGAGAAAGCACAGGAGATCCAGCAGTTAGTCGACAACTATGACATACAAGGTTTCTTTAGTGCAGTCAAGACCCCCAAAGCCCAAGCACCTAAGGCTTGACCCCATTGCTTGCCAGGAATGGAAAGGTGTTCATCAAGAACTCTTATGTGAGGAATAAAAGAATGACCAGGGTGAGGTTGGGGCCGGTCAAGGACAGTAGTGGGAACTTGTGTATGGAGTCAGTAGAGATAGGCGAGGTGATGAATGAATACTTTTCTTCAGTGTTCACCAAGGAGAGGGGCCATGTTTTTGAGGAAGAGAAGGTGTTACAGGCTAATAGGCTGGAGGAAATAGATGTTCGGAGGGAGGATGTCCTGGCAGTTTTGAATAAACTGAAGGTCGATAAGTCCCCTGGGCCTGATGAAATGTATCCTAGGATTCTTTGGGAGGCAAGGGATGAGATTGCAGAGCCTTTGGCTTTGATCTTTGGGTCCTCGCTGTCCACGGGGATGGTGCCAGAAGACTGAAGAATGGCGAATGTTGTTCCTCTGTTTAAGAAAGGGAATAGAAATGACCCTGGTAATTATAGACCGGTTAGTCTTACTTCGGTGGTTGGTAAATTGATGGAAAAGGTCCTTAGAGATGGGATTTACGACCATTTAGAAAGATGCGGATTAATCCGGGATAGTCAGCACGGATTTGTGAAGGGCAAGTCGTGCCTCACAAATTTGATAGAATTTTTTGAGGAGGTAACTAAGTGTGTTGATGAAGGTAGGGCAGTTGATGTCATATACATGGATTTTAGTAAGGCGTTTGATAAGGTCCCCCATGGTCGGCTTATGATGAAACTGAGGAGGTGTGGGATAGAGGGAAAGTTGGCCGATTGGATAGGTAACTGGCTGTCTGATCGAAGACAGAGGGTGGTGGTGGATGGAAAATTTTCGGATTGGAGGCAGGTTGCTAGCGGAGTGCCGCAGGGATCAGTGCTTGGTCCTCTGCTCTTTGTGATTTTTATTAATGACTTAGAGGAGGGGGCTGAAGGGTGGATCAGTAAATTTGTTGATGACACCAAGATTGGTGGAGTAGTGGATGAGGTGGAGGGCTGTTGTAGGCTGCAAAGAGACATAGATAGGATGCAAAGCTGGGATGAAAAATGGCAAATGGAGTTTAACCCTGATAAATGTGAGGTGATTCATTTTGGTAGGACTAATTTAAATGTGGATTACAGGGTCAAAGGGAGGGTTCTGAAGACTGTGGAGGAACAGAGAGATCTTGGGGTTCATATCCACAGATCTCTAAAGGTTGCCACTCAAGTGGATAGAGCTGTGAAGAAGGCCTATAGTGTGTTAGCTTTTATTAACAGGGGGTTGGAGTTTAAGAGCCGTGGGGTTATGCTGCAACTGTACAGGACCTTGGTGAGACCACATTTGGAATATTGTGTGCAGTTCTGGTCACCTCACTATAAGAAGGATGTGGAAGCGCTGGAAAGAGTGCAGAGGAGATTTACCAGGATGCTGCCTGGTTTGGAGGGTAGGTCTTATGAGGAAAGGTTGAGGGAGCTAGGGCTGTTCTCTCTGGAGCGGAGGAGGCTGAGGGGAGACTTAATAGAGGTTTATAAAATGATGAAGGGGATAGATAGAGTGAACGTTCAAAGACTATTTCCTCGGGTGGATGGAGCTATTACAAGGGGGCATAACTATAGGGTTCGTGGTGGGAGATACAGGAAGGATATCAGAGGTAGGTTCTTTACGCAGAGAGTGGTTGGACTGAGTGGAATGGACTGCCTGCAGTGATAGTGGAGTCAGACACTTTAGGAACATTTAAGCGGTTATTGGATAGGCACATGGAGCACACCAGGATGATAGGGAGTGGGATAGCTTGATCTTGGTTTCAGATAAAGCTCGGCACAACATCGTGGGCCGAAGGGCCTGTTCTGTGCTGTACTGTTCTATGTTCTATGTTCTAAGAACAGAGAGGCAGTCAGTGTCTGCTGACAAGAGCACTTTGAAGACCTTCTTAACAGAGGCTCTGTCTTCAATGCGAGTGTCCTCGACGCTACCTTGCAGCAGCTAAACCATCATCTCAGCACAACCCCAACCTGGCAAGAGGTGGAAAATGCCATCCAACAGCTAAAGAACAAGAAGGCATCAAGAACAGATGGAAACTCCGGCAAAGCAATAAAACACGATGGAGAAGCAGTATTGGTGCAAATAAATGACCTAATTTCTCTTATCTGGAAGGAGAAGAACGTGCCACGAGATTTCAGAGATGCCATAATCATGACCATTTTGATTTGATTTGATTTATTATTGTCACGTATTAACATACAGTGAAAAGTATTGTTTCTTTCGCAAAGCATACCATTCATAGAGAAGGAAACGAGAGAATGCTATACAGACAAAGCGCCATACAGACAAAGCATACCGTTCATAAAGAAGGAAACAAGAGAGTGCAGAATGTAGTGTGACAGTCATAGCTAGGGTGTAGAGAAAGATCAACTTAATGCAAAGTAAGTCCATTCAAAAGTCTGACAACAGCCAGGAAGAAGCTGTTCTTGAGTCGGTTGGTACGTGACCTCAGACTTTTGTATCTTTTTTCCAATGGAAGAAGGTGGAAGAGAGAATGTCCGAGGTGCGTGGGGTCTTTAATTATGCTGGCTGCTTTGCCGAGGCAGCGGGAAATGTAGACAGAATCAATGGTTGGGAGGCTGGTTTGCGTGATGGATTGGGCTACATTCACGACCTTTTGTAGTTCCTTGCGGTCTTGGGCAGAGCAGGAGCCATACCAAGCTATGATACAACTAGAGAGAATGCTTTCTATGGTGCATCTGTAAAAGTTGGTGAGAGTTGTAGCTGACATGCCAAATTTCCTTAATCTTCTGAGAAAGTTGAGGTGTTGGTGGGCTTTCTTAACTCTAGTGTCGGCATGGGGGGACCAGGACAGGTTGTTGGTGATCTGGACACCTAAAAACTTGAAGCTCTCGACCCTTTCTACTTGATGTAGACAGGAGCATGTTCTCCTTTACGCTTCCTGAAGTCGATGACAATCTCCTTCATTTTGTTTGACATTGAGGGAGAGATTATTGTTGCCGCACCAGTTCTCCAGATTCTCTATCTCATTCCTGTACTCAGACTCATCATTATTTGCGTTCTGACCCACTGCGGTAGTGTCTTCAGCAAACTTGAAAATCGAATTGGAGGAGAAAGAAAGGTACGAAGTCTGACTGCAGTAACTACAGAGGAATTTCTCTGCTGTCAGCCACAGGGAAGGTCATTACAAGAGTCCCCCTTAATCAGCTTCTCCCTGTGGCTGAAAAGCTCCTCCTAAAGTCACAATGCAGATTCCACCCACTAAGGGGCATAACAGACATGATCTTTAGCATGAGTAACTAGAAGAGAAATGCAGGGAACAGCACCAACCCTTGTACATGGCCTTCATTTATCCTGCAAAGGGAATCTCTGGGACAGCCAACTAATTCACTTTTAATGCTGAAGCCAATCTGTGATTGGCTTCTTCTGATTTGCCTTTCCAGAAGAAGGTGTAACCACCATCTTGCTCCTTGAGCTAGCCTTCCCCCACCCATTAGGATTCGCTTACGGCTGTGTTGTCAATATTGAAATGCTCCATATGTAACAGATATTTGTACATGCGCCATTTGAACTTGAAGGAATGAAAATGGGTGTTATACTAGGGAGAATGACCATGGTGGAAGAAAGCTAAGGTTCAATAAGGGCAAAAAAAATCAAAGGTTGAGGTGAGGGTGTGATTGAGTAAGTGAACAATTTGCAGAAGTATCATTTCTAATGGAAGGCCAAAGGCTAAGCAGTTGGAAGTTTGAAAATGCAGTTCTAAGTTGCTAGGTGGAAGTTAGAAGTGGTAGTTGGAAGAAAGTAAAGACGTAGTTTGAGATAGCAATGTCTGTGATTGAGACCATGGACATAGAGGGGCCATGTGAGATGGCATGGTCAAGGCAGCGACCATGAACAGGAATGCTTATATGGAAGAAGATGTTAAGAGAAAAGACAAGGACAGTGAAACCATGGAAGACAGCAAGGTGACTTGAGATGGGTATTGAAATTAACAAGGAAGAGAAGTTGCTCAATGCAGAGGGAGGAAAGGTGGGAAGATATCTGAGGAGAAATTTGGGGTAAGGTTTGGATTTGATCCTCGAGAACCATGATTTTAAAGGAAATCTGAATGGACAATCTCCTTTATTGTACTCCCTGAAGAGCCGAGCTGACTGACTATTACAAGGGCGGCACGGTAGCACAGTGGTTAGCACTGCTGCTTCACAGCTCCAGGGACCTGGGTTCGATTCCCGGCTTGGGTCACTGTCTGTGTGGAGTTTGCACATTCTCCTCGTGTCTGCGTGGGTTTCCTCCGGGTGCTCCGGTTTCCTCCCACAGTCCAAAGATGTGCGGGTTAGGTTGATTGGCCATGCTGAAAAATTGCCCCTTAGTGTCCTGAGATGCGTAGATTAGAGGGATTAGTGGGTAAAATATGTAGGGATATGGGAATAGGGCCTGGGTGGGATTGTGGTCGGTGCAGACTCGATGGGCCGAATGGCCTCTTTCTGTACTGTAGGGTTTCTTCTTTGATTCTAAGAAATTATTACAGCGATACCAGAGAGAGAGGTTCAGTGTTGTGCCTTCACAAGCAATCATTTATTCCTGCATAGGCAAGAGCTGATGATTACAGCAGAATGCATGTACTTACGTGAACTAGCATTTAGCTGGGTACCTCAGGAGCACAATTTGATTTGATTTATTATTGTCACATGTATTAACATACAGTGAAAAGTATTGTTTCTTGCGTGCTATATAGTCAAAACATACCGTTCATAGAGAAGGAAAGGAGAGAGTGCAGAATGTAGTGTTACAGTCATAGCTAGGGTGTAGAGAAAGATCAACTTAATGCAAGGTAAGTCCATTCGAAAGTCTGACAACAGCAGGGAAGAAGTTGTTCTTGAGTCGGTTGGTACATGACCTCAGACTTTTGCATCTTTTTTGTACTGTATTTGAGACTGCTTTGTTGCTGGACTGAAGGCTTGTAGTAATTGGCTAGCTTTGCAAATTGTCGTTTAGTGTTTCCTCTAGTTTAGAAAATGTCCGAGCCTGAGGGGCATGGCAGATATCGTCAACACAAATGAAATTTAGAGGAGAACACTTCAAAGGTAGGAGATGGAATTTTTTTAGCGTGAGCATTAATCTCCAAGCCAGGCAACAGCTTCTGAGGTGGCTAACTGGAGCTCTCTGAACCCTCTGCTTAATTTTGTCAGGGAGCAGTCTTCAGTGACATGAGTCATTGATTGGGATGCACCACAGCTGCAGTCCAGGTTCCCTGCAAAGCTCCACTTGTGCCAATTTGCTGCACAAGTGCAGAAATGGTTGAAGAGTGCCCAATGTTGGCGTGGCAGGTTGAAACTAGGTGGGCGGGCTTAGGGATCTGTGATGAGGAAGTGGTTTTTAATAGTGTGTTGATTCCATTCCTCCTGCCACAAGGACTCTGCTGTTATTCCTTGGCATGGTGGTGGTCTTAATCCATCAAGCTGGCGTGATGGGTGACCTGCAGCAGCTGGATTGGTAAGGTCCTTGTGCAGCGGCAGGCTTGAATTGATGTAAACCTTCTACAGGAACTTTCTTGTTACAATCTTCCCCTTTTATGTGAGGGATTGGGATGTTACTCAGGACTGGGAGCCAGAGGGGTTGAGTTGATCAGAGGATACCCAAGATGATTCGCATTGTTGTGTTGAGCATTGTTGAGTATCTACATACATTTCTTGTATGGGATGAGTGTACCACACTGGTGCACAGTCGAGTAAATGGCAAGAACTGATGTCCTTAAGGTTTGAGCATTTGCATCCCATGAAGAGCCAGCAAGTTTGTTGAGGAGGTTGTTTCGCTTTTTGATCTTTGCTGTTATCTTACTCTTATTGCAGGTGTTTTTTGTATGTCAGTGTTTGGTCAAGGGTAACACTAAGATAAATGGGATGTTCATGATTCAATCTCTTGCCATTCAGAGATGTTGAATCCCTCTTGGCGCTGACGTTGTGGAGGTGTAATATACTTGAGACTGTTTCAATGCTGGGCTGAAGGCTTGTAGTAGTTGGCTAGCTTTGCAACATTGTCTTTTAGTGTTTCCTCTAGTTTAGAAAATGTTCGAGCCTGAGAGGCATGGCAGATATCATCAACACAAATGAACTTTTAAGACAGGATTGGAGGCAGATCATTGATAAAGAGGTTGGGTCGAGAGTTTGTTCTCCATTGGACTGTTTCCTCCAGTCGCTGGCCTCATCACCCATATGCACCCTGAACCATATATTTTGGAGTAATAGTTCGATGGTGTCAGTAACCCACAGAGGAAGGATTCGTGAGATTTTGACAAGGACACCAGTGTGCCTGACTGTGTCGTATGCTACAGTGAGATCAAGAAAGACAGTGCCTGTTTTGAGCTTATTTTCAAAGCCATTTTCAATACAGGTGATTGCTGGTCACATGTGCTTCACCCTCACCGAAGTCAGCTTGTTCAACTTTCAAGATTTTCTCCATTTCTGGCTCTATCTGCCGGAGGATGAGACACTTTAAGTCCTTGCAGCACGCAGAGAACCGAGATATTGGTTGGTAGCTTGAAGATATGTTTGATTCTTTGCCTGATATTGGGATTCCGATGACTTAGGACACGCGCCATGGTTTAGGCAGTCTTCTTTCACAGATAACCCTTGTGAGGAGGAATTGAGCCAACCAGCAACAGGCATGTGGGCCAAGGTGTTTGAGGAATTCAGGAAGAAGTGCCAGGCTTGATTTTTTTGTTGCACATTGTCCAACTCCACTGCAGTGAAGGGTTCAGAAATCTGAAATTCTAATGCCTTAAAAAAGCTCTCCACTCATTCTTTATTTGTTTTTTTCACTTATTTCCCCAGGGATACCTTTCCCAAATGGGTTGCAACTTTGTTGTCATTTACAGATGGTTGGTTTGGTGTTAGTGGTTATTGGACTGCTCCAAGGTGACATAGGAGCCTCCAGCATTTCTAGCTGGAATGGGTGAAGTTCAAGTTTCTGGTGGTCTCTTCCCATCTAGCTTGGTAAGCAGAGTACAAGGACTCCATCAAGTGATCAGCTACATCTGGGTCACAAATTTCTTCGTAGTATTGAAGGAGAGAAACACATTCTTCTTCATGGCAGGGGCTGTACACTGGGTGATAACCCTGTGAGACAGATGTGGTGACCGCTTTGTAGATGGCTTTGCAGAAAAGGCACTATAGAATATAGTAGGGTAGTATCATTACCACACTTTGTTCCAGTGCCTTGCAGTATTTTTCCCAGTTGGCTTTGCATAGGTTCCAGCACTTTATTGTTGAGCTGGTGATGCTAGGTAGTCGAAGGCCTATGTAGTTTAGAGCTGTTCTGTGCTGGCTGTGTGGGAAGCCATGATGTTGGGAATGGGTTGTCATGTGTTGACCTGATCCAGTCACAGGTCAGATGAGTAGTCACACCTCCACCTTGCAGAGTGGAAAATTCTCGGCTGTTTGGGTCATGGATAAAATTGAAGTCATTCTTTGCGGCCCAATTTGCAGTTTTGTGCCATCAGTGTCAACTTTATTATAACCCGAATCTTGTGTTGGCTGTTGAAATCTCCATTATAGATGGCTGGATGTGAAAGGGCAGGGAGAACATGTTTCTCCCAGCTGGTGTTGGAGGCTTGTAAACATTTTGCTATCTTGAAAGCCCCAATTTTGATGATGTCAATGGGTTGAGAGGAAGAGAGTTCAGCTATGTTTGTCATGTTGATTGAACATATGTAGCCTGCCAGTGCTTTGGATGGGCAGCATAGCATATCAGGTCAAAGCCGTCGATCTTATATCTCCCAGCTTCGTTGGATGGGATGTGTATTTTTTGGATACAGATCATAGTAGTTGCATGTTGCTGAGCAAGGGTGCTCATTAGTTATCATTTGGTGGCAATTAACCCCTCAACGTTGAGTTGCAGGATGCAGAGTGCAGGTCTGATGATGAGGGGCCTACAGGAATTCACATTGCTGGCAGTTTTAGATATGGTGACACCAGGATTCTATTTTTATTAAGAATTTTGTTCTTGTAAGTTTTGCATTTTACGCAAAACCCAACAAATTCCAAAAGTCTAGTACAGTACAGAGTAATCATTATTCCACATAAACATACAGAAAAGACCAGCGAATATTCATACAAATGATTCAAATTATCAAGCATTGCAATCATTATATTCAGTGTCTCCTCTCATACGGATGAGTAAAGGATGCCAGAAAGAGTGGGGGGATGTCAGCATAACAGGATAAAGCCACGAGCACATATCACTATGGTGCCTATCCTCCTCCACAGTATAACAGGAGCAGAGCTACACAATGTAAGGAATCCCTTATGGGGTAATATCCAACCAACTGGGACCTAACTCAACATCACAGGACCTCCAAGCAATGAAAAGATAACCCAGAAAAAGGGGAACACAAGGATACTGTCATTGGTGCAAGATGTGGCATGGCAGTGTACGCTCTCATATTCAGGAACCAGTAAGCCAAGGATTCATACAACTCATTTCGGCTCGCAACACAAAAAACCTACCTCCTCTCCAAACATATCAGAGGCACCAATTAGGACCCCATCACTGGAAAATTTAAACCATTTTCCACCAAGGAAACCTCATGGACAGAGAGAAGAAGAATGTGGATACCAATCCACAGGGTATCTTGGGGAGAGATATGACGCACCTCCCGAAAAGATATGGGAAATTCTTGAGGATTAACTATTAAAAATCAGATCCTATATCAACACCCCACCTACCCAGATAAAGAAAGGAAACCCCAAAGAGAAAAGAGCAACAGGATTATCCAATAGATAACAGACATGGTCTTTAAGTGTACACTTTCACAGGAAAGATACGAGGAACACAACAGCCCAACCTCACAAAAAACAGGATACTGCAACTTCACTCCCCAGGAGAAGCTAAACCTCAAAAAGCTAGACAGACTCGAAGTCTCCATGTGAGACCACTTGGAGGTGGCAACCTACTCTTCCAACCAGCCTAATCTCCAACCGAAGAAAGACTCCCAACAATGCTGAACCAAAGCACCCAGACTTCACTCAGGCTCCGTTGCCAGCACGGTACTACATCCCCAGGGGAACCAAGTCTCAAGAGGAAGAGCAGTGGGTTGTCTTGGGAGAGGGCAACATACTCCCCACCTAACATACCCTCCACCTGGCCTGGATAAACACAGCCACGACTGTCCTGACCTGCTCAATTACACACCAGAATAAGGGCCAGCAAGCCAGAATACTCGCACCACTCTTATTTATTGAACAAAGCAAACTACTCCTGTCTCTAGGCACACCAGAAGCACCATTTAAGCTCACCATCAACAAGATTTGATCTATTTCCCCCCATCAGAGAAACACTAGCAACAGGATAAATACCCACTGTACATTCCATGAGCCAAGTAATCAAGCAACTGTTTTATATTTAAGTGGTTGCAAATTGCTTTAAGAACTCTTCATATGATTTGATGGTGATGTCATCAGGGTGTTGCACAGGATGCTGTTTTACTTTCAGTTTGTATTTTGTAAAGGCCAGACCTCCTAGAATAAACCTGTTATTGCTAGTTTGAATCTATGTGTGAAAACCACCTATTCTTTTTGGTTAAAACCCATAACCCCAATATAGTTAGGACATTGCAAAAAGAAAATTGGTGACAAGTCGGATTTTGTTTCATTGAGAATATCGAGAAAAGATCCTAAGTAGAAAAAAATACTGTGAGTCCTCACACTTTGAATAGAAGGCTGGGGAGAAGCAACAACGGGATTAAAGACCGAAGTGCCAATGAAGGGACTCAAATAAGAAAAAGCTCTTTGTGTGGTTTTAAAAGGGGGTATTTCTGATCAGAGAAGGGTGAGATTCCAGCAGTTATTTGGCATATTTTAAAAAGGAGATGCTTCCTTGTATAGCTGGGGCTGTTTGAAAAAGAAACATTAAGTCAACGGTTTCCAGGATAAAAAGGGAAGCACAGTAAAGTTTAAAAAAATACTGAGCAGTCTCAAGTCATTAGTGCCTGCAAGAGAAACGATCGGTCAATTAGGATCCATGGGCTCTTTCAATGAAGAAAATGAATCATGAAAATCCTATGTAGAATGTTTCAGTGCCTTGTACCAAGCAAGGGGCGGCACGGTAGCACAGTGGTTAGCACTGTTGCTTCACAGCTCCAGGGTCCCGGGTTCGATTCCCGGCTTGGGTCACTGTCTGTGTGGAGTTTGCACATTCTCCTCGTGTCTGCGTGGGTTTCCTCCGGGTGCTCCGGTTTCCTCCCACAGTCCAAAGATGTGCGGGTTAGGTTAATTGGCCAGGTTACAAAAATTGCCCCTTAGAGTCCTGGGATGCGTAGATTAGTGGGTAAAATAGGTGGGGGTAGGGCCTGGGTGGGATTGTGGTCGGTGCAGACTCGATGGGCCGAATGGCCTCCTTCTGCACTGTAGGATTTCTATGAAATAAAATTGAAAATGAGTTGCTCGTACCAACTTTTCTCAGTACAATAGGAAGTAAAACCTACTATTTGCTCTGATGCTTGGTCCATCCAGCAAAGCCAGGAACCAAAACTTATGATGACTTGACAGAGCTCTTTGAAGAACATTACTCTCCATTGCTACAGATCATCGCAGAACGGTTCAAGCTCCTCCGAAGGAATCAATTGGAAGTGAAAACATTGCTGAGCTTGTGCATTATTTAGATTACTACTGTCTAGTTATGAATTTTGCAATCAGTATACAGAGATGACCATGTTTCCATTTTTTTTTACTGGTAGTTAGAATATTTTGAACGATACTTGACTTTTTGTTGAGTCAGTTAAGATTATTGGAATTTAGGCAAGAGCAAATCTTACAAGCAAAAACCATCGCCCAGTTCATGTGGCCAAAATTACGACTTAAGGCCATGTGAAATTTCAGTATATATTTAACATCTGAACATGAATATCACTACAAAGACTGGCATAACATTGTGAGTTTGTTGAGTAATTAGAAGATACTATTTGAGATTTTCTGGTTTCCAAAATGTGGCTTTTCAAAGAGGATTGCTTCCTGAATATGCTTTGAATTTGAAAACCGCAGTGGAAATCAGTGTTGATGAAACTGGGTGCCAAAGAAGTTTCACAATTTGGTGCCGAATGAAAATCCACAAGTTGGGAACTGCATGTAAAAACTCAAAACAGCAACGAACATGTCACATATGTGCAAAATGGGCCATTCAGCGAGTGAATGCTGGAACAAGGATAGTCAATGCAAGAATTATGGCAAATGGGTCACATTGAAAAAGCTTTTTAGACTAAACCAGTTTCCCTTGAGAAGAATATTCAGAAAAAGAATCTGGGTACCTTCAAGAAGAAGAACAAGTTGCATTCTACAAAAAGAATTAGAACTGTGAAGAAAGGAATGTCCAGAAATATGATGAAGAGCTCCAACTGAACATCTTATTCATACAGGGTCGATCACAATGATCCTGGGCGATTTCAAAGTTAAGTAGACAACCTGTTAGGAGGGAGGTTGATACTGGTTCCACTACCAACAAAAGCTTGTTAAAGTACGGATCAGAAACCCTAAAATATGTTATGAAGCCCAACTAGATCCTAATAGTTCTTCTATTTTGGCATTAGTGTGAGGATAAGTTGTTTTACTCCAGGTGTGATTCTATTGACACACTAGGAAGCGTTTATCAAAACAAACTTTTTAAAATTCATTTGCAATAATGGGGGTCGCTGGCTGGCCAGCATTTATTGCCCATCCCTAGTTGCGATAGGGTAGTTGAGAGTCAACCACATTGCTGTGGCTCGAGAGTCACATGTAGGCCAGACCAGGTAAGGAATGCAGATATTCTTCCCTAAAGGACATTAGTGACCGGATGGGTTTTTCTGACAATCGACAATGGTTTCATGGTCATCAGTAGATTCTTAATTCCAGATATTTTATTTAGCAATGCAGGTGGAAGAGTCAATTCCAGGGGGCATAGGTTTAAGATGCGAGGGGCAAGGTTTAAAGGAGATGTACGAGGCAAGTTTTTTACACAGAGGGTGGTGGGTGCCTGGTGCTCGCTGCCGTGGGAGGTAGTGGAAGCAGATGAGTTTTAAAGGGCGTCTAGACAAAGACATGAATAGGATGGGAATAGAGGAATATGGTCCCCGGAAGGGTAGGGGTAGGGGGTTTTAGTTCAGTCAGGCAGCTTGGTTGGTGCAGGCTTGGAGGGCCGAAGGGCCTGTTCCTGTGCTGTAATCTTCTTTGCTCTTTTTTATCCTAGTTTAACTAGCTTATCTTTACCAATTGAATTACTTAAACATGACAGGATGCAATTCTTAACTGCTAATCGATCTCTGTTAGTTCCAATTTGGAACACAATATCCTCTTATCGACTCAAACATTTCCTCAATCAGTTTGATTTGTTATTACCTCCAGAGACCTCAGAGATAGTAGAGAGTCAACAACAATCTCAAGTTACTAGACGAGAAGTGAGAGCAAAACAACATTCATTTCAACAAGGAGTTCAAGTGTTAACCTGCAATTGTGCCGTGAGTGAGAAACGTGTACCAGCTCAAACAGGTCCAATTTCTTATATGATCCAAACAGAAAATGAACTAGTTTGGTGATGCCATGTTGACCAATTGTTGTCATCTCAAAATAATTTCCCAGAATCATCTCCAGAGGTATCAACTTCTTTAGTCCCTAGTGTTGTGAATACTACTACGGAAGACGTAGTTGAATCTGCGTTGTCTGATGATTGTGTCTCTGCTGCTATGTCGAGTGAGAATGATGCAGAATTAGTTCCAAGAGAAAAAGTATCTACTGAAGTTCCAAATCATACATCTAAGGTCAAGGGCAGCCAAATTTCAAAATGATGCATACAACCAAAGTGGAATAGACATCCTCCTGATTAACTTTCTTATTGACTGTATATAATGATCTATGATCCATAGGTCTGTGTCTAGAGCATTATTGGTTCTATGTATAACATCATAGTAATTTGTTGTCATGACTACAGAAGTAAAGGGGGAGGGATGTTATATATGTAAGTAGTTGCAGATTGCTTTAAGAGCTGATCATATGATTTGATGGTGATGTCATTAGGGTGTTGCACATGATGAATGCTGTTTTACTTTACGTTTGTATTCTGTACAGGCCAGACCTGCGAGAATAAATTTGTTGTTGCTATTTGAATCTAGGTGTGCAAACCACATTTTTAATTTTTGACTAAAACCCACAATGCCTAACATAGTTGGGACATTCCAGTAATCACTGTCACTACCCGTGCAGCCAATCAAAGTAGAAGACCAATCTAATAAGGTTTGATGTCCAAGAATTAGCCAACCATTTGAATCTAGGTGTGCAAACCACATTTTTTATTTTTGACTAAAACCCACGCCGCCCAACATAGTTGGGACATTCCAGTAATCACTGTCACTACCTGTGCAGCCAATCAAAGTAGAAGACCAATCTAATAAGGTTTGATATCCAAGAATTAGCCAACCATGCCCGGGCATGCTCCAGTACATAATTCCCCCACCCAAATAACACCAGAGACACTAACCACAAAAAAGTATCTTTACATTTCCTGTCTGCATCTTCATAGGAAATAAGCAAGGATTTCTTAATCCCAAAATATTCTATAATCCCAAAGCAACTGAAATACAAACAATATTGACAACCATGGATGGGATTTTATGGCTTCGCTTGGGTGAGATCGTAAAATCCCGCCGGAGGCCAACGGAGATTTCCGTTCTGGGAACCTCCGTGGTAGGTGGTAGGTTTCCAGTGCATAGGTTTCAGGGGAGTTTTCCTCACTGGCTATAAGGACTTGTAAGGCCTTACCCACTATCTTCATATTAAACTACTTACTCAGCTCCCTGCAATGGCGCTGCTCATCTTAACCATAATTGTAATAAAGGATATCAGGTGAAAAAGTCCACCACTGTGTAGGCCAGGTTTATAAAATGAGAAAAGGGTTAAAAATCACACAGCTATGCTAAATAGGTATCCCTGGGTTCACCAGGATATCAGGATAACAAGCAAAAATTCACCATCATGTTCACTCACAGGATTGCCCCTATCAATGTGATAAATCACGTAGCAGGATCAATTAAGTGATAAAATTACAGGTGATACATTCAAGGATTAAGATTACTCAAAACAGGATAACTGGCGAAATTCACTTCAGAGCTCAGTTACAGAATTGCCCCCATTAATATGATAAAAGGACAGTACAAGATCAACACAAGGATATAATTACAAGAGGTACAGTTCAGAATTACCGAACTCTGATTTTCGCAGTCTAACAGGATAACAGGTGACAAATGCTTCTATGTTCATATATCATACACCCATGTCAGGATAAAAGACAATATCACAAAATCAGGAGTAAAATCAAAAGGGAACAAAGTTCAGGATTAATGATGAGCTGCATGATAATATAACCATCCATGGAGCTTGAAAAGGCCAAAGCCATGACAGGATCGTCAATCAACATCCAGGATCCATGCGGAGTTTCACTGAAAGCCTTGCACCTCTGCCGTGTTGTCGTCCTGAAGCCCTGGTAAAGAGAAACCTAGGCCCTGGTGGGTGGAGAAGACCCATTGCATCCGGCCGCCGACAGCTCTTCTTGACAAACACAGAAGACAAGACAACATAAGACCGGGCACATGGATAGTCCTTCTCTAACCTCATCTCTCTAATCAACCAAGATGTTCAACATACCATGCAGCAGGATTTCCAAAGACTGAAGGTGAGCTCCCACCGAGGAAACTGCCCTCATGACTGATAGAGTTCTCTTCTCTGCTTCACCCATTCTCCTTAAGGTATCTTGCAGTTCATGGAATCTCTACAGTACAGAATGAAGCCATTTGGTCCATCGAGCCTGCACCGGCTCTCCGTTAGAACATCCTACCCAATTCCACCCCAGACATACCCCGTAACCCCATGCATTTACCCCGCTAATCCCCCTAACCTACACATATTGGGATATTAAGGGACAATTTAGCATAGCCAATCCACCTTACCTGCACATCTTTGGATGTAGGAGGAAACCATAGCACCCAAAGGAAACCTACGCAGACATGAGGAGAACGTGCAAACTCCACACATTCACCCAAGACTGGAATTCAACCCTGGTCCTTGGCGCTGTGAGGCAGCAGTGCTAACCACTATACCACCATGCCACCCAATCAATATGAACATCAATAATCTTTGCTGTGGAGCTGAGACTGTCATCCACAACTTCACTCACAATGACAGCCATCATCTCGATGCCTACGGCATTGCCGAAGCGCAGGCCCGCTCATCAGCGAATCTGCCACAACAAACTGTGCTCCATCCTGGTCATCTCCCACAGCCGCAATCAAACGAGGATTTTCTTGACTTAACTTGGCTCTCTGTCAACAAGATTCAGCCAGGATCTTCCAGGAACATCAGGATCAAATAATTATGGGTCTTGCATCAGGGTAAAAAAAGGATTAAAAAATGAGTAGTGCCAGAGCTCATGAAAATGCAGCCATTCCATGCTTACATCACGTGACCCTCCTCAATACCAGGATTCTTGAAGCCTGAGGTTGCCAAATTTGGATTGCTTGTAGGATCATTGGCTTCACCAAGTATTGATGGGTTGCGTGACTTGAATGCTGAACACGGCCACCCAGAGGTGGAATTGAAACAAAGGTTTAAAATGCTGCGACATAAATGCTTTTAAAGTACCTCTTTCTTTAAATGTTCTAATAGGCAATGTGCAAATATGCAAAAACATCAAAGTTTATGACAATAATGTTACTCTGAAAATTAGTTGATAGAAATCTTTAATTCAAATCAGTAAAAAAGTTTCAAACTAAAAACCATGTGAATACTTAAGAATTGGCCATGCTCAGATCTAATTCTGGTGATACTTGCTACTTTCAATTGTGAATGACTTTATCCAAACTCATTAATCCTATCTGCTTTCCAAAAAAGGGAATGCAGTCGAACACTCATTTAACTTGTTTAATTTTTAATTTCTGTGATGACTTCAGCCAGGCTAATGAGGGTGGCTTGCTAGATAGAGTATGAAGTACCTGATGAGTCTCTTTTGCTTTTGGTTCGGGCTGTTCCCCCTTCCCTTTGGGGAGCTGCCCCTTTTAATTTGTCCCTAAGTTAATTTGAATTCGTTTATTTGGTTGGTATCAAAAGACATACCTGATGAGTCTTCCCTAAGTAAATTTGATTTTGTATAATTGGTTGGTACACAAAAAGAGGTACCTGATGAGTCCTAATCGATGGTTAAATCAGGGAGCCTCATGCTCCCTATTTAAAGCAGGTGTGTCAGACTCCCTGCCTGCATTCAGCAGGGAGCAACTGGAGAGCTGGCTGTGTACAGATGTGTGGAGTAAATAAAGTAACTTAGTGACGGGACTTTCGCCTCCGTGGAGTTATTACAATTTCTTGAAAAACAAGTGCATAACTTTTTCCAGCTACAAGAATAGGGGGTTTAACACACAATGTCTAGAGTATTAAAGATCAATATTTTTCCATCAAAAGTCATCCATGGTTTCTACTAAGGGAATTCATACTTTTACTGATGCCGTTGGAAATCAGTAACAACAAGGCCACTTATTGTACTGTTATAAATGGAAAAGAGAAAGTTAAAGGTATAGTTGGCCAAAATAATTGTCTAAAAGTAGAAAATTGGCATTTGATGCTTTTTGCAGTTTCACTATTTAAAAGTTAATGACAGGGTTGGGCTCTGTTTGGCTATCAACACAAATGTAGGCCAGACCGGGTAAGGGCGGCAGATTTCCTTCCCTAAAGGACATTAGTGAACCAGATAGGTTTTTCTGACAATTCTTTTATGGTTATCAGTAGATTCTTAATTCCAGATTTTTAAAAATTGAATTCTAATTCCACCATCTGCCATGGTGGGTTTCGAACCCGCATCCCCAGAACACTAGCTGAGTTTCTGGATTAATAGTCTAACGATAATACCATTGCCTCCCTTAAATACAATATAAGCCTTGAAATTGCAATATTCAGCCCTGGTCTTTCAAGCATCACAGGCTGAGGCAATGGAAGACCTGATTGTCCAGTTACTAATTTTAACGCCCAAAAGGTTGAGAGAACTGTATGAATTGGTATGCTAATAACCCCCTTGGCCAATTCTCCAATCTGTGCTCCCAATGACCGAAAGAAACTCTGTATGGAGAGGACATTTTCATAATTTTGCAGCAATAGCTGTAGATCCTAGGTCTCAATTTTCCTCTTCTTTAACTCACTTTCCTAGAGGACAAGAAGAAAAAGAAAAAGAAGCAAAAGAATTCTGCGGAAGGAACAAAGTTGGAGCGCTCCAAAACATTTATGAACATGTTTTTTAGAAGTGTTCGATCTGGCAGGCCATCAAGTGAACAAAACCCAAAAGAAAAACTCAGGTCCAAATCTCCATCTCGCTCAGAACCAGAAAAAGGTAAGAAAAAATTAATGAGGTTTCACTGAGGAAGCAACATGGCATTATATCTTGACAGAAAATATAGCTTTATGAAATGTGGTCATTGAAACAGAAAGGCAAATATTCCTCTGTCAATAGCTTCAGTGCAAAGTAAATATGCGACTTGTACCATCTCCAACACTGACAACATTGTAAAATGGGGCAGGCTGAAACGACCAGCCATTAGCTCCAAGAATATCTCCAAGTGGCCAGGAAGAGATGGAATCTTGGTGGGAATTTGTTTCATCCTGAAGTTCGATTCCCTCCCACTTAATTTGAATTTCTAAGTATGGTCCATGCTCAGTTCTCAGGTTATTCTTGCTTTTGGAAATTAACTTACTATTTCCCACACATATTTGAAAATTCAAAAAGCTACTTATATAATTTTGTTAAAATATTTTGGGTATTACATACTGCAATATTTGGAAAAGAAATCAAGTGGATTGCCCAAATTTGATGTCTGTGCGATTAAATTCATCTTTGTTCTTGTTTTAGCACTGCCATCCTCAACAAAGTTTACCATCCTTTTTGAGCTCATTTTATTCCCAGCAATTCTTGTTTCAAAACACATTTTGATGAAAAGTTGAGCATGTATTTAAACAAATTTAAAGCATGGCGTTAAATTCTTTATTACTGAGGGGTATCCTCAAGAACAGTTTGGGGTCAGGAAACACAGGTATTTATTGCAGTTTTACTCACTCCACACTCCAAACAACAACTACCCTCTCACGGCAGTTCCCGGGCAGATCATCCTACACCCAGGGTCACTTGACCCATTCCCTTAAAGGGGCCACGCCCTAACCTACATAACACGTGGAAATCTTGAAATAGTTTTGAAAAGACTAATTTACATGTTTAAAATACGTTGCTAAAAGCCTTAACAGAACTCTTGGTAATAGTCTTTTCATTCAGTAGCTATATTTTAAATTTCTTGGGTGCAAATCAAATGCCCAATAATAATTTTTTTTTAAATGCATTCGTGGGACATGGGTGTCACTGGCTGGCCAGAATTTATTGTCCATCCCTTGTTGCCTTTGTTGAGAGTCAACCACATTGCTGTGGCTCTGGAGTCACATGTAGGCTAGACCAGGTAAGCACGGCAGATTTTCTTCCCCAAAGGGGATTTGTGACGCAGATGGGTTTTTCCAACAATCGCAATGGTTTTATGGTCAATGATTCTTAATTCCAGATATTTTTTATTGAATTCAATTTCCACCATCTGCCGTGGCAAGAGTCGAACCCGGATTCCTAGAATATTAGCTGAGTTTCTGGATTAATAGTCCAGCGATAATACCGCTAGGCCATTGCCTCCCCTATTAATGAATATGACAATTAAAAAGAGCAAAGAATATACTGGCGCACAGTGCAACTATTTCTTCTGTCGGCAAATCATATGCACACATTTTGAGACTTGTTTTAGTTAATCATGTAGTTATTTTCCCCTCAGAGTAGTAAATTCCTTCCTGCATATTCTAGTTTCTTGAGATGGGTAATTAAGCTAAGTGACATTACTCTTAAACATTCCAGTATACAAAGGATGTAATTATCACTCTACCTGACTACCAGTGTCGGATTTAGGCAGAAGCTAAACAAGCTGCAGTTTAGGGCCTCACAATCCGCAGGGGCCTCACAAAATTTCAGAAGGTTTACAATGAAGAGAACATTTAAGAGCGGATACCAGAAAAGAAAAAGAAAGCACCAGCTTGAAGAGCAACTCAAAAAATTACCAAAATTACCAAAATCTATGAGAGGGATCAAGCCAGCCAAATGATAAATATGTAATCAGTAAATGCATTCATTTGAAAATAATTTTTATTTTTCACTTTAAATACCTTGCTATTAAATAATTAAAAGGCATAATTATGTTTTCAATTTTTTTGTGGCGACCTAAGGTCCTGTTTTGGTACGCACCTTTGTGAGACCTTTTGATGTAACTTTTTAACAAAGGGTCTCCAAGCTTTATATAGCTTAGGGCCTCACCAAGTCTAAATCCGGCACTGCTGACTACCCACTTCTTTTCAGGCTTTCACAGGCTGAAACTTGTGATTACCTCCTTCAGGCTGGATGAGACTGATTTTAAACTTTCCCAAACTTCAAACTGAAATACCATCATATGTTGCCTGGCTTGAGTCAATTGTAGCATTTTCATCACTCAGTCAGGAAGGTGTGGGTTGAAGACCCACAGCGGCCTTGAAACAATTACAGCCTAAACTGATACCCCAGTGCAGTACTGAAGGAGTGTTCATTGCAAGAGAGAGTATCAACAACAAATTGAATTTATAAAGTTCCTTTAATATAGTGAAACGTCCCAAGACATTTCACAGGAGCATTATCAGATGAAATTTTGACAACAAGCCACATAAGGAGACATTAGGACAGACTGTTGTTGTTTCTCTTCCCACACCAAATGATGCACAAGGCAGACTTTTGTTAGTTCTCATAGTAAGCTTTTTTCTGAAACACGTCACTAGCCTGTCACCAGAGGCTTGTAGCTTTAGGGAGCACAACCCTGCATCAAGTATGGCTGACCAGGAGTGGCTTCAGCTCTGACTGTCTGCCATTGGCGTGTGTTAGGAGGATTTTGAATGTTGATACTCAACCTGTTGGCCGTTTTATGAATGCACTTTCCTTGGCCATCAAGTCCAGGGATGGGACTCGATCCTAGAGGCAGGGAAGCTACCCCCAGGCCACAAGACCTCCTACATTACGACAGAAGGTGAGGTTTTCAAAAAGCTTAACAGGTAGAGAATACAGGAGATTAGGGCCTTGGTATCCAGCCAAAAATGATGGAGCAATGTAAGGTCTGATGAAGTATCCAGAGATACTGAGGTATGCGGCAGCGGAAGAATTTGAAAACCACGATGCGAATTTTGAAAAATGTTGTCAGATTGGGAGCCATTGTAGGTTGACAAGCACAGGGGTGATGTATGACTTGAGACTTGTTACTCATTCTTAAAATGAGGTATTAAATCAAGGCATTGACTGTTGGTTGAATGATTCCTATTTGAAGGAGGCCAGGAAATTATACTGGTCTCCTATTCAACATTCCTCTCACAGCTAGTACAAAAAAAAGCGAAGTAATTGGTCATTTATATCATTGTTGTTTGTTGGACTTCACAGCTTTCAAACTGAGTGCATAGTTTGTCCACCTAACAGTAATAGCTACAGTTCAGAGCAGTTCATTGTTTGTAAAGCACTTTGTGATGAGATAATTTATTTTACATGTGAATCAGAAATAATAGTGTACTGAAGACCTAATAATAGAAGACAACTGGAATCTCTTCTCTCTACTTTCAATGAACTTGCTGGTAACTCAGCTAAATATCAATGGAAATTATTCCCAGCTTTAAAAATCCTAGCACTTTGGCACTTTCATCTGGAGATTCCAGTTTTCTATAGGCCTTTGTTTATTGTTAATTTTGTTTGTTCAATGCCTAAATTGCGAGCGATCTTAATATTTTCCAAGGGCTGGATTTCAGCGGGGTTGGGGGGACATATTGCACTCACGAGTCGGCCATCAGCTGATGTGCCTAAAATAAAGCCCACCCTGAGCCATAACACATTGCCGGCAGGTTAAACTGGCTGAGAGTGGGACCTCCACCCCTCAGTGGGAGGAGGTCCTGTCATCGAGAGCTACCAGCCCATCAGATTAGCCATCGTGCTATAGCAGTCCCAGCGGGGCAGAACTCAGTCATGGGTATTATTGGGACTGCAAGCAGGCCTATGCAGAACTTTAATGGATCCCGGAGCCGAATCACTTTCTTTTAAAGCCGGGTGGAAGGTGGAAACAGGCAGCCTAGGGAGGGAGGTGAGCTGGGCAGGAGACACATGTTTGTTGGCCAGTGGGGAAGGAACAAAGGGCAGTGGGAGGGAGTTGTGGGGTGCCCCAAAATGCTGAGGGCAAATTCTGTCCTAAAACTTCCCTTGTTGTTTATTAACCACTTGAGTTTAAAAAACAGCCTGTTAACTCCTACCCATCCGCCCACGCCAACAATATGATGACAGAGGAGAGTAAAGAACAGGGAGAAATCTAATATATTTGTATAACTGGCTATTGTTTTTGATGAATTTGATGAATTTTATGGACACAAATTAATGTCTGTCTCCTGGAAGTTGTTCTTTTTTTTTACTGTTTATCTGTTCATTGGTCGTGGGCACCGCTGATTAGGCCAGCATTCATTATCCATCAAAGTGAAGTTTATTTATTATTCGCAGGTAACACTTTTACATTAACACTGCAATGAAGTTACTACGAAAATCCCCTAGTCGCCACACTCCAGCATCTGTTCAGATACACTGAGGGAGAATTTAGCATGGCCAATGCACCTAACCAGCACGTCTTTTGGACTGTGGGAGGAAACCGGAGCATCCGGAGGAAACCCACGCAGACACAGGGAGAACGTGCAAGCTCCGCACAGGCAATGACTCAAGCCGGTAATTGAACCCAAGTCCCTGGTGCTGTGAGGCAGCAGTGCTAACCACTTGGGGCGGCGCGGTGGCATAGTGGTTAGCACTGCTGCTTCACGGCACCGAACAGGTGCCAGAGTGTGGCGTCTGGGGGAATTTCACAGTAACTTAATTCCAGTGTTGATGTAAGCCTTACTTGTGACTAATAAATAAACTTTAACTTTAATTACTACTTGCCTTTGAGGAGATGGTGGTGAGCTGTCGTGTTGAACCGCTGCAGTCCATGTGTTGTTGATCAACCCATAGTGCTGTTCAGAAGGGAATTCTAGGATCTTGACCTAGTGGCAGTAAAGGAACAATGATATAGGCTGGAATTCTCCGCTCTCGCGTGCCCCACTACTGCTGCCAGTGAGAACAGAGAATTTGGCCAACCAAATCCCCATTCACAGCAGTGGGACTGGAGAATCCGAGCCTTTTGGCTGAAACCTTAGTTTCAGAAACTCAACTTTTACACGAGTATAATATATATATATAGTACTTTGTAGAGAATCCCCAATGACTATTGCTAAAAACCCCTGGCGTCTTCCGCGGCCGGGATTCTCTTGTGCCGCTGCAGTGAATTGAGTTTTGGCTGAGTGCCAAATTCTTCATTCTCACTGACAGTGGGGGGGCAAAGTTTTAGAAGTTTATTTATTCGTGTCACAAGTAGGCTTACACTAACACTGCAATGCTGTCACTGTGAAATTCCCCTATTCGCCACACTCTGGCACCTGTAAGGGTACACGGAGGGAGAATTTAACATGGACAATGCACCTAACCAGCATGTCTTTCGGACTGTGGGAGGAAACCAGAGCACCCAGAAAAAACCCACGCAGACACGGGGAGAACATGCAGACTCTGCACAGACAGTGACCCAAGCCAGGAATTGAACCCAGTTCCCCGGCACTGTGAGCCGCAGTACTAATGACTATGCCTCCGTGCCGCCCACGTGCCATCCCTGAACACACAAGATTGGAGAATCCTGCCCTTTATCTCTGAAATCCATGAGAAAATACTTTTAAACTTGTATTAAAATAAATTATGACCTTATATTAGAAATACTGAGAGGCCTGCTCTCAGAATTTGTCTTCATAAATATTAAGACCAACTGCTGGAAAGTAGCAATGCCAGTGATTGTTCTTAGTGAGTTAATGTACACTTGTAAAAAGAGAGCTGTGTTATTCACCATTCTTTCTATTACAGTAACTGCTGTTCCAAAATTTGTCATCAGAAGTCATAAGCGGGGTAAATATTTGCATTCTGCCTGCCTGAGAATGCTTGGTATTTGAAGACAGTTTTGAGTTGTTCCTACTTTTATTTTCATGCAAAACATACCGTGTTTTTGAATGCTTCAACTACTGAAATCTTCTATTTTTTATTATTGTTTGAACTGGAAAATGCAAAAGCACTTGCAGCAACATGAAAATCTGTTTATCTCCATTATTTAATAATGATTTTGAAAATATTGGATTTCAGTTCTCACTGCGTCTTTTAAAAAGTCTTTTGAACAACAATTGCTTTACTTGACGAGAATCTTTGTGTGTATTTTAACGGCGTTACTTGTCATTGTGTTTTTTTCACTAGGTATCAATAATTATATTGATTAAATGTACAGCATGGTTCCATTCAAGTCATTATTGAATGATTCTAGTACCTGTTTTTCTTTCAACTGTGGTCTCTTTCTTTATCAGTAAAATAATGAATGCAATTTTGATTTTTCTGCTCACCTTTGATTTAAGATAAAGAAAGAAGTAATCGCTTTAATATCTTGGGCTCTCAAAAAGATCAGCCTGGCTTCTCAACAACAGAATCGTATAGCCATGCCCTAGCTGTGATTGAAGACATTGCCAGGAAACTCCTGAATCAAGATGAAGTAAATGCAGTTTTACGTCACTGTAAGCAGGTATTTCCCTCATATAGTATTTTCATTCACTACAAACACCGACTACAGAAACAAACATTCTGCTCAATCGCAAGTATAACATCAGTAATGAGACCATAGGAAATATGAGCAGGAATAGACCATTCAGCCCATCCTATCTGCTCTAACATTTACAACAATCATGGCGTTTATACCCTATATCATTTGGTTAAGTTGCTGTTCTTCATCAGTTCTCTCCTGAAGGCAAGTCCAACCCACAAAGCCACAACCTTCACCATGTGTGGGGCGAAGTGGCACGTCCCAAGTCCACCCAGCCAGAACAGGGATTGAACCATTGGCATCAATCTAATCTGCACTGGCCACCAAAGGAGGCCAAGCTGCTGTGGCAAGATGCACTTTTACACTTATGTTATAGTCTGAAGCTATGGTTAATGCTGGCAGTGGCTTCAGTTTTCTTTCTATCATATGCCTGGATCAGGAATCTCCCACTCTAATCACCTACCATTGATCTATGTTGGAAGGATTTACAAGTTTACACAACCTATTCGTTCACAATTTGAACGCACTTTTCTTGGCCATCAAGTCCCAGAGGTTCTGGCACAGAGGTAGGGAATACTCCATCACAAGACATCCATAATCAGCTTAGTACAGTGTCCAAAAGGCTATGGATCTCCGTCTTAAATGTATTCATTGTATTCATCCACAACTCTCTTGAGTGGAAAATTGTAATGTAGCATTGCACTGTTGAGTAAATTACTGAAAAGAAATCACTATTTTTAAAGGAAAATACATTCATGTTATGGTATCTATCTGTAATGAAATATACTTTTGTAATAGCATATATATTCTGCTAAAAGCAGAAACAAATATTTAATCTACCCTTCCCTCCAAAGAGCACCCTGGAATATAGTGATAACCCCCACAAGTCCATGGGAATCACTGATAGATCTCCCTGTGGGGCTTGTTGAGTATGAGTTCCCCTGGTAACAGGCAGTGGCTTGTCCATCTGGAACTCATTACCTGAGCCTTTTATAAGGCAGGCCCAAGACTGGGCCTGCTGAATAGTCCCAGGCAAGGACTAGTGTGTGTACACCACGGTAGTAGTATTACTTTGCATTGTGTAATAAACCATGTTCCTTTCCAGTTGGACTCCTTGAGTCATTCCAAGTAATTTGTTCTGAGGACAGGGGAGTAGCAAAAATCAGAAACACATTTTGTAAAGGGTTGTATCTTTCTATGCTTAATGCACCACAGAGAAACGGTTGTTTAAAATGTTAAGTAAAATATTTACCTGCTCACTTAATATTTAATCTTCCACTAGATGGCAGTAAAATATTATTTCAAGCATTGCTCCATAAAAATACACAGAAATTGCAACACAGAAACAGGCCATCTGGGCCAACTAGTTTGTGTTGCTATTTGACCTGAATTTGAGCAGAAGCCCAAATCCCAGGTACCTACCAAGTTTCCGTATCCTTTTATTCAATTTCCTTGAATCACCGATCTAACCCTATTTGTGATTGCTGACATGAGACTGACATTCCAGAGTTGTTCTTGCTTCACTGCCAGAACTTAGTTGGAAGTGAAGTGGCGACCCCGTTTACACACATAAACTGGATTTCAGCTGCACTTCCAGCCAAGTTATAGTGGCAGAGCAGCTGAGAAAATTGATGGATAAAGGTTTTGTTTCAACTGCTAACCTAATTAGTGCATTCTGCAGCCTTAAGGTCTTCTTTGTAAAAATTATTTCTCCTGTTTTCTGTCCCAAATACCAGAAAGCTAGCGGGTAATGTAAAGATGAAGAGTAAGAGTTTCTATAGATATTTAAATAAGAAAAGAGTTTAACAAAGTGAGCAGTAGTCATGTAGAAAGTGCATCTGTGGTACTGATAATGGAAAACTGGGCTATGGCAGCTGAATTAAACAGTTATTTTACATCGGTCTTCACTATGGAAGACACAAGTAACATCCCAGAAATAGCTGTAAACCAGGAAATAGAAGTGAGGGAGGAACTCAGGAAAATTACCAGCGAAGTGGTATTAAGTTAATTGTTGGGTCTGTGGGCTAAGAAATCCCCTGGTCCAGATGGACTTCGCCCTAAGGTCTTGAAATAAGTGACTAATGATGTAGTTGATGCATTTAGGGGCTGCACAGTGGCACGGTGGTTAGCACTGCTGCCTCACAGCACCAGGGCCCTGGGTTCGATTCCAGCCTTGGGTGACTATCTGTGTGGAGTTTGCACATTCTCCCCGTGTCTGCGTGGGTTTCCTCCGGGAGCTCCAGTTTCCCCCCAGTTCAAGGTTGTGCAGGTTAGGTGAATTAAACATGCTAAATTGGCCCTTAGTGTCCCAGGATATATAGGTTAGGGGGATTAATGGGGTAAATATGCAGGGTTACGGGGATAGGGTGGGGGCCTGGGTAAAATGTTAGAGAGCTGGGGCAGACTCAATGGGCTGAATGGCCTCCATCTGCGCTGTAGGGATTCTATGATTCTGGGATTGGTTTTAATTTTCTAAAATGCCCTAGATTCAGCGGAGGTTCCATTAGATTGGAAGATAGCAAATGTAACTTATTTATTCAAAAAGGGAGACAGAGAGAAAGCAGGAGACAGCAGGCCAGTTAGTCCAATGTCCGTCATAGGGAAAATGTTAGAAACTATTTTTAAAGATGTCATAGCAGAGAGCTTAGAAAACCTCAAGGCCATCGGGCAAGTCAACATGGTTTTGTGAAAGGGAAATCACGTTTAACCAATTTACTGGAGTTCTTTGAAGGAGTAACATGCTGTGGATAAAGGGGAACCGGTGAATGTACTATACTTAGAGTTCCAAAAGGCAACTGATTAGGTGCCACATCAATGGTTATTGTGTAAAGTAACAACTCATGGTATTGGCTGTAACATATTGGCATGGATTGAAGATTAGCTAGCGAACAGGAAACCGAATTGGCATAAATAGGTCTTTTTCTAGTCAGCAGGATGTGATGAGTGGTGTGCCACAGGGATCAGTGCTGGAGCCTCAACTTTTTACAATTTATTAAAAATGACTTGGATAAAGGGACTGAAGGTATGGTTGCAAAATTTGATAACTCAAAGATAAGTAAGAAAGTAAATTTTGAAGAAGATGTAACGAGGCTACAAAAGGACACAGATAGCAAAAGCAAGTGGGCAAAAATCAGTCAAATGGAATATGATGTGGAAAAATGTGACATGGTCCATTTTAGAAGGAAAAATAAAAGAGAAGCTTATTATCTGAATGGTTGAGAGACTGCAGAGCTCTGAGATGCAGAGGGATCTGGGTGTCCTGGTGCATGAATCAATAAAATGCTATCATTTATTGTGAGGGAAATTGATTACAAAAGTAGGGAAGTTATGCTTCATTTGTACAGGGCACTGGTGAGACCGCATCTGGAACATTGTGTACAATACTGATCTTCTTATCTATGGAAAGATGTAAATGCATTGGAAGCAGTTCAGACTAGATTTACTAGATTAATACCAGAAATGGATGGATTGACTTGTGAGGAAAGATCAGAGAGGTAGGAATTGTATCCATACGAGTTTATTGGAGTAAGAGGGGACTTGATCAAACCTTTAAGATCCTGAGAGGTATTGATAGGGTGGATGTGGAGTGGAAGTTTCCTCTTGTCAGAGAATTTAGAATCGGGGTCACTGTTTAAAAATAAGGGGTCGCTCATTTGAGACGGAGATAATGAGAATCTTTTTCTCTCAGAGGATCATGAGTCTCTGGAACTCTTCCTCCAAAGGCAGTGGAAACAAAATCTTTGAATATTTTTAAGGCAGAGCAAGATAGATTCTAGATTAACAAGGAGGTGAAAGGTTATAGGGAAAGGCAGGAATGTCATGTTGATGTTACAATCAGGTCAACCGTGATCTTATTGAATGGCAGAGCAGGCTTGAGGAGCCGAGTGGTCTCCTCCTCCTCCTATGTTAGTATGTGTTTGTATGTTTAATTTCTATCGATGCTATATAACCTTGTAGTTATATTATTGGATGAATATTTTGTGTTTTAATTACAATTTGAATGTCAGTTTTGTTTGTAGTTTGTTTTAGGTGGTGGAGTGGAAGACCTGGTGCGGCCACTACTTTCTATATTAGATAAACCAGAGAAACTACTAATATTGAGAGAGATCCGGTAAGAATAATACTGTCATGTACGATTGTGTCCCATTAATTCTGCAACATTGTAATGCCACTATTATAGTTAATACAGGACAACAATATTAAATAATTATTTGCTTGCAAAAAGGCGAACCATTGTAAACTGAACACATACAAATGTCTCTATGTTTAATTGCTGAAACGTTTGTAAATTAGTGATAATAACTGATTATATAGAATATAACAGTGTGCTGATGCAGCAGTGTGTCATCATTCCAGGTAGTGGTTGGATAAGATTTACACTCACAATTTCACATATGATTATGGGTGATTACAGTCATTATAACTGAGGGATATAATTTTGTTAATGTAAAATTGCAGTGCTATAATGTTACAGTGACTTCAATCTCCATTGTTATAGGATAGGAAATAGATTTTCTTCCTTCTCCTTCAGTTGCCGGCATGACAACAGTTGCTGCACTTTATAGTAATAGTATGTGAAGCAATTTGCACTGTTTCTGACCAAGATATTTCATAAATGCAAGCCTTCCCTTATCCCTCCTTCTGTCTCCCCACACTATACATCATACAATGGCGAAGAAAATTCTATAACTGGCTGCTAGGAGCTGCACAAACCAGAGTACTAATCATTGTATTTGTTCCTCTTGCAATGTGAAAGTGCCTGGTGTCTGACCATCTTCTCTCACTATAACTGAGGTAGTGAACTCACAGTAGTTGAGAACTCAGCAGGTTTCCAGCAGGAACTTACAAGTTGTGGCTAGATTCCTGCCCACCCACCTTTGGCAAAATGTAACCAGTAGGCCTCAATGCATGCTGCTTGCCAACTTCCTGCCGGGAACAGATGAGAGGTGGCCTGTGGAAATGTGTCTGCCCACTGGTATTCGGGTAAGTGTGCAAGCCTTCAGGATGTGATCTCATAGTGCAGAATGGTGAAATGTGAGGCAAGGTGAAGATGTGGATCAGGAAATACTTAAACATCTCTCGTAAGTTCCAGAGGAGCACTAATATATCTCGTGGGTATATGGATATGTACCCACTAATGTATCTATTTGTGTGGGTGAAACACACAAATGTAACAGCTATTCAGAGATTGGTAGAAGGAAACTTCCACAATATTTATGATGATTTTCTAGAAACGTTCGATGTTGCATAGCATATGTGGTCTGTTTTCAGTTATGTTCTTACATTTGAATTGTGTGAATAGCTTTTCTTGTACCTGAGAAGAAATTACACTTTGTAAATGTCAAAAGGTTTAATTTTACAAATTCAGTAATTACCATTTTGTTCCAAGGGGGTTTAAGTTTGTTTGTATATTTACATTTAACATCATAATAAATTAAGATAATGATATCCTTGTGGTCATTTTGACCAAAGAGGAGAATGGCTTTTGCAGGTTGGTGCAGAAGACACTTTAAGGAAGGAAGGAACTTGTGTTGACAGAGAATCTTTCAAAACCTTAGGATGTTCCAAAGTTTTTCACAGCAAAGAATTATGGTGGTATATTTATTCTAGTAATGCAGGGAGACATGATAACCAAATTTGTCTTAGTGGTGATTGAGGGATAAATGTTGGTCAGGAGATGGAGTGGGGAGGGGAAACCCCATTGCTCTTCTTCAAATAGTACATGGAACCTTTTACTCATATCTAAGAGGGAAGGTGAGGGCCTTGGGTCATGTTTCATCCAAAAGATAATGCTTCCAACAGTGCAGCACTCCCTTAGGAGTGTCAGCCTCGGCTTAGATTCACCCCTGGTGGGTTTGCGGTGGTAGAGGCAGCTCATCATTGGCCGCCGGTATGATCTTCTGGTCCTGCCAAAGTCAACAGCCATTTGCTTTGCTCACCTGACCCTCCACCAGAGAACCTGTCATTGGATCGTCTTTGGTGGGACCCGAAGATCATATTGGCGGGAAGGGCCCAAAATATCGCCTCCTCCCCCCGAGATTCTGTGCACAAGTCTCTGGAGTGGAGATAGATCCCACAACCTTATGATTCAGGCAAAAGTGCTACTACTAACACAAGTGTGAGTAAATTATTATGAGTAAATTCTTCCACTAATTTGTAGCTGTATCAAATATTTAAACAGTTCTCATCTCAATGTGCCCCACCTAATGGCTTATTTTAAATAAGCTGTATTTGCATAAACATGAAAATTATTAGTCTTGAATCTTTTGAAAAAATAGTCATCAAGAGTTAATTAGACATGTGTCCTTTGTGAAAAAAATAAAAACCAATTTATGAAAACACTGCGGTAATTACAGTTGTGTATAATTCCCATGAGACCAGCTTTACAAAAAGCTTCTTTGTATTAGTCTAGTCTTGCATTGAAATTGTCATCTTATTAAAGAAAATGTTTTAACCTTGATACTGCATTCCGGATAACTTTAGATACAGAAACCTCCCTATAGTGCCTTACAAAATATTAAACTGAACAAGTGTTTTTTGAAAAAAAAGATAAAATCTAGTAGGCTATCATTGTTTAAGCAAAGTGCTTTCATTATTTTCTTCAATGCGAATGAGCCTTTAGCCAGTAGCTTTGTGTTGTACAATTAAGATACCATTTTATAGAGCACTGATTGACGCCGTTCATTAGCCACAAAAGATCTCAATCAGCCCAAGGCCAGGTGGGGGATCAGGCAGCTTCCCAACTGCTTCAGAGGTTAAGGTAGGGTGGGGTGGACGGGTAGGTAGCGGGAAGGCCGACAGCTGGATTTTACATGCCCTTCCCACCTTCAAACCTGCCAATGGGTGAGGCTAAAATCCAACCCAGAGAAACCTGCAGCCCAGGAAACCTGTCTTCTGTCATCCCAAACAGGCATTCTGAACCTGGAATCTCTCAGGAACTCTGATGGTGTCAAAGGAGGATTTTTTAAATTAAATGCTTGTCTGTCTCCACATTTCTGTTTGTGTTTGAGTTGAAAATCCATTAGTGAATTGATAACTTAGAGCAATTATAAGTAGCAAACCTCATCCTAAATTTCAGATGATCTCACAAACATGTTTGAAACTACCATCTAATCCATGTGGGAAATCTGATCTAATAATATTCATTCATTATTATTCATGGCTCCTTATACTCTCTGTTTATTAAAAAAGCAGCTGCATCTCAATAAGAGTCTGAGGCCGAGATTTCCACTCCCAGGTTGGTTCCACTCCAGTTGGAATTTTCATTCTGGGAGCGGGCTAGATTAGAAGTCAGGCCTGTCATCCCCAGATGAGTGCAAACTCTGCCGGATATGGAGGCTAGATGGGCAGAAGGCTGCTTCTGTGCTTTGGCACTCTGTTTAAGTTATTTTTAAAAAGATTAAAACAAAAAACAACCCTCGCCCCGCCAAACACACTATCCATGCGCTATCCATGCCAACCTATATCAGCTCATGTCTACCAGTTACCCCCATAGCCCCTTATCCCCTGTGCCAACCCGTGCCCCTCTGGCCACCCTCATGGTCACTCATAATTCTTATACCAGCCACGGCCATTTATAGTCCCTCAGCCAACTTAGTACAACTCATGCCAACCCATGCTCTCCACCTACCACCCCTTTGCCTTCAATGCCAACTCACCTAGTATTCTTTTGACAGCTTTGACAGTTCATTGACAGCATGATAGTTCCTTGACAGCTTCAACATTTCCAATGGATTTATGTATTTTTTATGCACAATCATGTTTACTTTTAACAATCCCAAAATACACCTTACCTCCCCCAAAGGCTGCTTGATCTCTTCCAAAGGATGCCTTACCTCTCCCAAAGGTATCCTGCGACCATATTCAAATGGATACCTTACCTCTCCAATGAGATACCCTGTCTATCCAAATGAATCCAGCAAGTTTAGACCTCCTCTCACCTGGCCTAATCTACACAAATTAGGTTTCACACTCCTGGCCTATCAAAAATCCACTGCAGTGGATACAGCTGGTCATTTAAAAGACTGGCTACCTCCGTAGTCCATGAATGCCCAAATGCTAACCCAATCTTATCCTACCCTTGCGAAATTAGCAAATGCCTTGTTCAGGGGTGGGTTTCAGAATTTCCAGCCATTTATAGGATTTTCACCACAATGTAACAAAACCCTGGGCACGGTGGCACAGTAGTTAGCACTCCCGCCTCACAGCAAATACTCTTTCGGAGAGTCACTGCAGACTCGATGGGCCGAATGGCCTCCTTCTACACTGTAAGGATTCTATGGTTCTATGGAGCATTTACTTATATTTTGTTTTGGTAAAGCATTGTTTCATTTCATCTGTCTTGTTCCTAAAGGGCCATCATTGGACCAACCGACCTGGGCAGGTTTGACAGCATGGTGATGCCTTATGAACTGGAAGCATATGATATTCTGAAAAACAGAGCAGGTGGGAGAGTTGTACAAGAGTGATGAAAAATGTGTGAAATGAGTAATTAGAGTAAGCAAATTGGCTGAAATATTTTGAATGATGGTGTATTATCAGGTGACAAGGGCTTTGCTTTGAATAAAATTAACACAGGAAAAATGTAAATTATCGCTATCTTCCATACTTTGTAGTTAGCGATGATGAACTGAAGCAGTCAATTAATTCAAAGGGCTAATTTTAAACATGGGGCAGTCATCATGGAGGGTCCAAAGTAAGTGTAATCTCCACCCTTCTGGACCACAAGGCCAAGAGATTTTCATGTGTGGGCCTAATCTACAAACTCTGACTCTGACTCCCAGCTGAAGCCAACATGAATTATTTTACCTTGGGTGGGCAAGAGTCAAAACTGGTGGAGTTGAAGAGCAGGTGGTGACTATGCACATGGGAACATTCCCAGCTAGCAAGTGCAAGTTCTGGTGATTGGCGATCAAGGAGTGGGGGAAGCCCTAAATCAGATGACGCCCAAGCTGTCCTTGTGGAAACAGGAAGAATATTTATCTGGGCCCAGAGCTTTAAATTGTTGCTGGTGAACCAGAGACAGTGGGACCTGCAGTTAAAATGTTAAATAATGTAACTGGGATGCAACATTTGTTTAAATTACATCCCCTCTCCTCCCGTGCCTAAAGTTAGAGGCGTTCAAAATCTGGAAAGCACGGTTCGTGCTGGCAAGTTTCCGAGTTCCGATCTTCTAGGCCCCTCGCCGATGGAATAGCTTGAAACATGCTGCAGGACCAGGAGGCTCATTTTAATACATTAGCAAGTCATTAGTGAGCACTCCCTCCGAGACTCACCCCCTCACTAGATATTCAACAGTTTACTACCCTAGACGTGAACTTGTCATGGGGGGTCGCTCTGGGAGAAAGGGACATGGCCAGTCAATGACCTGGCACTGTCCCCTGGCACTGCCCTTGGCACAAGTGCCACTGCCAGGTTGGCATCCTGTCCATGCCAACCTGGTAGTGCCAACCTAGCAGTGCCAATCTCTGTCAAGGGGCAGGCCCCAGTGGGAGCCTTATGGTGCAGAGTGGGGGGGTGAATTCATTAGGATTTGGTTCTGAGCTGGGAGCAGATGGAGGAGCAGGGGATGCTGGTGATGGCTGCTGAGGATGGCAGGTGCAATGGGTGGGTGCTGGCTCTGACTGTAAAGGTGGGTGTGCGGAAGGGGCTGATGATCAGGAAGAAGGGTGGAAGGGGTTGATGATCATGGGTGGGGAGGGGAGGGTGGCAGTGAAGTGCCTGATTCTGATCCTGGATGGAGTGGAGAGCACCTGAGACCTCAGCGGTGGGCTGTGGGGGAGGTTTATTCCTGTTTATCAGGGCATCCTTTAAACATGGTGCCCCGATCTCAGTGCAGCCGGGTTTTGACAGTATGTTGAGGCCTGCCCCCTGCGTGATTGGGCGAAACACGCCCCCTTGATTTTCTGAGGGCCCTATTTTAGCATTTTGATTCTTAGTGCTGGGGGGACTTGAAACTGGGAGTGTTTCAGATCTGACTTTTAGACCCGTTCTGAGGTGCCCCCACATGTTCTCTGCCGGAAAAAATATCAGCAATTCCGAATCGCACTGAATAAGCCTTTGGGTGGGGTTTAAAGCGCCCAAAATCCTGCAGCTCCGATCAGTGCCTTCAGCTGCGCATGAGCAGACAAAAAAAATGATAGAATGCAGCTCCCCGTCACATCGCTCCCAGGCTGGATAATGCCTCTCCCTGGCCCTCACAGACATTGCCCCAACCTCACAACATTATTGACTCCCTTATCCCCCCACCCACCTGCCACCCAGACCGATCGCGGCTCCTTCCCCCTTTCCCCCCATTGATCTCAGGCAGAGTGGCAGTGGACGCCCCTCCCCCCCCCCCCCCCCACCCACTGATCTCAGGCAGAGTGGCAGTGAACTCCCCTTCCCCCCCACTGATCTCAGGCAGAGTGGCAGTGGACGCCCCCCTTCCCCCTCAATGATCACAGGCAGAATGGCAGCGGATCCCCCCTCCCTCCTCACCGATCTCATGCAGAGAGCCATCGCCCCCCCCCCCCCCCACCCCGCCGATCTCAAGCAGAGAGCCATTGGATGCTCGGCACTTACCCCCTCACTAGCTAGAGCGCCCAAATCGGACTTTTGTAGAGCATGTCTGTTTCGCATCTGGATGGGCAAACATGGTGGTAAAGAGGGAAGTGCCGGTAAGGTTGGGTGTGCAGCTCATTAAGTCAATTTAAATGCATGCGATCACGGCCATTTTCAGGCCTTGGTAAAGGGAGAACCGACGTGGAGGCGGGCGCGGATCGTGCCACTCGCCCGACTTTATCAAGTTTTCATGCCCGAAAACGGGCGTAACACGATAGTAAAATCGGGCCCAGAGTGTTGTAAGATCTGGAGAGAAAACTGGTGTGTTTCTCACCGGAAACAACGCTGCCATTTTTTGATAAGACTCCCCCCGCCGTCCCCCCATCCATACTTTTGCTCCTTGTGGGTGGAATGTTTGAGGTAAAGCCTCCGACATCATGCACTACAGTTGAGAAATTACGCCAATGTTTTTCCACCCAGGGAATACTTGAAGTCATAGGGCATGATCTTATCAACCATTCACGTCACTCTCCTGCTGCAGCAAAGCTGGAGCATTTGGCACCCAGCCAAATCTCCGTTAACTGCAGTGGGATGGGAAAATCCCACTGGCGTGAACGGTGGTAACAATCCAGCCATGATAATGGACCAGTGCTAAGTTTCAGAACTTCACTGCCCTTAATGGTATCAAGCACATTAGGACTGCACCTTACCACCAAGTATCCAATGGACTAGCTGAGTGAGCCATCCAAGCCTTTAGCCTGGCCAAAAGAAGCAATTCCTTCTGGGCTACAGGACCACCTCCACATGCAACAACAGGAGTCTTATCAGCAGTTAATGAACCGTCGTCTCAGGACGAGACTGAGCCTCATGTTTCCAAATTTGCCAGGAAGGGTTGAAGCCAGCCAAAGAAGTTAGAAGACAAACCTTGATTCATGTAAGTCAATACGGTCATTTTCAATGAATCAAGCCATGTCTGTGAGGAATTTTGGAAGTAAGTCCCTGGAATCGTTGCATCCAAAAGATCTACAAAATTATGAGAGGCATAAACAGGCTGGATAGTCAGATGCTTTTTCCGAAGGTGGAAGTGTTAATTACAAGGGGGCACAGGTTTAAGGTGAGAGGGGGAAAGTTTAAGGGGGAAAGTGCAGGGGAAGTTTTTCATGCAGATGGGTGACTGGAACACGCTGCCAGAGGTGGTGGAAGCATGCACATTAGCAATATTTAAGAGACATCTGGGTGGGTACATGAATAGGGAGGGAATAGAGGGATATGGACCGAATAAGGGGAGAAGGTTTTATTTTTAGTTCAGTTAGGGCATCATGATCGGCACAGGCATGGAGAGCCGAAGGGCCTGTTCCCGTGCTACACTTTTCTTTGTTCTAAAACTGGACCCGTGTCTTATCAACTGGGCATAGAAGGAAGGATCATCCGGAAACATGTAGACCATTTGAGGGAGCAAGAGTTGCCCAGCAACTAGTACTGTCTTCAGGAGATATATTGCCATCTGGGAACGTGGCTGACTATCCAAGCACTGAAATACCTGGTTGACCTGTGGCAGGCACAACCAATATCTCCATGGAAACGAGATAGAACTGATCCCCTTGTGCTTGAAGAGGTGCCCATCATTGTGTTTTCGGCTGACAGCAATCCTGTTGAAGTGCCCCAGACAATGGAGTTACACTGCTCCACAAGGATTCAGATATCCCCTGAAAGACTTAGGGGGCGATTTGTGTTGAATTTGTGTAAAAACTGGAGTAAATCATGCTTGTTTTTTCAGCAGGAGTATCAAAATGAATCTCCCACACTCTGCACTGCAGAGTACCTCAGCTGAAATTCAGGGGGTGGGGCCTATTCCCACTGGAGAGGCTGGCAGCATAGCACCGAGCGGGTCATTGTGTATGTGTTGATCTGTCAGCACCGAGATCGGCGCATGCGTAGTGGCCCTGCATTGCCGGCCTCCCGATCACTGGCCAGCTTGCTTGCTGGCCAACCCTGCAACTCCCACATCGCCGCCTGGGCGACCCTACCAAGGCCCGATCACTAACCCCCCCAAACATGTCCGGGCCAGCCTCGACCTCAGCCCCCTGGCCCGCCTCGATCTCCCCCCAATCCCCGGGCAGCCCTGATCTCCAGATCCCACCCCCACCCCTCACCAGCAGCCTCAACCCCTCCCCCCCCACAGTCCTGACTCTCCCCCCCACTTAAGCAGGCTGACCCCCCCCCCCCCCCCCCCCCCGCCCCCCACGATGGCTGGCCCCAATCACTGGCCTCCCTCCCTTTGTCACCACCGACTGCAGAGTGGCAGTGGGACCACCCACTCCCACCGATCGCCCTCCATCAGGCCCTGCCCCCATTTGGTCCCACCCCCTTGGCACTGCCTAATGGCAGATGGGCAGTGCCAAGGTGTCCCCTGGGCATTGGCATTTTGCCCTTTGGGCAGTGCCAGGGGGCCAGGTTGGCAATGTGCAGGGGACATCACTACCCTGGCCCCCAACCCTCTAGGTGGCCTCGATGGCCCCCTTCAATCCAGCGGGGTCAGGCCACTAGCTCTCTGCATGTGGGGAGCTATACTAAACCTCGCTGGAGTGAACCACTCCTTCTGGGGTGGGGGGGAGTCGCTAGTGGGCCCGGAGGCTTCAGTCCCGGGCCCGCTAATTGGATTTAAATTGTATTAAAATGGGAATTTAAATAAATTATGCCGCTCTGTGCTGATTTCTGGTGCAAGTCTCCCGGCCCACTGTGCTACAAAAGCAGTGGGCTGGGAGAATCACCCTCTTAATTTCTAATTGAATGTACTTAATGTTTAATTATCTTCGACTGTGTAAATTGAATATTGACATTTGTATAAGAGGACATGGAGGCAGAGGGAAGTGATGATTGTCCCTTTAAGGATCCGTCGATAGAGTAAAGATCACATGTCCCAAGGAACCAATTGGGGAGCTCTGTAGGGGATCACCCTGGTGAGCTTGGGTTTCTGTTCCAGAACTTTCTTGGAAGCTGACTGACAACCATGAGGCTGCAGCCCTCTATGTAATGGTTATATGTAAATAAATGTTACAGTTGTTATCTACCTAACTGGTGTACAGGAAATATTACAAATGAGTTGAAGTTTACATAGGTAGTTCTGTTGCATTCTTTAAAATTGAATTTTATTGAAACTTATTTTTTAAGATAATAGCCTTCATATTTAGTATCTGAAATTCTTTATAGCCCTGGAACAGGTTCTAATGAGAACTAAAAAGATTTTCCTTAATCCTTTAAAAATATTTACAGATATCTTTTATTGTTATTTCCATGGTTTAAAAAAGATGAAAGTGCTGGTGAATGTTGCGGCATAAAATGATCTGCGTTGTGCCTGGTCCAGGTTGTTAAAATGGAGGCAAAGCTCACCGATTTAGCAGTGGGACAATCTGTGCACAATTCTGCTTTGGCATTAGTCCCTCTCCCAAGTCCATAGCTCCCTTTTTTTAGACCTAAAACAGGCACTTGTATCAGTCAATTAGGGGTTTGACATCTGAAAAGGGATCCTTTTGTCGAAATCTGTTGGCATTGAGCCAATTTTGGGGCCTGCAGTAATAATAATACTACCCCAGCAACAGGGTAGCCTACTTCATAACCACCTCTGAAACATAACCAAGGACCACTTCTGGTGCTCATGTCTATGCTTGGTCAGGCTTCCCCTGGGAGCATAACCAGTGCTGGTAGCCCAACAAGTAGGTATGTTGATAAAACCTGATGACTGATTTTCATCAATCCTTTTTGCCTCTTGCAGAGGTTTTAACTCATTTCTAGGCATTTAATTTCTATTAACATGAATATAAAAAGGTATTAAATAGTTACTACTGAACCCAGATCAATATTTCAACAAAAAAGTTTCATTTTTATCTTTATAGATGTGGCTTGCTATAATACTGCATTCATTTTGAAAATTATCTCAGCTGCAGAAACAGCATGAGATTTTATATCTATTTCAGAGATAATGCTTTAAATATATATGTAGATTAAACAGACATAAATAATGAATATGTCACCAGGATCGCATTTTTCCATATATTACAATCCAGTGTGGTTGAAACATTAATAAAATGGTCAATGAAAAGCATAGTATAATTTATTGCCTATTGGATTAGATCATATAATTAAAAAATTGATTAAAGGTAATTGAAACAAAAACAATCAAATCAAATTTTCCCTTTTAGATTGCATTATTTTTTTAGTATGTTTCTCACTGGTGTTCAACGTAGGTCAGATAAAAATCCAATGTAACAATTAGAGAATTTGGTTGAGCTAAAGGGAAACACAGTACTTGAGGGACCTAGAATGAGGAGATACAGGGCTGGAATTTCACCATCGAGGTGGAAAGCTAGAGTCGGGAAATTTCCCGACTTGGCAGACCCAGGGGAAAATAAATTGCGGGGGAGGATTTGTGGGGGATAAAACAAATTTGTTCTGGGGTGGGGGGTGGTGCATTGGAAGAAAGGCCCCTGCCCAGTATATTTTCATTCTAGGGAGGCAAGGGTGGGAGGTGACCGCATCAACCCTTGAGGCAGTTTGAAGGTGTCCACGGCGACAGGCAAATGCTGAGATGGCCTGATTAGAAACCTTGCCTTGGTCCTCTGGGACTTCAACCCAGTTGTATTAAAGGCTGCTAAGCCCTCACCTCTCGCATCCAAACCTCTATGTCCTTTCCATGCATCTTCCCCCCCACCCCCCTTTCATACCCACTCACGCGGTATGCACCAGTGAGCCATATAATAACAAATAATAACAATGACAAGTCTTGAAATACATTCCAAAACACCCATTTCAAAATCTGTTTTGCAAAAACCTGCTGCTTTACAACCCTATAAAAATATCAATCATGCAGAGATATTATTGTATCAATAATAGAAACATTACCTCATTCTGTGTTGGAGCTCAAGCCAAGAATTTATAATGAGGCCATCTGTGAACTGTATCAACAGAAACAAATGGCCAGACAGCTATTTCTGTAAAGGTCTAATTATAAACCCTAGGCTTAGCTCCAAAACCCACAAATGAATCAGTGGGGGTCTGTTTTCAAAGGTGGAAGTGAGGTGTTTGCTTTGATTGACATTAGGATTAATACTTGTGTGGAGGAGCCACCATGGACTGTACAGCCCAACTTCAAAGAGAGAGCTCTACAAAGGCCATCTGCATTTCCTAACCCAGGCTGGCCAGAAGGAGATGGATTGTCTGCTAAGACAAAGATCATACAACCTTCCTTTTAGTTCCTAAAGGCTGAGACATTTAAATCACTGGAATCCATACAATGGATATACTTCATTTTTCAAAGTTGGTGGAGAGGTGGCAGTTGTGACATGGGCTCCTGCCTTGCTGAACAGCATAGTCCAGCCTGCTGTTTAACATCTGCCTGGTGGGCCACACCAGTGGAACTCTTGCCCAGGTTGGACACCTGGTTCCCAACTACCATGATTCTGCTGAAAGTTCTGTGCCATCATCGACAAGAATGATTAAATCTGTGTGCCTACCTTGTGAAGGCCACACCACCAGAAAATGAACTCCACAACATCAGTTTTCAGCCCGCAGACCTCTGCGAAGGACTATCTCATTGAACTTTAATTCTGAATTAACTCCCCACCTGTCTAACATTATCTTGCATGTAATTCTTGGTAAAGTTGGGCAAAAGTCTGATAGAACACGAAATTACTTTTTGCACAAAATGAAAATGCAACTTTCTTATTTAAACTGCATATTTTATACTGTTGATTAATTCATTGTCAATAAAAATCTTTCACTAGGGAGATCTCCAGTACTTAGACCAGCTGATAATGAACTAACCCCAAAGAGACACCTGATCACCCCAATTCCAGGTTAGTCTCTTGAGATGTAACAGCTGGAGTTTCTTCTTGTATGAACAAAGCATTGGCTTTAGAAGCACCTGTTCCAATAAGGCAGCCCAATTTCTCAGATGGGTTTGGAACATGCTTTAGAACCCTCATTGGCATAAGCAAAAGGACATATGTGTGCTTTAGGCAGCTGCCCTAAATGCCTGAAAATAGTTCAAAACCAATGTGGGGCTTGACTTTTAGCTCCAGTCATAGTCATAGAGGTTTACAGCATGGAAACAGGCCCTTCGGCCCAACTTGTCAATGCCGCCCTTTTTTTAAAAAAACCCTAAGCTAGTCCCAATTGCCCGCATTTGGCCCATATCCCTCTATGCCCATTGTACCCATGTAATTGTCTTTTTAAAAAACAAAATTGTACCCGCCTCTACTACTATCTCTGGCAGCTCGTTCTAGACACTCACTACCCTCTGTGTGAACAAATTGCCCCTTTGGACCCTTTTGTATCTCTCCCCCTCACCTTAAACTAGCAGCTTGTTCCAGACACTCACTACCCTCTGTGTGAAAACAATTGCCCCTCTAGACACTTTTGTATCTCTCCCCTCCCACCTTAAACCTATGCCCTCTAATTTTAGACTCTCCTACTTTTGGGAAAAGATATTGACTATCTAGCTGATCTGTGCCCCTCATTATTTTATAGACCTCTATAAGATCACCCCTCAGCCTCCTACGCTCCAGTGAAAAAAGTCCCAGTCTATCCAGCCTCTCCTTATAACTCAAACCATCAAGTCCCAGTAGCATCCTAGTAAATCTCTTCTGCACTCTTTCTAGTTTAATAATATCCTTTCTATAATAGGATGATCAGAATTGTACACAGTATTCTAAGTGTGGCCTTACCAATGTCTTGTACAACTTCAACAAGACGTCCCAACTCCTGTATTCAATGTTCTGACCAATGAAACTAAGCATGCCGAATGCCTTCTTCACTACTCTGTCCACCTGTGACTCTACTTTCAAGGAGCTATGAACATGTACTCCTAGATCTCTTTGTTCTGTAACTCTCCCCAACGCCCTACCATTAACTGAGTAAGTCCTGCCCTGGTTCAATCTACCAAAATGCATCACCTCGCGTTTATTGCACTTATGGGACATGGGTGTCGCTGGCTGGCCAGCATTTACTGCCCCTCCCTAGTTGCCCCTTGAGAGAAGGTAGTGGGTGAGCCGCCATCTTGAATCGCTGCAGCCCACGTGCTGTGGGTTGACCCACAATGCTGTGACTGGGATTGGAGCCGTACTGGTTCCCCAACTCCATCTCAACCTATTTTTGCGGAAGTGGAATTGTGGCGGGGGGCCTGCTGAATGACTTGCCTTCGCATGATGGGTAGCCGATCTATGCAGAGGCCAGTTTAACTGCCTGCAGATAGCCTCTCGGTGGCAGACTGGAGGGAGGGAGAGAGGGGTCAGTGATCCAGAGAGGCTTTGAGGCCTGCAGGCGGCAACAGCAGGCAAACCCTGTAAAGGGGCTCTTCTTCCTCATCCTTTTCCTCCTCCTTCCGCCCCCCCCCCCCCCCCCCCCCCCGCTCACCACCACCCCCACCCACCGCCCTTCCTACTCTCTCCTGACTGCAAAAGCCATCTTTTAGTTAAAATTTAAAAAACTTGGCGAAAGGGTGCCTCTATTTTGAAGTGCCCTTCCTCAAAGAATGGATGTGTCTAAAAGTTTGACTGTTTTTCCTCTTTATAGATTACAGAGGTGGCTTTCATCTGAAACCATCTCAGGATTATGAAAAGGAAAGAAGGATGATGGAAGAAATTGAAAGGCTGAGGATATCAGGCTCCCCACAGAAAGAAAGTAAAACTAAATCATTCACAGCTTTAGAAGATGTGCCAGTGGATTCGTACAACACAGACAGTACTTCATTTAAATCTGCCTCAGGCAGTCCAGTGAGGTCAAACTGGTTGTTGACAGAGTCCTTTAGAACTCCAGAACTGCCATCTGCTGCAAAGCAAGATGTCAGCACAATCCAATCTGAGAAGTCTGGCAATAGCAAAACTGGAATAACGAAATTGAGCCTTCAGAAAACTAAAAAAGAGAAATCAGAGAAAGTTAAAGATTTGCCATTGTATTCAATGGTGAACAAGTCTAGAAAAACAAGACCCTTATTAGACCAGATGTTTGAAGAAACTTTGCCTGCATCATCCAATAGCAGAGATAAAGTAAACACCACTACACAAGGCCAAAATGGCCTCGAGGAGGAACCAATATATGCAGAGATTGATGAATTATTGGAAAATGGGCATACAGAAAGGAAGAGCACGTGTGAAGGAGTAACAACAAGATTAGTGAAAAGCACAGAAAAGAAAATACAAGAATATCAGCCGGTGACAGTCAGAATTTCCAAGATGAAACAATCATTGGGTATGGATTTTACCTTATGTTATCTGCAAAGTGATAAAATGATTCTTCCCTGCTGCCATCAGACTTTTCAATGGAACTACTTCGTATTAAGTTGATCTTTCTCTACATCCTGGCTATGACTGTAACACTACATTCTGCACCTTCTCCTTTCCTTCTCTATGAACGGTATGCTTTGTCTATATAGCGCGCAAGAAATAATACTTTTCACTGCATACTAATACATATGACAATAATAAATCAAATCAAATCAGTACATAATTAGGTTCAAGTGCAGATCCTAACACTGGATTCCGCCATTCTGGCCAGCGGGAAAGGTGCTGCCGGAGCCACCGACCACTGCACTTAGTCTCAAAATAGGAGAATTCCATCCCGTGAAACTGTTAGATTGCCATAAAAACCTCACTGGTTCAGAAAAGGGAACCTGCCAACATGGTCATGTGACTCTGGTCTGGACACTATGTAGTTGACCTTGGTGCAACTAGTGACCGGCAATAAATATACACTGTGATAACCCCAGGACTTGCATGGGAATCTCTGATTAACCCCATGTAGGACTCATTGAATACGAGCTCCCTCGGGCTTGGTAATTAACTCAACAGGTGGAGCTTGTATACCATGTCCTGTATAAAGCAGGCCTCTGAATGGGTCCATGCGTTTGATAAGGTTCACCATGGTAGGCTTCTGCAGAAAATGCAGATGTATGGGATTGGGGGTGATCTAGGAAATTGGATCAGGAATTGGCTAGCGGATAGGAAACAGAGGGTGGTGGTTGATAGTAAATATTCATCATGGAGTGCGGTTACAAGTGGTGTACCTCAGGGATCTGTTTTGGGGCCACTGCTGTTTGTAATATTTATTAATGATCTGGATGAGGGTATAGTTGGGTGGATTAGCAAATTTGCTGATGACACCAAAGTCGGTGGTGTGGTAGACAGTGAGGAAGGGTGTCGTAGTTTGCAGGAAGACTTAGACAGGTTGCAAAGTTGGGCCGAGAGGTGGCGGATGGAGTTTAATGCGGAGAAGTGTGAGGTAATTCACTTTGGTAGGAATAACAGATGTGTTGAGTATAGGGCTAACGGGAGGACTTTGAATAGTGTGGAGGAGCAGAGGGATCTAGGTGTATGTGTGCATAGATCCCTGAAAGTTGGGAATCAAGTAGATAAGGTTGTTAAGAAGGCATATGGTGTCTTGGCGTTTATTGGTAGGGGGATTGAATTTAGGAGTCGTAGCGTTATGTTGCAACTGTACACAACTCTGGTGCGGCCGCACTTGGAGTACTGTGTGCAGTTCTGGTCCCCACATTACAGGAAGGATGTGGAGGCTTTGGAGAGGGTGCAGAGGAGGTTTACCAGGATGTTGCCTGGTATGGAGGGGAGATCCTATGAGGAGAGGCTGAGGGATTTGGGATTGTTTTCGCTGGAAAGGCGGCGGCTAAGAGGGGATCTTATTGAAACATATAAGATGATTAGAGGTTTAGATAGGGTGGATAGTGATAGCCTTTTTCCTCTGATGGAGAAATCCAGCACGAGGGGGCATGGCTTTAAATTGAGGGGGGGTAGTTATAGAACCGATGTCAGGGGTAGGTTCTTTACCCAGAGGGTGGTGAGGGATTGGAATGCCCTGCCAGCATCAGTTGTAAATGCGCCTAGTTTGGGGGCGTTTAAGAGATCCGTAGATAGGTTCATGGACGAAAAGAAATTGGTTTAGGTTGGAGGGTCACAGTTTTTTTTTTTAACTGGTCGGTGCAACATCGTGGGCCGAAGGGCCTGTTCTGCGCTGTAATGTTCTATTATTATATTGTCCCAATTGGGACCTAATTGTGTTCACCACAGGCTTGTGGTTTTGCTTTACTTTATTTGGTGCAATAAAGCACTGTTCCATTACAGCTGACTCCTGGAGTTATATACACACACTAATTTTTGATTTGATTTATTATTGTCACATGTATTAACATACAATGAAAAGTATTGGTTTTTGCGTGCTATACAAACAAAGCATACCGTTCATAGAGAAGGAAACGAGAGAGTGCAGAATATAGTGTTACAGTCATCATTGTTAGAGAGTTTAAAAGAGTTAGAATTAAGTTTTAGAAGCATAGAACGAGAGTAAAAGATAGAATTAGAAGTTATGCTGGGCACAGTTTGCAAGAAGTCGCCTCGCTCCGACGCCATCTTGGAATCACTGTGAAAACAAAGAATTAGAAGGCTAAAAGGTTTACTCTTCTATTTTTCAAAAAGGTGCAACTAAAGGGAATTAATAACTTCTTGAAAAGAGAATATTAATGAATAGAAATTAGAAGAAGACCTGCAAATGCTGAAAGACTGAAACAAGAAAAAAGATTTAAATATGCAGCAAATCAATTGGTTTCTGAAAATTGAATGAGAAGCAAACAAGATATTTTAGTGAAATAGAAAAGGAGGAGGGGAAAACAAATAACATCTTATTCCACTGCCAGAGAGAAAAAACTGGTAAACAAAGAAGGCAAGAGGTTGTTCGTATAAATTATTCCAGTCTGAGAATGAGTCTTTTTCTTGGGTAGGCCTCACGCCACTCTATTGCTGTTTGCGTGTTCTTTTGTTTTTTTTAACATCTTTCGTTAACTTGATGATAATTTGGTACCTAACAATCTATTTATTTCAGCCCAGTGGTGTTCTTTCTATGATTAGATTATCTGCTGTTTAATGTTTTCCCTGCTGTTTTTTCCTGATTCCTCGAAAATCCTTGTTTTCTGTTTCAGTTCTCAAAAAAAGTTATGCTTGGAATATTGGTGACTAGGTTAGACAAGGTGGCTCATGTTTAAAAGCAATGGTGGTCCAGTGGCCTTTATTGTGTTTTTGCTGTCTATGATTTGTACGTGTACAACGGTTTTTATGTTGGTTTTAATGACTACATTTTTATCAATAGTTGCACCGTAAGACTAAAGCAGTTGTACTCTTTTGACTTTTAACGACAGGAATCAGTATTTCGGGTGGTATTGAATCTAAAGTCCAACCTGTTGTGAAAATAGAGAAGATTTTCCCAGGAGGGGCTGCATCAGTCAATGAAACTCTTAAGGTAATGCAATCGCTGAACAGTTCTGCTTCCCTGCACACAGATAAACTAAACCTGTTCTTTGAAAGATTGATGATACTTGTCTGCTATTGCAGTGAAGATGGATTACTAAAAGGCTTATAGAACATATAGTCCCATAGCAGAAACGCATATTGTATCTGTTCATCCATTCATTGGTGCTTTAAAGGCTGAATAACTCGGTTTCAGATATTAACAGTGATGATACATCCAGTTTGACTTGGTGGAGAAGATGTAAGTCTTCTATTTTAAGCCTGATCCGATTTGGATTGTTGTATATTCTTTTCTATCCATCTTCCATGAAAGGCATCACAGAATTGCAAATTGCAAATGTAGAACTTATAGTAGAACTCAATAAAAATAAAAACAGAGTGTGGTGCAAATTGATTTGCTGTCGCCCATTTTACGCTTCACACAAAGGCACAACCTAGTCTGAGTAAGCTGAAACAAAACAGGACTTTTTGCTTGAACTTAATTAGGTTTTTGGCCTTGATATGCCTTTCGCAAATGATTGTTGACCAATTTTTAATTGGTAACGATCTGAATGGGGACAACCGAGTAAAGTGACTTCACCACTCTTAACCCTGATGTAAGTGAGCTAACACTGAAGGAGCAGATTACAATAACAAAGGACAGAGCAGTGAAATTATTAACCTGTGCCTGAATGTTTCAGCTTTTGCATGACAAGAAGGGCTATAGGCAGATTAATATGATCAAATGTTATCAGGCATCTGGAGTAAGATCTAAGATATTCTCATTTTTCTCAGTATTCTTGCTATTTCTTCCGGTTATCTAATTATGCTATTTAAAAAAAACATGCAGCATAATTAGTTGTTTCTAATTGTTGTAGTCTCAGGCTGAAAGGTCTTTTCTGATCATGCCAGTTGCTTTGTGTTTAAAAGCCCCATCCCTTGGCTGTATTCTTGACCTCATTTTGCAAGGTTGTTATTGGTAGCTAGTACCATTCAGGCAATTAATATATGTAGACTTTAGCATTGTTTTCTTTGGGATTTTAGTTGATGGTAAGTTTTTTAATGGCTGTACTGCTTATTTCAACTCGCCTTATATTCGCATTGCCGTAAAGAACTGAAAGCGATTGATTCTACTTTTACACAGGGCTTAATTTAGTATTGACATCAATGAAAAAATAATCTCAGTTAAAACACTACTAGCCTGCCACATATAAAAATCTGAAAATGTAAAACACAGTAACAAGAGAGCACTGAAAGGCAGCAGTCATTTTTCAGGTATCTATTTTGTTTATAATATTCAGGATTGCAGTAGAATTTCAGTTATCTACCATAATGAGAGAGGGCCCACCTTGAAGAAAATGGGAATTGGAAGATCATCAAGAGCCTTCAAAGTATGTTTCTGATTGCTCTGAATTTTGAATGTTCTACCTCTCACCATCAGCCTCCCCCATTCCACTCCACCACCTGTGATGTTCCTGTCATAGAAAATGGCTGGTGTTCCAACACTTGATCCATCAGTTGACTTACTGATTCATCGATCTACCATCCAGCTGTCCACATGACTCTCAACCGTCAGACCTTCTGCAGACCTGAGAAAGCTGGTCAAAAAGCCTCTTGCTACTACTGGCTCACAGTTACAATGGGGAGTCCCCATGTGCTCATACCTCCACCAATTATATTGGCAGCTTTTATCTCCGCAGAGTTGAGAAAAGGGAGTATTTATGGAAAACTCCCTCTGGTTCATGGCACGTCTGGCATCTGTGGCTAAAGGAGGTTCACAGGCACAGCATAAGCTGCCAAAGCAGTTGACTCATCATCTGTTACAGTGTCAGATGGTTCTACTAGCAGAAAGACTTGTTGCAAAATGTTTAATCTGATTATTTTGAGAAGAAGAATATTCCTGGCAGCATAACTCCTGCTGCTCAGACTCCTGAATACTCATTGCCAGGCCGATAGGTTTTGTGGAGAATTAATTAATTACTACATCATATTTATGACAGCAGAAAATTGTTAAAGAAATTTTAGCACTACACTAAAAACTTCAATTAATAAATGTGTATCATTATTCCCTGTTAACCCTATGAATGCAAAATGGGAGGAAAATTCATTGGAAGTGGTATTATGCAGACTTACCTTGCTTTCCTCAGAGCAGGCAGTAGTACCACAGGTACAACTGCCTGCTTGGTGTTTGTCACTGATATGGGCGTACACAGTTGCATCCCTTGCCTATGCCCAAATATATGAAACCGTGACACAGCCTAACCAGATGATGTGACGCCAGGATACCAAAATGGAGCAACTCAGTTCCGGGCAATGCCTGTGGGCTGGTTGAATATGATTGGCTATTCAAATAAGCAGAATACAAAAGGGGCATGTTTGATTTGATCAGTCAACATTGGGACATTATGGCCTACGTACATGGCACTGTACCGGTGCTGAAATTTGTAAACCACGTTGCTCAACTGTGTGGTAGGCAGAATGTCTTTTTGGAATGACGGCAGCATCCTATTACACTGCATAGTAGCAGTGTAAACTGGCTTGCTTAACCTGTTATTTAAATTTTGTGATATGCTTGGCCTTTCTAGGGTTGAATCAGGTAGACTGGGCACTTTTTCAGTTCGAAAGTGATGACCTTTGGCCTGTTTGCGAGTTTGCGCAATACACAGCCAGCATTGTTCAGATCAGGATAATCATTGTCTCGCAGGATAGCTTTGTTGCACTCTACTTCTGTGTCAAGTTTGCAAGGTGAGCAAACATCTCCGGCCCTATTTTGAAGATTGCTGATATCATTCTTGTAGCACATAGAGCTACACAAACCCTAACACACATATTGATGGGTGAAGGTAGGTTTGCTGTGAAGAACCCATTAGCAGATTTCTCAACCAGCATGTTGAGGAAGGGGATCCAGTAAGAGTGCACCATCTGAAAAATGAATTTGAATGTGGAATGGAGTACACTGAGGTGTGTAAGGAAGTCCTTACACACGGCTGCAGATCAAAGATTGTGAAAGTATCATCTATACATCGAAAATATGCATGGGGTAAGAGCTTAATTCATCAAAAATACATTTCTCATGGAAAAATGTTAGGGAGCAATGGACCTAGAAGGGATCCCATAGCTACTTCATCAATTTGGGCATACTGGAATTGTAGAAATTAGGAAAGCAAACAGGGTATGTAAAAAGAATTGCAAGTAAAGTCAAGCAAAACCCAATGATTTTTTATAAACACAAAGTACAAAAGAATAATAAGTTTAATAGGTCTATTGGGGACCATAAGGATAACCTGTGTGTGGAGATGAAAGCCATTAGTTTGGTTTTAATAAATATTTTGCATCCGTTTTCACAAAAGAGAGGAACATTGCAGGCATTGCAATCAAGGAGAAGGTGTATGAAATATTCGATAAAATTAACAAAGTGAGAGGGGCAGTATTAAGGATTTAACATTGTTGAAAATGGATAAATCCACAGTCTCAGATGAAATGTATCCTAAAGGATACATTTAAAGGAAGCAAGAGAAGAAATAGCAAAGACTCTGGCCATCATTTTCCAATCTCCTTTGCTGTAAGTGTGATGCTAGAGGACTGGAAAAAATTCCAAAGGACTAGATAAATCTTCATTTAAAAAGACAGGAATGAATCAATGATAGTCTATATGAATTTTAGCAAGATTTTTGGTAAGACCTTTTATAGCATACTGATCACGAAAGTGAAAGCCATGGAATCCAAGGGAAAGTAACAAGCTGGATCTAAGATTGGCTCAGAGGCAGGAAGCACAGGGTGATAGTCAGTTGGTGTTTTTCTGACTAAAAAGCTGTTTCCATTGCAGTTCTGCAGACCTCAGTAAGAGGTTCCTTGCTTTTTGTGATACATCAATGATTTGGACTTGAACATAGGAGGTATGATTGATACATTTGCAGATGATACAAAAGTTGGCCATGTGGTTGATGATGAAGAAAGCTGTAGAGTGCAGGACGTTCGGTGGGCTAAACAATGGCAAATGGAATTCAATCTAGAGAGGGGTAAGGAAGGCTGACAAGGCAAGGGGATACACAGTAAATGGTAGGACACCGAAAAGTGCAGAGGGATCCTGGAGTGCATGTCCACAGATTCCTGAAAGCGGCTGGACAGCTACATAAGGCGGTCAAGAAGGCAGAGGGGATACTAGGAGCTGGGAGGTTATGCTCAAACTGGATAAAATACTAGTTAGGACATAGCTGGAGTACTGTAAGCAGTTCTGGTCACCATATTACAGCAAAGATTGACTTGTACTTGAGAAGGTTGCAGAAGAGATATATGAGGATGTTGCCTGGAAAAGTGATTTTAGTTACGCAAAGATTGAATAAGTGAGGATAGTTTTTTCTGGAACAAAGGAAACTGAGGGGAGACCTAATTGAAGTGTATCAAATTATGAGGAATTTAGATAGAGCGGAGAAGAAGGACCTATTAACCTTTGTTGAGGGCTTGAAGACCTATAGATTTGGGGTAAGAGGTGGGATGTTAGGAAGGGTTTCAAGGGGATTTTTTTCACTCAGAGGATGATGGGATTCTGGAGCTCACTGCTTAAGAATGGTAGGGACAGAAACCTCTTAATGTTTATAAAATATGTTGATATGCACTTGAAGTACCATAGTCAAACCAAGAGCTGAAAAATAAGATTACATTGTCAGATGGACATGATGGGCCAAATGGCCTCCGTTTGTACTGTAATTTTTATGATTCTCTCTTCTGGTTCATTATAGCTCTGAACCACTTGTTTTGAATTGCTATTTTCTATTTCCTCTAGCTAATTCATTATCTAATTTATGGAAGATAGAAACCGGAGTAGGCCATTTGGCCCACCAAGTCTTCTCCGCCATTGAATTTGATCATAGCTGATCATCTATCTTCAATAGCACTTTCCCACACTCTCTCCATATCCCTTGATGTCATTGGTCACCAGAAATGTTGATTTCTATCTTGAACACGCTTCCCCAGCCATCTGAGGTCGAGAGTTCCAAGGATTCACCACCCTCTGAGTGAAGTCATTCCTCCTTACCCCAGTCTTAAATGGCCTACCCCTTATCCTGAGACGATGTCCCTAGTTTTAGATGCACCAGCCAGGGGAAATATCTTATCTACATCCACCTTGTAACGCCCTGTAAGAATTTTGGACTTTTCAAAAAGGTCACCCCTCATTCTTCGCAACTCTAGAGAATGCAATTTCCTCAGGAAGCGATGGCCTAGTGGTATTATCACTAGACTATCAATCCAGAAACTCAGCTAATGTTCTGGGGACCCTTGTTCGAATCCCGCCATGGAAGTTGGTGGAATTTAAATTCAGTTGAAAATATATGGAATTAAGAATCTACTGATGACCATCAAACCATTGTTGATTGTTGGAAAAACCCATCTGGTTCACTAATGTCCTTTAGGGAAGGAAATCTGCTGTCCTTACCTGGTCTGGCTTACATGTGACTTCAGAACCACAGCAATGTGGTTGACTCTCAACAGCCCTCAGGCAACTAGGGATGGGCAATAAATGCTGGCCAGCCAGCGACGCCCATGTCCCACGAATGAATTAAAAAAGTCTCTCCTCATAAAACAATCCTGCCATTCCAGGGATTAATTTGGAAACCTCCAGTGCTCTCTCTATGCAGCAAATATATCTTTCCTTCGATAAGAAGACCAAAACTGTACGCAATAATCTAGGCTCTATATAACTGCAGCAAGATATTCTTACTCCTATACGCAATCCCTCACGATGAAGGCCAACATACCATTTGGCTTCCTAATTGCTTGCTGCACTTGAATGCAAGCTTTTAGTGACCCGTGAACAAGAACTCCCAAGTCCCTTTGGACACCTGCACTCCCCAACCACTCACCATTTAAGAAACATTCTGCCTTTCTGTTTTTTCTACCAAAGTGAATAATTTCACACTTATTCACATTATATTCCATCTGCCATGTTCTAGCCCATTCACTTAGCCTGTCCAAGTCCTCTTGAAGCCTTCTTGCCTCCTCCTCACATATTACATTCCCAATCAGTTTGGTGTCATGAGAAAATTTGGAAATATTACAACTGGTCTTCACATCCAAATCATTTAAATAGATTTTGAATAGCTGTGGGCATAGCACGGAGGGCACTCATCCTTGCATACCCCATTAGTAACAGCCTGCTACTCTGAGGATGATCCATTTATTCCTACTCTCTGCTTTCTGTCTGATAACCAAGTTTCAATTCATACTAGTATGTTTCCTCTAATCCCACGCACTATAATTTAATTCACTAACCTCCTGTGTGGGACCTTATCAAAAACCTTCTGAAAATCCAAATATATCACATCCACTGTTCTCCTTTATGTATGCTACAAATCTACATTCTCAAAAATCTCCAACAAGTTTGTCAAACATGATTTTTGTTTCATAAATTCATGTTGACCCTGTTCAATTTTACAATTCCTTTCTAAATGTCCAGTCATCATATCCTTAATAGTATATTCTAACATTTTCCCTACTTTTGACATCAAAATAACAGGTCTGTAGTTCTCCATTCTCCTTCTTCCTCCTCCCTTAAACAGTGGCGTTACATTTGCTGCCTTCTAGTCCGCAGACATCTTTCTAGAATCTAAAGAACTTTGAAAGATAACCACCAATGCATCCACTATCTCTCTTGCCACCTCCTTCAACTCTCTGGGATGAAGCTCATTTGGTCCAGGGGATTTATGAATCTTCAATCCAGTTACCTTTTCAAGTACTATCTCTTTACTAAACTAATTTCTTTCTCAGTTTCACAAGTTCCTTTATTGTCTCACATTTCTAGGAGATTTTCTGTATTTTCTTTCAAAGATGTGCAGGTTAGGTTGATTGGCCGTGCTAAAAAATTGCCCTTAGTGTCCTGAGATGCGTAGGTTAGAGGGATTAGTGGGTAAAATATGAAGGGGAATGGGTGGGATTGTGGTCGGTGCAGACTCGATGGGCCGAATGGCCTCTTTCTGTGTAGGGTTTCTATGATTCTATGATAAGACAGATGCAAGGTAACTGTTTAGTTCCTCTGCCATTTCCCTGTTCTCCACTACCAATTCTCCTGTCCCCAGCAGTAATGGGCCCACATTTGTCGAAGCTAATCTTTTCCTTTTCATGTACCTACCTTTGCTCGTTAGTTTTCATTCATATTCTCTTTTCTCCTTTTTAATCAGTTTCTTGGTCCTCCTTTGCTGTGTTCTAAATTGCTCCCAGTCCTCAGGCTTACTACTTTTTCTGGCAACCATAATAGCCATTTCCTCTAATGTAATGCAATCTTTAACTTCTTTCATTAACCATGGTTCATTTACCTTTCCATTTGGGTGTTTGTGCCTTAGAGGGATGCACATCTGTTGTAGACTGTATGGTATTTCTTTAAATACTAGCCATTGCGTGTCGACCAACAATTTTTTAGTGAATTTTCCCAATGCCATATGTAATGTTTGTGTGAATAATTCAGTCTTCAGCAAGAAGATGGACTGGATTTCACAACTATAGAATTTTAAAGAATGGATTTTATAGTTAAATGATAAGAACAATAATTGTTATTGCTTTAGTTTAATCCCTCATTGCTTCAAGTCAGAAAGTGAAACATAGGGCAGGATTCTCCGGCCATACACGCCAGTGGCATTCTCCCATCCTGCCGCAGCGAATGGAGATTTGGCTGAGCGCCAAATTCTCACTGGCAGCGGTGGCGGGGCGTGAACAGCTGGAGAATTCTGGTCATAGACTGTCTCGGCTTAAATCTGTGATCATGCTGACGTGTGATCGCTGTGACAACATATTAAACTGGCAACTGTTTGATTGGCCACCATCAACAAAGAAATGTTGTTCAGAGTGTGGGTACAACTTAGCTATCGGAACCAAATACTTTTGCAAGCACAGCTTTCTTTCAATAACCAAGAAGTCAGTGCGAACAATAGTTGTTCTGTAGAGTTCTTTGTTTGTATTTTGTAGAACATAATTAGCCTCTAATTGACTATCCTGGTACAGTGAATGGGTACTTAATTAAAAATGCAGTAGAGGTAATTCACAGTCATATTGAAAGCCATGTAAAATGTGAATTAGCAAAGAGGATGGATTGAATATCAGAGTGTATACAAGTTTAATAAGAAAGCTCCAATTCAAAATACTATCTTCAGCTAGTTGAATTATATATCTTTACCAAATAAATCTTCGCAACATGTTGAAATTTAAAACAAGTACATAGTTACTTGTAATATTCTTGAACCATGAATTGATTTTGAGCTGGGTTAATGACACCACAATGGTTTGGCTTCAATTTAAGAAACATGAATACATTTAATGTTTGTGATATGATTCCAAACATTTTAAAAACATTTTATTCCACTCAAGGAATTGCTGGCAAACAAAAGGGTCCAAAATAACTTAAGAAAAATCCAAGGGCATGCCGGGAAATGCTGACGCAATTTCTTGGAAAGATTGAAAAGAAGCTCAGAGTATGAGCAAGCCCACCTTGGTTTCACAAATGCCCCAGTTGCCATAGTATCTACCTCTCTTCACAAATACACAATTCACTGCATTGTGACGTAAATTAATTCGGCCAGAAAACTAAAAAAATCAAGAACTATGGTTTCATTTCTAAAGGGCCTAAATGGAAAACCAAGTTTATGCTAAACTTGTATCGAACCATACTTAGATGAGATTTGGAGTACTGTTTCACAATTCTTATAAAAAGCTGCAAAAAAAAAGTACCAGAAATTTTAGGTTATTCCTATCAATGAAGGAGGAACAGGCTGGCACTCATCTCTTGAAAAGAGTGGACTGAGGAGTGACTTATTAAAAGTCTTTAAAAGTCTGATAGATGGGGCAGAGGGCTGAATTCTCTTCAGAGGCAGGAAACATGAGCCTGGTCTCTTATTGGATTAGGAACCCACTGCTGGTGGAAAGCTGACTAAAATTATGGTTTTCATTGGGGTGAGCGTTTAAAAGGTATGGAGGTGAGATTCCTGTCCACCTAGAGCCAGCAGGGATGGTAATGGAGTTGGTTCAGATGAAATGAGAGACTCATTTAGACACCCCATATCCACCATCACTGAGGCTGCTGGCTACCTTGATGGAGAAGTCTGCTTACTGAGTCCAAGCTTTTCATTTCTACGAGAAGGAAGCAAGAAGTCACAGGGGAGCTAGAGGCCTGGCACCCAGTTCTTCTTGATGCCGACCTGGATCTAATACTGGAGGGCATAAAGGTGAAGTGAGAGGCCTCTTTCCCAAGTAGGAGACCACTTTATCCTGCAGTAGGGGTACCACTCTATTCAGCATCATGTCAATCCTCCTCTTCTCTGACCTCCTGCTCCCACTCCTCCGCCAATGAGCTGACTTCTACAAAGCTTCACTGTTCTTAAGGAAGGCAGTAATATGGAAAGCACAGCAGACCACTGAGATGACCAAGATCCTTACAGGAGGGTATTGGAGTCATCATCCAACCAGTCCTAGCATCAGAAATGTCTTTTCGGAAGCCAAGTGGCCTGAATAGTTGTTTAGCTAAGCAGTTGGCAGTGATTGTATACTCATGTAACTCTGCCTGGAGTTCTGTAGAGAGGTCAATAGCAACCTCTACAAGGGATTTCCCTTGTTCCTTAGGATCCATCCAAGAACTCTGCAGGTCAGAATGAAGTACAGTAAGAAGTCTCACAACACCAGGTTAAAGTCCAACAGGTTTATTTGGTAGCAAATACCATAAGCTTTCGGAGCACAGCTCCTTCGTCAGATGGAGTGGTTACCCAGTGACCAGCTAGTAAGATCCATCAATAAGAAGGCACATCCTCACCTTCTGCAACTACAAGAGCTCCGTCCATGCCTGCAATCACTTTCTAGGTTGATTTGATGACTCCTTCACCCCCCAACAGTCCAGGCTGATAACCACTCCATCTGACGAAGGAGCTGTGCTCCGAAAGCTTATGGTATTTGCTACCAAATAAACCTGTTGGACTTTAACCTGGCGTTGTGAGACTTCTTACTGTGCCCACCCCAGTCCAACACCGGCATCTCCACATCATGACTACCATCGGTCAGAATGAAGGCAGCCTGGACTGTTGGGGGGGTGAAAGAGTCATCAAATCAACCTAGAAAGTGATTGCAGGCATGGACGGAGCTCTTGTAGTTGCAGAAGGTGAGGATGTGCCTTCTTATTGATGGATCTTACTAGCTGGTCACTGGGTACCTTGATGGGCACATGGGAAAAAATGATGGTACCCTGTAACTAGAGAAATCTCGTCATGGAGGCAAATGTCAATACTCCCTGTTTCTGTCCCTTTGTCTTTCGTTAAGTGAATGTGCAGTGCAGCTCTGGCAAAAAGGGCATCAGCGACCAGCGAGATGCAGTCATGTGCAACTATTTGTGAAATGTTTTACATTTAACAAAGTGGAACAATTTTCAACACTGAGATTTTCTTTACAGAAAATAGAAAACCTGATTGCAAATTACCTGAAATTAGTATAATTATATTCACATTTTACAGTGAATTATATAGTGCATTTGAAAATCAAATCAATGAAAATAAACAAAACACAATAGGATTGAAGTCCATACATGTAATGTTTTCTGGTTACACTCTACTATCTGTTTTCATCTGCAAAACACTTGCATTGGACAAGAACAATTTGTATGTTCAGTGAGGCTGGTGTTTTTGTTAATGAGAATATTTATTTTACTCTATTCAATAGTCAGAACAAAGCTTTCCAAACATTTTGTTTCTTAATTTTTGAGTGATGTTTATCCAGTGTGGCAACAGCTCTGCATGTCAAATATCTGATCCTATTTTTTTAATGCAGTTTCACTTGTAATAAGATCAAAGTTTCATCTCAAATAAGCTGTTTTAAGATGAGCTGTCATTTGCCAAAATAGAATAGATCTGATGAAGGCTGCATACTATTATATCGCGTGTATAAATAGATTGGCAAAAGGAGTGGGAAAGGAAGAAAGGAAAAAAGATAAGTGAAGAATCCAGCAATCTTACATAAAGTAACTGGACAGAGTGCTGTATTATATGAAGCGCTTGCAACATCATGTTACACTGCCAAACATTAACTTCCCACGCCAGAGAAAAAGGAAGTTGAATTTGGGTCAGATTTTACAATAGCCAAAGCTAAAAAGACAAAACCATCCACTGCTTTAGATGGGAAAACACAGTAAGAGTTTTAACAACACCAGGTTAAAGTCCAACAGGTTTATTTGGTAGCAAATGCCATTAGCTTTCGGAGCGCTGCTCCTTCGTCAGATGGAGTGGATATCTGCTCTCAAACAGGACATACAGAGACACAAAATTAAGTTACAGAATACTGATTAGAATGTGAATCTCTTCAGCCAACCAGGTCTTAAAGATACAGACAATGTGAGTGGAGGGAGCATTAAGCACAGGTTAAAGAGATGTGTATTGTCTCCAGACAGGACAGCCTGTTAAACAAAGTGTTTAATTTAGATGGGAAAGACCAGTGACAGTAAAATTAAGCTTTCAAAGAAATGTACTGCACAACTTAAATACATACTTTAGTTAAACTGTTTTTCAAGGATGTTTTTTGCACCCATGAACTGCATTTCTGACATTATTTCAAAGCTTTAATCTCCATGCGTGAGACAGAATCTTTATTTATTCATTCAATATATCGAAGGAGGAAGTGTTGGGTATCTTCAATTGCATTAAGGTAGACAAGTCCCCAGGACCTTAGAGACGCAAGTACTCATTAGAGACAGTCAGCATGGCTTTGAGTGGAAAATCATGTCTCACAAATTTGATTGAGTTTTTTGAAGGGGTAACCAAAAAGGTAGATGAGGACAGTGCAGTTGATGTTGTCCACATGGACTTTAGCAAGGCCTTTGACAAGGTACCGCATGGTAGGTTGTTGCATAAGGTTAAATCTCACAGGATCCAGGGTGAGGTATCTAAATGGATACAAAATTGGCTTCTTGACAGAAGCCAGAGGGTGGTTGTAGAGAATTGTTTTTCAAACTGGAGGCCTGTAACCAGCAGTGTGCCTCAGGGATCAGTGCTGGGTCCACTGTTATTTGTCATTTATATTAATGATTTGGATGAGAATATAGGAGGCATGGTTAGTAAGTTTGCAGATGACACCAAGATTGGTGGCATAGTGGACAGTGAAGAAAGTTTTCTCCAATTGCAATGGGATCTTGATCAATTGGGTCAGTGGGCTGACAAATGGCAGATGGAGTTTAATTTAGACAAATGCGAGGTGATGTATTTTGGTAGATTGAACCAGGGCAGGACTTACTCAGTTAATGGTAGGGCATTGGGGAGAATTACAGAACAAAGAGATCTAGGAGTACACGTTCATAGCTCCTTGAAAGTGGAGTCACAGGTGGAGAGAGTGGTGAAGAAGGCATTCGGCATGCTTGGTTTCATCAGTCAGAACATTGAATACAAGAGTTGGAATGTCTTGTTGAAATTGTACAAGACATTGTTAAGGCCACACTTGGAATACTGTGTGCAATTCTGGTCACCCTATTATAGAAAGGATATTATTAAACTAGAAAGAGTGCAGAAAAGATTTACTAGGATGCTACCAGGACTTGAGGGATTGAGTTATAAAGAGAGGTTGGATAGACTGGGACTTTTTTCTCTGGAGCGTAGGAGGCTGAGAGGTGATCTTATAGAGGTCTATAAAATAATGAGGGGCATAGATCAGATAGATAGTCATTATCTTTTCCCAAAGTTGGGGAGTCTAAAACTAGAAGGCATAGGTTTAAGGTGAGAGGGAAGAGATACAAAAGTGTCCAGAGGGGCAATTTTTTCACACAGAGGGTGGTGAGTGTTTGGAACAAGCTGCCAGAGGTAGTAGTAGAGGCGGGTACAATTTTGTCTTTTAAAAAGCATTTAGATAGTTACATGGGTACGATGGGTATAGAGGGATATGGGCCAAATGCGTGCAATTGGGATTAGCTTAGGGGTTTTTTAAAAAAAGGGAGGCATGGACAAGTTGGGCCGAAGGGTCTGTTTTCATGCTGTAAATCTCTATGACCAGATGGGATCCATCTCAGGTTACTGTGGGAGGCAGTGGGAAAAATAGCTTAACAGATATCTTCACATCCTCTTTGACCACAGGCAAGATTCCAGAGGACTGGAAGATAGCCAATGTTGTTCCCTTGTTTTAGAAAGGAAGCAGGGATAATCCAGGATGGGAAAGCTTTTGGAGAAGATACTGAGGGACAGGATATATGCACATTTGGAAGAAAATGGACTAGTTAGTGACAGGCAGCATGGTTTTGTATGGGGAAGGTCATGTCTCACCAACTTGATTAAGTTTTTTGAAGAGGTGACAAAGATAATTGAAGAGGAAAAGGCTGTGGAAATAGCTTATATGGACTTTAGTAAGGCGTTTGACAAGGTCACACATGGCAGACTGGTACAAAAACTAAAATCACATGGGATTCGAGTTGGGCTGGCTAAATGGATACAGAACCAGCTTGGTTATAGAAGACAAAAGAATTGCAGTGGAAGGGTGTTTGTCAGAATGGAGATCTGTAGCTCGTGGTGTTCGCAGGGATCAGTGCTGGGAACTCTGTTGTTTGCAGTATTTATAAATGATCTGGAGGAAAATGTGGGGGAATCTCATTAATACGTTTGTGACTGACACGAAGATTGGTAGAGTTGCTGTTAGCGCCAGGGATTGTCAGAGGATACAGCAGGATATAGAAAGATTGGAGACTTGGGCACAGAAATGGCAGATGGAGTTTAATCCAGACAAATGCGTGGTGATGCATTTTGGAGGATCAAATTTAGGTGTGAATTATACTGTAAATGGCAGAACCCTTAGGAACATTAACATATAGAGGGATCTGGGCATGCAGATTCCCTAAAAGAAGCAACACAGGTGACCGAGGTGATTAAGAAGGCATATGGCATGCTTGCCTTCATCAGCCGGGGCATTGAGTACAAGAATTGGGGAATCATGTTGCAGCTATATAAAACCTTAGGTTGCATTTGGAGTATTGCATGCAGTTTTGGCCACCACTTGACCAGAAGAATGTGGAAGTTTTGGAGAGAGTGCAAAGAAGGTTCACCAGGATGTTGCCTGGTCTCAAAGGTGTTGGCTATGAGCTGAGGTTTAATAAACTAAGATTGTTTTCACTGGAAACCTGAGGGGAGACCTGATAGAGGTCTACAACATTATAAGAGGCATAAACAAGGTGGATGGTCAGAGACTTTTTCCTAGGGTCGAAGTGTCAATTACAAGGGGGCACAGGTTCAAGGTGAGAGGGAGAAAGTTTAAGGGAGGCATGCGAGGGAAGTTTTTCATGCAGAGAGTGGTGGATGCCTGGATCATACTGCCAAAGGAGGTGGTGGAAACAGGCACATTAGCAACATTTAAGAGGCATCTGAATTGGTAGATGAATAGGGAGGGAATACAGGGATATGCACCGAGTAAGAGCAAGTTTTTTGTTTAGTTTAGTTCGTGCATCATGATTGACATGGGCTTGGAGGGCTGAAGGGCCTGATCCTGCGCTGTACTTTTCTTTGTTCTTTGTTCAGGGGATGTGAGCATGGCTGACAAGGCCAGTATTTTCTGCCCATCCCCAATTACTCTTGTGAAGGATGGTGAGCCCCCTTCTTGAGCCACTGCAGTCCATATGGTGTAGGTACACCCAGAGTACTGTGAGGGAAGGTGTTTCAGGATTTTGAAGTGATGTGCTGTTGTAGCTCCAAGTCAGGATGATATGGAATGTGGAGGTGAAATTGCAGGTGGAAGTGTCCCCATGCACCTACTGCCTAGGTATTAGAGTTTGCCGGGTTGGAATATGCTGTTGAAGGAGCCTGGTGAGTTGCTGCAGTGTGACTTAGTACATGCTGCTACCACTGTATCGTAGTGGTGGGGAGAGTAAATATTTAAGGCAGTGTATGGGGTGTTCATCAAACAGCTGTTTAGCCCTGAATGATGTTGAGCTTCTTGAGTATTCGAGACTATTCCATCACACTCCTACACTTGGGCAGGATTTGGGGAGTCAGGAAGTGAATTAGTCCCTGCAGAATTCCCAGCCCCTGATAGCCACAGTATTTATCAGGCTAGTCTGAGCTCCATCAGTCTGTAAATTATGCACTGTAAAATATAAAATATGCAATAGATATTTAGTTTAGAAGAATTCCATGCTTGTTGGTATGGTATCATCTTAACCTTTGAACAATCTGATGTTCAGATGACATTGAAATTATAATGTGGAAGGCTGGTGTGCAATTACTAAATACATTAATCTGAAATTCTTCATTACAGAGGCAATAAACTGTTTATATAGATTAACATCTAAACTGTTTAAATAGATTAACATCTCTAATAAAATAAAGGGAAAATTTTAAATGATCTGCTTCATGTTCCCCAGCATAATTTCAGAAGCATTGTGCTTCATGATATGATAATTATCCCACAGTTATATTTCACATTGGTATTATTTGTATACATGAACAGTTTGTTCATTAGTAAATGTGCTATATCAATGTGAAGCCTGCAGCAGGCAGCTCACACATTGGAAAGTAAGGTTGGACATAGCATAACATTGAATCATACGTGCAACTAACCAATAAATCACTTACCAGTCTTCTAAGCGTGCCAGTGTGTTAATATATTGTGAAAGATTTTTTCAGCAATGATGTTCTGAGATTGGATACCTTCTGCATTTTGAAAATACAATGCCACCTTAGTTTTATGCAATCTCTTTATAATCCAGTTTTGGACTCCTAAAAATGTGGCAAATTGTAAAAATATCAAAATTCTGCAACTGACATTTCTAATTAATGCTCGTTGATCTTCCATGGATTAAAGTTCATGAAACCTACCTAAATATTGTAAATTTCAAAAAAGATGTACTGTGTTCTAAAGCATTTAATGCTTTATCTAATGTAAATGGAATATCACTTATGTTATAATTCAGGTAAGAAACTCCAAAGTGTTTTATGAGGTCGCTTGGATCATAAGTTTTGCACTTTGAATTTGGCTAGGGTGAGCAAGAGATATTTCACTTCAGGTATGATTCAAATGACCCACTAGGGAGTTTTTATCAAAGTCTATTTAAGAATACTGTTAACATGTATAGAAAGAAAATTAGCAGCACCTTTTACCAATTACAAACAAGACAAAAACAATCATGATATAATATCAACCTTAACAGCTAAACACTGTTGCAACGAAACAAGTCCCATAAACAAAACCTTTGCCATAGGTTTAACACAGCAAAGGCTAATGCTCACATGATACAGGAATTTAGTCCTTTGGTTGAATGCTGCAACTCTTGAGGCATACATAGTCAATCTTGGAGTCAGAACAGCTTCAGTCATTTGGTTGGAGAATTGAAACCCTGACTTCTCAGCCTTGTAGCTTCTAACAGCCCTCTGGATACACCCAGAACAGTTTGAAGTTAGAACAGCTTCCCAGAACATCAGGGAGGCTGAGAGACTCTAGGCAAGCCAACTACCAGCAGCAGATTTTCCATTCCAGGAAGGCAAGAAGTCTTACTTTCAATACTAGGGAGAGAGAGAAACACTGCTTTCAGTCTGAAGTCCACCCCCTTCTAAATTAAAACTGATAATGAATCCTTAGATTTTTTTTTCCTGGGGAGGAACCACCTGACTTTAACTTGTCAATCAATCTTTCCTCTCACAAGGCAAGGTCATAAAAGATCCCCAGAGTAAAAATAAACAAAGCCCCATTTAAGCCACTGAAGTAGCAATAAATGGACTTCTAACACTCAGCTCAGCAACAATGAGAAAAAAAACTGAAAAGGTCTGCATACAACTGCAGGGAACATGATTTTAAAAAATATTTCTTAAAGGTATCTAACAACATATTTATGAGACAATTTAAGAGATTAATTCTACCATAAACTTTGATAAAATACCCATCATTGCATTGTCACTTGTAGAATATCCAGAAATAATATTTTCCTACCACACCTACCAGCATTCCAGCCTCCAATATAGTTCTCCGATAAATTGGTGATTTAACAAGAAAAATGTTTTGCTTTTCATAGCGGTATGAACTTGGACATAATCTCTTAAACTATGTAGTTAAATTTTAACAAATATTCACCATAGATGAATGTTTGCCCAATTAAAGCATTGAAAAAAGTGCCCAATGTGCCAAGCTTCATTCAGTTTTGGTCAAAACATATCTGGTATACCAAACCCTTTTTTATATGTTTTTAGAGCAAAGATTCTCAATTCAGATTTAGCTCTTCAATACAAAACCCTGCGAAGCTGAAAATGCTTTAGCTGCCTCAGACTTGCACTCTGGAATACTCATTTAGTTTTTCATCTTCCTTTTTAAAAGCCTCTTCAAAATCTCTCTTTTTCACCACACTTTGGTCATCTTATTGAACTCTTCTCCTTCATTGTCCATTTTTGGCTCTGTTGACCCATTTTAGTTCATTTCATTGCATTAAAAGCGAGTTGTCATAAATTGCCTAATTTGTAAAAGTTAAATCCTTAACCTTTTAAACAAATTGGCCTAATCTCAAATTTTATTAGAGATAACAGAATGTTTTGGTACTGTCATGAAAACATGGTTCATGTCAAATTATGACTTTTAATCCACCAGCCAGAAATCTGAATTGAACTTTTAAAAATTAACTTTTTAAAATGTACAGACTAAAGATATCAGAACACAGAACAGTACAGCACAGGAACAAGCCCTTTGGCCAACGATGTTGTGCCCAACATGAGGCCAAATTAAACTAATCCCTGCTCACTGTCTAAACACCCTTTTCAGGTGAAGCAGTGCTTCACATGCACCTCCTATAATTTGGTCAATTGCATTCGCTGCTCCCAATGCCGTCTATTCTACATAGGGGAGACCAAATGCAGACTGGGTGACTGCTTTGCACCTTCGGTCCATCAGCAAACAGGATCCAGACCTTTTGTTTGCCTTTTCAACACATCACCCTACTCTCCTGTCCACATGTTCATCCTTGGCCATTTGCAATATTCCAGTGAAGCTCAATGTAAACTAGAGCAACTGCACCTTATCTTCTGATTAGGCACTTTACAGCCTTCCAGACTGAACATTGAGTTCAATAACTTCAGAACATGAATTCTCTCCTCCACCTCCTCTCCATTTCCTTTTATTTTATTTCATTTCATTTCTTCGTTTCATCTTATTAATTCATTTTATTATTTTGTATTCTTATTTTTATTTTCCACTTCTAAAATTTCGCTTCCCATCTTGTTTCACCCCACCCCCCCACCCCCACCCCACTATGGTCATCTGCTACATTCCTACACTCGGCATCTTTGTTCTGCTATTTACACGTTCCGATCTCTTAATAGACACTATCTGCAGATTCCTAACCTTTATTATCACCATTTTGGTAGATTGAACCAGGGCAGGACTTACTCAGTTAATGGTAGGGTGTTGGGGAGAGTTACAGAACAAAGAGATCTAGGGGTACACGTTCATAGCTCCTTGAAAGTGGAGTCACAGGTGGACAGAGTGGTGAAGAAGGCATTCAGCATGCTTGGTTTCATTGGTCAGAACATTGAATACAGGAGTTGGGACGTCTTGTTGAAGTTGTACGAGACATTGGTAAGGCCACACTTGGCATACTGTGTACAGTTCTGGTCACCCTATTATAGAAAGGATATTATTAAACTAGAAAGAGTGCAGAAGCGATTTACTAGGATGCTACCGGGACTTGATGGATTGAGTTATAAGGAGAGGCTGGATAGACTGGGACATTTTTCCTCTGGAGCGTAGGAGGCTGAGGGGTGATCTTATAGAGGTCTATAAAATAATGAGGGGCACAGATCAGCTAGATAGTCAATATCTTTTCCCAAAAGTAGGGGAGTCTAAAACTAGAGGTCATAGGTTTAAGGTGCGAGGGGAGAGGTACAAAAGTGTCCAGAGGGACAATTTTTCCACACAGAGGGTGGTGAGTGTCTGGAACAAGCTGCCAGAGATAGTAGTAGAGGCGGGTACAATTTCGTCTTTTAAAAAGCGTTTAGACAGTTTCATGGGTAAGATGGGTATAGAGGGATATGGGCCAAATGTGGGCAATTGGGACTAGCTTAGGGGTTTAAAAATAAAGCGGCATGGACAAGTTGGGCCGAAGCACTGTTACTATGCTGTAAACCTCTGACTCTATCCACATTCCCCTTGTCTTTTTGCCTATGCCACCCATATCAATTACAGTTCCCACTCTCACCCTCACAGTATAAATCTCGACCTATTTTCCTTGTCTTCAGCTCTGATGAAGGGTCATCCTGACTTGAAAGGTTGGCTCTATTCTCTCTCCACAGATGCTGTCGACTTGCTGAGATTTTCCAGCATTTTCTGTTTTTGTTTCAGATTCCAGCATTCGCAATAATTTACCTTTATCTTAGTCCTCCCTAGGGACTTCGCCGACTTTAAATAACAATACAAAATACTGAACACTTTTATTAACTCAACAGCATCCAGTAGAAATAAATCAACAACTAACCTGAGTGATTGAAGGTCCCTTTGAATAGCGCTGAGGGAGGTTCATTCTACTCCTGAACATGTGTGAGGTGAAGAGAGGCTGGAGCATTGAGATTGAAAATGGCACAGCAAGAGTGAAATCAGTGTTATGCTCTGACCAACATTATAATCTGTGCACTCTGCATACTTCTGGCACACACATCTGGCGCCCATGCTACAAACTGACCCAAATGGTGTCTGGTGGCCTGCACCCGGGCCCGAACTGACAAGCAGGTTACAGTTTATTAACAAAAGAAGAATGATTAAATATTTCTCAATTATTCATGAAGCTAATTTTAGTCAGTGTAATTTTAACAGTTTATTATGTAGTGGAAGATATATTGCTTAATTACTGTGAGCTCATTTGCCTGCAGGTGTAGAGTTATCGTTCCCAAAAGGGACATAAACTGTGTCAACATAAGAGACTGCTAGACTAAGGTTTCTTGAAGGACAGGAAGAAACCCAGAAGCATTTAGTGTTAGGTAAAGAAGCCTAAATAATCATGCAATTAAAACTGACAGTAGTGTTATTTAATGCATCTGAAATATTTTGTCCGATTAGAAAAATGAATAAGGTCAAAATAAGGCATAGAAAAACAAATGTTTTTTTTGTAACTGCAGAATATAAATGAACTCGTATCCACATGCAGTAACTTAATCAAATTGAGAGCTATTCGGTGAGGTAAAATTACCTCACTGCTCACAATTAAAAGATTAGATTAAAATGATAATGTCGCTGGATGTTAGCTAATTAGAACGGTTTGGAAAGGGAGATAACTGCCCTGCACGATCCCAAGAGGATCGGTGGCTGTCGGGAAACCTGAACTCTCTCTTGAAAAATCATTACACGGTATACGTTTGCCTGAAATAAGAAAATGACATTGCATTGTTTGATGTTCTAGGCTGTTATTTACTCAGTAAAAATCTGATAATTCTGCAACACTTGCCACAGCTGTTGTATTCAGATGTGCTTAAAGCCAACCACAGAATTGTGACTAAAATTTACATGCAATTACTGCATACAGTAGCTCTTGTGTCGCATCCTTAAACAAGCCATGTCCCTTAATTTGGCATTATCAAAATCCTAATATTCTACCTATAGATTTAAAATAAAATATAAGATTATGCTGTGCAATACCAGTGTATGGTATGCGACATTAGTACAGTTTTATATAAAATTCTTTTATCTGCATTTCTTTCTACAGCTGTTGGTGCTAAAGGGATCAAGGTATATGGGGGTGAAGACGGGATCAGTGTATTGAATTTGATGATCAGCCATGATCAAAATTAGTGACGGAGCAGGCTCGAAGGGCCAAATGGCCTACTCCTGCTTCTAGTTTCAATATATAGAATCATAAAAATCCTACAGTGCAGAAGGAGGCCATTCGGTCCATCGAATCTGCACCGACCACAATCCCACCCAGGCCCTATCCCCATAACCCCATGCATTTAGCCTAGCTAGTCTCCCTGACACTAAGGGGAAATTTAGCATGGCCAATCCACCTAACCCGCACATCTTTGGACTGTGGAAGGAAACCGGAGCAGCTGGAGGAAACCCACGCAGACACAAGAAGGACGTGCAAACGCCATACAGACAGAGACCCAAGCCAATATGTTTCTTTTTCAACAGAAGCGTTAATCCACTTAGTCATAGAGGTTTACAGCATGGAAACAGGCCCTTCAGCCCAACTTGTCCATGCTGCCCTTTTTTTTTAAAACCCCTAAGCTAATCCCAATTGCCCACATTTGGCCCATATCCCTCTCTACCCATCGTACCCATGTAACTATCTACACTTACTTTACTATCACAAGCCAAATTAATCAAACACCTCTTTTTGTATTCTTTTATGGGATGTGGGTATCACTGTCATGGCCAGTGTTTGTTTCCCATCCCTAATTGCCTTTGATCTGAGTGGTCTGCTAGGTTATTTCAGAGGGCAATTAAATCTCGAACCACACCTAGGCCAGACTGGCAAGGATGGCAGATTGCCTCTCCTGAAGGAGATTAGTGAGCCAGATTGGTTTTTACAACAATCGATGATAGCTGTCACGGTTACCTACCGAGATTAGCTTTATGTTCCAGATTTTTTAATTGAATTTTAATTCCACCAGCTGCCATGGTGGGATTTGAACACATCTCCCAGGAGAATCCTTTGGATTATTAGTCCGATGGCATTACCACCACACCACCATCTCCCCCTAAATCTATTAAGGTTACCTTTTTCAATCGAGGTGTTTGGAAGGACCTGCAGTGGGATATTTCTGCCAACTTGGAGCCTGATCCCATTTAAAAAATAATTTATGCTTTGATGACAGATGTGATTGTAACATTCTCACATCTGTTACTCTACTTGATAGAATATAAAGATAGAACTGGTTGTGTTGAAGAAACAGAACATAACCCTTTGGCAGTCCATATGGTACTTGCTGCAAGGTTTTTCTTGATCTAGTTGAGGAGTGATGGGGTTAATGTTATGTTAAGTGGCTTATAATTTTAAGGTCAGGAAAAGTTGCTCTCATCACTACAGTTCTAAGACCAATGGCCTAAAATTTATAATTATATTTTATTCCCATTCTACCTCATTTCACTTCCAGAGCATATGCATAAATTTTACAATCCCCAAGTAGATGGGGAAAGCTTGCAGGAGCATTCTGATTGATTTGTACAGTGATACAGGGCAGGATCTTCCAGACCTTGTCCCTGTCGGAGTAGTGGGACAGTTCTCAGGCTAGGAACCCAATTTTCTAATGGCTCGGCTTAACTGAGGTTCCATCAACCCAGTGGCACATTGGCATAATGTCTCTGGATTGCCTGACCAATAACTCACACACACAGGAAAACCCATCTCCTCTTGCTTGCCCCTTGCAGTGACAATAGAATTTGCTCGGCTTTGATTTTTCAGAGCTTTAGGATGATTTTCATCTGACAGCATTCTCACTTCTTACCTGAAAAGCAGCAGTCAGAAATTGAAAAACAGCACAGGACCCTGGTTTTGTGCTGGTGATTGATTAAGTTGTGTTGCAATAATCTCTCTCGATTTTTGATTCACTCTCATAAATACAGATATTTAACTTTAATCTTATCATGAAAAACCTACATATAAAAATGATTGGAAACGTATCCCATGATTTTCAGCACGTACCTACTCTGAGGTTTGGTCAGAGGATTCATTGGGTAATTGTTACTAAGCTAGCCCATGACAGGTCTTCCCTAGTGAGGCAATAGCAATGCATGGCATAGATTTTTACTTCTGAATCAGAAACAATTATGGAAACTGGCATCCTTACCCACCAGCATCTTAGTGCAGTGTACAGTATAGCCCATCTGTCACAGTGCTTACTGATGCAGTTTCCCATCCCTTATTTAATAAAGAAAACTGAGTCGCTAACAAATTAAAATTGAATTAGTGAAATGATATTTCCTTTCGCTTTGCAAATGACCATGCATTAATGGTCTTAAACCAAGTTACAGGTTATACTTTGTGATCATTTAAGGACAATATGTAAAAATGGGATGTTTTTTGGCAATGTTTTCTAACAATTTGTAAGCAATATTATGAAAAGTTGAGATTTACCCTGCAATCCTTTCTGTTTTTCATTGCACATTTAACGGATTACTAGTTGCTGTGCAGAAGATCTCATTTTCTCTGGCAGAATTCATTCTGCATTCAAAGATACAGGGCAGGAGTCTCCGGCCACACTCGCCTGAAAACAGGAGATTCTCGCCCGACTGCAATGAACCTTTACATGGTCCGCACCCGCCCGCTGGAATTCCAGTGGCAGGCAGGATGAGAGAATTCCAGCCACAGTGTTAACAAATACCAACAAGTAAAAATAAATAAATATCAATGCTCTACTCCTCTGCTTTAAAATGCCTAGAGCTTTTGTGAGGAACAGTACATCAGAGTAAATGCCCACAGTAAGAAAATGTGCAGTGCAGATTATGGTCATTTTAGTTGAGCTTTTCCAGATCAAACGCATTTTTGCCAGAAAAATTGGCTTCCACTCCCAGGAAGGACATAAAGTAGTTTCATTCTGGCACCGTAATCATTCACTATGTCTGTTAGAAGTTCATTTTTTCTTTAAACCAATTTCCCTCCTCTCTCTCTCTTCCTCTGGTACCAACACCAGTATTTCTTTTTCTTAATATTTGAGCCTAGATCTGAGGGCTAAGTTATTCCTTTTGCTGCACCTATTTGATTGAGGCAGGAGTTCCATCCTCCATCCTAACCTCACCATGATTCTGACCGGGATATTCCTTCCAATCTCCCAACAGAATATCTACCAGTAATTGGAAGTGTTTGCCTTCATCAGTCAGAGCATTGAGTACAGGAATTGAACATTATGTCCCAGTTGTATGAGGCATTGGTAAGGCCACATTTGGAATAGTGGGTACAATTCTGGTACTAGGATCTTTTGCGTCCACTTGGACACCTGTGAGGGGGCACATGAGACCTTGATTTAATACCTCATCCAAAAGTCGGCACATCTGACAGTGCAGCATCCCCTCAGTAACTGTCCTGCAATGGGAGTTGAACCCACAACAGTTGGTGAGTTTGAGACACCGAGCAGCACTGATTTTGTGTGACAATCAACTGGTTGGAGAACCAGAGGAATCCTTACACTGCTTCTCTCCAGGAGGCCTAGTGCTATTTAACTTCAATCTGGACAGTGTCAGGCCTCCCATTCGATCATTGGATCAGGGCCCCAATGAGGTGTAAATTCCACCCCTCAGATGATGGCCATTCTCCAGTACTGGCAGCACCACTGGAAAAGATGGCAGCTGCTGGTAATGCACTGAGCTCTTCATCAGGGGTGGATGTTAGATCCCTGGAGACAGATGCATATGGCAAAATATGGGTTGTGGGGAAGTGGGACACTGGCAAGGCAGTCGGAGGAGGGGGAGGTGATCAGACACAAGGCAGGGAGTGCTGTGAGTACGCACCCTCTAGTCAAGGTGGTTTTCACGGCGGTTTTCCCTACTAAATCATTAAATCTCAGTGGACTCGGGGATAATCGCTCTCAAGTTATTAATTAATGAGTCGAATTGACATCCCAGTGCCAGCAGGTGGGATTTTCATGTTGGGCCTCCCCCAAATAAATTCGGGACAATTTTCCACAACTGGGAATTAGACCTGGGAACTCCAGCCTGATTCTACTGGACACCTGTGATCATGGCCATTCCAGCGGCTTCCAATACATTTCAACCGATCTGTCTACAACATTTGAAAAAAACTAGTGAAAACAAATACATTTTGGAATTAACAAACTAAAGGAAAATCATTCAACACATAAGAAAATGGATTACACTGTTGTTCTATCACAAGTATTAACCTTATTTTCTTACTGTAAGATGAAGTAGAAGTTTGATAGTGCTGTAAAGAATGCTTTGATGTTGTTAATAGTTTAATTTTCTGTCATTATTTGATAAATTAGTTTGTCAGTCAAAGCAAGTTCTAGTGGAGTGTTATACTGCTGATTTATTAAGGAGAATTCCAGGATAGAACTAATCATTTGTTGTCCTGAATGCATTGGAATATTTAATTTGATAACTGGGCAAGTAAAAGCATTCTTGAGCGCAAAGGGTACTAAGACTTACCTACGTGAGCACTCTGAAACTCAGTAGCTAATAATATCTAACTTCAGAAAGTGAATGAAGGAACCCAAAAGATGTACCCTGATCATGTTGACAATCATTAGCAGTGATTTCCCACCCTCGCCTTTTTGGCAGACTCCTGCCCTTAGGCCACATTGGAGCTTGCCACGCATTGGTGATTACAGTGAATCCTGAAAACTCTGACAGGGTCAGCTCTGTTGAACTTCAATGAGTGCAATGCTCGCTGATCTCTGGCCTTTCCAATTCAGCATCAGAACTGGAAAATCCCCATTAATACCCCTTTAAAAAAAAGCACCAGAATAGCAGCACATATGATGACTTAGCTGACACTTAAGTGGAAGAGTGTTTTTCTCTAAATGTCCTACCTGTTCCAGATATTTTATTGAGAATCAGGAAGATTGACTAGTAATTGTGATGTTTTCTCCCCTTGTTGCAGGCTGGTTATGAATTGGTTTCAGTCGATGGAAAAAGCCTACAAAACGTCACACATCAACAAGCTGTGGATATAATCCGCCAATCTTACAGGAACAAATCTCTGGATCCAATGGTGTTTGTGGTGAAAGTGCCTAAAAGCAGCTGAAGGCTAAATCTGTCAGGACCAGAATGGATCTTTGGCATATAATTTGGGGTAACCACACATTGCAGACATTTTTAAATGAATGATGAGTGTCTTTCAACAGAATTTCAATTGATTTGAAATCTGTAAACTACTTTACTATTGATTTTAAAAGCAATTTACAAAACATTTCATACAGTGGATGGACACTGTTCTATATTATTCATAAGTGAATGGGTCATTAGTCTCTATCCAAATGACTCTCAAAATAGAATCTTACACCGTTCCTTCTTGAGCAGATGGTCCATAAATCATTTTATGGAAAGCATGTTCATTGTCATTTTCTATGTCAAGCTCAAGAATGTGAGTTGGATGGTCTGGTGTATAATGCTAAATACTAAAGGCGAAATATTACCATATTTTTTCAAAATGTAAGGCTCTGACTGAAAACCGGCTCGTAGCTTTCCAGCTGCACTGCTGAGTTTTTAGTCCAGATTTTCAGGCATTCAGAAAGAGAAAAAAAATGAGTGGGTGGGACTCTCGCCATCACTACAGTGAGGCAGGGCTCCACAGAGAGTGGGCCGCCATCTTTAAAGGAGCTATGATCAGTGCAGAGGTTGAACTCCGTCCAAAGTGGTGTATCAGGGATTCTCTCTACCCCCCACTATGGCCAATAACCACCGCAGAATTATTGTCGATGACAATGATTCATGTCTTGAAATCGCTCTTGTAAAGTTCGCCGATTTCACGTCACATTGACAGGGTATGAATATTCAATGTGAAGGGATCATGTGGCAGGGGGGGTTCAGTAAGTATATTGAAATGTATTCAATTCTATTTAAACCAGCGAGGGGTGTGGAAAATCAGAAAATGCAATCTCACTGGCGAGAATCGCATTTTCCGATTCTCGCGGGATTTTCCACCCACGTCATTTTTCTCGCTGATGGCGAATGTGGGCTGAAAATCACCCCCTAATATCCACTACAATAAACCATGGCTTAAATCATTCAGGATGGCAGGGTTTTGCTTTCTCCCATCCGGGAAGTCAACATATCCATTTCACACACAAATCAGTATTGTGGCTGCAGACGGGACTTACACCCCACACTCAGGAGGAAGTCCCATCTTACAGATCTAATGGCCGATCAAATGGGCCAGCAACAAGAGCTGCAGTGGACTGAAAAGGAATTGCACGAGGACGCCTGAGACTAAGTCCGGGCACTGGAGGACAAGGTAAGTGCAAGGCATCCCAGGGCAGGGAGGATAGGGAAGGCCTGCTGGTCATCAAGGGGGCATGATGGGTCGCGGGGGAATTGGCCTGGGATGGAATGAGGTGGGGAGGGAGGGGTGAATGGCACAGAGGCCTCTGGATCTTAAAAGCCAGTGGGGGAGGGGGGGTTCTGGCCAACCAGCACATCTTTCAGACTGTGGGAGGAAACCGGAGCGCCCGGAGGAAACCCACGCAGACACAGGGAGAACAAGCAAACTCCACTCAGACAGTGACCCAAGCCGGGAATGCTATCCACTGTGCCATCATATGTCATAATTGGTTGCTAATATTTCTCCTAGAACTATGCAGACTGCAGAAATATCATGTGACTATAGTATTTAGCTCATACTGCTCTTCACCAACATGAATGGAAGAGGAATTTCAATAGCTTGGAGCTCTTGGAGGGACGGATTACCAACCTCCCTGACCTAAAGTTCTGTTTGCACCTCTCCAACCAGCAATCCGGCTGCCCTGAGTGATATTACACTTGGGATGACCGTCATAGGACCTAAGTACACTTCTACCCCTTAGGGACAGGAAGTTTCACCGAGAGAGCTGCTGGCTAATCTGATTAACTGGCACCTCTGTAGTCCCTTCAGCACCAGGAGAAAGTAGTGGCCACAGCTGGGACTACAGTCCATTCTCACCGAAGAAAAGATAAGACACCGGACTTGTGTAATTCTGGGGATTTTGTGTGAGGATAATTGGAAGACCCCAGCGAGGGAAAGGAACAAAGGAAACATCTTGGCGGGGGAGGGGCTGGGTGCCCCAAATGGTACAGGAGGTACTCCTCTTCCTACCTGCCTTTGGCCGCTGCAGGTGAAAGCTGCCCAACTGGTGGCCATCCTTCCATCTTCTCCTGTGGACCGAAAAACTACAGTGGAGGCAGAATTAAGCATTTAATTGGCAGTTAATTGTCCACCTGAGGTTCTCAATAGGTCTAAGGGCAGGTAGGCTGCCTGATGCCTTACCTGCACCCTTCTTATTATGGGAGACGGGACATGTATGGATGAAAAAGCAGCGGGCTAGCAACCCACTTTATTTTACTTGACCCCCCACCTTTATATACGCCGGTTGGGCAGGGGGGGGGGGGGGTGTAAAATTCTTTGCTTGGGTAAAATTCCCATTCCCTCCCATATACTTTGCCCCTGTAACTCAGCATTCCAATAAAAGCTTTGTGACACTGTCAAAATTAAAGGTTTACCACAGTTTGAAAAAAAGCCCTTATGCAAGTCATAACTTTGGTGGAAGTTACAGAAGTTACGTCATGAGGTCATTTGACCTGTGTGTTTTTTATATTTCAATGATTACTTTGCATTTTTACCATTAATACAGATTAAGTTCATGTTGTCTATTACAAATCAAAGATACCCCTAAATGGACTCTCTAATTTATTTTTGGAGTGTATGGGCAACTTGACTGTGCAACTAAAAATAGAGATAGGTGAACCTTTCATGATAATTCAAACTTTCTCTGTTTAAACCCTAAACAACTGTGGCGTACTTGAATGTATTCAAAGATATGTACATATTTGATTGTAAATGACATTGTATTTTTTTTTATTAAGAACACAACTATATGTGCAAAACTCCATGCATGCGGCACTGGCATTTTTTTTAACTAGAATTGAACTGCATCAGCAAAAGTTCATATTCTCTCACTTGACTCAAATGTCCTTTCTCCTTCCTTTCCTAATGTCCACAGTAAAAGTTAGCACAATCAGTCCTTAGTGAAAGCATTGGAGAAACTGAATTTCTAACTTACATGTTTCTGTCATTGGTCATTTGTCAGGCTATATACATGTATATATAATTCATACCAGTAAGTAAACAGTCCTGAATGCTTGATACAGCCTAGGCACTTTTACATTATGCCAGTGCTATCAACAGCAAAGCACAGTTTGTCAGTCATTAAAAGTGCTCTTTTGTATTAAGCAGCTTGACCTCCAGATACATAATGGCATAAGAAACTCATTTTTTTATGGGTCCCATGAGCTACTGTCAGTCCTACTTATCTCTCAATGGTGGGATATTTTGAGTAGCAGCACCACCATAAACAAAGCACAGCAGTATACAGCGTAATGGGTCACTGAGTGGTGCCCCCATGGGACTGCATATTAAATATAAGTGCGTCCCTAATACATCCAAAAAGATCTTTGAAGAAAACTGGCTGCCATCAACACATTATCACCAAGTTCCAGATTCTGGATTCATTTCATGCAATGGGTATTATTGCACATGTTTTAAAGATTACGGTTATGAATGTAATTGCAGAATTACCTGAATCTGTTTACAACCAATTTTTAACCAAAGAGATGTCTTTTATTTGTGTTGTGTTACATGGCAACTATGCAATCAAATCCAGCAAATTAACTCTGTGCAGCTTGTGGCCCTTGATAATCTGTAGCAAAAATGTGCCTTAATTTTGTTTATTAACTTATTTTCTTTACCAAAAGACAAAATAGTAAAAATATTGTGATCTTATTCCCCCATTGGCTCTTTGTGAAATAAAACTTGGCATTGATACAGAGTGGTTTTGATATGATTTCAATAATTTATATCCTTTCACTCATCTATCTTGTGAGTAAAGGTAAGATTTGCATGCAAAATGCCTATTAAATATCAGTGTTTCACTTGACTGACACTTGGATATGAGTGGAGCAACTGTGCTCAGAAGTCATGCATTGAGATCAAGAGTGCTTTTATTCATAACTAATGTTATCACTTTCTGTCAGGAATTCTTTGTTCATTTTTAAGTCAATGGTCTTAACTTCATCCACCATGGTGTGTGGCACATGATTGGGGGAAAGAGGAAGATTAAAGAGTTAAATACAGGGCACACAGCCCCAACTCACTCCACATGCACAGCTGCTGCCCTTCTTACGCTGGTGGATGTTAAGGCATCTTCACCACAACGGGACACCTAATGTGCCAAGTAAAACTGTGGCCCCCACAAGTCATCCTGACATGTTGCCTGCAATGCCTGCCTGCTTGACCCCTCTGAGATGCTGTTTTAAATACGGGTCCTCATGGGCACCTCCAGGTTGAGATGCCCTCACAGTCGCCAACCTGCCTCAGGAGTGTCCACCTCTTTCAGAGAGGGGTCACGTGAGGCTTCACAGCTGCTGTCCGTCTGATAGGGCTAGCCACAGTAGGAATATCATCCCTAAATATACCGGGACACCTAATGTGCCAAGTAGAACAAGCGTTCTCCAAGGCGGCCTTCACGACACACGACAGCGCAGAGTCGCTGAGCAGAAACTGATAGCCAAGTTCCGCACACATGAGGACGGCCTAAACCGGGATGTTGGATTTATGTCACATTATCAGTAACCCCCACAGCTTGCCCCTGGTCTTGTATAATCTCACCAGCTGTTCTGTCTGGAGACAATACACATCTCTTTAACCTGTGTTTAATGTTCCCTCCAACCACATTATCTGTACCTTTTAAGACCCGGCTGGCTGTAGAGATTTGCATTCTAATTAGTATTCTGTAACTTGATTTCTGTGTCTGGGCACTGTTGGAGAACAGAGACCACTCCATCTGACGAAGGAGCAGCAAGCTCCGAAAGCTTATGGTATTTGCTACCAAATAAACCTGTTGGACTTTAACCTGGTGTTGTGAGACTTCTTACCAAGTAGAACTCCCAGAGTAAGGTATGTGTGTTATTGCCTTTCAAATCCCATTGTATAGTCAATAGTAACTCAAGAGTGAGCTTCCTGAATAAACCACTGGGAAGATCCAACCTTAGCGAATCCCTCAGAATGTTCTGTGGCTGATGCTGGCTGTGCACTAGCTAAACTAAAAACTGGTCAGTAAACCCACCTCAGCACACAATTAATGTCCTAATTTATGTTCCACCTGCCATATTTGATATAGGTACACCAAGAATGATCTAAATACAGTATTAAACAGTTAATATGAAACAATTATGTCTTTAAAAATAAGTATTTAATTGTATTCATTGAAGAAAAATAATAGTTCATGGAAATAAGAGCACTCTGATATAATGCAGTCCTTGCAAGCCTAGTACATCTGCTATAATTAAGTCTATGCTTTGGGGAACATTAAACAGCATGCCTAAATGCAAATAAAGCATGAAAAATATCTAGAAAAAAATGTCTAGACCCAAAAGACTTATTAAAAGTGATACAGTCGGGAGCCCTGAGCACTATATTGTTGCTGACAGGAGGAGTGAACACCATATATTCTCCATGCACTCTCTTTAATAACACTGTCAGATTTCTGTAACTTTTACAAAGATAGATAATAGCCCCTGAACACTTCCAGACACAGCTGCACCTGTTACATAAATTCAGTAAAATGAGTCGAATTCCAGTGGTGATCACTCCCTCAGCTGTGCAGGTACAGAAAGCGTCCAAGAAAAGATTCAAATTCAAATAGTGGAATGCAATGAATAGCTTTCCAACATGCATATAAATGCTGGTAACCTACACAGAGCTCTATGTTTTCCTCCATTGAGGCCAGCTTTAAATTTATGTATGCGGTTTTAGTTCTGCTCTTCTCAAAAACCTTCTTATCTGTTTTTTCTTGCTTTGTTTTATATCATTTATCATTGTTTAGCCTAAGGGAGACAGAAAGACAACCATGTGATTCGGGGTCTCTGCCAACACTACCTGAGCTAGCTAGCACAAATGCAAAAGCAGTTCTAAAATGATTCCTTCTCCATTTTTCCTTCCTGTTGCTGAAGGCCCTGGTCTCCCATGGTACCTTGGTTAAAACAGCTGAGTTGGCACACAGCCCCAACTCTGCAACCTACAGAAAGACAGCATTGAAGAAACAATCCATTGTGCCACCACATAGTCCCAACTTTAAGTGGTAGTTGTTTAGTGGTATAAAGAAGCCGATAACATCTGTCTTGGTTCACTAGAAATCTGGCAGGAGCTACTCCACACTCATCATTCCCAGGAAACAAGCAAACATGAAACTTGTCACAGATGTCTGTATTATACATTAGCCGATCACTTTGTAGCACGGCACATGGAGAAAGCAAACGCAGTATTCATTTCCAGCAGTGCATGGTAAGAGGACGAGGAGCTATCCAGACATGGGGTAATGTAAGGGCAATGAGCTGGGTGGGGTATGGGAGAGAGAGAGAGAGCAGATAGGATAGGGATGGAGGGTAAGTGATGAGAGGAAGGAGAAAACAGAGTGAGAGGTGGCAGATGATTGTGACAAGAGACGGAGGAATGGGAGGGGGAGAGAGGGCACTGGAATGGGAAGATACGGAAACTTAACTAAGTGGTTAGAGTGAGTGGTTTGGATTCTGACTTCATGATGGAGAAAGGATGGTGAGTTGTTCTTCCCTCCATGCTGGGCACAATTTTAATCTGAGTTACTTTTCCTCAAATTATTCTCCTTTTGGGTGGGGCAGGGTTTGTACTCAGTTACAGTACAATCAATCTGGTCCTCCCCTTTAATGTAATGCTGATGGGTCTACAGATTCTCCTCCCCAAAGCTGCCAACTGCCCATCAATGCTTAGTCCAAGTAGTCAGCCTTTCAGCATGGCTTGAGCTTCCCATGGACCACACCCAACTGACGTTCTCACACGCCCACCCAATGCACAGAATCCTCATCATTTCCTGTCAGTACACAGGAATTGTAAAGACAAATTTGAGACAGATTTGTGCCTTGAGCCCACCAAGTCACAACTACCAGCCAATAAAACAAGAAATCAGACTCAGGGGAGGTGCCGGAGGACTGGAGAATTGCAAATATTACCCCCTTGTTCAAAAAAAATTGTACGGATAGCCCCAGCAATTATAGATCAGTCAGTTTAACATTAGTGGCAGGCAAATTTCTGGAAACAATTATTAGGAATTGAATCAGTAGTCACATGGGAGAATGTGGGTTGATTGGGAAGAGCCAGCATAGATTTCTAAAGGGGAAATTAGTGTTTAACTAACTTGCTGGAGGTTTTTGAGAAGGTAACAGAAAGGATCGATGAGGGTAATGTTGTTGATGAGGTGTAAATGTATTTTCAGAAGGCATTTGATACAGTGCCACACAACAGACCTGTGATAAAAGAGACAGTAGCAAAGTGGATCCAAATTTGGCTGAATAATAGGAGGCAGAGAGTAAAGGTTAATGGATATTTTTCGGGCTGGAGGAACGTTTGTCATGGTGTTCCTTAGAGGTCAGTATTGGGACCCTTTTCCTGATGTATATTAATGATCTAGAATTGGTGTCCAGGGGACAGTTTCAAAGTTTGCGGAAGACGATTGTTAACGGTGAAGGGGATAGTGTAGAATTTCAGAAGGACATAGACAAGTTGGTGGTGTGGGCAGGTAGGTGGCAGACGAAGTTCCATGCGGAAAAGTGTGAGGTGATGCATTTTGGTAGGAAGAACATGAGATAATACAAAATAAGAGGTAAAATTCTTAAGGAGGTGCAGAAGCAGAGGGATCTGGGTATAACTGTGCATAAATCATTGAAGGTGACAGGACGGGTGGAGACAGCAGTTAATAAATCATACTGTATTCTGGACCTTATTAATAGGGTCATAGAGTGCAAGAACAAGGAGGTTATACTGAATTTATGCAAGACACTAGTTAGATTTCAGCTGGAATATTGTGTACTGTTCTGGGTGCCACACTATAGGAAGGATGTGAATGCATTGGAGAGACCATAGAAGAGGTATACAAGAATGGTTCAAGGGATGAGAAATTTCAGATATGAGGATAGATTGGAGAGGTTGGGACTGTTCTCCTTGGAGAGAAGGCAGCTAAGAGGAGATTTGATAGAGAGATGTTCAAAATCATGAGGGGGCTGGACAGAATAGAGTTTGTAAAAGGATCAAAAACAAGAGATCACGGATTTAGAATGATTTGGAAAAGAATCAAATGTGTGGTTGGGGTCTGGAATACACTGCCTGGAAGTGTAATGGAGGCAAGTACAATCCAGGCATTCAAGAGGGCATTAGATGATTATTTGAAGGGAAACAATGTGCAGGAGTATGGGGATAAGGCAGGGGAATGGCAGTAAGACACAATGCTGCTTTGAGGAGCTGGTGCAGACATGATGGGCCAAATGGCCTCATTCTGCGGCCAACAATTCTGCGATTCTGTGAAAGCAAAATAAAACCAGCCCAACAACCCCATAGCATAAAGAAAGGACTCGCATTTATGGAGCAACTTTCACAACCCCTGTCCACCCCAAAGTTTTTTACAGCCAATTAAGTTTTTGTTGAAGGGTAGTCACTAACATCTCCTCCAATTTTCTTTGTGACCTATTCTCTTAAGTACGTCAGACCTTTACATTTTTTGGTGTGACAGCACAACACCTTCAAGGGTGGACTTGTTCATGGTCTGCAGCACAGCTGCACCAGTTAGAAGGAACATTGATAGCCACGGCTGTAATGTAAGGAACACCTCTGCATTGCATTGAAGTAGCAGCCTAGATTTTATGTGCAAGTCTCTGGGATGAGACTTGAACCCACAACCTTCTAACTCAGAGGTGAGAGTGCACGTCTCCGATTCACGGCTGACAATGAACTAAATGTGCAAAAAGTATATATATTTAAGTGACAAATATATTGAAATGGGGTGTCACAGTGGTAAGCACTACTGCCTCACAGCTCCAGGGACCTGGGTTCGATTCCCGGCTTGGGTCACTGTCTGCGTGGAGTTTGCATGTTCTCCCTGTGTCTGTGTGGGTTTCCTCTGGATGCTCAGGTTTCCCCCCCACAGTCCAAAGATGTGCAGGTCAGGTGCATTGGCCATCCTAGATTGCCCCTTAGTGTCCCAGGAAGTGTAGGTTAGAGGAATTAGTGGGATAAACATGTGGGGTTACGGGGATAAGGCCTAGGTGGGATTGTTGTCAGTGCAGACTCGATGGCCCAAACGGCCTCTTTCTGCGCTGTCGGGCTTCTATAAGTGACCTCTGGGACAGAATCTAATTTGTGAAGTCAGATGAAGATGATAAGACCCTCAATGGGATTAGTGTCTAGTAATCATACATGGCTACCCATTGTTGACTATAATATGTATGGGAATAGTCATCTCTTGACATGCGGCTCCTAGCAGGAGGCAGAGAGAAATTTTAAGGTTTCTTTTTTTGAACAATTAAAAAACCCATTTGATATTTTGTGCAGGTTTTAAAGGCTGTCATTTATTCAGGGGGTTTTGACCTGCAGTTACCACACCTTGAGGTCAGGATGAATGAAAGAAACAGAGCTGGGGATTTTTGCATTGTTCTGTTAGCTGGAAGATATACACTGCAGCCTGTATTATTCAGTAAACTACATCCTGGCACAGGCTGAGGGAGAATTATTTTGTTTCCAGTAATATCTTTTGCTGATGGCAGGTGTTTTGACAGAGGCAACATGGTAAATTATTATGATTGAATTGTGTGCATTAATCTGCAGTGATGGTGTTTTATGCTGCTGCATGTTACAGAAATAGCATCCTTTGCACCTATATTCTGGTGTTTTATATATAAACAACAGCTTGTATTTATATGCCACCTTTAATGTACAAATTTCCCAAGGCTCTTCACAGGAGCATTTATCAGGCAAAACTTGACACTGAACAGATAAAGAGCAGTTAGGAGAGGTGAGCCAAAGCACGGTCAAAGACATTAAGTATAAGGAGCATCGTAAAGAGACAGACAAAAGTGAATATAGTGAATGCCAGAGTATATGGTCTCGGCAGCTGAAGCCATGAGCAGCAAATGGTATTTCCCAACAATCCTCTGTAGATTGTATGTTGTTATTTTTCCAATAATGAACTCTACATTACTGCTTAAATTACTAAATCATAGAATCCCTACATTGCAGAAGGAGGCCATTTGGTTCATTGAGTCTTGAGTCTGCACTGACTCTCCAAACGAGCATCTTACCCTGCCCCCATCCCCGTAAAAACACACATTTCCCATAGTTAACCCCCTAAATTGGACACTAAGGAACAATCCAGCATGGTCAATCGACCTAACCTGCACATCTTTGAACAGTGGGGGGAAACCGGAGCACCCAGAGGAAATCCATGCAGACACGGGGAGAACGTGCAGACGCCACACAGACAGTCACCCAAGGCCAGTATCAAACCCCTGTCTCTGGCACTGTGAGGCAGCAGTGCTAACCACTGTGCCTCACAGTGCAGTGATGATATGCAAGAAATTCAGTGACGATCCGCTCTCCACCTGATACAACACTGGTGAGTGCTGTGAGATCTGAGTTACTGCCTCAAGGAATCTGACTGGAAGCTCACTTCTGTTCCCAAGAATCACTATCCCAAGGAGGGTGACTGCTCACCACACACTTGTAATGTACATTTAGGTTAAACAAGCAGCTAAGGTGCACAAAGTCCAACAAACAGGAATTAAATAACAGGAATTAAATGGGGAGCCAATGGCCTAGTGGTATTATCGATACCAAAAACTCAGCTAATGTTCTGGGGACCCGAGTTCGAATCGCACCACAACAGATGGTGGAATTTGAATTCAATAAAAAATATCTGGAATTAAGAATCTACTGATGATCCTGAAACCACTGTCGATTGTCGGAAAAACCCATCTGATTCGCTAATGTCCTTTAAGGAAGGAAATCTGCCGTCCTTACCTGGTCTGGCCTACATGTGACTCCAGCCCCACAGCAATGTGATTGACTCTGAACTGCACTCTGAAATGGTCTAGCAAACCACTCAGTTCAAGGGTGACAAGGGGTGGGCAATAAATGCTGGCCCTGTCAGCGATGGCCATGTCCCACGAATGAATTAAAAAATAAATGACTAGCTAACCTGTTTCTGAGATGCTAGCTGAGGGGTATATGTTGGCCAGGATCAAGGAAATTTCCACTCCACTTCATCCAACAGTTTGCAGGATCCATAGCAACAACTTGTAGGTGTCATGTCTTATCCAAAAGGCAGTACCTCTCACAGTGTAGCACTCCCTCATTACCACAGTGAAGTGCCAGCCTTGGTTATGGGCTCAGTGTGTGGAGCTCACAGTCTCTGAGGTGGGAGAGCTGCCAACTGAGCCACGGTAAGATAGTCAAGTGTTGAAAATTGATATCAGGAAACACCAATCTTAAAGCCAATTTCGAGGGAAAGAAGGATCCCATAATCCTCTGGAAATTCACACAGCATCAAGTGTGGGAAGTAGCTGGAAAGAGGCACACAATTCTCAATTTGCTGTTTCTGTGCCCCTTTTGATGTGATAGAAACATAGAACATAGAAAAACTACAGCACAACTTGTGTTCGGTCCACAAGTTGTGCCGAACACAACCCTAATGTTCATTAATGCAGCAGTAAGGATTAGATCACCAATTAACTACACAAAGCACACTGAGTGTCAGAGCCTGCTGGGATTCTGCTCATGAATAAAAATACTGACACAAACAGGGAACAAAGTCCCACTCCACAAACTATCCGATTTTATCAAAACACACCAAGGAAACTTACATTCATACAGCACCTTTCGCAATCTCAGGATGTCCCAAAGCGCCTCACAGCCAATGAAGTACCTTTGAGGTAGCGTCGCTGTTGCAGTGATGGGAAACGCAGCAGTCGATTTATTGCACAGCAAGCTCCCACAAACAAGATAAGAGATCAGGTCATCTCTTTTCCAGTGGTGCTGGATGCTACGATGGAAGATGTTGTGAGGTGGTAATGGCAGCTGGTGTGTAGCCAGGGATTGGGCATTGAATTGGAGGTGAGTACATGGTGTGAGATGACGGGCGGGATTCTCCATCCTCGTCTGCTCCCGCCCCACTGCAATCGAGAACAGAGAATTTGGCCTTCCAGCCAAAACTCCATTCACTTTCAGCAGCACCAGAGAATCCCAGCCATGAACGAGGACGGAGATTTTCGGCGGATATGTATCAGGTGGCATGACTCTCCCTACATTCCCCCAATAGGTGGGCTTAACTGAGAGGCTTCCATGCTAGGGAAGCAACCTAAAACCCCACAAACAGTGGCCGGAGCTGAGGATGGGTTAGCTTCCACAGGAAGACAATGGAAAGCAGCATGGAACTTTCCCTTAACCCCTATCAGACACCTCACCTGAACATCTCCCTCTTTGACCAAGCCTTCCTCCAGCCATCCCAAAATTTCTCCATGTGAGTCGATGTCAAATCTTGGGCCCTGCGAAGCACCTCGGGACATTTTGCTACATTAAAGATACATAAATGCAAGTTGTAGAATCGAATCAACAAGAGGTGACCGCATTGAATGAGGCCATTCAGAGCCTGTGCCAGCTCCTAGCAAGGACAGTTTAATTAATCACAATCCCTGACCATTTCCCCAAATGTTTTGCCTTCAGATGTGTATCCAATTCCCTTTCGATTGAATCTGATTCCACCACAACCAAACCCAATCTGAATCAGGTGTCTACCTGCCCAGCTCACAAAGCCCAATGTGGGACGACCTGATCTTTCTGGTGCATATATCTTGTAGCACTGTATATCGTGAAGCTACTGGAAGGTTAGTGAATGAATAGAAAATTCTTGTAAATGGCTCTTGTTCATAGCTAACATCTTCTGCCTTGTTTTATATGTAAGGGAGCAGATAGAATTAAAACATTCCATTAACCTCTTGATAATATGATACTCTGCATTGGATCTGGTCTACAATATATTAGTAATAAATATGTGAATCTGATCTGGAATGCTGCGGAGAGCTTGGTGGAATCAGATTCAATCGAGGCTTTCGAAAGGGAATTGGATAAGTATCTGAAGGGAAAACATTTGCAGGGCTTTGGGCAAATGGCCAGGGAGTGTGATTAGCTAAACTGCCCTAGTAAAGAGCTGACACAGCCTGGATCGGCTGAGTGGCCTCATTCAATGAGATAACAAATAGGTTAGACCAAGGAGAGCCAATGGATGTTATCTATCTTGACTTCCAAAAGGCCTTTGACAAGGTGCCTCACGGGAGACTGCTGAGTAAAATAAGGGCCCATGGTATTCGAGGCAAGGTACTAACATGGATTGACGATTGGCTGTCAGACAGAAGGCAGAGAGTTGGGATAAAAGGTTCTTTCTCAGAATGGCAACCGGTGACAAGTGGTGTCCCGCAGGGTTCAGTGTTGGGGCCACAGCTGTTCTCTTTATATATTAACGATCTAGATGACGGGACTGGGGGCATTCTGGCCAAGTTTGCCAATGATACAAAGATAGGTGGAGGGGCAGGTAGTATTGAGGAGGTGGGGAGGCTGTAGAAAGATTTAGACAGTTTAAGAGAGTGGTCCAAGAAGTGGCTGATGAAATTCAACGTGGGCAAGTGCGAGGTCGTGCACTTTGGAAAAAAGAATAGAGGCATGGACTATTTTCTAAACGGTGACAAAATTCATAATGCTAAAGTGCAAAGGGACTTGGGAGTCCTAGTCCAGGATTCTCTAAAGGTAAACTTGCAGGTTGAGTCCATAATTAAGAAAGCAAATGTAATGTTGTCATTTATCTCAAGAGGCTTGGAATACAAAAGCAGGGATGTACTTCTGAGGCTTTATAAAGCACTGGTTAGGCCCCATTTGGAGTACTGTGAGCAATTTTGGGCCCCACACCTCAGGAAGGACATACTGGCACTGGAGCGGGTCCAGCGGAGATTCACACGGATGATCCCAGGAATGGTAGGCCTGACATACGATGAACGTCTGAGGATCGTGGGATTATATTCATTGGAGTTTAGGAGGTTGAGGGGAGATCTGATAGAGACTTACAAGATAATGAACGGCTTAGATAGGATGGACGTAGGGAAGTTGTTTCCATTAGCAGGGGAGACTAGGATGCGGGGGCACAGCCTTAGAATAAAAGGGAGTCACTTTAGAACAGAGATGAGGAGAAATTTCTTCAGCCAGAGAGTGGTAGGTCTGTGGAATTCATTGCCACAGAGGGCTGTGGAGGCCGAGACATTGAGCGTCTTCAAGACAGAAATTGATAAATTCTTGATTTCTCGAGGAATTAAGGGCTATGGGGAGAGAGCGGGTAAATGGAGTTGAAATCAACCATGATTGAATGGTGGAGTGGACTCGATGGGCCGAATGGCCTTACTTCCGCTCCTATGTCTTATGGTCTTATGGTCTAATGCTGTCACCTCTTGGTGATTCAATTCTAGAACTTGCATTTATATGACATCTTTAATGTAGCAAAATGTCCTGAGGTGCTTCACAGGGGCCAAGATGTGACATCGACCCACATGGAGAAATTTTGGGGTGGCTGGGGGAAGGCTCGGTCAAAGAGGTAGATGTTCAGGTGATGTAGCACCCAGAGTATTGTGTACAGTTTTGGTCGCCTTGCCTAAGGAAAAATATATTTGCCATAGAGGGAGTGCAATGGAGGTTCACCAGATTAATCCCTGGAATGACAAGATTGTCTTATGAGGAGAGATTGAGGATACTGGGTCTGTATTCCACGGGGTTTCAAAGAATGAGGGGTGAAACCTCATTGAAACTTAAAAATTCTTACAGGGCATGACAGGGTGGATACAGATCAAATATTTCCCCTGGATGGTGAGTCTAAATGATATGGATAACCTGATGAAGGAGCGAGACTCCGAAAGCTTGTGCTGCCAAATAAACCTGTTGGACTTTAACCTGGTGTTGTGAGTCTAAAGCCAGGGGGACATAACCTCAGAACAAGGGATAAGCCATTGAAAACTGAGATGGGGAGGAATTCCTTCACTCAGAGGATGATGAATCTTTGGAATTCTCCACCCCAGAGGGCAGTAGAGAGTTCCATCATTGAGCATGTTCATGACAGAAATCGGTGGATTTCTGGAGATCAAAGACATCTAGGGGATATGGAGATAACCTGGGAAAGTGGTGATGTGATAGATGACCAGTCATGATCTAATTAAATAGCAGAACAGGCACAATGGGCCAAATGGCCTACCCCTGTACCTCTGTTAAGGAGCGTCTTTTAAAGGAAGGATAGGGGACAGAGATGGGAAGTCCAGACCTTAGGGCCTGGAGAGTTGGAGGCACACAGCCAATGGTGCAGCAAAGGATATCAGGGATGCACGAGAGGCCAGAATTAGAAGAGCACAGAAAGTGTGGAGCTGGAGGAAGTTGCAGAGTCAGAGAGGGAGAGGAATTAGCCCAGAGGTTCACTTTGTTTTTAAAAAATGGCTGACAGTGGCATTTGACGCAAGCCCAGTTAACACGCTGCACAATTCCACATCATTGACACTTTTTTTTATTAAAAACAATGGTCTGTAATCAGTTTTATACATGAAATGTACAGCGTGAAAAAATAAGTAATCTGAAGGTGGATTCTATAGGTGCCAAGTTCTACACCAAACAGGAAGTAAAAGCAAGACCGTTAAAAAGTAAATTAAAAAAATTAACGTGAGTCGCCCCACATGAATCTAGTCACTAGATTGACATTTAAATACATAGTTTGCCAGTGACCACAAAACATCGACTCCCTCATTATTTACAATAACTCCCGAGATCTTATGTTATAATGTACAGGTGATGTACATATGTATTAATCAAGCAAACTCTCAACATAAAATGTGCACAGTGATCAATTTTACAATCTTATCGCTCAGTTTAAACGTAATGACTGTATATACATTTACACTTTTGTTGAGAAAGTGGCAAACAGCCACTGAGAAAGTGTTAGTGAAATATGTATCAAGCTCTGAATTATGGTCCTGGTCTCCAGACTGAAGGTTCACACTTCAGAAGTTCAAAGTTGTGATGGTCTCAATGTTTTTTCTTTGTTGAGATGTGAAAGATCGGGGGGACAACGGTGAACAATCTCTACGAGGTATTATAGTATTCCCGGGAATTCTTTCGCGGCTGGCTTACAGCTTTCAGTACTGTATTTTTAAGCAAAGGGAATTCTGGCAGCTTTCACTGTGGAGTGACTATGGAGGCCAATTCCTACCCCCACTGGCTACATACACATATACCTCCCAGTAGTTATTCACAGAGAGGGAGGTCAGAGCATCATCCAAGGCCACTCTTACACATAGTCTAGTGGCCATTTTGAAAGACATTGTCAATTTTTTGGATGAAGGGACTGTAGGGACAAAAGGTCAAGGTAGCGAAGAAAAACCTTGAAGAGGGGAACTAACCCAATAAAAATCGCTTTCTTAAAAAACAAAAAATCAGATTTGTCTCCTGTCATTTATCAATTTGCTGCCATCTTCAATCACACGGTTGCCAACGCGATATTCCAGGAGGTTTCCTCACATAACCTCTCTGCCAACAACCTCTACACCCGGTCAAACAGTACTTTTTGATTTTTTTCTGACCAAAATTTGTGTCCAAAGGACATTTTAAAAGAACAGGGACATTTTAATGATGTCTCTTCCCATCTTTCCCCGGAGTTGCTCACAGCAATGTTCAGTAGATCAACCTTTAACTCCTGCGTGGAGACTCCAGGATAATCCTGGAAGCTTGGCAATCGTCTCAAGCCTGGGGATTTTTTTCATGTTGATTGAGGTTGGAATTTTAACTCATTTCTGAACCGTCTTAGCCACTAGATCTGCAAACTCCCATCAGGGCTAGCATGGTGGCACAGTGGTTAGCACTGCTGCCTCACAGCGCCAGGGACCTGGGTTCAATTCCAGGTCACTGTCTGCGACAGTGCACATTCTCCCCGTGTCTGCGTGGGGTTTCTTCCGGATGCTCTGGTTTCCTCCCATGGTCCAAAGATGTGCAGGTTCAGTTGATTCAGCTAAATTAACCCTGCTGTCGGGGGGATTAGCCGGGTAAATATGTGGGGTTACGGGGATAGAACCTGGGTGGGATTGTTGTCAGTGCAGACTCGATGGGCCGAATGGCCTCCTTCTGCACTGTAGGGATTCAAGGATTCTTTCGTAGTGTAAAGTATTCCTGAGCAAGTCTGCTTGACCAAGGTCACCACTTGTAGTTCATTCCTTTCCTTCACAGTGCAAATAAAAAAGTACTGAAGTAAAACTTGCTTTATAAACCAAATCTGTTTGGTTTGCAATTTGAACCAACAAGATTGCACATGAATTATTTGATAAGGGCTGGAACGTCTCGTGGCAGCCTAGTGTCTGCTCACAATCTCAGGTTGCTGCAGAATGTCTGTCAAGTGATTTATTGAACGATCTGATGCCAGGATATTAAGTTTTGTTTTGCCTTCAGATACGCCTTCAAAGAGATGGTGTTGCTATGTTGCAAAGCTGCCAAGTTTAATCACTCAGGGGGCTGCAACTGCGCGAACATAATTGCATCCCAAATTGTATCTGGTGCCGTGAATTTGCTCTTTTTTTTAGCAAGATGAAAACATCATTAGGCTCGGCATCTCATTAGGAGGGAAACTTGGATGAGGAGCTTCCACGCTGGAGATTGTGACAAGCCGGCTGGAGCACTCCCTCATCAGGCTCCTGTAATGAAGCTAAACAAAGAAACTGGTGAACTAAATTAAGTGGGCAATGTGCTCCTTTCAAAGCGAGTGCAAACACAAGGGTGTCCTCTGCAGTGCCAGCTGCCTTCCTAATGAGTTAAGATCGTTATCTGTTGCATCGATTTAAGTGGGCTCGGTGCAGCATCCACCTGTCCAACTGCAGCACAGTTCAAATCAAACAACAGCGAAAGGATATCATTTGTGAGCGGCACGGTGGCACAGTGGTTAGCACTGCTGCCTCACAGCGCCAGGGACCCGAGGTTCAATTCCGGCCTCGGGTGAATGTCTGTGTGCAATTTGCACATTCTCCCTGTTTCTGCATGGGTTTCCTCCCACAGTCAAAAAATGTGCGGGTTAGGCTGATTGGCCATGCTAAATTGCCCCTTACTGTGAGGGGGATTAGCAGGGTAAATACATGGGGTTACGGGAATAGAGCATGGCTGGGATTGTTATCAGTGCAGGCTCCATGGGCCTCCTTCTACACTGTAGAGATTCTATGAAAACAAAATCAACAACTCCACCCCCATTCCCATCCCAGCATTTCTACCACATTTGGAAATAGCTCGTTTGAAACAATGCTCTTGCCCTGCTATTGTTACCTTGGAAAAAAATGTAGACTCCAAAAGATGTTTTTTATGCACTTTACTACAACAAACTTGTACTGAAATAGGGAGAGACCATAGGTGTCATTTGCAATGTTGTGCCTGGGTGCTAACCTGACAAAGGTCTGTCTGGAACCTGGCCAACTTTGGTCCCATTCATTTCAATGGAACATAAATTAGACAGGTTCTCTTGAAAAACTGGTGGGATCCTCTTGGCCAAGTTAGCACCCAGATACGACATTGAAAATGGCCCCTGGTGGCTCTTAGAGCTTTACATATTCCTGTTATATACAACTCCTCCAACACTGACAGTGGGACAGATACATTTCCCAATGTGGGTGCAGACTGGGTCAGTCCTTGGTCTGTGTTGGGACACCATTCAGGCTGCTATAACTGACCTCAGCACCCATAGTTTCGCAAAGCGAAAGCGGCGTGGGGTAAAGCAAAATTCCCATCCATGATCTTGGAGGAAATATTTTGATTTGATGTATTATTGTCACATGTATTAGTATACAATGGAAAGTATTGTAGGGGAGACACCAATCCACTAGGATCAAAGCTCCAGTTATATGCCTGGTTCATCAGTGCGTGATCAATATTTCATCTCTTTCCAAGATTGTCAAAGTTCAGAGTATCAACATAAGATGCATTGTTGATCTTGGGTGGAAATCTCACTGTTGTAATAATATTAAACAGACAATAACTCAGCAGCTTTTTTTTTACATCATTCCTTATTTTTATTTCCAATGAGGTTTAGACCAATCGGGAGAGATGTAACACAGGCTGCTGACTCACTTAACACACAAACACAAGTTTGAACCCCCTCGTACTGTCCAGAATGAGAGACTGCATCAGTGCCTAATGCTAACTATTCACTCAAGAGTGGGCCAGGGATGTGAGCAGCTGCGACAGAAGTTTCCCCACTAATTTCCTCTGGTCCAGTATCCTTTATCTGCTCTCACAGCTGAGGCACTCCAGTGGGGACAGGCTATTGGAACCAGCAGCATCCCAAGACATGTTTGAACAAAGATCCCAAACAGCTTGTTATCCGGGCTGAACCACTGGCCCCAACCGCTTGAGGAAGTTCATCCAAAGTTCAGGAAGTACGAGAGATGAGTTTAAGTTGCACTCAGCACACATTTGACTAATTAATAATGCCAGTGGTCTGCCATGGAATTTGTAAGCCCTGAGAGATCAGATTAAATGTCAGAAAGACAATGGCAGGAGTCATTGAATCATGGAATGTTGCAGTAAGGGGAGGCGGTCGCCGGTTAATGGAATCCTGCAGTAGCCACGTCAGCATAGTTTGACAGGCTGTGGAATCTATCAACTAATAATTCAGTGTGCCTTTTATTTTTTGTTGGTCTAAGTAAAGCTGATAAACCAATGACTGGGCTCCCTTGTTAAAAAACCAGGAAGCATTGCTACACACCATGTGGATAAGATTACAAAGCTGAATGTGGCGGGGGGGGGGGGGGGGGGGGGCATGGCCAATTGGAAAATAATTATGTCCTCATTACAGCTTTCCCCATCGCCCAATCCCACTGTCAAGGCACTGACTCAATAATCTATTTCTATTCCTGCTGCTTCTTTTTTTCCCAAAGAGACACCAACTTGCATTTATATAGCATTCCGAATGCGGCAAAAGAAATGTCCCGAGGTTCTTCACTGGAGTGTAATCAGGCAACATTCAACACTGAGTCACACAAGGAGACATTCGGACAGGAGAGCAATAGCTTGGTCAAGGAGGTTGACTTTAGGGAGCCCCTTATAAAGTTAAAGCTAATTTATTAGTCACAAGTAGGCTTACATTCACACTGCAATGAAGTTACTGTGAAAATCCCCTAGTTGCCACACTCTGGCACCTGTTCAGGTACACTGAGGGAGAATTTAGCATAGCCAATGCACCTAACCTGCCCATCTTTGGAGTGTGGGAGGAAACCAGAGCAGACACAAGGAGAACGTACAAACTCCACACAGTGACCCCAGCTGGGAATTGAACCCAGGTCCCTGGTGCTGCGAGGCAGCAGTGCTAACCACTGTGCCACCGTGCCGCCCACAGGAAGGAAAGAGAGATATGGGCTAGGAATACCAGAGCTTCGACAGCCAATGTGGAGTGGGAGGAAATCAGGAACACTCAAGGGAGCAGAATTGGAGGAGTGCGGGGAGATCTGGGAGGGTTTTAAGGATTAGGTTACAGTGATGGAGGAGGGTGAGGGATCCGAATACTCAGATGCAGTTAGTCATGATCTGTTTGAGTGGACAGGAGTAATCCTTTAAACCAGGAACAACTTCTGTCACAAAACTATCATAGTTCAAGAATAATACAATTAGGGAAATCAGTGGCTGACTGTGGCAGGATTTATATTTCAGAAATATAGGTCTAAATCTTCCAGTCCTACCCAGCGTGGGAATTGTTAGAGGTGGAACGGTAAATATGACAGAAAAGTCATTGGCCTCGGGCAGGAATTCCTGGTACTGGGCTGGATGGGACCAGGAAATCCCGACCACGGCTATCCTGATATTTCACAAGTGCCCAAGTCAAGTCACTCACACTGAACCTTCACAAAGTCCCCTGTTTAAAATAAACGAGAGAGATAAGCCTAATGCTACAGTCTGTGTTGTGCACGAGTCAAACATAGCACAGCAATTTTCTTGTTACTGGAGAGGTTAATATCTCCGCCTGTCACGCGGGAGACCAGGGTTCAATTCCCTGATGGGGAGTTGCCAATTTTTCCATGACAGAGTGGTGGCAGTGTCTTTTTGGTGGCACAGTGGTTAGCACTGCTGCCTCACAGTGCCAGGGAACCGGGTTCAATTCCAGCCTCAGGTCACTGTCTGTGAGGAGTTTGCACATTCTCCCCGTGTCTGTGTGGATTTCCTCCGGGTGCTCCGGTTACCTCCCACAGTCCAAAGATGCGTGGGTTCGATTGATTGGCCATGCTACATTGACTCTTAGTGTCAGGGAGACTAGCAGGGTAAATATGTGGGGTTACGGGAATAGGGCCTGGGTGGGATTATGGTCGGTGCAGACTCGATGGGCTAAATGGCCTCCTTCTGCACTGTAGGGATTCTATGATTCTATTCTATGATATTTGTGCCTTTCAGATTAATTGTCAAAAAGTGGGATGCAATATGAGTAATCTGGGGCAAGTTCCGAGTCAATCTCAGAAACTGACAGACTGATGGCTTTCCAACCACAAGGGTTGACATCAAGAAAGCAATGGAATTACACCAGGGTTCCGGACCGAAACCTATTGCAGGACATTCTTCAGAATCACATATCAGAATATTGGAAAAGGTGTCAAAGAACTCTACAGTGCAGAAGAGGCCATTTGGCCCATCGAGTCTGCACCAACTCTCTGACAGTGCATCAGAGTGGTTAGTGCTAACCACTGTGCCATCGTGCTGCCCCAGATTTGGAGACTGGGTGGATATTTAAGCTAATCTGTGATTGGATGGTGTGGTCAAGTATTATGGCCATGGACTTAACAAAGAAAAGGGAGAATGGTAAAATCTTTAGCGGCAAGATAGGCTGTCCGTCTCAAGCCTCGGAATCTCAGTGAAAGCAGAGGTGCCTGAGGAAAAGGAAGCCACTGCTCTCACTGCTTGTCTTTTCACTCACTGGGATGAAATCGATTGGAAGAATCTGATTTCGTACACGGGCAGCAACAAGTCATCAGTCAAGCCCATTGCAAACACAGCCTGCTACATTTACGACTGCAGAACCTTCTCCATCTCTGCCCCCTCTTTACAACCAAGCCATTTCAGATGACCTTCGGGCAGATCGAACATTGTAATTCTGTCTTAAGCACTGGAGTAACCACTAACACAGTGACAGTGATCAGATGCTGAACTAATGGGTTTAAAGTCCAGGAGATTTAGTAGGGGTAGTTAGTTACCCTCGCTTTGTCCTAGCTATCAGCATTGCAACCCAGTCTTTTTCCGACACAGCAACAGAGAAGGCAGAGAGATATCTGCAGCTCTTTAATGTTCGCATTTTTTATTTGGTTCAAAGTTCCAACAGAATGGAATGCATATTAAAATGAATGAAGGAATAGTGTTGAGGTAGAGAAAAACACCATTGTAATGGCTAGCTTTTTTTCTTAAACTTTCAATAAGGAACCTGGTGTATTATGTTGGCAAAATGATTAACATTAAGAACTGCCGCACCAGTAAAGGAAATCTTTCCCCTTTTGGTAGATTTTCGTAGCTACGAGGCAGTCGAGCTCTCCTCTGAACCCTTTTGCACCAAGTTTAATGGCTTTTCAAAAGTAAAAACATACTCAGTTGTTCCCAATATCTGTGAGCCCACCCCTTCGCTTTTCCACCGCAGATCCAGACTCAGTTACAGCCTCCTGAACTCCATTGGAATTCCCAGGATCAGGCAGTGAGAATGAAGTGGGTTGGCAGCCACAGCGGGAGCTGGGTAGTTGGGCCATCCTGGGTGAGGGTGCAGGGCGGAGGGAAGGAGTTTGCATTGTTTTCCTGAAAATTCGGACCCAGGTCTGCCAGGTTCAGCTGAGAGCCTGTGTGCGAGGGGGGAAGGGTCCACCCATTCGTTACAATGCTCTAATGTTTTATGACCAGCTGCCCTTAGGAAATGGGCCTATCCACAACCCTTGGGCCCCAACCTCTTGTCACTTGGCAAGACCAGGCGCCTGCTCTCTTCCTGCACAAAGTACACTGGAGGGCTTCAGAATTGCAAGTGGTGGAAGTGCCTCTGAACTGCATTGTTCTGCCTCCTCCCCTTGAAAACGTAAGAAGTCTCACAACCACCAGAAAGTCCAACAGGTTTATTTGGAATCACGAGCTTTCGGAGCACTGCTCCTTCATGAGTGGAATCTGGTGTTGTGAGACTTCTTACTCTGCCCACCCCAGTCCAACGCCAACATCCCCACATCCTTGAAAAAGATCAAAGACCAGGAAGCATCCAACCCATCCCCATCCTTCACTGGCTCAGGCACAATGGGATGAACCAACTCCAAACTTCCGAGGAAGTGTGGGCCTCCGTTTCTGAAGTTTAGCTTTGTGTCAGTGTTTGTGTGTGTGTGTATTTGGAACATTCAGTATCAATAAAATGGATAAGCAATATGCAGCGGAACTGTGATTAAAGTCAATAAACAATATTCCAAACTCAATGGCACAGATAATTTGGCTAATGGTTTGGCATATTAAAATATACATGGCAGAAAATCAGGTCTCTTTCCATTTGGCCAACAATAAAAGGAATCATCTTCTTCACTTCATGTCATTTGATCAGTGATAACTCTTCCTTTTAACTGGCCACTCCCCGATACAATATATGCCATTTGCAAGTTTTATTCTACATACTTCCATATCTCAGAAGTACATCATCGTCTCACTCAATTATTCTTTTTAGGTATTGCTTTTGTTCCTTTCCAATGAAAGGCTTCGTCGTCCATTAGCCAAATTGCTCAAATGCCCGGTGACGGTGAATGAGTGTTTGTCAGCCGCGCTTGGAAACGGGGAACACATCGGGCTTGATTTTCCGACCTCACTCGCCCAAAAAAAACAGGAAACTCCCACCCGAGGTCAATGGACCTTTCCATGATCCACCCCTCACCCACTCCGATTCCCGTGGTGGGCGGGACGGTAAGATTCACCCCACATTGACTCAAACAGCGCCAGCGCAGTCAGGAAGGACACATCAAACCGCCCGCCAGTGTTGTGCATTGCTGCAATGCTCCCGTTAACTGTTAATAATATAAACAGCCTTTAAGCAAGAATCCCGACTACTTTATTCCATTCCTTCGCTCCCTTGCCCCATACTGCAAGGGCACTGGAGACCGCTTCATAAAAACAGAGGAAGACAACAATGTACCTCCATGAACTCAATAGGTAGAGGTTTCCAAACGTGCCGACTGGGAGAATGTGTCAGGTTATCTAAAGCCGTTAAGTGTCCTTTTATTATGAACATCTGAATAAACTCGAACAGGTTAAAGAATTATAATGATTTCCATCGTGTTGGTATTATATTTATTCAACACAAGATTTGGCATGGGTGTTTTGTTCTTTAGTAAAATCTTTTCTTTTTAGATTTCCGTCGCGGTGATTTCCTCAAATCGAATGTCCTTGTTTCGCACGTCAAGGACATCTATTGCCCTGGATTCCAGTTCCAAACTGAACTGCCTCATCTCTCTCTCCAGCTCTCGATTTCTCCTGTACATTTGGATGTAGTTGTGCTGGAGCTGCTTCTGGTACCTAATCACTTTCTCCTTCTCCCCTTGCCAAGTGCGCCGCTCCACCTCAAAGTTCTCCAGCTGATTCTCGCATCTCTTCCTCTCGTACATGAGTTCAGCCCTCAGCTTCTCCACCTGCTGCCTCAGCACCTGTTGGTTGTCTGCGTTCTGCCGCTGGACTTTGGCTTCGTCGCTCTCGTACATGAGGAAGGGGTCCTCCCGCTCCTGGCACAGGCCACCCGCGTGCCTGCTGTTGCCCAAGGCTTCCCTCAGGCCCGTGGTCTCCTGCTCCAGCTTGCCCACCTTCTCTCTCAGAAGCTCCGCCTCATTTTTCTTGCGTTGAAGTTCATTCTCGCAGACCTCCAGCTCCAAGGTCTTTGTGTGGACTGAATCCCGGAACTCATGAATCTCATCCTCGTGATCCTGGAGTTCAGCCCGTATTTCTCGGAGCTGGACTTTCAAGGAGACAATCTCATTTCCCTTCAGGGAGAGCTCAGCCTGGGAGTCCTTCAGCTGTTGCTTCAGAAGAGAAATCTCTCCCGACTTTTGGCAAACCTGAAGCAATGAATAAAACAACAGTAAAAGAGGTTAGTTTAGCAACATGCTCCCTTCAACTCTACTGGACTCTGCCCTCAATTGTTCTGAGCTTTTTTCTCTTCAAGGTAAAAAATGCCAAGGTGCCTGGTCCAGGAATAAAACCAACACTGGAGAAGAAAAGGATAAAGTAATGATTACCCGAGTTTCAGAAGCTTATAGGCTGCAGAGGGAGAGAAAGACCGAGATCTATGGAATGAAGATCAAATTAGTGTATGCAGGCTAAAATGGAAAATCATTAAGATGTAGAGCGACATGGTGGCACAATAGTTAACACTGCTGCCTCACAACGCCAGGGACCCGGGTTCGATTCCCGGCTTGGGTCACTCTCTGTGTGGAGTTTGCACATTCTCCCCGTTTTTGCGTGGGTTTCCTCCGGGTGCTCCAGTATCCTCCCACAGTCTGAAAGGCGTGCTGGTTAGGTGCATTGGCCATTATAAATTCCCCTTCAGTGTACCCGAGCAGGTGCCGGAATGTGGCGACTAGGGGATTTTCACAGTAACTTCATTGCAGTGTCAATGTAAGCTTACTTGTGACGCAAATAAATAAAAAAATGAAAAACTTGTAACGGAAGAGTTGGATAATTGAATAGTGCTGGTAAGAGGGGAAGATTAGGAACAAGATAGAAAGCTAATCATGGAGAAAGGAGTTTGATAGTACCTTACAGGCACATGAGGGAGACGTACTTCTGGGACTTATTAGCAGCGCCTAAAGTCAATGAGTATGAAAGTATAGAGTATGGAAAGAGGCCCTTCAGCCCATCGTGTCCATGCCAGCCATCGAGTACCCATCTATTCCAATCCCATTTTCCAGCACTTAGCCCATTGTCTTGTATGCTATGGCATTCTTAAATGTTATGAGGGTTCCGCCTCCTTCAGGCAGTGAGTTCCAGATTCCCACCACCCTCTGGGTGAAAAGGTTTTTCCTCACATTTTCCTATAAACCTCCTGCCCCTTAGTTTAAATCTATATCCCCTCATTATTGACCCCTCTGCAATGGGGGAAAAGTTTCTTCCTATCTACCCTATCTATATCTCTCAACTTTATACACCTCAATCAGGTCCCCCCTCAGCCTTCTCTGCTTCAAGGAAAACAACTCCAGCCTATTCTGCCTCTCTTTATAGCTGAAACTCTTCAACCCAGACACCATTCTGGTGAATCTCCTCTGCACCTTTTCCGGTGCAATCACTTCCTTCCTCCAGTGTGGTGACCAGAACTGCACACAGTACTCTAGCTATGGTCCAAACAGAGTTCAACGCAGCTCCATCATAACCTCTCTGCTCTTGTGTTCTATGCCTCGACAAACAAAGGCAAGTATTAAATATTCCTTCTTAACCACCCTGACTACTTCTCCTGCTGTCTTCAAAGATCTATGAAGTGCACCCCAGGGTCACTCTGAACCTCTGTACTGCCTAGATAAGTAAATGAAGTAAATGCTTTACTTATAAAACTGATTATGCAGCCAAGGCCAACTAAAGGTGCTTTTTGGTGACTTACATCAGATTTTATTAACCGTTAATGTGGACTTGTGTTGCGTTGAATTCTGGTTGCAATTCCAGCATTACCGTTATATTTACAAGTTGTTCCCCCCCCCTCCCAAAACCAGCTATCAATCTCTTTCCTTACATAGCTCCTTTCATTAAACTTAAAACTAAAAGTTTATTTATCAGTGTCACAAGTCGGCTTACATTAACACTGCAATGAAGTTACTGTGAAAATCCCCCAGTCACACTCCGGTACCTGTTCGGGTACACTGAGGGGGAATTTAGCATGGCCAATGTGCCTAACAGATGACAGAAAGGATTGCTTGACTTTCTCCTTTGGCCGCGGTTCACCTTCGTTGCCAAAATCTTTGTTCTGCAAAATAATGCTCTCCTGCTCTAGACTCCTATTTACAAAATCCAGAGTTTAAAGTATAGCGCAATTTGATCATTTTGGAAATGGGGAGGGGGGGTTAATGTAACCTTGGTTTTCAGTGGCAGCTGTGGTTGTGTGTACCAACAAGACATCAAAGCTCGAGGGCGGAATTTTCCCAGCAACTTGATAGTGGGGGCGATATTGAGCCCACTCCTGCAGTCCGTGGGAATGCCAGCGGGGGCCGGGGGGGGGGGTGGTTGGGCTCAAGATCCAGAAGTCGCAGATCTCACCGGCGATGCCCATAATGCCCTGGGCGGCACGGTAGCACAGTGGTTAGCACTGCTGCTTCACAGCTCCAGGGACCTGGGTTTGATTCCCGGCTTGGGTCACTGTCTGTGTGGAGTTTGCACATTCTCCTCGTGTCTGCGTGGGTTTCCTCTGGGTGCTCCGGTTTCCTCCCACAGTCCAAAGATGTGCGGGTTAGGTTCATTGGCCATGCTAAAATTGCCCCTTAGTGTCATGGGATGCATGGATTAGCGGGTAAAATATGTGGGGATATGGGGGTAGGGCCTGGGTGGGATTGTGGTCGGTGCAGACTCGATGGGCCGAATGGCCTCTTTCTGTACTGTAGGGTTTCTATGATTCTTTCTTCTATGATAATGGGCATGGCCCTGATTTGCATATATTTCAATAAATTTTAATATTAACACGCCCCATCACCAGGTATTAACCCCCCCTCCTGTATTTTTAAACTGCACTAATATGACATTACATCAGTCATCCTGTCGTGGGGATTCCCCCCCGCCTGCGGTGGTGCAAAGGTGAGTATAGCCCCCTGGGGATGAGGGACAAGGCCAGGCAGTGGCCTGGCAATGACCCCGGCACTGATCCCAGCACAGGTCGGCACCGACAGGTTGGCATTGCCAGAATGGCATGGGGCAGTGCCAACTTGTGCCGGGGTCAGTGCCAGGGGTCATTGCCAAGCCACTGCCAAGAGGCAGAGCCCAGCGGAAGCTTCATGGGGGAAGGGTTGGATTAAAATGGGGGGCTGGTGGATCGAAGCAGACGATACTGGCGATTGGGCAGGAGGGGCTGATGTTCGGTGGGCACGTGAGTGTGGGGGAGAACGATTATCGCGGGTAGCCTTTAGTTACAGCGCCCCAATCTGAATGCAGCTGTGTTTTGCTGGCGTGATGAGGCCCCACCCCCCCCCCCCCCCCTGTATGACAGCGTCACCTTGATTTTCTTTTTGGCTGAGTAAAATCTGGATAGAAAACTAACCGGTCATTTTTTAGGAGAGGGTGAGTTTTGCCCGTAAAACTCAGCTGCATTGAGAATGGAACACTGTGATTAAAGGACTCCCCAATCAGAACAGAATAAGTTTCACCCCCACACATCCTCCCTCCCCCCTCCAGGTCACCACGCAGGGCTCAGGGGCTCAGGGGCTCAGAGGCTCCCCCCCCCCCCCCCCCGCCCCCCCCACCACCACCACCTCCATTCAGCTCCACACCGGTTCGGAGGGGCGGTACCCAAACATACTGGCAAGACCGGCTTCACAGAGATCGGGCACTGTTTTCAGAAAGTGTTCAGGCAGCATGGTGGCACAGTGGTTAGCACTGGGTAGTGGAAGTGAGAGACGTGAGGGGGACAGTTGCATTAGCCTTAACCTTTCACTCTATGAAGCGGAATTATGAATAACTATGGTGAGATTTTGGCAAGTACCGTGGCCTGAGGAGAGATTCTAGCTTCGGCAGCACAGTGGCACAGTGGTTAGCACTGCTGCCTCACAGCGCCAGGGACCCGGGTTCGATTCCCAGCTTGGGTCACTGTCTGTGTGGAGTTTGCACGTTCTCCCCGTGTCTGCGTGGGTTTCCTCCAGGTGCTCCGGCTTCCTCCCACAGTCCGAAAGACGTGCTGGTTAGGTGCATTGACTCAAACAGGTGCCGGAATGTGGCGACTAGGGGAATTTCATAGTAATTTCATTGCACTGTTAATATAAGCCTTACCTGTGACTAATAAATAAACTTTAAATAAACGTTCTCCCTGTGTCTGCGTGGGTTTCCTCCGGTTTCCTCCCACAGTCCGATAGACATGCAGGTTAGGTGCATTGGCCATGCTAAATTCTCCCTCAGTGTACCCGAACAGGCGCCGGAGTGTGGCGACGAAGGGATTTTCACAGTTACTGCATTGCGGTGTTAATGTAAGCCTACTTGTGACACGAATAAATAAACTTTAAACTTAAAAAAAAAAACCAACAGTTCCCTTAAAGGAACTGGATCATAGACCTTGGCTGACGGCCATTCACAAAACAGCGCAAGAAGAATTCCATTGTTTTGATGATAATGGGCCATTCCATCCCCCCACCAACATCCCACATCTCCCTAAACAACTTAGGAAATTTCAAGCCACCCCAACAGGACCTGTCTACCCCTTGGTGTGGTCGGTGACCATTACTCACCCTCCCCAAATCTGGTGGGCTATTGGTGGCACTCCCACTTGCCATCTTGCAACACATCAGTGACATGCTAATGAACACCAGACCCTCCAATCAGCTCATATGCTCAGGATGGCACCAACAGTCTGGCAAAATGGGTGCTCCATCCGCTTTGCACAGTCACCCCCTTGGTATGGGTGAGGTGCCAGGGGGTGGCCAGTGGCCACATGACCAGGTCCCCATGTCTTAGCTAACTACGCTGGTAATCAGGCAAGTTTGATAAGTTGGGCTCTCTTGTTGTTGGCCAGAGACAGAGAATATATTAGAATCATAGAATCCTACAGTGCAGAAGGAGGCCAATCGGCCCATCAAGTCAGCACCGACCACAATCCCACCCTGGCCCTATCCTATAATCCCATGCATTTATCCTAGCTAGTCCCCCTGACACTAAGGGTCAATTCAGCATGGCCAATCCCGCATATCTTTGGAGTGTGGGAGGAAACCGGACCACCCGGAGGAAACCCATGCAGACACGAGGAGAATGTGCAAACTCCGCACAGACAGTGACCCAAGCCGGGAATCGAACCCAGGTCCCTGGCGCTGTGAGGCAGCAGTGCTAATCACTGTGCCACCATGCCGCCAATATATGCCTTTAGATTGCGATGATTTTGATTAATCCAAGTTGACCTTTGCTTGGCTAAAATTAAATCCAATTTTGAAGGCAGTCCAAATCTTTGCTGGTTCTTAAAGTAAGTGACCTACCTCCCACTTGGTTTCCTCCAGTCTCGGGCCCAGCTCCGTCTGCTCTTTCTCGATGGAGGCACATTTATTCTCCAAGATCTCGCGCTCCTGCAGCAACTGGCCAAAGTCCTCCTGGAGTTTCTTCTTCTCCTGCTGCAGCTGGAAGACCTGCAGCTGGAGCACCTGCTGCATGCGCTGGGCCTTCTGCGAGTTTTGCTTGAGCTTGCTGGCGCAGCTTTGCCTCAGCTCTTCCATCTCCTGCTCGCAGCGCCTTTGCTTCTCCTCGTAGATCTGGCAGAGGGCGGCCTCGTTCTCGTCCAGGTTCTCCCGCAGCTGCTGGAGCTCGGTGTCCCGGTCCCGCAGCTTCTCCTCCAGCTCCCGGATGACCAGGTCGTGGCTGGAGACGGGTGAGCGATCGCAGGAGCCGCTGTCGGACAGCGGGTGGCCCCGGCCGTTCAGCGATGCCGTGCTCTTGCTGGAGGAGGAGCGGCCACTGTCGGAGTTCGACAGGCCGTTCAGCACCGTCATTCCCCTCTCGTGGAAAGCGTGCTGCCCGCCGGCGTCCAGGTTGATGTGTCCAGTGGAGGAGCTGACTGGATCCGGGTGATGGCCACAGCCCGTGCTGTACGTCGGGAGGCTGGACAGGGAGTTCCTCCCAGAGTCTGACATGGTTCCAGAATGCGTGCTGTTCCTGCAGTTGTAACCCTGCAAGGAATTGCGCTTCTCGACACAGTTCACGGACCCCACCGAATTGCCGTTGAACAAGATATTCAGACTCCCCTGACTGTCCGACAGTCCATTACCAGGACGGGGAACAAGGTACTGGACAGAGCTCCTGTTCTTGGGAAGAACGGGCTTGAAGGCTGTCGGTCTGATCAAATTCTTCTCAATGTTCTGAAACATAATTAAATATTAATCAGAAAAAAGCTCCCAGCAAGAGAGAGAAAAGAAATACATCTGCCATTTAAATTAAAAGTTTTAATCTGATTTTATTCGAGGAAGGCTCAATATTAGAATGCTGCATCAACAGTTTTACACATCCTTGCAATGAATGGTCACTTTGATTGAAAAAAAGGTTTGCCAAACCTGGCAGCACGGTGGCACAGTGGTTAGCACCGCTGCCTCACAGTGCCAGGGACCCAGGTTCAATTCCACCTTGGGTGACTGTCTGTACGGTCTCCCCGTGTCTGCGTGGGTTTCCTCCGGGTCCTCCGGTTTCCTCCCACACTCCAAAGATGTGCAGGTTAGGTGGATTGGGCATGCTAAACTGCCCCTTAATCCCCTTAAGGGTTAATAGGGTAAATATGTGGGGCTATGGGAATAAGGCCTGGGTGGGATTATTGTCGGTGCAGGCTTGATGGGCCGAATGGCCTCCATCTGCACTGTAGGGATTCTATGATTCACTCCTTCAGGCAAATCCCCTTTAAATTGGAGTTAGGACCGTGTGATCGTATTGAATGGTGGAGCTAAATGGCCTACTCCAGCTCATCATTCTTATGAAGATTGATTTTGATGCTGTCATGCCTGGTTAGAATTACAACGAATGTGTCTATGACTTAATAAAGTCTGGATAATGCTGCTCGAAAACCCAACTCCTCCAAAAATGCTCAACTAATGTTCCTCAAAGAGAGAAAGAGACATCACATCATTAAAGCAGATGGGAGACAGAATCAGTTACTGGAGGGGAAGATTGACGGAAAACGTGGCAGAGGGAAGCTGATGGCCTAGTGATATTATTGCTAGACTATTAATCCAGAAACTCAGCTAATGTTCTGGGGACCCAGGTTCAAATCCCGCCACGGCAGATGGTGGAATTTGAATTCACTCAAAAAAATATCTGGAATTAAGGATCTGCTGATGACCGTGAAACCATTGTCGATTGTCAAAAAACCCCATCTGGTTCACTAATGTCCTTTAGGGAAGGAAATCTGCCATCCTTGTGGTTGTGGTTGACTCTTAATTCTCCCTTCGAAATGGCCGAGTAAGACACTCAGTTCAAGGGGCAATTAGGGATGGACAATAAATGCTGGCCCAGCCAGCGACGCCCATGTCCCATGAACGAGTAAAGAAAAATTCAGTGCCAGGTTTTCAAAGCTGCTGGAAAGTCAGCAAGCTGAAACTCCAGGCTAGAGTTTGCCAGCACTCTGGGGGTGAACTGGGAGGTAGGGAAGGAGGCATGCCTGTTGCGTTCCCGCAGACAAGCCATCTTGCCAGCAGTGGGTAAAGTGGCAGCTGCCCCATCGTAGTCAGAGGCCAACTGAGATGCTTAAGTGGCCAATGAAGGGCCTCTTCCCATTGCCACTCGGCCTTTTACAGCAGTTGGGGGGGAGGGGGGTGATTGTAGAGGGTTGGGCCTCCATCACGTGCAGAAACAGGCAGGTAAACCCTGGCAGCCTCCGGTGGATTCCATGGGTGGGAGGAATTCCCTCTTATTCGAGCACCCTGTGGCCTGGTGAGGGACCCCTGGCAGCAACAGCCATGCCCTTGCCTCAGCAACCAAACCCCTTCCGCACACCACCTCACTGGGGTCTGACTGGGCCTGGTGCCCGCCGACCCCCATTTACCTGGTTTGGAGGTTGGCATGCTGCCATAGTCTCCTCTTCTTCCCAGGTGAAATCCCAGCTGTGCCCATTGCTCCAAGCGATGCTGCTTAGACTGAACCGTCCGTACTTTGGTTGGCTCTTGGGGCAGTGGGCAGAGCAATCCCGCCAGCCAATCATTTGACCCATGCTGTGATGACTAAACCTAGCCTACTGGCACAGTGGGTGGAATTTTACTGGCACGTCCGCCCGAGGCCAACGGAGAATGCCGTTCTCCGAGCCTCACCCGCCCCCGGAATCGGGGCGGACGTGCCGCTAAAATAGCCAGTGTCTCTCTCTCTACCAATGCTGCCCAGCCTGCTGAGTGTTTCCACCACTTTCAATTTTTATTTCACACATACAGCATCTGCAGTATTTTGCTTTTACCTCAATAACTTCTTAATTCACTGAATGATTTTAATTTGAAACTGAAGATGACTCCCTTATTAAACCATCCAGTGAATCACGTGGCATCAACCTACAATAATGGCATCAGACAAACCCTCTTTTAGTCTTCATTTGGTGGTGCGATTAGCTATTGTCAGAATCCACCCCATTCAATGGGTACCAAAAACGGATAGCAGAGAGAGAGATTGAGAGAGAGAGAAAGGAAAGAGAAAGTGAAAAAGAAAAGAGAGAGAGAAAGACCTTGATTCAATCTCAGCTTTTAGCTGATGTCTGGAAAACCTTCATTCTTGTGGTTTTGGATCCCATCTGCATTCAATTAAATCTCAGTTGTTTACACACTCTCACAGTTCCATATATAGTGCACTTTGAAGGAAATAAATAATTCAAAGCTGGGATTGTTTTTTTAAGGAATGTTAGAAAGTCCGCAGGGATCCAAAGTTGTGTTAGAAGCAGCACCTCTTAATGGAGCTGTTACCATTAAACAATTCCCCCGCGCCAATTTCGACAAAAGCCTTCATGAATTTTGTAATTGCGCTGGGCAAGTGTTATTTATATTGAACGTTGGGAAGGTACTTCGATGCTATTTTAGGTGGCATTAGCCCATTTCAAACGCTGAGCAAGGGAGTTCCATGCAAACATTAGCGTCATTCTATCAGTGCCAGCTTGGCTCAGTTGGTAGCCTTCCTCAGCTCAGAGGCGAAAAGTGGGTTTCAAACGCCACTTCAGGGCTCAGCACTGCGCTGAAGTAACGGGGAGGGGGGAGGGGGGTGCTGTGAGGTCTGAAATACATTGTTACCCGAGACAGTGCAATGTGCTGACACATTAAAAGACACATCAGGTAGGGAGGGAAGGGAAGCGATGGCCCAGTGGTATTCGAATCCCGCCGTGGCAGATGGTGGAATTTGAATTCAATAAATAATATCTGGAATTTAGAATCTACTGATGACCATGTAAAAATTGTCGATTGTTGAAAAAACACAAATGGTTCACAAATGCCCCCTTGAGGGAAGGAAATCTGCTCCCCTTACCTGGCCTGGCCTACATGTGACTCCAGAGCCACAGTAATGCAGTTGACTCTCAGCTGCCCTCTGAAGGCAACTAGGGATGGGCAATAAATGCTGGCCAGCCAGCGACACACACGTCCCATGAATGAATTAAAAAAAGATAATCTATTGCGTCGTCTACACTGTGGACTGCGTGATACATTGACATGTGGTTGGATCTGTATTTCGCCGCTAGAAGCAATAATCATTCTGGGTACTGAAGACCCAATGTGTGAAAACATGACATTAGCTATGTCATACTTTATGATGAACCAGTTCATTATCAGGAGGTAATACAAAAGATAATTTATATTATACAACACATTTGATACCTCATTTGTTAAATGGTTCTAATTCTTTGAAACTCGAAAGGTTTGCCAGATACAAAGCTGGTATTTTATCACCTTGCTCACAATAAGCCTCCCATTCTCGAAAATATAAATACTTACTATAAATTGCGGCCTATAAGACAACCTGGTGTAAAAGATGGGCATTTTTCTTCAATGCCAAAATGCATGTTTAGGCCCATACTCGCATTAAGAATTGGTCTCAGTTTTTCAGCTCAGAAATCCATATTTAGGGGGAGGTGATGGCCTAGTGGTATTACCATTAGCCTATTAATCCAGAAACACAACTAATGTCCTGGGGACCCAGGTTCGAATCCCGCCACGGCAGATGGTGGAATTTGAATTCAGTAAAAAATACATGGAATTAAGAATGTACTGATGACCATGAAACCATTGTCAATTGTCAGAAAAAAAATCTGGTTCACTAATGTCCTTTAGGGAAGAAAGTCTGCTGTCCTTACCCGGTCTGGCCTACATGTGGCCCCACTCACCTGAAGAAGGGGCTAAGAGCTCCGAAAGCTTGTGTGGCTTTTGCTACCAAATAAACCTGTTGGACTTTAACCTGGTGTTGTTAAACTTCTTACTGTGTTTACCCCAGTCCAACGCCGGCATCTCCACTACATGTGGCTCCAGAGCCACAGCAATGTGGTTAACGCTTAACTGCCCTCGGGCAACTAGGGATGGGCAATAAATGCTGGCCGGCCAGCAACGCCCATTTCCCATGAATGAATTGAAAAAACCTCACCTTATACACATGGGAATCAAACAGACTCTGTTTCCAAGGTGATGTGTGGAGTGTAAGGCACACTGACACAGAACAGGCCGTCTGGAGTGAGCAATGTACACTGGGCATGATCCCTGCACCACTGTGGTTAAAGATTTAAAGTTTAAAGTTTATTTATTCGTGTCACAAGTAGGCTTACATTAACACTGCAATGAAGTTAGTGAAAATCTCGGGCCACGCCTCAGACACGTCCAATATTGGGACTTGGATCTCATTTGAGTTTTGTCATCCCTCAGCCGAGTTTCCACACGGTTTTGCTGCATCATCACCAATAGGGATTCTCGGGTGGGCCCTGAAACAGAGGCGGCCAGTCACACTGTCTTGGGGGCAATTCGGAAAGGTGAGCGGGAGGTGGGTGGAGGGGGAGACATACCGAGGAACAGGACACGCAGGAGGGGTTGCTGATGGGTAGAGATGGGGAAGCAGTTGGGAGGGAGAGAGACAAGAGGGATAGGATGGGAAGCCTTCAGGCAGGGAAGGGCCGAGTGGACCTACAACACAGGAATGCTGCCACTCTCAGTTCTGTATTTGGGTGAATATTTATTAAGAAGTTGCTTTTCTGGTGGCAATCTGCAGCAATCCTCTTAGGGTTGGCTGGAAGGTCACAAGGAGAGCTGATTTTCTTCAACACTGTCAGTGTTAAATCAGCTGCTCTCAAGCAAGGGCTTTTGTACCATGGACTTCAAAAAGGGTTTAGGCTCCTTATTCAACTTGGCAAGGGCGCTAAGGTCTTTTTCAAGGGTAGGCCCTGAACACCGTTTCTGCCATCTTTACCGACACAGCAGGTGACACACTTACAGTATGGAGTGTGTGTGCCCATGCTGCCACCAAATGTACTATGTGGTGTCTACATCTGCAAAACCAGTGTGGTGACAACTGATGTCAGATCGTGGACGGCTTCAGAAATCAGATGAAGGTGCACAGCCCCATCTGGGAGGACAGCGGCTGTGAGAGTGAGTATCATAGAATCCTACATTGCAGAAGGAGGCCATTCAGCCCATTGAGTTTGCACCAACCACAATACCACCCAGGCCCTATCCCCACAACCCCATGCATTCATTGCATGCATTGAAGGTGTTTTATGAATGCAAGGTGTGGGAGAGAGATATCCTACTCCAACTGTGGTAACTGTAGGAGAGAATCATAGAAACTGTACAGTGCAGAAGGAGGCCATTCAGCCCACCGAGTCTGCACCAACAACAATCCCACCCCAGGCCCTATCCCCGCAACCCCACACATTTACCCTGCTAATCCCTATAACCTACACATCCCGGGACACTAGGGGGCAATTTAGCATGGCCAGTCAACTTAACCCACACATCTTTGGACTGTGGGAGGAAACCGGGGCACCCGGAGGAAACCCACGCAGACACGGGGAGAACGAGACTCTGCACAGACAGTGACCCGAGGCCTGGAATCGAACCCAGGTTCCTGGCGCTGTGAGGCAGCAGCGCTAACCACCGAGCCGCCCCACACAAACACACGACCAATTGATATGCATTTGTTGAAAAAAAAAAGGATGAGTGCGAATTTAGAATTTATTGGACGCCTTTCATTTCCTCAAGACTTTCCACAACGATAGCCTCAGCCAATTTTTTTTTTTAAAGTGTCCTCACCAATGTAGCAGAGGAAACCCAGCAGCCAATTTGCACACAAGGAGGAGATTTGTGCACAGCAAGCTCCCACGTACAACAATATGATAATGGCCAAACTTCCTTTTTTGTTTTCTTTTTAGAAAAAAGAAACAGCAATTGAGAAAAATGGCCAGATAATTTGAGTCCAGCTGAGCTGCTATGTGTATGGATGCTGACAGCCAGGTCAGGAGCAGAAACTACTGAGATGCCCAGCTTCTTATCCAGTGTGTACTGCGCTGCTGTCATTCTCCCGTGATTACTGCCATCACAAAGCTATTAGGTTTTTGGCTCCTCAATCACAGCATTTACAGTTTAAAGGAGATTCTCTGCTATGGCCCTCGCAGTAAGGAGCTCACAAATAAATTGGAGTGCTTTCATTAGCTGAAGTTAAGCTGATATTTCTACACTCCAGCTATTGTAATGGAAGCAACATGGAGGAACACAGCGAGAATCTTGCCTGTCAGAAAGTTCAGATGATTCCATTCATCTTTACATTTGAATGAAGGCTGTGACCTGTGGAGATCTCATTGCGTCATACGCCTTTCATTTGTCACTATTTAAACAATACTTCTCAGCTTAGAACCCACACGGTGCGTTCAATAGCTCTCGGATGGTTAACAGGGTCATACAGAATGACGGTTCTATTTCTGTGGGGCTGGGGTGAAAATGCAGCGAGCAAGAGCTGTGCTGGTCACCTGGGTGACGCCTCGCTGTTCCCCTCAGGATGGCATTTGGCAAAGGTCAGAGGAGGGGCTCACTACCAGCCAGTAAACACCAGGCAGCTGTGGGTAACACATAAAGAGAAAGGTATATCGAATGAGGTATGCGTGTGTGCGTCCGCATGCGTGCGTGTGGGTGGGTGTGTATGTGTGCGATCTGTGTGTGTATGTATGTATGTGTGGCGTGTGTTTGTATGTGTGGCATGTGTGTGCATGTGTGTGTGGTGTGTATGTGTGGCGTGTGTATGTGTATGTGTGGCGTGTGTGTGTATGCGTGGCGTGTGTGCATGTGTATGCGTGGCGTGTGTGTGTGTGTGAGGGTGTGTGTGTGAGGGGGTGTGTGTGAGGGGGTGTGTGTGTACGTGCGTATGAGTGTGTGTGTGGGATGCGCATGTGTGTGTGCGTGCGTGCGTGCGTGTAAAACGAGAGTGAGTATGTGTGTCTGTGCCTCTGCTGTCAGTATGTGTTTTTGTGGATCAGAGATATTCTCACAGTGGTTTACATTACCTCAGGTGTATTCCTGTAAAATACAGACCATGGAATAAAAGCTAATGGGACAGATATATCTGGTGTTTGTGTGAATCGCGATTCCCTCAGTGATACCTCCTGTACATATTACATAGAATTGTGCAGTACAGAAAGAGGCCAGTTGGCCCATCTGGTCTATTCTTGTAATTATATTCCCAATGAGCCTCCTCCCACCCTACTTCATTTAACCCGAGCAATATAGTCTTCCATTCCCTTCTCCATCCATGTAATTATCAAGCAGGCCTGACAGAAGCAAGACACTGCCGTGCCAGGATAGTTGATAAAAGTATGCAAGAGTAAAATCTAGTCCCATGCATTGTCTTAGTACTGTACCTATGGCAGCTTCAAGTACACCAGACAAACTGAACAACTCATTTCTATTCATACACCTACAGTGCAGAAGGAGGTCATTCGGCCCATCAAGCCTGCACTGGCAACAATCCCACCCAGATCCTATCCCTGTAACCCCATGTATTTACCCAAGTTAGTCCCTCTGACACTAAGGGGCAATTTAGCACGGCCAATCCACCTAACCCGCACATCTTTGGACTGTGGGAGGAAACCGGAGCACCCGGAGGAAACCCACGCAGACACAGGGAGAATGTGCAAACGCCACACAGACAGACAGTCACCCAAGCCGTGAATCGAACCCGGGTCCCTAGTGCTGCGAGACCATTTTCTATTCCAAATGTATTAATTAATTGAATTTAAATTCAATCAATTAATAAATTTGGAATGGAAAGCGGGTCTCAGTAATGATGATTCGGAAACTAGCAGCTTATTGTAAATACCTATCTGGTTCCCTAATCCCCTTTAGGGAAGGTAAATCTTCCAGCCTCTTTGGGTCTGGCCTACATGTAACTCCAGCCCCGCAGCAATGGGGTTGAGTCTTAACTGGCCTCTGAAATGGCTGTGCAGTCAGTCAAGGAAGGAAAGTTGCCAGTGACGCCTCACCATCAGGGTCCAGGGTAATTAGGGATGGGAGATCTGGAAATTGTTTTGAGCAAATGCTCACTTCTCACGAACAAATAAATAAAAAAGAAAGCAATTTAAATTTGTATTCCAATCTCCTTGAACCCGATTAACTACATTTTATTCATTCATGGGACATGGGCGTCACTGGCTGGCAAGCATTTATTGATGTGGAGATGCCGGCGTTGGACTGGGGTGAACACAGTAAGAGTTTTAACACAGTAAGAGTTTTAAAGCATTACTTGCCCTTGCTCAGAGGATAGTTTAGAGTCAACCACATTGCTGTGGCTCTGGAGTCACATGTAGGCCAGACCAGGTAAGGACAGCAGATTTCCTTCCCTAAAGGACATCAGTGAACCAGATGGGTTTTTCCGACAATTGACAATGGTTTTATGGTCATCAGTAGATTCTTAATTCTAGATATTTTTTATTGAATACAAATTCCACCATCTGCCGTGGCAGGATTCGAACCCAGGTCCCCAGAACATTAGCTGAGTTTTTGGATTAATAGTCTAGTGATAATACCACAAGGCCATCGCCTCCCCACGATTGTTATCTTGTACCTGTGCCCTAGCTTCTGAGTGATTTGCGCACAAGGACCTCAAACTCCTTCTGATCAACAGCTATACAGGTACAGCACACTGAGGAAAGTCCAGAGCCTAGCTAGTTGGCTATAGTCTATTCAATCTTGCCTGACAATCTCTCAGTTCTGGCTTCATTCTTATGAATCATTCTTGCGCTTTATCCAGTACCTTTACATCCCTCTTATGATGGAGGGGAGGGAGGGAATGGCATAGTGGCATTGTCGCTGCACTAGTAATCCAGAGACTCAGAATAATCCCTCTGGGGACCCGGGAATCCCTCCAAGGCAGATGGTGAAATTTGAAAGATGGAATTAATCTCATGATGACCATGAAATGATTGCTGTAAAAACCCATCTGGTTCACAAATGTCCTTAAGGGAAGGAAATCTGCTGTCCTACATGTGACTCCAGAGCCACAGCAACATGGTTCACTTTTAAATGCCCTCTGAAATGACCTAGCAAGGCACCCAGTTCAAGGGCAATTAGGGGTGGCCCAGCCCGTGACACCCATAGAATCCTACAGTGCAGAAGGAGGCCCATTGAGTCTGCACCGCCAACAATCCCACCCAAAGCCCTATTATCCCCGTAACCCCACATATTTCCCCTAGCTAGTCCCCCTGACACTAAAGGGTAATTTAGCATGGCCAATCCACCTAACCCGCACATCTTTAGACTGTGGGAGGAAACCGGAGCACCCGGAGGGAACCCACGCAAACATGGGGAGAACGTGCAAACTCCACATAGACAGTGACCCAAGCCGTGAATTGAACCCGGGTTGCTGGCGCTACGAGGCAGCAGTGCTAACCACTGTGCCGCCCCACTTTCTGCAATAACATGAAAGCCCATGAACGTATAAAATAAATATGGGCGCTGAAACTGTGCGCAGTATTCCAACTGTGCAGTGGGGCATTAGTGCACAAAGAAGAGAAATGGATCTAACACACAATAGATTGATACAGCAGGAGCCCCAAGTGTAAGTTCAAGGCCATGTGTTCTGCGGCTGGCATCTTGCCCACAACATGAAGGCTTATGTGGTGAATCTATGGCACACCACTGCACACTGTCCATGAAAAGGCGTCACTGTGACCTACCTTCTCCAGTTTGCCCGAGACCGGGATTATTTTCGGAGGAGGCCCTCGGATGTTTCCATTCATCGATCGTGCTTCGCGGAAATCTTCAGGATCACTGCAGGGGCTGCTGGGCGATTCCACCATGTTCCAGACTCCGTTGCGGTGGTCTTCATTTAAATAGGCATGGGTACCACTTTTCCCAATTGCTGAACACTGTTTCTTGGTTGCCACTCCGCCAATACAGTCCTGAGAGTAGCCATTTTTTAGGTGTCCATCCTGTTGCCTGAAAACGTTCTGTACCTGGCCAGTTTTACGACACTTGCTATTGTATTCTGTGGCCTTGCAGTGCTTATCATGGTAGTTGCGCCCTGACACCAGACTGCCAACGCTTCCCATGGTGCTCTGCAAGATTGGCGATGCTGCAGAAGTTTGCAGGTTGCTCTCACTCTCTGAATTCTGATGCTCAGAAGCTATGGGCATTGCCTGAACCATTGCCATGGTGATGAACTGTCACAATGTCCACAATATTTGGGATCCCTGGCAACCAGATAAAACAAAGACAGAAATAATTAGTGGAACACAAAAGCTGACAACATGTATATTTCTCAACATTTCAATCAATTGGAAAATAAAGTATCTACAAGATACTTTCCCTTCCACGATTCGCATCAAACCCAAAATGATTTGCTCAACTTAGCACGGGTTCTATAAGTTTTCCGGGGGCTGAATTTCAGTCATATTCACCGCAGTTCCCAATGGACACAACTGCACAGAGTAAGTAGGCCTTAGCCCTGCTCCACCATTGCCTGAGAACCAGCAGACAGGTCAAGTAAGATGGCCAGGGATGTGCAATAAATGCCGGTCTTGCCAGATATCACCTACATCCTGAAAATAGCACTTATACATTTATCTAAAAAGCACAATGGGAAAATGCCATATAAAACAGAAAGATCCCAGGTTCCCAGCACAATTGGGATCAGTGACCCCAGGATACAGTCAGGAGGGATGGGTGGGGGATTCTAACTTGCAGTTTCTAGCTCGTCACTCTTGTTGGAAAATGTGCATATCCATAAGACCATAAGACATAGGAGCAGAATTAGGCCAGTTGGCCCATCAAGTCTGCTCCGCCATTCAATCATGGCTGATATTTTTCTCACCCCCATTCTCCTGCCTTTTCCCCATAACCCCTGATCCCCTTATTAATCAAGAACCTATCTATCTCTGCCTTAAAGACACTCAATGACCTGGCCTCCACAGCCTTCTGCGGCAAAGAGTTCCACAGATTCACCACTCTCTGGCTTAAGAAATTCCTCCTCATCTCTGTTTTATCCGATGAAGACGGGACCATACTCAATTATCTCAATCCCTCACTCTTTAAACTCAAACATTGCTCGAGAATAGATAGTACTGGTGGGTGGTTCATGGCGGTAAATGAGCGTAATTCATCAAACAGATTGTAAGGGTGTTGTGTGCAGGTTACTGCGAATTCCGACTGATACAATCCAGTTCTCAGCTCGAGGGAGAACTGAACGGGTTCTACTCTACATTTGGCTGTTCTATACCTGACCTGGAGTACTCAAAGCTGTAAAGTGCTTCATTCCCGAGTGCTGACATCCCTGATCTTGACACATATAAAGAGATAGTAGAAAAAATATGCTCTTAAAAAAGGAAAATACATTACAGATAGAGATGGGTAGTTGACTGGTAAATATATCCCCTTCAACGTGACATTTAGTGACATCACACTCATAAATGATGCAAGCAAATTGTACCATCTGTTGTGTAATGCTGACAACTAGCTTTGCGTTATATATTCACATCTCATCAATTAGATGTCATGAGAGATAGTTGAGGTTGGTTTAATGACTGCCTATTTGTTGGCACATTTTGAAGGTGAATTGTTGAGCTATCCAATTATTTACTCCCCCTCCACCACCTCCCCTCCCCCTCAGCACGGTGACACAGTGGTTAGCACTGCTGCCTCACGGCGCAAGTGACCCGGGTTCAATTCTCGACTTGGTCACTGTCTGTGGAGTCTAGACGTTCTCCCCATGTCTGCGTGGGTTTCCTCTGGGTGCTTTGGTTTCCTCCCACATCCTAAAGACGTGCTGGTTAGGTGCATTGTCCATGCTAAATTCTCCCTCAGTGTACCCGAACAGGTGCCGGAGTGTGGTGACTAGGGGATTTTCACAGCAACTTCATTGCAGTGTGAATGTAAGCCTACTTGTGACCAATAAATAAATAAACTTTAAACTAAAAAATACCAAGGCAATGAATGGGAAGTAAGCTTCAGGAATTAACTGAAAACTGTTACTCAGTAGATCTGAGGTAATTTTGCACTTTTAAAACCATAGTGTGAATGTCACTGCACACTGGGGTCAAGGAGCTTGGAGACTGCTGACGTACGCACTGACAATCATTGCTGGTACAAACTGGACTAAATATGGAACACATCCCCTGACCCACAACCAAAAGAACTCGTATCATTTTTTAATACAACAGATTCGACTGGTGAGCATCTCGAGGCTTTAGTTTTAAGAAGCATCTTCAAAACAACAGCTTGGTTTTTTGCCTGTGCAAGCTTAAATGGCTTTATTTAATTGCCTGGATTCTTCTGCAAACCCACAGATCTATTGTTCTATATTTAACCTTAGAAAGATGCGAAGCAGGTACAGTTTGCCAAAAGGAGACATATAGGCCGGAATTTTACTGCCCGGTCCGCCATGGGAATTGGAGCTGGTGAGGGGCGGACAATGGGAAGGTCTGTTAACCTCGGACGGGATTTTACGGTTTCAGGACGAGTGAGGGTGTGAAATCCCACCCATAAACTGTTCAGAGAAAGTATTTAATTGACAAATTAGAAAAATTCAAAGGTTGACGTGACATTGCCAATGAGGCAAGAGACTGGGCAGGTTATGTTCCCTATTTTTCTCATTCTGGGGATGTGGACTGTGAAGGCTCGCAGTTGTTGACCATCCTTAGGGAGAAGATGCTTGTGACGAGACGCCATCTTGAACCACTGCAGATTGTGTACTCCAAGCAATGCTGTTTGAACCCAGCGACTTCATCAATTTGATGAGCAGGTTAAGGCGATCTGACCAAGTTATTAAAACAAGTGAAAGATCAGCAAGGTAAGGAACAATTTCCCCCTCCGCTAGAGGAATCCCCATCGACCAGTTTTCCAGAGTGAACTCTTCCACCAATGGCGCAGCTTATGATAATCCCAGTCGCACCTGCCTCTGCATGATCCACAAAATAATTCTTTAGTACATGAAAAATGGTTGGAAACTTCATCAGGGCACTCGCAATATGGACAGAGGACAAGCCTCCCTGCCTTTGGTGCACATTCTGAAGATTGGCCCTGAAATACGAAGGAAGTGATCTTACTGGCCGATCGAACCAAGCTCCCGCTGCAGCAGGGTCAGAGAATTTGACGTCCGGCCAAATCTCCGTTCACCGCAGCGAGGTAGGAAAATCCCATAACATTCCCGCCTAAAAGTTAGAAGTGACACAATTCTAAAAAATGTATTCGGGGAAAATATCTTTGCACAGTTATCGTGAGAATATGAGATCCACAAAATCAAAGATGCTGAATCAGTGGAAGTATTTAATGAGAGAGACATTTTCTTAGAAAGTAATGAAATGAAGAAAGGCAGGGAATTATGATTTTAAAATTAAGAGAGATGTCCTCGCAAAGTAGGCTCAACGGGCCAGCTGGCAGTCTAGTTTTGGATGTTCCTACAATATTGTCCCACAGACAATATTGTACACAGACAGTGCTGGCTGATATTATACCTATCAGCAAATGAAAGAGCCAAGAGGGAAATTAATGTCTAGACAACTAACTCAGAGTATGCCTGGCAGTTGAAAGCCAAAAGAATGTGATTATTTGAACCATCTGGGGAATACACTGAATAAGGATAATGCCTTGCAGTGACAGAGCACAAGTCTCAGTTCAGTCTTCCGCCATTGCTCGTCAAGTAGGTTGACGATCCAAAAGTAATCCTAAGTCGCTGCAAACCTTTCACTGGTCAAGGAAGAAAGAGACTTGCCTTTTTATATATATTGCCTTTCACAATCTCAGGATGCACAAAGCACATTTGCCAGAATTCTCCAGTCTCACCTGCCCCGCTACCACTGCCATGGCTCACGGAGAATTTGGCACTCAGCCAAATCTCCATCCACTGGACCAAGAGTGGGAAAATCCCAGCTGCAGGCGAGGTCAGAGAAGTCCAGCCTTTATAGCTCAGAGTTTTTTGTTGAAGTTGAGTCACTATTGTAATGTAAGGAATGTGGTAGCCAATTTAAGCACAGCAATGCCTCGTGAAACAGCTATATAATCTCAAGCATTTAATTAAATTCTTCTTTTAAGAAATTTTATTGCCCCTATGATTCCTCTCTTGGGTTGCGCTCCACAGCGTCCTGAAGACTGGCCACGAATCCCTGGAGACTCCCGAGTAATCTTGGAGGGTTGGCAACCCTGGTTTCATTTGATAAGTACCTCAGACCATCTTCATTTACCAAGCCTGACAGAAGATGTGGAGATGCCGCTGTTGGACTGGGGTGGGCACAGTAAGAAGTCTCGCAACACCAGGTTAAAGTCCAACAGGTTTATTTGGAATCACGGGCTTTCGGAGCGCTACTCCTTCATCAGGTGAGTGGAGGTAGGTTTACAAACACGGCATATATAGGCAAAGACACAATTGCAAGATTGGAATATGAAGAATGGTTGGAATGCGAGTCTTTACAGGTAATGAAGTCTTTACAGGTACAAACAGTGTGCAGGATCTTGGGTTCATGTCACACTAATCGTAACCCCCACCATACTGCCTGGGTTTTAAAGTTAAAGTTTAAGGCTTACATTAACACTGCAATGAAGTTACTGTGAAATTCCCCTAGTCGCCACATTCCAGCACCTGTTCGCTTACACTGAGGGAGAATTTAGCATGGCCAATGCACCTAACCAGCACGTCTTTCAGACTGTGAGAGGAAACCAAAGCACCCGGAGGAACCCTCGCAGACACAGGGAGAACGTGCAAACTCCACACTGACAGTGACCCAAGCCCGGAATCGAATCCGGATCCCTGGCGCTGTGAGGCAGCAGTGCTAACCACTGTGCCACTTGCAAAATTCTGCTAACTGTCCTGGCTTGAGACAATTCACACTTCTTTAACCTGTGATTATCCCTCTCGCCATGCACACTGTTTGTACCTGTAAAGACCTGATTACCTGTAAAGGCTCGCATTCCAACCATTCTTCACATTCCAATCCGTAATTATCTTTCAATTGTGTCTTTGCCGATATATGCCGTGTTTGTGAACTAACCTCCACTCCCTGATGAAGGAGCAGCGCTCCGAAAGCTCATGATTCCAAATAAACCTGTTGGACTTTAACCTGGTGTTGTGAGACTTCTGACAATGACACAAGATGGCAGAGGTTACCGAATTAACTGAGGACCTTCATCAGACACAAATCAGAGGGGCAGTGCTGTTATTTTCATAAGGAGAAGGGTGCAGTGAAGCAAATAATGGCATTACAAACCCAACAATCCCATCTGGTGCCAGAAATTTTTATTTTTAAATCAGGATGTTCATTGGATCGGTGGTAACAAAGGATGCATTCCTTGGAGCAGTGAGCTCCAAGGTATGAAGGATTCCTGCACCATTCCCAATCAGGTTACTTCACCTCTTCAGCAGAAAATGGTTACCAATTAAGTGATGTATTGATTTTACCTCCCATCCCCTCCCCCCACCCCACCCCACCCCTACCTCTTCAATTCTCACTTGTTTAAAATTAAAAAACGGTCTGGAAGAAAGTCATTTACTTGCAAAATATTCCTTAATCCACTTGTTTAAAATCTTGTAGCGTAAAATGGCTTCTTGTGGCACCTGGTGCTGAGCCCCCAGGAAATCAGCGACTGAACTGAATTTGTTGTGGCAGAGAGGCAGGGGCAGCGTCCTCTGTCCCCATACCAAGATGTATTGGGTTGCCTGAGGGGCATCAAATACAGCTCAGTCATACATGATTAATCGAACGCCTGTAAGGGAGCACACGCCTGACTCCCCACTGAGTTAACTGGATGGAAAATCAGATGGGGAAAGCCTTCATTCCTAGTTTCCCTTTCTTCAGTAATCAGCCATGCTCCGGTGCAGAGAAAGAAAAATCTAGCCCTGTGTTATTATACATTGGGAGACGTTACACTCAAAAAGTGTGTTAATAATTCATTTGTTGCCTCGAAACCTGCCAGCAAAATGGCGATGATAGGCTGCTCTGATTTCAATGCTTCTTCAGGCAAACTAATAAGCAAGAATCCAATGCAATTGACATCACTTGGCCTCACAATCATGCCTCCAGCCCGTTCAGCTCCATAATGAATTGATGAATCATTTCATTACTCAGATAACGCTTTTCAAAGTAACTGGCTTGTCGAAACTAGAGATAATAGGCTACAATCCAAAAGTCAGGTCTACTAAGTGGTTCTAAGTTCCTTCACTAGAACTGCTTGTATGGCAATTGCTCTCTCCACTACAGAGATGCTGCGACCCTTAGCATCAGGGGTCAGAACTTCATTATAACTATTAGAAAAACACACATGAGACAACCTGACAAGAGAACCACAAGCAAACATGGAACTAGAAAACACATTTGACTCCCTCCCCTCCCTCACCCTTCCACAAGTCACATTATCATGTCCTTCATTCCACACATTTAATATGTGTACAGAAGAATGAGGGGAGATCTTATAGAAACATATAAGATTATGAAGGGAATAGATAAGATAGAAGCAGGGAAGTTGTTTCCACTGGCAGGTGAAACTAGAACTAGGGGCCATGGCCTCAAAATAAGGGGGAGCAGATTTAGGACTGAGGTGAGGAGGAACTTCTTCACCCAAAGGGTTGTGAATCTGTGGAATTCCCTGCCCAGTGAAGCAGTTGAGGCTACCTCATTGAATGTTTTTAAGGCAAGGATAGATAAATTTTTGAACAGTAAAGGAATTAAGGGTTATGGTGAGCGGGCAGGTAAGTGGAGCTGAGTCCACGATAAGATCAGCCATGGTCTTATTGAATGACGGAGCAGACTTTAGGGGCCAGATGGCCTGCTCCTGCTCCTAGTTCTTGTTATATTGGGCGGGAAAGTTCTGCAGAGGTATCCTGCTGAATCTCAAGGGGACCAGAATATAAGAACATAAGAAATAGATAAGATAGAAGCAGGGAAGTTGTTTCCTTTGGCAGGTGAAACTAGAACTAAATGTGCATTAAGTGGTTGAAAGAGCAAGAAATAAAGTTTTAAAGTTTCAAGTTTATTTATTAGTGTCAGAAGTAGGCTTACATTAAACACTGTAATGAAGTCACTGTGAAAATCCCCTAGTCGCTGCACTCTGGCGCCTGTTCGGGTACACTGAGGGAGAATTTAACACGACCAATGCACCTAACCAGCACATCTTTTGGACTGTGGGAGGAAACCGGAGCACCCTGAGGAAACCCACGCAGACACACGGAGAACGTGCAGACTCCGCACAGACAGTGACCCAAGCCGGGAATCAAACCCAAGTTCCTGGCGCTGTGAGCCAGCAGTGATAACCACCGTGCCACCATGCAAGCATACAGTATCTAAGGCTTTATGAATAGGGACACAGAGAACAAGAGCAGGAAGGTTATGTTGAACTTGTATAAAACACAAGTTCGGCCTCAATTGGAGTATTGTGCCCTGTTCTGGCTGCCACACTTCACGAAGGATAGGAAGGCTTGGCGAGAATGCAGGGGTTCACGAGCATGGTTGTAGGAATAAGGAAATTTGTTACATGGATAGACCGGAGAAATTGGGGCTGTTTCCGTTGGAGAAGAAAAGGTTGAGAGGACAATTTATAAGAGATGTATAAAAATCACGAGGGGTCTGGACAGAGTAGAAAGGAAGAAACTTTGCACTGGAAACAATTGGCCTTTATGTCCACTTGTTCAGTAATCCCAAACAGAAGGAAGAATTGCTCCTTATGTTCTTACTCTTTGAACTATTTTAGTAGATTATTCAGCAGAGCTGCCATCCTACAGATCAAATCAATGATGTTGCTGGAGTCAAAATCCTGGGACTCCTGACTCATCATCACCCAATGTCCTGTCCCGGTAGCTCCCCACCACATTCTCAATGGTACCAATGGATGATCAATAACTTCTGGCCTGCTCAGCAACACCCTAGAACAAATCCTAAAGATACCCGCAGCTACCACCCCCTCCTCCCCCCTCCACTGAGCAAACTACTAAACTGGCCAGTCCATTGTATTTGCTTAATTACAGTCAGGATTTGTTCTATCTTTTATTTGATCTTTGGCCTGCCTCTGCACTGTAGGACTCTTATGATTATTTACACAAGCAATCTTTCATGACCAGGAGATTAAAGCGAAAATGTACGCTGTTACCGTGACTATACTTTCTTTTTAAATAAAAGTAACTCCCAGTCACGACGTACTCCTGCCAGACCTGCTGCTTTCAATGTGAGAAGGTCAAAGTCTATCATTTCTACTCAAAGACTTTCCCTATGCTTCTCGACACATGCATGATATGATACTTGAGACTAAGTCTCATAGCTATGATGTTCTGCAGCCTGGGATTTGGCAGCAATACTTTTACTTGATTTTAGGAGTAATGTGAGAACGATGTGGCCTCCACTTAATGCCTTTCCATGACAACCCGACTGAATAATGGGATCCTAAACCCACGTGGGAGGGAATCCTGATTAATCCCTTTGAAAGGCAGGTTTTTAATTAACCCCTAATTCACCACGGTTGAGTCTTCTTGCTCATTCCTGACTGAGGAACCAAAGAAAAGTGCTAAAATTGACCTGGTTTTGCCTGATTGTGTCAATTATGCAACTCCAGCAATCTTTGGATCTTTGCCATTCAATTCGCTGAAATCAGCATTCAAACCAATTTTTTTTTTAAGTAGAAGGTGGGCACATGGAACTCAGAAAAATAAGGGTCTTCACATAATCATAGAATCTACAGTGCGGAAGGAGGCCATTTTGGCCCATCGAGCCTGCACCGACAACAATCCCACCCAGGTCTTTTTCCCGTAACCCCACATATTTACCCTCCTAATCTCCCTGACACTAAGGGGCAATTTAGCATGGCCAATCAACCTAACCTGCACACCTTTGGACTGTGGGAGGAAACCGGAGCATCCGGAGGAAACCCATGCAGACACTGGGAGAATGTGCAAACCCCTCACAGACAGTGACCCGAGGCTGGAATTGAGCCCTTGTCCCTGACGCTGTGAGGCAACAGTGCTAACCGCGGTGCCACCATGCCGCCCTGTTGTGGAATATTCATACATAGGCATTTAACGCAATAATGAAAATCCCTCTCTGTGCTATTTTAGCACAAGCGTTGGCTTAAAGTAACTGGGTTAAATCCTCTGTTAAGATTGTGATTTAGAATGTCAACTTACATTGTGTTCATTTGCATAAATCCCACACTGGGTAGAATAAATTACACTGTTTAGAGAAAAAAAACTACAGTGAAGTGTAAACTATTACCAGCATTACCATCACTAAATGCCCTACCATCAACAGCCTGAGGGTTACCACTGACCAGAAACTGAACTGGACTAGCCATTTAAATGCTATGGCTACCAGAGCAGGTCAGAGGCTAGGAATCCTATGGCGAGCAACTCAATTCCTGACTCCCCAATGCCTGTCCACCATATACAAGGCACAAGTCAGGAGTGTGATGGAACTCTCTCCACTTGCTTGGTTGAGTCCAGCTCCAACAACACGCAAGGAGCTCATCACCATCCAGGACTAAGCAGCCCGTTTGATTACTACCCCTTCCACCACCGACGAGCAGTGGCAGCAGTGTGTACCATCTGCAAGATGCACTACAAGAGCTCCAAGATTCCTTAGACAGCACCTTCCAAACCCACAACCGCTACCATCTAGAAGGACAAGAGGAGCAGACACCTGGGAACACCACCAACTGGAGGTTTCTCTCCTAATCACTCATCATCCTGACTTGGAAATCTATTGTTGTTCCTTCACTGTCGCTGGGTCAAAATCCTGGAACTCCCTCCCTAGCAGCACTGAGGGTGTAGCCACACTTCAGGAACTGCAGCGGTTCAAGAAGGCAGCTCACCTTCTCAAGGGCAACTAGGGATGGGCAATAAATGCTGGTCTAGCCAGCGGTACACATATCCCATTAATGAATTTAAAAATTAAAGAGGTATCAATGATCAGGGGGCATAATAGAGGGTAAGGGGCAGGAGGTTTTGAGGGGATGTAAGGAAAAACTTTTTCACCCACAGGGTGGTGGGAGTCTGGAACTCACTGCCTGCAAGGTTGGTGGAGGCAAAGACCCTCATTACATTTGAGAAGTATTTAGGGTGGCACGGTGGCACAATGGTTAGCACTGCTGCCTCACAGCGCCAGGGACCCGGGTTCAATTCCAGCCTCGGGTCACTGTCTGTGTGGAGGTTGCACATTCCCCCCGTGTCTGCATGGGTTTCCTCCAGGTGCTCCGGTTTCCTCCCACACTCCAAAGATGTGCTAGTTAGGTGGATTGGCCATGCTAAATTGATGCTACTTCAGGGGATTAGCAGGGGGTTATGGGGATAGGGCCTGTGTAGGATTGTGGTCGGTGCAGACTCAATGGGCCAAATGGCCTCCTTCTGCACTGTAGGGATTCTATGTGCACTTGCAATGCCAAGGTATACAAGGCTATGGACCAAGTGCTAGAAAAGGGGATTAGAATAGTTGGGTGGTTTGTCTTTGACCGGCGCAGACAAGATGAGCCTCGGTGCGGTAGGTCCCTTTGATTCTATAAGGCTGAAGAGTCACTTTTTCCTCAGAATTCGGTCTTCTGAAAGCAGGAAGCAGCCGTGAGGTCCTTCACTGGAGAGCTTCAGGGATTGAAAGGTTCCTTTGTACCTTGGGGACCAGAGCTGATAAGCTAATCGTGTGAGAATGGGAGGATGTTTGTGTGGAGCATAAAAACACCAGCATTGACTGGATGGGCCAAATAGCCTGTTTCTATGCTCTATTTTCCAAATAATGCTATAAGGTGTGTCGATACAGAGGTAAAAGGGGACGGCAGAACAAGAGTGCATGTCGACGTCTTTGATATAAAAAAATTTTTGTGTATATCCAATTCAATCCAATCAAAGTCCAATTCAAAATCTCAACAAGTGAGACATTCCAGATCCAAGCTGACAAGACAGGCCAGCCTCTTCCTGACTACATGATACAAGCTGATTGGAGCAGGCACTGCACCTCCTCCAAGGCTTGATCTCATTTGCATCTTAGCCAAAAGCCTTGATGCCGCTTTAAAAAATTGCTTCAAATGAAGCCGCAATGTAACTTCATGACTTCAACCAAGTGCAGGACAGCAGAACTACACTTGATCTTAGCCAAAAGGCCGAGAAGCGATATCTTTCTATATCTTTGCTATAAAATTCCATTTTAAAACGTTAACTTGAGGAGGTTAGCAGTAGTATAGTAATGAAAACCATTCCTTGCATCTGGGTAGCTTTATTACTGTGATATCAGTGTTTGCTTCACAAAAATGGATAAAAGGCTTTTATTTATATAGCACTGTGCATGACCACAGGACATTCCACAGTGCTTGCCTTATAACCTATGAAGTGTAGTCACTGTTGTAACATGGGAAACACAGCAGCCAATTTGCACAGAGCAAGCTCCCACAAACTGCAATGTGATAACAGCCAGATCATCTGTTCTTGGATGTTGATTGAGGGGTAAACATTGGCGGGGACACCTCCCTGATTTCCTTTATAATAGTACCATAGGACCATTTATATCCATATGAGAGAGCAGAAGTTTATCAGCTCACAAAAGAAGAGGCACCTCCAATATTGCAGCCTCGATCTTAACGCTACAATCCCTGGAATGGGATTTGAATCCACAACCTTTTTGGGGTGGGGGGGATGGTTTCGGGAAGAGCAAGGCCATAAAATCCCACCCAGAGTGTGAGACTCAAACCAAACAACCTGGCGTTCTGAGATCAGTGCCCTTCAAATTCACTGGGATAAAAGGCCACTAATGCAAAATTAGTCAGAGTTGGGGCCTTTGTGGCTCAGTGAGGCCTACATGAATCTTTTCTAATTAAGGCTGCTTGGCAAACTGCCCAACACAGGCCATTAAAGGTTTGCTGTAATTCAGAGGGTAGTTCCGAACTCTCACAATAATGCAGGCAGGTTTTATTAGGCTATTAGGCTTTTAATGGCGACTAATCCCCTACAGATTCAAATCTTTATGTGCTACTTAAAAATTAAGTTGTTGCTGCTCACTTTACCCTGATGACATAGTTTAAGCAAACTGGCTCAAATTTAAATCTGGGAGAAAGAATAGAATGTGTCCCCCCCCCTTATCTCTTCCTCTTAGGCTGTGGGAAGATTGGGCAGAATCTTACCGGCACATCCGCCCGAGGTTTGTACAATCCTGCCTTAGGCCAACGGAGGATGCCGTTCTCCAAGCCTCGCCCTCCCCCAGGAATCGGGCTAGGCATGCCGATAGAATTCAGGCCAATATCTAACTCCAGTCACTTCTATGCAATTCTTACTCCAGAGGACTTGTTACAATTTCAACAAAAAGTGAGTTACTATTCAAATTCTCAACCCTCACACCGCAATGGTATATTTCCTTGCTACTGCCTGTTAGCTGAGTTACTTGGAAACAGTCCCTGACTTTTGAAAAAAGAATCTTTTATGGGATTTTAATTATGATCGGCTGGTGGGCATTAACCAGGGATTCAGTGGCGCGCCTAGATATCAGAAAAGGCTGAAACTGGCTTATATGTGACTCCAGACCCACAGCAATGTGACTGACTCTTAAATGTCCTCAAGGATTGGGGCAGCACGGTGGCACAGTGGTCAGCACTGCTGCTTCACAGCTCCAGGGACCTGGGTTCGATTCCCAACTTGGGTCACTGTCTGTGTGGAGTTCGCACATTCTCCCCGTGTTTGCGTGAGTTTCCTCCGGGAGCTCCGGTTCCCTCCCACAGTCCAAAGATGTGCAGGTTGGGTTGATTGGATATGCTAAATTAACCCTTAGGGTCCCGGGATGTGATAGGTTAGAGGCATTCGCAGGGTAACTAAGTAGGGATAGAGCCAAGGTGGGATTGTTGTCGGTGCAGACTCGATGGGCCGAGTGGCCACCTTCTGCTCTGTAGGGGTTCTATGGATGGGCAATAAATGCTGGCCCAGCCAGCAACCCTCACACCTCATGTATGAATGAAAGAAAAATGAACAGATCAGCCATGATCTTATTGGAATGGTGGGACAGACTCAAGGGGCCAATTAGTCTGTTTCTTACAATGGTAAATGCCTTGCTTTCTCACCTTTGCATTCAGCTATATCAGGGGGCACCCGACCGGCATTGAGACACACTGGCACAGTTACTGTGAGCCACAAGTTTACCAGGCAATCACAGAGATCAGCTGAGAGAAAAATCTGATCATGCAGCGAGTTATCATGATCTCAAATAGACAGACACCCTGTAAGGGTATTGAGACAGATTGAATAGTAACTTTCGAAAAAGGAACCAGATAAACACTTGAAAAGAAATTTGCAAGCCTACGGGGAAAGGGCAAGGGAGGGGGACTCTTTTAAAGAGCTAGCATAGGTTTGATGGACAGAATGGCCACTTCTGCACCATTTCTAAGATTTTGCCTCATCTGCCAGCTGATTTTTGTACATCTGGACTTGATGACTTATTAAACATAGAATCCCTACAGTACAGAAGGCGGCCATTTGGCCCATCGAGGCTGGACCGACCACATCCCACCCAAGCCCCATTTCCGTAACCCCACACATTTACCCTGCTAATCCCCCTGACACTAGGGTCAATTTAGCATTGCTAATCAACTTAACCCGCACATCTTTGGATAAAATAAGTTACCTAGGTGTCCAGCACCTGTGTTCTATTTCAGAAAGCTAGACACTGAAGGATACAACTGCAGCCAATTATCATACAGTTTTATTTACAGAAATACATGCTAGAAGCATGCACTTCCGAACCCCAAAGACACCAGTTTCAGTCTGTCCCTATAGAGAGGAGCACAAATGAATCTCCAGTTAACGGCCACCAACTGATTACAATAAAATACTCAATTATTCTACAGTTGACAACCGTCTTTTGGAAGTTGGAAAAGGGGTTAAGGGGAATGCAACAAGACTTGCAGGGCTGGCGATTACGACGTTTGAGGCCCAGTTCGATGGGAAGTCAAGCAAGTCTGAAAGTGCAGCACTCAGCACTGATGAGAGCCGAGTGGAGCCCAGCAAAATTCTTTGCTTTGTTGTGTTTGGGTGGAGAGGAGCGGGGGAGAGTGCGGGTGAGTGTGGGAATGGGGGTGGTGTGAAGCTTAACTCGAAACCAATAGTAATACTCTAATGAGAAGGATTGCAAAGCTAAGGTCAATCCTCGCTTGCAACACCGGACGCCAACAGACATTCCCAAGAAAGTTTAATTAAGGGAATTGGTGAGTGCCCAAGCAGAGATTAAGTGCTTTGTAATGGACGTACCAGGATCCATTGATCCGCCAGAAGCAATCCGCTGCCCCTGGTGAAAAAGAGAGATTAGCTTTTGGATTTTTGCTGCAAGTGGTTTGCAATTGCACCATCGCAGGAGTATCCACTCTATTCAATACACGATAAGTAACTTGAGGCACGGCTATAATTAGTTTCATCTTACCATACCATTATGCTTTTCCCATCTTGTTAATTACTCAAACTTGTATTCCTGTCACTCCTCCTGATAGCTCACACATCCGTGGCCTTGCCAACTACGAGCTGAACGTATCCTTTAGTCTAATCACAAATATATTGGTTTCCAACTGCTTCAACTGGTCAAACAGCTGGTTCAAGCCAAAAGAAAAATGGCGCTGAAGCGAGGCAACTTCCTGTGAGCTGTCCCGTCTAATTCCATCTTTTACTCCCATTCTATGCTCTTAAAAATGAACTTCAACTCTTCTAAACTTTCTAATAATGCTCTTTCCAATCACACATTAAGCTGATCTTTCTCTTTACCCTATCTGTGACTGCAACACTATATTCTGCACCCTCTCCTTTCCTTCTCCCCTATGTACTCTATGAATGGTATGTTTTGTCTGTATAGCGCGCAAGAAACAATACTTTCACCGTATTCCAATTCATGTGACAATAACAAATCAAATCTCCAACAATTTGCTCAATATAAGCTTTCAAAGGAGCTGGATTCTAGTCAGTGATCAGACTGTCCGCCCCGCAGTGATATTCCTTCTGGAGCAGCCTCAATCATTTCAGAATGGACGTCTACCCTCATCAGGAAAGCCGCGCCCTGGAGAGCTATTGGCCAATCTGATTGGTTGGCAGCTCTGTAGTCCCAGCAGCGCCAGGGTCAAGTGGTGGCCACTGCCGGGACTGCAGGCAGTCCCTGGAGAAGGGGTGACGGGAGGCCAAGCTTCGAGACCAGACTTCAAGGCAGGCACAGGGCAGGGAGAGTGGGTGTAGGGAGGGTGGAGGCTTGGGGAGCAGGGTTTGAGAGGCCAAAGGGAGAAGATGGGAAGGGATTAAGCCTGGGGGTGGGGGATGCATCCAATGTGCATGGGGGCACCACACAACCCCCATCCCAAAAGGAGGCCCCCAATAGCAATCTGTGCAGTGAAAGCTGCTGGGCTACCTCCACGTTCCCATGATCCACATCAAATTGCAGTAGAGGCAGAATAAGGCCGTTTGTGGCCATTAGCTAGCCATTTAAGGGCCTCAATAGGCCAAAGGGCAGGTGGGAGGCCTGACAGCGTCCCCTCCCACCCTAATATGAAAAAAATGTTGGGGTGGGTGGAAAGGCCAACTGCTTTATTTTACGAGACCTCTTCCTACTCCCCGTCTCCAAATGTGTCAGTGGGGGCTGTAAAATTCAGCCCACAATTTCTTTAATACCCCAGTGACTTTTCTCCTGGGCTTTACTCGTGATAGTGTCTTAGAGATTAATATTTAAGTTCTGGGCAGTCTAGGCCAATCCTGGAGCATTGACAACCGTACTCTCTCAATTTCCTCTTCCACTTCATGGGGAGCCGATGGCCTAATGATATTATCGATGGGCTATTAATCCAGAAACTCAGCTAATGTTCTGGGGACCCAGGTTCGAATCCCACCACGGCAGATGGTGGAATTTGAATTCAATAGAAAAATCTGAAATTAAGAATTTATTGATGACCACGAAACCATTGTCAATTGTTGGAAAAACCCATCTGGTTCACTATAGGGAAGGAAATCTGCCTTCCTTACCTAGTCAGGCCTCCATCTGACTCCAGAGCCACAGCAATGTGTTGACTCTTAACTGCCCTCCAAGGGCAACTAAGGATGGGCAATTAATGCGACGCCCATCCCCATGAATGAATTTTTTAAAAACTTAACGTTTAAATCCAATCTTGGTAGTTCCCAATGGTTCCTCCACGTTTAAGCATACTTTCATTCTTATTCGTCATTCCCTGCACTACTGGGCCTTCTTCCAGTTTTTTCAAAGGGAAGCGGGCTCAGAATGAGCAAACTGGCCAAGTGTTGAGATACCTTCCTTCTACTCTCTATTTGGCTAAAGTTGAGGTCAATGCAACAAAAAAGAAAACTGTTCAAGGTAATCGTAACTTTACATGTTATCCAGAAACCTCCCACAACTAATCATATATAATCCGTTACTTTTGCTGTGTAGCCACTGTTGTTATGAAAGAAAACTCACAGAAAATCCATACATTTTTGTGTATGGCAAGATCCCACAAGTAACACTGACGTGCATGACCAGTTAATCGCCTTGTTTTGAAAGGGAGTAATGATGCCCGGGATACCAGAGGGGCTATTGCCAAGGTGTGACCCAGTGGTTAGCACTGCAGCCCCACAGCGTCAGGGAGCTGGGTTCAATTCTAGATTGGGTGACTGTGTGGAGTTTGCACGTTCTCCCCATGTCTGCGTGGGTTTCCTTTGGATGTTCTGCCCACCGTTCAAAGATGTGCAGGTTAGGTGGATTGGCCTTGCTAAACTGTCCCTTAATGTCCAAAGGTGTGCAGGTTAGGTGGATTGGCCATGGTAAAGTGTCTCTTATTTTCCAAAGGTGTGTAGATTAGGTGGATTGGCCATGGTAAATGTCCTTTAGTGTTCAAAGGTGTGTAGGTTAGGTGGATTGGCCATGGTAAAGTGTCCCTTATTTTCCAAAGGTGTGTAGGTTAGGTGGATCGGCTATGGTAAATTGTCCCTTAGTATCCAAAGGTGTGTAGGTTAGTTGGATTGACCATGGTAAATTGTCCCTTAGTGTCCCAAGATGTGTAGGTTAGGGGATTAGAGGCTAAATACGTGGAGTTATGGGGAAGGGCCTGGGTGGGATGCTCCGTCTGAGAGTCGGTGCAGACTCGATGGGCCGAATGGCCTCCTTCTGCACTGTAGGGATTCTACCTCTTTTGAGGGCGTTCTGATAAAGGTCACTGACTGAAGCATTAACTCCTTCACTCACTCCACTGATGCTGCCTGAACTGCTGAGCTTTTTCTGTTTTTCATTCTGGATGTTGTTTTGATGTTCCTCACCTCATTCTATGATCGAACACTCAAGTGCCGTTTAATTTTCGAAATCACAAAATAAAGAAAGTGGTTTTGGGGAGGCACTAAACAACAGGACTGCATTCTCATCAGAGAAACGACCTTCGGGAGAGGTGGAAAACACAGAGTGAACAATAATAAAATGGTTGTTATTCTGCAATCTCCATGAAGACGAGCTGGGCTGTAAATTCAGAATGTGAGCACCCCCTCATTGGATTTGTGTTTGCTTTTTGTTCTCCTCTGTGCAGAGATGAGCCTGACATTTTCAAAGGACTGGGTTCGACCTCTGCTGTTGAGGGAATTAAGTGGCGTGAATGCAGCAAAAGCAATTTCCAGCTCAAGTCTGTGGGACTCAAAAGGATGAGATTTGTACCAGTGAGTGCTGTGAACAATGCCAAGGCTAGGTGGTCAGCGGGGGTCATTGGGGGTCAGCACCTTTCCCTGTAAAAGGAGAAGGAGTGAGGAGGTAGTTGTGTGTGTGTGTGTGTGTGTGTGTGTGTGTGTGAGAGAGAGAGAGAGAGAGAGAGAGAGAGAGAGAGAGAGAGAAAGAAACGGGTGGATTAATAGGAACATCCAAAGTCAGCTTTGGCTTGTGAGTGCCTCTCATCAAATTGCTGTTGCTTTGAAGCTGGCTGCAGAGATGTGACGAACAGGAGCCTGGTACATGAAAGTAGAAAAGACTCAAGTTTATCTGTAATGAGCTCAGCAGGAGAAGGTTTCATTGATCTCTCTAAACATCACGCTTTCTCATTTCGCAACAGAGAGAAAAAATGTCCAGCGTTGCGAATCATTCCACAATCTGCAGGTAAGGGAAAAATCGTCAGAACAGGACTCAGCCATTCAGCCCCTCAAGCCTGTTCCCTGATTCAATTAGATCATGGCTATTTTGTACCTCAAATCCACTTACCCACCTTCGATCCATATCCCGTACACCCTTCATTAACAAGAAATCAATCAAATCACTAAGTGCTTCCTGATCTCACTCGTAAACAACTCAGCTCCAGTTGTAAGACTGTGTCCTTTTGTTCTGGATTATCCAACCAATGGAAATAATTTATAGAATCACAGAATATTGCTGAAAAAGAGAGATGTGTTGCTGAAGGTTTTCATCCTGCACTCATCGGGACAAATGCAGGAATGCTAAATTTCAAATTATCGCAGCAATTTATACTAAAGGAGAAAAGGGCGCTGATTGGTTGGCAAGTTGACTCCGATTCGCCAAGGTGTAAGCATGGAGAAAGCAATGGGAAACAGACTGCCCAGGTTCCTGGGTAATTCAGAGAAGGTGAACATATTCCTTTTGTTTGCAAAGAATGGGTGGGAATTTGTTTAAGCTTCTAACAGACGTAACTGAGCCAAGTTCTGAACTTGACTGATTATCTTAAATTGATTGTTAGCACACTCAGGATTGTTCAATAAGTGCTGCCCAATCACAGCGTCACATCTGACTGTAGATGTTTTATTTTGGGTTTTGCACGTGTGGGCTGGTTAAATACGATCTGTATTCTATTACCAACAATGGGAGGAACAAGCTGTTTGATTCAATCCGTCAATCCCTGTGTACCTAGTATCTGAAATTCATACACATTTCTCAATCATGTGGGAGGCTGAAGGTCTTTGTGGACCGATGGCAACATCCCCTTAGTGGAAAAGACCACTCACATTGCCACTGTATAGAAACAGCGTGAGACATCTTTAAAACCCATTGTTCACATTTTTGAGATACTTTGTCTTTCCGATACAATTTGAGACAGATTGGCACTTTGAGTCCAAAAATGTCAGCCTTTGACCCATTGGCGAGTTTGTGCACAACAATCTCATCAGGATAGCCACTGGCCTGCAGGATAGCTTTGACGCACTCTGGGAGAATTTTCACGTCTCGCCCGCCACGGGAATCGTAGCGGGCGGGGGGGCAGACCATGCAAAAGTCCGTTGACCTCGGGTGGGATATTTCGATTTTGGGGCGAAGGTGGCCGGAAAATCCTGCCCTCTATTTCAACGTCAAGCTTGCAAGATGAACAAATGTCTAAAAGCTCTATTTACAAGGTTGCAGATCAAACCAATCTTACAGTGCATGGAGTTATATGAATCCCAATGTGTTTATTGACTGGTGAAGGTAGGCTTATGGTAGAGAGTAGTGGAGAACCAATTTTTCACTGGCACTTTGAGGAAACACAGTGTGTTCCATCTCAAAAGTGAATTAATCAGTCCCCCTTTTCAGTATCATGAATTGTTGTGAGCATTTGAAATTTGGCATTTTTGCATTTGTCCTGATGAGTGCAAGCCAAAAAGCTTCAGCAACATGTCTCTCCCAGCAATATCAAATTCTGCACTACCAGTGACAATCACCATAAGACCATAAGACATAGGAGCAGAATTAGGCCATTCGGCCCATCGAGTCTGCTCCGCCATTCAATCATGGCTGATATCTTTCTCATCCCTATTCTCCTGCCTTTTCCCCATAACCTCTGATCCCCTTATTAATCAAGAACCTATCTATCTCTGTCTTAAAGACACTCAATGACCTGGCCTCCACAGCCTTCTGTGGCAAAGAGTTCCACAGATACACCATTCTCTGGCTGAAGAAATTCCTCCTCATCTCTGTTTTAAAGGATTGTCCCTTTAGCCTGAGGTTGTGCCCTCTGGTTCTAGTTTTTCCTACTAGTGGAAACATCCTCTCCACATCCACTGTATCCAGGCCTTGCAGTATCCTGTAAGTTTCAATAAGATCCCCCCTCATCCTTCTAAACTCCAATGAGTACAGACCCAGAGTCCTCAACCATTTCTCATACGACAAGCTCTTCATTCCAGGGATCATTCTTGTCACAGAATAGTACAGCTTATAATGAGGCCATTTGGCCCAATGAGTCTGCTTTGGTTCTTCCCCATACTCTGCAAGTTTTTCTCCTCCATGGATTTTTCCAATTCATTTCAAAAACTACTATTGAGTTTGCGTCTGTTAACCTGTCAGGCAGTATATTTCAAATCCTAGCTATGTGTGGTGTAAAATAGGTTTGTGTCATGTTCTTTTACTTTAAATCTGTGTCCTCTGGTGTACTCTTCAGTTTGGAAACAGTTTCTCTCTATTTATTCCAAATCCTTCATGACTCTGAACATCCTTACCCAATCTTCTCTGCTCCAATGGGGAGAGACTCCAGCTTCACTCAGTCTAACTGTAAACCCTCACCCCCTAAACTCAGAGGACTCCCGTCTATAAATCTACCAAGCGGATAGAGGCAAATGCAAACAAGTGGCAACTGAGACCTGGAGAGATGGGGCTGAAAATTAAAGTTTTTTTAAAGTTTATTCATTAGCGTCACAAATAAACTGACACTAACACCGCAATGAAGTTACTGTGAAAATCCCCCAGTCCCCGCACTTTGGTGCCTGTTCGGGTACACTGAGGGAGAATTTAGCATGGCCAATGCACCTAACCAGCACCAATGCACCTAACCAGCGCATCTTTTGGACCGTGGGAGGAAACTGGAGCGCCCAGAGGAAACCCGCGCAGACACGGGGAGAGCGTGCAGACTCTGCACAGACAGTGATCCAAGCCGGGAATCGAACCCAGGTCCCTGGCGCTGTGAGGCAGCAGTGCTAACCACTGTGCCATCATGCCACCCCGTGAGTAGCGAGATTTAATTGTCCCATCAAACAGCACGGCATGGATTCAGATGGTGATGATCATCAAATGTACACAATCTGGACAAATTGTTGAATGACTTGATAAAGTAACATAGCTAGTTCAGTGGACACAATCGGCTGAACATTTGGGTTAACTGAAAACAGATAACATCCGAAGTGGGGAATGAATGCAATGATGAGCCCCTACCCTATCGAGTCCTTTAATCATTTTAAATACAATGATTCAATCTCCCTTTAACCTTCTACTCTCAAAGGATGTCTTGGGGGAAATCTGTTTAGCAGGTACGCTACTTGTTACCAGTTACCAATCCTGCAAGTTTGTGATTTCAATCAATCTCCAGTCATTTACTGTAAGGCAGTGATCGGAATTTAACAGGAATTCAGTGATGAGACGGCCAGCAACAAGCACACAGTGGCTCACGGTACCAGGAATCGGGTGGGTTCTGATCCTATAATTATCTATAATTGCGAGTTCCCTTTCTCAGCCTTATCCTTGTGATGCAGAGCGGAACAATGTCCGTGGCTTCCTGGCAAATTGTAGAGACAAGTTACACAATGCAGTTCCAGTGCACATCCTGGAACAATGTTAATAAAGGCCTTGGAAGATGCCTCCAACTACGAGGTAATTAGTTGTTCTGTTTGTTGCTTGGAAACAAACTTGAATAAAACCCATCACCGCAAAATTGAATACCAACTAACCCTAAAACTACTCGGCTACCATTACACTGCAGCAAGCATTAAGGTAAACAGGGCAACAGTAGGATAGAGAAGTTTTGAAGCTTATTTATTAGTGTCACAAGTAGGCTTACATTAACACTGCAATGAAGTTACTGTGAAAATCCCCAGTTGCCACACTCCAGCGCCTATTCAGGTAAGCTGAGGGAGAATTTAGCATGGCCAATGCACCTAACAAGCACGCCTTTCAGGCTGTGGGATGAAACTGGAGCACCCAGAGGAAACCCACGCAGACACAGGGAGAAAGTGCAAACCCTGCACAGACAGTGACCCAAGCTGGAAATAGAACCCGGGTCCCTGGCACTGTGAGGCAGCAGTGCTAACCACTGTGCCACCCCAACTCAAAAGGCATTTTCCATCCCCTACTCCACTCTCCCCCACATCACTGAGACACCATTTCACCCCACCATCACATCCTTAATAGAATTTCATTTAAATAGCACCCTTAAAGTAGTAAAACATTCAATGAGCTTCACAGGAGCATCAGCAAGCAAAAATGGACACCTAGCCAAAGGAGGCGATAGTACGACTGTAAGGTCAGTTTTAAGGAACATCTTAAAGTGGAAATGGGAGGTGGAGAGTTTTAGGAGGGAATATCCAGAGCTTAGGGCCTAGGCAGCTGAAGGTAAGAGGCACCAATGGTAAGACAGTGATAATGGTTAATTGGCCATACTGAATTAACCCTAGAGTCAGAGGGATTAGCAGGGTAAATATGTGGGGTTACGGGAATAGGGCCTGGGTGGGATTGTGGTCGGTGCAGACTCAATGGGCTGAATGGCCTCCTTCTGCACTGTAGGGATTCTATGATACTATGACACGAGAACTCCGGGATGCACGTGAGACCAGAACAGCAGGAAGGCAGAGATCAGGGAGGGTTGCAGGAGTGGAGGAAGCAGGTGGATTAGCAATGCACTTCTTACATGGGATGGGCATCCCTCACCCTTCCAGGATGTCCTCACACGCCATCCGCAGGCACAAACTTTCCGGTTCCCACAAACCCCGAGAAGAGAAACAAACAGAAGAATCTCCACGTCATGTAAATCCACTGATACTCTGACCACTTCAACTTCCTTTCTCTTTTCTCTTTCTGAAACATTTGCCAATTAATCGTTTGCTGGGAACCACCTCCAGCTCCGGCCTCAATGTCCACCCAACCTTAGCTCCAGATCTCGTGCAGCCATCGGAATTCTGATGCAGCTGAGCTGCAGCGTTTGTTTTAAACCACCCTGTGCTAGGGATCTATACAAACCCAACTGGAACAATCCAAACCCTGTTTAGTCATTGGCATGGAGCAACCCCAGGCACTGCCAACAGTGAGATTTATCACCGCCCTAGAAAGATCTGCTGACCACTATTCTCATTATCAAGCAGATATTGCAGTCACACATCATGAAGTGGTTTCAGATTTTACAGGTTTACATCCCGACTGGACGTCTGACTTTACCCTCCTCCGCTGGCCCCAGGCTCATCTGACACTTTCACGCTCTGCTTCACCCTTTCAGCCTCTTCACTTTGATCAGCTTTGAGGAACCGTTGTAAGAAGCCGGCATAAAAGGCTATTCTGCTTGTTGATTAGCAACAGGACTGGCAGGTCGGTGGGTAACTAGATGCCACTCGTATCTCAACTCTCACTCAGTCCCCCTCCCCCCTCCCCCTCCCCGTGCTTGCAGATCTACAATGCCTCCTGGTTCAGGATTTCTACACTTCCACCTTTGTTTCCAACTCCCCCCGTAGCCTTGTCCATGTCTCTGATCTTTGTCAGCCCGCCAGGGGCTCTGAACTCCTCCAATTTTAAGTCTGGAATATCCGGACTTTCAATCGATCAACTTTCACCACTCCACTTCCAGAAACTCCAGAATTCTGTCAGCAAACGTTTGACTGGCGATGTTTAGGGGAGGCGATGGCCTAGTGGTATTATTGCCAAGCTATTAATCCAGAAACTCAGCTAATGTTCTGGGGATCTGGGTTCGAATCCCGCCACGGCAGATGGTGGGAATTTGAATTCAATTTTGAAAAAAATCTGGGATTAAGAATCGACGGATGACTATGAAACATTTGTCGATTATCATAAAAACCCTAATTCACTAAGGTCCTTTAGGGAAGTAAGTCTGCTGTCCTTACCTGGTCTGGCCTACATGTGACTCCAGAGCCACCGCAATGTGGTTGACTCTCAGCTGCCCTCTGAAATGGCCGTGCAAGTCACTCAGTTTCAAGGGCAACTAGGGATGGGCAACAAATGCTGGCCAGCCAGCATTTAAGAGGTTAGCACTGCTGCCTCACAGTGCCAGGGACCCGGGTTCAATTCCCTACTTGGGTCACTGTCTATGTGGAGTCTGCATGTTCTCCCTGAGTCTGTGTGGGTTTCTTCCGGGTGCTCCGGTTTCCTCCCACAGTCTGAAAGACGTGCTGGTTAGGTGCATTGGCCGTGCTAAATTCTCCCTCGGTGTACCCGAACAGGTGCCGGGGTGTGGTGACTAGGGCATTTTCACAGTAACTTCATTGCAGTGTTAATGTAAGCCTACTTGTGACACTAAGAAATAAACTTTTTTAAAAATCACCCCGGGGCTCAGTGACATTGGTTCCTAATCCATCAACACTTCAATTTTAAAATTCTCACCCTTGTTTCTAAATCTCTCCATGGCTTCCTGCCTCCCCCAACTCCCTTTCTGTCTCTGAAACTTCCTTCAACTTCCTTCTCTGTCCTGCTACAATTCCGAGATCATGCACTTCCCTGATTTTAACCATGAAACCATTGGTGACTGTGCCTTAAGGTGCATTGTCCTAATCTCTTTAAATCCCTCTCCCTCTTCACCTCCCTCTCCTCCGAAAAGATGCTGCTTAAAACCCAACTCTTTAGACTAAGCCTTATGCCACCCGTCCTCATATCTCCTTCTGTGACGCAACGCAGCATCACATTTTGATTGACAATGCTCTTCTGAAATGCCTTGGGACATTTTGTTACATCGAGGCACTATATAAATGCAAGTTGTCGATGGTGTTGTTGTACCTTGGCCTATCTAACTAGGTGGATCAACCTTTATGGGAAGTATTGATGTCCAAAGGGACCTGGGTATCCTTGTTCATGAGTCACTAAAAGCTTGCATACAGGTGTAACAATCAATTAGGAAAGTACATTTTCTGGGTCTTTTGCTAGGAACATGAAGATGAGCATGGCCTCTTGCAGCTTCCCTCCAAGAGGCAGTCAGACGCCACATCCCAACAGCCTGGGGTTCCCAGATAACATCAGCTTGATTGAAGACTCCCATTAAAGTAACCTTCCTGCTTCGCAATCTCTTCATACAGCTCCTTGTTCTTCTGCTAACCTGGTGGTCTACAGCAAACCCCCCCAGTGTTAGCTTGGATTATATTTGCATTAGAGATGTCCAAACAGGACTAGTTCACTGCGTTGCTGTCTGCCTCCGACACGACCAGCTTGTCAAGGGGAGATCAGTAGGATGGATGTTCCGATGAAACTTTAATAAACAAAGCCATTCATTTCCGAGGTAGGTCCAGCCACGAACTGCATTCGCGGCAGCAACTAGAATTGTTTTGGCAAAAGCAATTACCATCTAATAAAACGAGCAAGTGAATGGCTTTTTTTTTGCATGAAGATCTCATTCCATTTTAATATGCGATGAGGACATTTGTCCAGTATGTGATTCTTCCTCATTATCCGCTTGCGTTAGATTTCAATTTATTGCTGAATAATTGCTACTTAAAACTCCAACGTAATTAACATTGTTTCACAAGCTAATCCTTCAAAAGCTGTGAATGGAACTGCATGGATCTGTTGACTGCATTCGTGTAAATGGATTGTTTTATGCTGTAAGATGTATTGGAGCTGAAACGTATTGTTATATTCCCTGTTCATACTCTCAATAGCTCTGGCACAGTTATTCAATAATCAACCATAGAACCACAGAATTCCTGCAGTGCAAAACAGGCTGTTCAGCCCATCAAGTCTGTACCGATTCTTCAAAAGAGCACCCCACCCACACCCTACCCCCTGCCCTATCCCCATTAGCCTGCACATTTATCAAGGCTAATTCCCCTAACCTACACATCCCTGGACACGAAGGGGCAATTTAGCCTGGCCAATCCACCCAGGGGGGTGTTGACGGTCTGGAATGCGCAGCCTGGGAGGGTGGTAGAGGTGGGATGCCTCACATCCTTTGAAAAGTACCTGAATGAGCACTCGGCACATCATAACATTCAGGACTATGGGCCAAGTGCTGGCAGATGGGATTAAGTGCGAGTTCAGATGTCGATGCAGACTCAATGGGCTGAAGGGCCTCTTCTGCGCTGTATGATTCTATGATCATCTAAAAGATGCACTGTAGCACTTTTCACGGTTCCTTCAACAGCACCTTCCAAACCCACACCACCTAGAAGGTCAAAAGCAACAGATGCATGGAAACACCTCCAGCTAGGAACCAAATTGCCGTTCCTTCATTGTCACTGGGCTATAACCCTGTAAATCGCTTCCTCTCAGCAATATAGGTGCAACTATGTCCTGTGGACTGCAATGGTTCAAGAAGGCAGCTCACCATCAGGGCAATTAGGGATGGGCAATAAATGCTGGCCTTGTCACTGATGCTCACATCGGATGAACAAACTAAAAAATAGAAATTGTGGAATAAGGGAAGATCCACTAATGTAAACATTATAAATGGATTAGTTAAGGGAGCTTTGAGAGAGAGTGTGGGATTTATCATCTTTACAACAGGTCTCAACTCAGAGTATGGAGGAGGATGGAGGCTCGCAAACTACGATTCTCTACAGCTGGACGGGTGCGTGAAAATATTTCCTCTGTGATATATCCAACAAAACTGTCATCCACCATTGTAAACAGGTGAACAATTTCATCACAGCAGAGGGAATCCTCAGTTTTGATCAACTCCCAAATTGAACTTGGTGTTCTGGGGAATGGGGTTTTCTGGTGTGTTTTGCCAAGTAGAGAACATTGTCCTTAAAAATCAATAAAACTAATACTGCTATGCCTTCATTAAAATAGCACAGCTCTTTTCTATATTAAGACTGTGGCAGCACTTCAAAAAATGTACCTCATTGCTGTAAAGTGCATTGAAATGTCCTTAGCTCAGAAAAGGTGCTATATAAATGCACCCCCCCCCCCCCACCCCACCCTGCCCCAAGAGGAATTTGAATAAACATTCATCTGTGCTCATTAGCAACAGTGATTTCAACCCTACGAATAGGTAACTTGCTGGAGAGAGACAAGTTTCCAAAGCTTTTCAGCTTGTACTCATCAGGACAAATGCAAGAATACCAAATTTAAAACCATCACTATTTATGTTCAAGGAGAAAAGGGTGCTGATTTATACTACAGGACAAAGGAAATTCTGATTGGCCGAGGCCATGCCGAGGAAAAAAGTAAGGGGGAACTATATTTTTCTGGGTAATTCAAATAACAGAACAAGGAACAAAGAACAAAGAAAATTACAGCACAGGAACAGGCCTTTCGGCCCTCCAAGCCTGCACCGACCACGCTGCTTGACTGAACTAAAACCCCCTACTCTTCCAGGGACCGTATCCCTCTATGCCCATCCTATTCATGTATTTGTCAAGACGCCCCTTATCTGCGTCCACTACTTCCCCTGGCATCGAGTTCCAGGCATCCACCACCCTCTGTGTAAAAGATCTGTCTCATACATCTCCTTTAAACCTTGCCCCTCGCACCTTAAACCTGTGCCCCCTAGTAATGCACTCTTCCACCCTGGGAAAAAGTTTGAACATATTCTTATTATTTACAGAGAATTGGTCTCTGCGTATGAATGTATGTTGCTTCTAGAAGGCATGATTGAGCCATGTTGTGAGTTTGACTGATTATCTTCAATTGGTTATTCGTGTAGCTATTAGTGCACTCAGGATTGTCCAGTGAGTGCTGCCCAGTCACACAATCACATCTAATAGTAAAGGTTTTGTTTGAGTTTTGCAAGTACAGGCTAGTTGGGTAGTCTGCATATTACGAACAGCCAGAGGAACATGTTGCTCGGTTCCAGTCAGTTGCTGCGATGCAAGGCCAAGCCTCTGGCCTCTCGCCGACACTGAAACTGCCAATTATCCGGTTTGTCTGATTCCCTTTTGAATGGTTAATATTGAACTTGCTTCCACCAGCCTATCGGGCAGCATATTCAAGATCAGAACGCGAGGTTTCTTTGGAAAGATTTCTTTCCCACCAATTCCCTCACATGAAAAAGCCATAATTTCAGTGCCAGTACACCTTAGAGTGGGAACCAGAACATTGATATGCAGACATGGGCTTTCGCTGTGGTGCCAGCTGTCCAGTGTTTAGAACGGACAATCCAGCTTTCTTTTGAAATGTCAAGCATTGCAATCGTCCGGCAATAAAGAATCTAATGAGCAGAGGGGGAGTATAAAGTCACAGTGACTCCAATTGTACATGGTTAATGAACACTATTTCTGTTTTTATACAATTAAAAACATGTTCAAGTCCTGATTTAACCCGTACAAAACCACACTCCGTGGAAGTCAGCATCACAGAGAGGGTTGGTTATCCAGGGTGGCATAATGTGTGTTATTGTTTTTACTGTACAATTTAAAATGTTTAAACTCTCATCCTTATTTTCAAACTCCTGTGTGGGTTAGGTGGATTGGCCATGCTTAAAATTGCCCGAGTGTCAGGGGGACGAGCTAGGGTAAATGCATGGGGTTATGTGGATAGGGCCTGGGTGGGATTGTAGTTGGTGCAGACGGGCCAAATGGCTTCCTTTTGCACAGTAGGATTCTGTAATTCTTCTTTCTATTTCTGTAATCCCTCCAGCCCTACTCCCAGGTCACCATACTCCCCCAATTCTGGACTCTTCAGGCATCTGAGATTTTAATTCCTTCACCATTTTGCATCTCACCGCTCTCCCTCTCTGTCCCTTCTTAAGAACTTTCCTTAAAAATTAACATATGCCAAGGACATCTGTGCTGGCTTGCCAACATTCAACCAATGGATAACAGCTGTATATCCAAAGACCTTCTATGCGGTGAAATGGCCACAGATGCAGGACCTCTTGGGGGTACATAGCTGCACTACAAGAACATCAGCAAGCAAGAGGATGACGACAAACGTTGACGTTGACAATTGGGAGTTGTCGATGGAGGCTGACTGTTTCGAAGAGGCGAGGAGAAGCGGAAAATGCAACTGGCTCAGAAAAGGACCCAGGGAAAAGTGACATGAACAGGGTGAAAGACTCAATTAGTAGGGGGGCATAAGTTTAAGGTGTGAGGGGCAAGGTTTAAAAGAGATATATGAGGCAAGTCTTTTTACACCCAGGGTGGTGGGTGCCTGGAATTCACTGCCGGGGGGAGGTAGTGGAAGCGGATACAATAGTGACTTTTAAGGGGTGTCTTGACAAATACATGAATAGGAAGGGATTGGAGGGATATGGTCCTCAGAAGGGTAGGGGGTTTTAGTTCAGATGGGCAGCATGGTCGGTGCAGGCTTGGAGGGCCGAAGGGCCTGTTCCTGTGCTGTAATTTTCTTTGTTCTTTATCTTTACCTGAGTGAGTTTTTAGCACAATATAAACAAACCCCTTATTTCTAAACTCAATAAAGCCTGTCGGACAGTGTTCCTTGCAATCAGCATGTAAATGGTTAAGTACAGACACTGACTTAACACCTTCATCCTTATTACAATCACGTGAGGCATGGAAAAGTAAAGGCCAGGTCCTGACATCCACTCTCCCGATTGTAACAAGAGCGGAAACCTGACTGGAGGGAATCAAACATGGAATTCCACTCCACAAAGTGCACTGTTCACAGGCTCCAGGAAGAATGGTCTCCAATAGTTGTACCTGTCCCCCGGCAGGCGCTGGTCACCAACGCAAAACAATTACTTCCCATCTCGAGCGTTGCCCAAGGCAACACTCGCACTGTTTCGTTCTGGCTATCACTCAGTGACACCAATCGTGCCGGAATTTTACTGGCACGCCCGCCTCCCAAATCGGGGTGGGCGAGGCTCACAGACCGGTATTCTCCATTGGCCTCGAGTGAGATCTTACGAGCCTCGGGCGGGCGAGGCGGTAAAATTCCGCCACGAGTCCCGCAAAGGAACTTTTTCTCTCCCCCCCCCCCGCCGACTGACTACCCCAAGCTGTGTTCAGTCACGGCGGAAAGCAGCAACCAAGCCACATATTTCAAGACAGGATCCAAACTCTCCTAAGGCAGTAGACACCTTGCCCGCTCTCTCTTCCCTGGCCTCTCCCCTGTACATGGGCCAGTCATAATGAAGAACAGGGAAGCTAATTGGCATTGAACGCGTGGGGCAGTAATGCAGAGAATTCTGTGAAGAGGTCACCTGCTATCCCAATCTTGTCAAAAACTATTTATTTACTCAAGTCTATTGGCTCCTATAAGGCAAACACGCAGGCGGAGCAAAATATTCCCTGTTAAATATTTACATGCTCATTAAAATTCAGCAGCGTAACAGATTACAGAATGAGCTGATTCACACTTGTAATTGTAACCAAAATATTTAAAATCTCCGTGGCGTATACTGAGTTGGGGGTGGCTACAGAGGGAGTAGCACATATCTAGGCAGCACACTGCACTTTGTTTTCAGCGTGTCTGGGGCCCCTCCTGAGCTACAAGCTGACCGGTTTACGTTTATGCAGTGCGGATCAATTATTCAAAAACCTTCACGTTTCATCTAGCCAGCCGTCTATTGCAAAGACTAATAAACACAGACGCCACGGGGAGCTATTCCGCAGGATCCAGTGATGTGCTCATTTACACTCCATTCAAGATACATTTGGCCCAAATGCCGATGCGATTTTTTTTTTAGGGCCTGCAAATTAATTATTCAAGACTTCACGATTCATTTGTTCCACCATAAATTCTGGAAACTGATGTGATAAGGCTCAAAATGAAAGCACCTCCCTGCAAATCACAAGGGGCTTTCGCAGTCGCACAGGGATCTACTTGTCAATTCAGTTCCCTGATCACACCTCTCGTGTACAAAATACTTGTCAGGTACCTGCACTGGATCAGGCTGAAGGCCCCCCCCCTCACAGCTGCTGATAAATTCAGGGGCCAGTGGTACACAACAACATCATACAAACTGTATTCAGGTTAATAGCCAGGTAGGCTTTTCACACAGAGGGTGGTGGAACTCGCTGCTGGGGGAGGTAGTGGAAGCAGATACGATAGTGACTTTTAAGGGGCGTCTTGACAAATACACGAATAGGATGGGAATACAGGGATATGGTCCCCGAAAGGGTAGGGGGTTTTAGTTCAGTCGGGCAGCATGGTCAGCGCAGGCTTGGGGGGGCCGAAGCTGTTCCTGTGCTGTAATTTTCTTTGTTCTTTGCAATGGTATGGCGGCACAGTGGTTAGCACTGCTGCCTCACAGCTCCAGGGACCTGGGTTCGAATCCCGGCTCGGGTCACTGTCCGTGTGGAGTTTGCACATTCTCCTCGTGTTTGCGTGGGTTTCCTCCGGGTGCTCCAGTTTCCTCCCACAGTCCAAAGATGTGTGGGTTAGGTTGATTGGACATGTTAAATTAACCCTTAGTGTCCCGGGATGTGATAGGTTACAGGGATTAGCAGGGTAACTAAGTGGAGATAGGGCCTGGGTGGGACTGTGGTCGGTGCAGACTTGATGGGCCGAATGGCCTCCTTCTGCACTGTAGGATTTCTATGATGCAATGGTAGTAATCCCAGATAAACAAGTCAACGAAAGGAGGACTGATGGTTTTAATAGTTCCCACTGTCCGGGGGAGGAGGGGTGGCATGGTTAAGAACAGTACAGCACAGGAAACAGGCCCTTCGGCCCTCCAAGCCTGTGCCGCTCCTTGGTCCAACTAGACCAATCGTTTGTATCCCTCCATTCCCAGGCTGCTCATGTGACTATCCAGGTAAGTCTTAAACGATGTCAGCGTGCCTGCCTCCACCACCCTACTTGGCAGCGCATTCCAGGCCCCCACCACCCTCTGTGTAAAAAACATCCCTCTGATATCTGAGTTATACTTCGTCCCTCTCACCTTGAGCCCGTGACCCCTCGTGATCGTCACCTCCGACCTGGGAAAAAGCTTCCCACTGTTCACCCTATCTATCCCCTTCATAATCTTGTACACCTCTATTAGATCTCCCCTCATTCTCCGTCTTTCCAGGGAGAACAACCCCAGTTTACCCAATCTCTCCTCATAGCTAAGACCCTCCATACCAGGCAACATCCTGGTAAACCTTCTCTGCACTCTCTCTAACGCCTCCACGTCCTTCTGGTAGTGCGGCGACCAGAACTGGGCGCAGTACTCCAAATGTGGCCTAACCAGCGTTCTATACAGCTACATCATCAGACTCCAGCTTTTATACTCTATACCCCGTCCTATAAAGGCAAGCATACCATATGCCTTCTTCACCACCTTCTCCACCTGTGTTGCCACCTTCAAGGATTTGTGGACTTGCACACCTAGGTCCCTCTGTGTTTCTATACTCCTGATGACTCTGCCATTTATTGTATAACTCCTCCCTACATTATTTCTTCCAAAATGCATCACTTCGCATTTATCCGGATTAAACTCCATCTGCCACCTCTCCGCCCAATTTTCCAGCCTATCTATATCCTGCTGTATTGCCTGACAATGCTCATTGCTATCCGCAAGTCCAGCCATCTTCGTGTCATCCGCAAACTTGCTGATTACACCAGTTACACCTTCTTCCAAATCATTTATATACATCACAAATAGCAGGTTAAGCACTTACTGCACAGCTGACAATGTGGCATTCTGTTCATTCTAGCAGGTGGTGGCACAGGTGGTAGTGCTCCTACCTCAGAGTCAGAAGACTGTGGGTTCAAGCACCACCCCCAACCGCCACCCACTACCCAATCCAGAAACATTAAGGTTATGAAAATCCTGAAGTTTTTAGTGACACATAACGTGTGATGCATCTTTCTGATCTGATGTGCCTGAAGGTACAAAGTGCTGACTGAACAATTTTTAGCTTGTTCATTAAAACTGAATGAAAGTAACTGAACCAAAGTCGCAAGGCTGCAGGAAGAGAGCGGGCGATTGGGTCGGTTTATGGAGAGTCAGCATGAACTTAACGGGCCAAAGGGCCTCCTGTGTCAGAATGATTCCGATTCTATGAGGCGGGGCGAGCACAGAAACTAGGCAGGTACTGAGGTGGTCATATCAACCTCTTGGAGTTCTCTCAGATTCCCATGGTGCTATTTATGCAAGAACAACAACAACTTGTATTTATATAGCTGCTTTAATGCATCAAAACATCCCAAAACGCTTCAAAGAGACATTAGCAAACAAAATTTGACACCGAGCCACATGGAGTTGATGGCCAAATCTTAATCAACGAGGTGGATTTTAAGGGGTCATAAAGGAAGAGAGAGGCAAGAGGAGTTTTAGAGCGGGAATTCCAGGGCTCAGAGCCTCAGGCAACTGAAGGTAGAACAGTGGAGCAATTAAAATCGGGGATGCTGTGGAGGCCTGAATTGGGTGATCGTAGATATCTGGGAAGGTTGTGGGGTTGGAGGGGGTTACAGATAGGGTGCGGCAAGGCCACAGAGAAGGATTCTCAAATCAAGGCGTTGCTTGACTCTGAACCAATGTAGGTCAGTGAGCAGAGGGGTGATGGGTAAACAGGACTTAGGGCAGCAGAGCTTTGTATGACCTCAAGTTTAGAGAGAGTGCAGAGATGGGAGGATGGCTTGGAATGTGCTACTTCTGGAACTGACAATACTAACACAGGCTGGGATGAGAGTTGCCCCAGTAGACGAGTTGAGGCAAGCACAGAGTCAGGCAGAGTTACAGTCAGAGAAATAGGCAGTCTTAGCGATAATGCAAATATACGGTCAGAAGATCATCTTGGGATCAAACATGACACCAAGGTTGCTGTTACAAATCAGGTTGGATACTTCAAGATTTTCTAATGTAGCTTGCCTGACCGGTAACGTGAATTTGGCAGGGGTGAGCATGAAAGGTTTCACTCCAGGTGTGATTCAAATAAGAGCATGAGGAGCTCTTATCAAAAACAAAGTTTAATTAAGGATATTGTTGGCATGTATAGTAAGACAATTAGCAATTTAACAATTACAATCAAGAAACACAACAACCATGATAACTCTTAAGGAAATATCTCTAATGTGTTCCAATCAAAGCTAACATCCAATACACAAAACCCTCCAAATGAACACAATACGGCCCACTTGTTACAGGAATCCTGCCTCCTGGGTCGAATGCTGAAAATCCTTTGCGAAGAGACTCAGAAGAGGTTGTAGTCGAACCTGTTTCCCAAAACACGGCTTCTTAAAGAGAAGAACAGGGAAAGAGAGAGACTGCTTCTTAGCTTGCTGCTAAAACTACTTCCAACAACACACACCCCAAAACAAAACTGAAAGCCCAAAGGAAAAAATCCTTCTCACCTGACTGCCATAGCTTAGCTCCACCCCCAATGACATCACTGAAGCTGTAAACTGCATGATTTTTAAAAAAACCTTTCTTAAAGGTACACTCACATGACAGTTGCAAACAGACTAGTTGAGTCTTGGACAGTTACTACGGAAAGGGTTGGAGTCAGTGGAGTGATGGGGACCAAGAACAAAATGGTTTTGGTCTTTCCAATAGCTAGCTGGAAGAAATTTCTGCTCAACCAGTACTGGATATCAGACAAACAGTCTGACAATTTACAGACAGTGGGAGAGAAATATTGGCCAGAACATTGGTGGGGGGCTGGGGACTCACAATTTGTCTTCAAATCACGCCATAGCTACATGTCCATTGGATTCACCAAAATCAGCAAGACAACACTTTGGTTCATTGACTCAACTCAAGGATAGAGCCTCCAAAATTGCACTGGTCACACTAGAGTAGATGCTCAAGTCTCTGGAGCAGGTCTTAAACACCAACCACACTGACTCTTGAGGCACAAAGGCTAAAAGCTGACCCAAATTGTGTTGGGGCATTTAGAGGTTTATCAATAGACATTACACCAAAGCTACTGTGTTTTAATGTAACTGGTAGCTCCAAACATTAGGTTAGGACATGGCCAAGGTGTCACGTATCCACGTGCTGGGATGGTATTTGTGACATGATGCTGTAACAAGAGAGAGATTTTCATTCAACGGTCAAGTGACTCCTGCTGCAATTTATTTATTTCAAGATGCCCAGACCCGTATCTGCAAACCTGTCGACTTGGATCAATAGAAAATATATTCTTTTCTTTTGATGACAGGTTGGCTCTTTATCCAATTGAGTTTAGGAGAATGAGAGGTGATCCTATTTTAACACACAAGATCCTGAGGTGAACTGACAGGGTGAATACTGTAAGGATGTTTCCCCTCGTGGGAGGGACTACAGCTGGGGGAAACAGTTTAAAAATAAGGGGTCTCCCATTTAAGAGGATTGTTAAGTCTGTGGAAGTCAGAGACCAGCGAAGGCTGGGTCATTGACTATTTTTAAGACCAAGTTGGATGGAACAACAAGGGAGTCAAAGGGTACAGGGATAGACAGGAAAGTCGAGTTGAGGACACAAACAGATCAGCAATAATCTTATCGAAGGCTCAAAGAACTCAATGGCCTCCTCTGAAATTTGTATGTTTGTTTGTTCATATGTAAATATGAGCATAGGTGAGGGCAACTCACAACGAGCTGTGGAATTTGCATGTCATTGTTTAAGGATGGCCAACACCCAAAGACTATGGAGTTTCTAGACTGCCAGTGTCAATGTTTCATAATTGACAAATGGATCAAAACTCAATGCCCCCTATCAACTTCCCATTACATTACGACGGTCTCCACCATCCAAACCAGACTGGGTGGGCCTCAGAAGTGTTAACCCAATGGTCATCCGATCAAAACAAGACTGGAGATAATGGCAGAATTTTCCCATTCCATCCGCCACGGGAATCGTACTGGGCGGGACAGGACCATGCAAAAGCCCATTGACCTCGGGCGGGATTTTCCGGTCTTGGGGCGAGCACGGCGAGAAAATCCCACCCAAAGAGTTTTATCTGAAGACTGAGAGAGACCGGCGCAAACTGCAGAAGAACTCTGGCAAAATATCAGCTGCAGAGAAAGGCTGTGCCATTTTTGCCTTTTAATACCCATCGGTGGTTAGCCAGTTTGAGAACAGGACTCAAACTAGCTGCAAGTCATCAAGCAGCTGAAGTATTAAACCTGTTCCAGTTTCAAAGTTCAGCTGAGAACCAACCTCCTCGGTATTTGACTAAAAGTAACCTTGCAATCTGCTGCGAACCCTTTTCTTTAGAAAATCCTCACTTTAACTTGAAACCATCAAATCCATTGAACAAACCATAAGCCTGTCATTTGGGAGACCAGAAATTGTATATCAGAGACTAAATTAACTGTAATCTGTAAAATTGCACAACCTTTATCTGTATTCAATGTGTGTGTGTGTGTGTGTGTGTCTGAGAGAGACTATTATGTTTATTTGGGGTAAGTGTGAGAATATAAATAACCTTGTTTTAAACTCACAAAAGCACGCTGCTGAATTATTTAATTGTAATACACAGTCCAAGGGTAAGAAAAGTCTTCTTTCCATATAAAACACATTGATTGTGGGCGGTCAGAGAAGATACATACTGTCGGTGACAATCTAGTCATGATTTTAAACACCTCTATTACACCTGCTTTTAACCGTCCCTGATCCAAGGAGTACGATCCCAACTTTGATAGTCTCTCCACCTAACTCCCTCATCTCTGACAATATTCTAGTAAATGACTCCTGCACTCTCTCCAAAACCTTGATGCACTTCCTAAAATCTAGTGCCAAGAATTGGATACAATTCCACAGGTGTTGGGTGGAGACATGAGCTACCTCTCACAGTAGATCTTACCGGGCAACTCAATGGGATGTGCATCATGGTCTGGGACTCATGGCCACAATCACACCTTAGTTCAGTTTTGCAGCCTTCTCAGGCCTGAGTCAGAAGGTTGCAGGATTAATCCCCTTTCTACGATTCAAGCATTTAAATGTAGTCTGAAGTACACTGCAGTGTCAGACAGAGGAACTGCTGCCTTGTCCTTGGGTGGTGACAGGATCTGCAAAAGATCCCTCGGCATCATTTGGAAAACAACAGCATTGCATCTACCAATCAAAGCCTACTTGCCAACCAATCAATACGCTCTACTCTTGCATTATAAATTGCTGTTTCCTTTGAAATGTAGTATTCCAACATCTGTCCTGACGAGTTAATAGTTATGTGGCCCCCGAGCAAAATGGATTAGGATAGGTATGGCTAGCACAGACAGGATGGGCCGAAGGGCCTCTTTTTGAGCTGTAAAACTTTGTGATTCAATGGGTGCAAGATGAAAAGCTTCGACAGTGTCTCCCCTTTTTCATCAGATCCCAAGTTCTGTAGATTACTCCCAGGCGACTAGTAATAATCTTGATGATGATTAATTAATTTCTCCACCTTAAAAAGCTTTGGCTGCAGGGCAAAGTTCCCTCTTTTTAAAATAAAAAATCCAGATAATCTGGAGGAAGACTTAATGGCTCCCAGCCTGTTTAACCCTTTAAAGGAAGAAAGACTTTTGATTGCATAGTGCCTTCCATGACCTCTTGATGTTCCGAATTATTTTACAGCCAATTCAATACGCCTGCAGTGTGGTCACTTTTGTAATATAGGATTTGGGGTCGCCTGGGCACAGTAAGATCCCACACAGCGACGTGACAATGACCAGACAATCTGTTTGTTGTATTGGTCCAAGAGTAAATGTTTTGAATGTAAAATCTTTTTTGCCTGTCAGCTAATGATGATCTGTTAAGGCCCAGCCCTAGAAATGCCACCACCTGGTGTCCATTTCCCGCTGCCTGATCCCATTCCCAGGCCCCCAACTTCATAAACTTCACGTCTCTTTGTCCCTTGCAAGAAGTCACTCTGTCAGTGAGCAGGAAGGGTTACTTTATCATTCCACACCAATATACTCACCCGGAGGTGGAGCAAGTCATTTACCGACTCTGCAACAGTTATTGAATTAAAAGAGTTTGCATACCTCAATAACAGAAAGAGGATAATCGAACAACAACGCCAAGATTATTCAGCTGTCCTTCATATCATGCCGACAGCCAGTGGCAAAACATCTGTAACCTATTATCAGCACAGCGACGCATCTGTTCAACGGCCCACAAAATCTCCCCGTGTTGATTCAATCCTCTGCAACTGTTTTCTTGTTTGCACACGACTCCAAGTTGTGGAGGTTTAATAAGTTTCCTTCACTTCATAATCCTCTCTCCATGCTCTCTGGGGGGGGGGGTGGTTTTAAGTCATAACCTACTCCCAGCCGGCAACTATGAAGGCAGTTCGCTCAGAGCCCGATGTCCAAATGCCACCTTCATACCGAGTGCTCACAACCATTTCCTGAAACCACCCTCCAATTCACCAACTCTTCCAGTCAGGGGAGGCAGCTTCGACAATGAGTGAACCGGGTTGGAAAACGTCAACATAGCTCAGGCGTGAGCTGGGAGAGTTGAGTACGCAATGGTTTCAGCGGCTGGAATGAAGGCTTCCCAGTCAACAAGACATGGACTGCTTGTCACAGCATACCATTGAGAAATCAAGGTGAAGGAGCCAGGCCCAGGTTGCAGGACAGCAACAGGCTTCAAAAGGTTTGTTCTGAAATTAGCAGTGACTCAGAGATGCCAGCTGTGGTTTTTAAAAGCCTCAAGATCACAAAATGAGAAAGAGACTAGGAGAGGAAAGGAGTTCTGCCAATTCTGAGGTCCCAGCAAAGAAGGAGTTAAAAGTATGAGACTGGCTGATGAGTCACATGTTTGGAACAGTGGGCGGTGACGATCGTTCTGGAATTTGTAACTTTAAGTCAACAAGGTGAAAGGAAGTAAAGTGGGAGGAGACTCAAATACAGCACAAATATTGGCAAATATTGACTTGTTAGGCTGAGTGGCCTGTTTGTGTGCTGTAAATCCTTCACCATTCAGGGAATAAGGAAGTTAAGAGGAGCACGGCTGATGGTGGTACAGCTTAAAACAGAGCGAGGCAAGGTGAGGTTGCTCTATGAACATGAAGAGGGAGGTGAAGATGGAGGTTACAAATCAAAGTTAATCCCTGTACTGTGTCGGGGAGTACAAGGAGCTTGAAAAGGAAAAAAAGACTTGAACTTACGTAGTTTCGTTCGCATTCTCTGGCTGTCCCAAAGTGTGTTGGAGCCAATTATGTACTGTTGCTGTGTATCATAGGATCATAGAATCCCGACAGTGCAGAAGGGGGCCATTCGGCCCATCGGGCCTGCACTGCCAGAAATCCCACCCAGGCCCTATCCCCGTAACCCCACATATTTACCCTGCCAATCCCCCTGATACTAAGGGAAAATTTAGCGTGGCCAATCCACCTAACCTGCACATCTTTGGACTGTGGGAGGAAACCGGAGCATCCGGAGGAAACCCACACAGACACGGGGAGAACTCCGCACAGTCACCCGAGGCTGGAATTGGCCTTGGGTCACTGTGCCACCACCCCTTGTAACCACTATTGTAAACGTAGCAGCAAATGTCTGCGTAGCGAGTTCCCCCACATGTAGCAATGTGATAATGAGCCAATAATTTAAGCGTAATGTTGACTAAGGGATAAATATTGACCAATAGACCAGGGATAACACCCCTATTCTTATTCAAAATAGCAGCACGGGATCTTTCACATCCACCTTAAGAGGGTAGACAGAGGCTTGATTTAACCCCTCATCCGAAAGACAGCGTCACCGGTAATGCAGCACTCTCTCAGTACTGCACTCGAACGTCAGACCAGATTTTTGTGCTCAAAAATGGGACGGGACTTACTTGAACCCACAACCCTCTATCTCAGGAGGCAGGAGGAGCGATCCATTGAGCCGTGGCCTTCCTCAATCTGCGGGAAGCACTATCTAACTCTTGTGATGGAGTTGGACTTCATAAATTGTTAAGATGTGTTGAAGAACAAGAATTTTGTTCTCTTCTCCATGGTGGCACAGTGGTTAGCACTGCTGCCTCACAGTGCCAGGGATCTGTGTTCAATTCCGGCCTTGGGTCACTGTCTGTGTGGAGTTTGCACGTTCTCCCCGTGGCTGCGTGGATTTCCTCCCACAGTCCAAAGATGCGCGGGTTAGGTTGGTTGACCATGCTAAATTGACCCTAGTGTCAGCGGATTAGCAGGGTAAAAATATGGGGTTATGGGAATATGGCTTGGGTGGGATTGTGGTCGGTGCAGGCCCAATGGGCTGAATAGCCTCCTTCTGCACTACAGGGATTCTATGATTCTACGAGAATAAACACTATATGGGAAGATTCCCACATGTTTGCTGGGTCAGACAGGCAGACGTAGCACTCGATTCAGTTGACTGTCTTACACTCAGCATTAGTAATCAGGTAATTATTACAACTGACAAGGGACTTTATATTTAAATATTATGCTTTATTCAAATACTGGATACAACAGGGAAGAATGCCAATTTGAATTTAAAATTGTGCTTGGATCAGTCTACAGTTTTATCACTTGTATGTCGAATGTTGGTCTTCCTCATTGCTTTTTATTTGGATTTTACCATGACCGGTGCTGCACTTGTGAGAAAGAACTCCAGCATTAGGAGTTCTTACCGCTTTGATTCCTGAGTGTAAGACATAGACAGAAGACAGGAGATTTGCTCCAGCCTCACGGTACGTCATCTTAAACTGCCTCAAGCAGTGAGCGCTTGTTTACAGCCACCTTGTTGCTACTTTTTACCTCTCATTCCTTTCCGCATAAATCACTGTCACCTCACTCTGCTGTTGCAACAGACCCAGCCTATTATCATGAGTCATCCAAGCGCGCAAATCTGCCCAATTCCGACTCTGGCATGGAAGGGGTTAACTTGAGAGCGTGCAAGTGAAACTCAACTTGACTGACCCCACAGACCTTCCAAGGTTGCTTCTCTAATTCTGGTCTCATGTGGATTCCCATTCATAATTACTCCACCATTGGCAGCCATGCCTTTGTTCGCCTCGACCCCCCAAGCTCTGGGGTTCCCCTCTCTCTGCCTCTCTAACTCTCTTTCCCCATTTAGGACACCCCCTCAAACCTACCTCTTTGATCAAGCTTTTGGCCATCTGACCTAATATCTCCTTGTGTGGCTCAGTGACGTGTCTTAATTAATGCTCCTTTCTTCGGTCGTTTCATTACGTTAAAAGGCACTATGTAATTTATTGTTGTTGCTAATTGGTTATAAAACAACTTTGCAGTGGCGGTGACTACTGTTGCAAGGTTGAGGTGTGAAGTTGGAAAAAATCGTAAAAATGCTTGGGGGGGAAAAAAACATTGTGTGGTCCCTTTAAAAGCTGGTGTTTTGCTTCTTGGAGGTTTAAAATGCAAAGTACATACAGAGTCCAAACTGAAACATTTGTATTGAAAAGTCAAGCAGGAGTTGTGACAAGACAACCTGTTTTTAGAATTTAGCCCAATCAATTTGAAGCAGGCACTCAGCTACCAGGAACCTGTGGAATTTGAATCTGACGGTGTTGACAACATCAGACCAATCCTAGTGTAGGAAAATTGATAGGTCATCACAGGTATAAAAGCGAGTGCAGGGGGGAAAATAGGAAAGCAACTGAAGGAACTGCCACCTCTCAGGCCTCGAGAGGGAATGGGCAGCTCTGAACTCTGCCAGCTTCAGATATCTCTTAAGAGAACGTACCATCTAACTAGTGAAAGGTACCAAATAAAAAATAACTTACAGACAGAGAATCAACAGAAAAACTCCAAAAGTTTCTGAAAGCCACAAAACCTGGTTGTATATTTTTTGAGAGTGACTGAATTCTATTGGGTTTTTTTTGTTAATGAATGGATATTGTATTTATTTGAATAGCATTCCATTAGAATCTTATTTTATTCGGTATGTTACTTGTTTAGTTAAAGCTCCCCGTTCGATAAATAAATAAATTGTTACGTGTTCATTTTAAAGTGAGTGGCAGGTATGTCTGTTAGTTAAGCACTAAAAGTTGCTGAAGAACAGTTCATACCTTCCCACACACTTTTAACAGATTACGAGGCGAGGTATTCCTCTTCTGGGGGAGTCGGAGTTACTTCTCAAAAGGGAGATCAACATCCGCGTCATAACACTACTTAAACTCCATTTTGCAGACGGATTCATTTTTGTCGCTGGATTTAACTGTCTGCCTAACTGGAACACGGATACTGAGAAACTCCTTAAAATTGCCACACGGCAATCCGATCAAAACTCCCTTTCTTCAGTTGCTTTGAAGAGCAGGGACTGTTGTGGTGTAGAGAAACACGACAACCAATGTGCGCATAGCAAGATCCCGGAAACACACGTCCAGTTAATCCCGGTGTAGTGAACGTTTCACCAGGGCAATTTCCCCGTCCTCTCCCAAATGAGCTTAGCAAACATGTGGACAGATCGCAAGCCAAGGTTTAACATCTCATTTGAAATCTCCACCATTCTGAGCTAATAGAGAGTCATTCAAATCTGTATTATGAATGAAACGTTCCAATATAAATTATGAAAATTGAACAAACTTATTCTGTTCCTAATTGGCCAGTTAAGGGTCTCAATAGGCCTTGGGGCAGGCAGGCTGACTGATGTCTTACTCACCCTCTGTATTTTGGGGGGCAGTTTGGGGAAGTGGGGGCAGGCAGTGGACTAGCCACCCATGCTATTTTATGAGCGCCCCCACCTCAAACACACCCGGCAAAGTGAGGGGGGGGGGGGGCTAAAGTTTCCCCCCATATTTAAAAAAAAAACAAATCATTGGCTATAAAGCACTTTGGTAGAACATAGAACAGTACAGCACAGAACAGGCCCTTCGGCCCACGATGTTGTGCCGAGCTTTATCTGAAACCAAGATCAAGCTATCCCACTCCCTATCATCCTGGTGTGCTCCATGTGCCTATCCAATAACCGCTTAAATGTTTCTAAAGTGTCTGACTCCACTATCACTGCAGGCAGTCCATTCCACACCCCAACCACTCTCTGCGTAAAGAACCTACCTCTGATATCCGTCCTGTATCTCCCACCACGAACCCTATAGTTATGCCCCCTTGTAATAGCTCCATCCACCCGAGGAAATAGTCTTTGAACGTTCACTCTATCTATCCCCTTCATCATTTTATACACCTCTATTAAGTCTCCCCTCAGCCTCCTCCGCTCCAGAGAGAACAGCCCTAGCTCCCTCAACCTTTCCTTATATGACCTACCCTCCAAACCAGGCAGCATCCTGGTAAATCTCCTCTGCACTCCTTCCAGCGCTTCCACATCCTTCCTATAGTGAGGTGACCAGAACTGCACACAATATTCCAAATGTGGTCTCACCAAGGTCCTGTACAGTTGCAGCATAACCCCACGGCTCTTAAACTCCAACCCCCTGTTAATAAAAGCTAACACACTATAGGCCTTCTTCACAGCTCTATCCTAGGTCCTAGGAACATGAAAGGCACCATGCAAGTCCAAATCTTTCTTTCAATGTTGACCCCAAAGTCAGCAGCTACACATCTCAACCAGACCTCCCACAAGAAATGCTAAGGTAGTGCAATACTGAGGGAATGCTGCATCATTTGGAGGTGGTCATGATGTGGAGATGCCGGCGTTGGACTGGGGTAAACACAGTAAGAAGTTTAACAACACCAGGTTAAAGTCCAACAGGTTTATTTGGTAGCAAATGCCACTAGCTTTCGGAACAGGCTGTCCCTTCGTCAGGTGGAGTGGAGAAAGACTGCATTCCAATCATTATTCTGTAAATTGAGTTTGTGCCTCTGTATGCCCTGTTTGTGAGCATTTCTCCACTCCACCTGACGAAGGGACAGCCTGTTCCGAAAGCTAGATGCATTTGCTACCAAATAAACCTGTTGGACTTTAACCTGGTGTTGTTAAACTTCTTACTGTCTTTGGAGGTGCTCAGAGAAACATCAGAGCAGGGAGAGATACAAAAATGTCCAGAGGGGCAATATTTTCCACACAGAGGATGGTGAGTGTCTGGAACAAGCTGCCAGAGGTAGTAGTAAAGGCGGGAACAATTTTGTCTTTTAAAAAGCATTTAGACAGTTACATGGGTAAAATGGATATAGAAGGATACGGGCCAAACGCGGGCAATTGGGACTAGCTTAGTGGTGTTGTAAACCCCTATGACTCTATGACTTTTGTAGCCATGTTGGGGTCATGTTCTAATAATTTCCAGGGATGTTAAAGATCCCACATCACCACCCTGGGAAGAGCAGGGAGTTACAAAGAACAAAGAACAGTACAGCACAGGAACAGGCCCTTCAGCCCTCCAAACCTGCACCAATCACGTTGTCCTAACCGCTTATATCTCCCTATTCCCCATTTGTAGATATGCCTATCAAGATAAGTCTTAAATGTCACTATCATATCTGCCTCAACTACCTGACTTGGCAGTGTATTCCAGGCCTCCACCACCCTCTGTGTAAAAAACTTCCTCCGCACACCTCCACTGAACCTTTCCCCCCTTACCTTGAACTTGTGCCCCCTTGTAATTGTCATTTCTGCCCTGGGAAAAAGCTTCCAACTGTTCACTCTATCTATGCCAGTCATAATTTTATAAACTTTTCTCAGGTCGCCCCCTCAGCCTCCGTCTTTCCAGGGAGAACGGTCCCAGTCGGCTCAATCTTGTCCAAGTCTTGGCTAACTTGCCTCCCTCGACCAAGATCAGCAAAAAGCAGATGGGCCTCGATACCCTGGCATTCAAACACTGGCGGTGGGAGAACGACACGGAACAGAAAATCCAGACTATTAAATGATTATATTTCTTACTGTACACATAACAGCGGCTGTGTCTGCCAAACCAACAGTCACTGCCCAGCAAGGTCACGCATTGGATGGGAAAGCACTTTGAGACAAGACTGTGTAAAAGTATCTGTTTCTTGTTCTTTCGTTGTGGAACTCAGCTGGCTTCAGATCTGCAATAAATGGTGGTGTGTTAAGTCGGAACAAAAAGATGTTTGCAAAGCAAGGAAGATAATGGTGTTTTCTCACTACAGGAGAGTAATTCATTGATTCACTGACCTCCTGGGTTCAGGAGGGAGGTTGGTGCTGAGGAATAAAGTATTTTCCTGTGCTTCTCCACGCTTGTCCAAGGAAGGGTGTGCTGGCCTTGGAAAGGATCCAGAGGAGGTTCACAAGAATGATCCCTGGAATGAAGAGCTTGTCGTATGGGGAACGATTGAGGACTCTGGGTCTGTACTTGTTGGAGTTTAGAAGGATGAGGGGGGATCTTATTGAAACTTACAGGATACTCCGAGGCCTGGATAGAGTGGACATGGAGAGCATGTTTCCCCTAGTAGGAAAAACCACAACCAGATGCACAACCTCAGACTAAAGGGACGATCCTTTAAAGTACAGATGAGGAGGAATTTCTTCAGCCAGAGAGTGGTGAATCTGTGGAACTCTTTGCCGCAGAAGGCTGTGGACGCCAGGTCATTGAATGTCTTTAAGACAGAGGTGGATATGTTCTTGATTAATAAGGGGATCAGGGGTTATGGGGAAAAGGCAGGAGAATGGGGATGAGAAAAATATCAGCCATGATTGAATGGCGGAGCAGACTCGATGGGCCGAGTGGCCTAATTCTGCTCCTATGTCTTACGGGTCTTACGATTTCACTTGTGATTTCCAGCATTTGAAAGGTTTGTTTTATTCAAATATTTGGAGTTCAGGAGGGAAATTCTCTGCATGTTTAACTTTCCGGTGTTCAATCACAAGCTCTGGGTGGAATTATGTAAACTCTGCAACTTGGAAGTGAATCAGGAGTGTTGGCTACATTTTGGACAACCACTCCCAGGTCAGGCACAGTTAAACACAGCAAAGGCCGTCTCGGCTTTGGTAAAAGAAAATGGGCTTTTTTTTAAAAGCGAAGATTGGGCATTTCACCTCAGCTTTCCTGTCCCCTCCCCATCCCCTATATTTCCACATACACACACCTTCTTCCCCCCACCCCGCTCCCTCACAATTTCTCCAATCTGGCAAAGGAACTGCAGCAAGAGGGAGACACGTTATAGAATGGCAGAGCTGGCAAAAGGTAAATAACAGCCAGTCTGCTTTTCGTGTGAGCCTGAGAGTCTGAACAGTTCACGCAGAGGGCAACATTCACAGGCTGAACATCACAAGACTTTCCATCACTTTTTATATCCCAGGGTCTGTCAAAGCGCTGAGTGATGTGACAGAGTCCAGGGACCTCTGAACAGGAATGTGCTTACACAAAGTACATTGATCATCCCATATTACCCTTAACCCTCACCCTGGTTTCTTCACTGCGCTGTGTGTTTACACTCTGCTAGCAAGAGGAAAAATGTGACTGCTGATCTGACTGATCTCAGCTTTCAGTAACTGGAAACAGATTTAGACAATCACTTTGCAAAAGATCAGATGTAGGGAAATTTGGAAGCAAAGCTTCTTCGATTGGACGCATTCTCCTCATGAAATGAAGAGAATCGCAGAATCCCTCCAGTGCAGAAGGAGGCCATTTGGCCCATCAAGTCTGCACCAACCGCAATTCCACCCTATTCCCGTAACCCCACATGTTTACCCTGCTAATCCCCCTGACGCTGGGGTCAATTTACCTTGGCCAATCAACCTAACCGGCACATCTTTGGACTGTGGGAGGAAACCGGAGGAAACCCACGCAGACACGGGGAGAATGTGCAAACTCCAGACAGACAGTGACCTGTGGCCGGAATCGAACTCAGGTCCCTGGCACTGTGAGGCAGCAGTGCTAACCACTGTGCCACCGTGCCACCCAAAGGCAGAAATACCAAAGGTTTTGGTGGTGGTGGGTGGGGAGGGACAGAGGCTAATGAAAGAAATTAGCCAGAATTTATGCTCACATTCAACAGAAGCAGGATAATAACAGCTCAGTGTGAACACTTGCCAGGTGAAACTCTGAGCCAGACAGAATTCCAAGGCCCAAGGTCTGATCCCCACTCAGTGTCGACCTCAGATAGAGTGCCAGTAAGAGATGCAAGGATTCACCCCAGAACAAACCTGCTTCAGGTATTCCTTGGAAGAGTTACACATTATTCAGTGACATGAGTTGGATAGGGACCATCAATGGAAGCCGGCTGAAGACTTTGTGAGATGACTCCCAGAGTTGAACAGCTCACCAACACTTATTGGACGGAATTCTCCGGCCATTCATGCCCCGCTGCCAGCGAGAGCGGAGAATTTGGCGCTCAGCATCTTACCCAGGCCCACCTCCTGCCTTATACCCGCAACCCCACGCATTTAACCCACTAATCCCCCAACCTACACATTTTTGGATACTAAGGATCAATTCAGCGTGGCCAATCCACCTAAACTACACATCTTTGGACTGTGGCAAGAAACTGGAGCACACAGAGGAAACCGAAGCAGACATGGGGAGAATGTTCCAACTCTGCACAGTCACCTAAGGCTGGAATCGAACCCAGGTACCTTACACTGTGAGACACTGTGTCACTGTGCCACCTGCCTGCCGCTGTCTGGTTACTTGTAGAAATGGGGAATTTCTGAACATGGTTTTGTTTTCTTTGCGCGTGTTGCATTTCATTTTACAGTGCATCATTGTTCCCCAGTGAAGTGATATTTTTATATTCACTCATAGAATTGTACAGTGCAAAAGAGGCCCTTCGGCCCATCGAGTTTGTCTGACACGTTAGAAACACCTGAACTCCCACCTAATCCCATCTACCAGCACTTGGCCCATAGCCCTGAATGTTATGATGTGCCAAGTGCTCATCCAGATACTTTTTAAAAGATGTGAGGCAACCCGCCTCAACCACTCACCCAGGCAGCGCATTCTAGACTATCACCACCCTCTGGGTAATAAAGTTTTTCCTCACATCCCCTCCCCTTGAACCCATGTCCCCTCGTGACTGACCCCTCAACTAAGGGGAATAGTTGCTCCCTATCCACTCTGTCCACGTCCCTCACAATCTTGTACACCTCAATCAGGTCGCCCTCAGTCTTCTCTGCTCCAATCATAGGATGTGGGTGTCACTGGTGAGGTCAGCATTTATTGTCCATCCCTAATTGCCCTCGAGAAGGTGGTGGTGAGCTGCCTTTTTGAACCACCGCTGTCTGTGTGATGTAGGTGTAACCATTGTACTGTTAAGGAGGGCGTTCCAGGATTTTGACCCAGTGACAGTGAAGGAACAGCCATATATTTGCAAGTCATAATGGTGAGTGATTTGGAGGAGAACTTGCAGGTGGTGGTGTTCCCATGTGTCTGCTGCCCACATCCTTCTGGATAGTAGCGATTGCGGGTTTGGAAAGGAGTCTTGGCAAGTTGCTGCAATCCAGCTGGTCAAGGGTGCACACTGCTGCCACTGTGCATAGGTGGTGGAGGGATTGAATGTTGAAGGTGATGGATGGGATGCCAAAAAAGCCGGTTGCTTTATCCTAGATAGTGTTAAGTTTCTTGAGTGTTGTACGTACCAGGCAAGGGGAGAGTATTCCATCGCACTCCTGACTTGTGCTTTGTAGATGGAGGACAGACTATGGGAAGTCAGGAGGTGAGTTATGCGCTGCAGAATTTGCAGCCTCTGACCTGCTCTTGCAGCCTCAGTGATTGGTCCAGTTTAGTTTCTTGCCAATGCTAATCTTCAGGATGTTGATAATGGAGGATTCAGTGATGCTAATGCCGTTGAATGGTCGGGGGAGATGATTAGATTCTCTGTTGTGGATGGAGATGGTCATTGTCTCCACTTGTGTTGCAGGAATAAGTTTTGCCACTTATCAGCCCAAGTCTGAATATTATCTCGATCTTGCTGCTTTTGGACACGGACTGCTTCAGAATCGGAGGAGTTGCTACTGTCCAGTCATCAATGATCATCTCCACTTCTGACCTTAGATGAAGCAGCTGAAGATGGCTGGGCCTAGGACAGTACCCTGAGGTAGCGATGTTCTTGAACTGCAATAATTGACCTCAAATAGCCACAATCACATATGCTAGGTATGACTCCAACCAATGGAGAGTTTTCTCTGTTTCCCATTGACTTCAGTTTTGCCAAGGCTCCTTGATGCCACACTTGGTTGAATGCTGCCTTGATGTCAAGGGCAGTCACTCTCATCTCACCTCTGGAGTTCAACTCTTTTGTCCGTGTTTTGTACATGGTTGTAATGAGGTCAAGTTTGAGTTATCAACAGTCTGCACCCTTTCCACCTCTTAATTATACAAGCTTAATATACCCTGACACAAATAATCCAATGGTCTCTAAACATCACTCCCAAAGCCCACTCCCCATATACTCCAACACATCCAGAACACTGCTGCAAATACTCTGACCCATACCAGAGTCTGCTGAACATGCACTGGCATCAGCCTCCAATGCATTAAAGGCAAAAGCACATGCCTGTCTTCACATCCCTCCATTGTCTCACTCCACCTGATCCCCAGAATCTCCTCTTCCTCAAACTCTTTGCTTCTCTCCTTGTGTGCACTTTTCTAAACCAGAGGAAAGCTCCCTGGCTGCGTTTGTGGTGTCGCTACACATAGTGACCAGAGCAACACTTCCTCCCTTCTATCCTGGTTAAAAGGAAATGTTCACATTGGCAGGAGTGGGAGAGGGAAGGAGAGCGCACTTATATAAAACCAGCCGAGAGTAAATGACCTTTCAAAGGCCACAGTACATTGGATACTTCATGGTGTCAAAGAATCCTTCTGGTTTCAGATCCCCTGCACTTGCAACCTTTGCATATGAGAACCAACCCTCTCTGTCTCGGACGCTTGCCAAACAAGTGACAAATATCCGATTACCTCTTTTAAAGGTGTAGAACGTAGCAGGCAGAATCAATTCTACCCTTCCTTAAAGATGCACTATCACTCTCACATGAGCATTGCTTCAAAATAGACCACAGTACACAGACTCGTTTGGCCACGTTCCCACTTGAAATCCGAGATCAAGCAAGTATTGTTTCAAATTCCGTAACTGACTCTAAGCAGCGTTAATTTTACTAATCAGCTTGATGCAGCATCAAGCCATCCTCAACCATAGATGTAGGCCTTCAGTTTGAAATCATCAGTTGGGAGTCACACTTCAGGCACGGTCTTATATTGAGACATAACTTTAGCTAAAAGAAGCAAAGTCCATCCATCACCTAAGGTGTCAGGTCATATTCGAAGTGATTATCAAAGCATCATGGGATCTTGGGCTCTATACGTAGACATAGTGAATATAAAGGCAAGGAGGTTATGCTAAACCTTCATAAAACTCATTAGGCCATAGCTAGATAATTGCATCCATTTCTGGTCACCAAGAAGGATGTGAAGGATTTTGAGAGGGAGCAGAGGAGATTTATCAGAATGGTTGCAGGGAAGAGGGAATGCAGCTCCAAGGTTTGGTTGGAGAAGCTGGAGTTCTTCTCTTTGGAACAAAGGTGATTGAGGGAAGATTCGATAGAGGTTTACATAGAGTAGACAAAGAAATGCTGTTCCCATTACCTGATGATATAAGCACCAGGGGACACAGATTTAAGGTGTCAAGCAAGATATGCAGTGGGGATGGGGTTTTTTTAAATACAGCTAGTAATAATGATTTCATCCATGCAAGAGATAATAACTCTGAAACAAGAGGTGGAAATTTGCAATTTAATGTCAAATTTTTCTTTATACAAGGCGCTATAGGCAATCTCTTGAGGGAGCTCTTGAGGCATTGCTTTTTGGATGTATTTAGATGTGCACTTGAGATGCCAAGGCATACAAGGCTATGGACCGAGTGCTGGGGAATGGGATTAGAATAGTTAGATGGTTTGTCTTTGACTGGTGCAGGCATGATGGGCCAAAGGGTCTTTTTCTGTGCTGCAGACCTCCATGACTCTACGACCTCCAACTTGAAGACCTGCAGGGTCAACCATGTAAGGAATAAGGTCCATTAATGATGTGCGGGTCAGTCCAAAGATGTGCGGGTTAGGTTGATTGGCCAGGTTAAAAATTGTCCCTTAGAGTCCTGGGATGCGTAGGTTAGAGGGATTAGTGGGTAAAATATGTGGGGGGAGGGCCTGGGTGGGATTGTGGTCGGTGCAGACTCGATGGGCCGAATGGCCTCCTTCTGCACTGTAGGGTTTCTATGTTTCTATGTTTCTATGAGTCAATTTAGGGTCAAATGAAAGCACGTTTGGGTCATGGTGACTTTTTGCAGTTATGTAAACCGAAGAACAGAAAAGCAGCATCTCTCCCAATAATTCCTTCTGATGACAAAATCTAAACTTACCCCCAAGAACCTTTCAAATGTCAACAATCAGATAACCTTCCTAACGTTACATTATGACATTAAACAAGGTAATCAAGGGATATAGAGCTAAGCTCAGAAAATGAATTCGGCGGGTGGGGTGGGGCGGGGGGGGGGGTGTGGTGGAAACGGGCATGGAATCAATCAGGAAGTAACTGACCATGCTCAAGAGGGCTGAATGGCCTTTGTTTCTATAACATTTCACACCACTGTACAGCAGGAAGGCACATTACAGGTTTCATCACTGAGAGCAAACTACATGCTGAACGAAACAAAACTCCTTCATGTACTGGTTTGAGTTATAAAGAGAGGCTGGATAGACTGGGACTTTTTTCTCCGGAGCGTAGGAGGCTGAGGGGTGATCTTATAGAGGTCTATAAAATAATGAGGGGCACAGATCAGCTAGATAGTCAATATCTTTTCCCAAAGGTAGGGGAATCTAAAACTAGAGGGCATAGGTTTAAGGTGAGAGGGGAGAGATACAAAAGTGTCCAGAGGGGAATTTTTTCACAGAGGGTGGTGAGTGTCTGGAACAAGCTGCCAGAGGTAGTAGTAGAGGCGGGTACAATTTTGTCTTTTAAAAAGCATTTAGACAGTTACATGGGTAAGATGGGTATAGAGGGATATGGGCCAAATGCGGGCAATTGGGACTAGCTTCGGGATTTAAAAATAAAAGGGCGGCATGGACAAGTTGGGCCAAAGGGCCTGTTTCCATGCTGTAAACTTCTAAGACTCGATGACTTCAAGTCATCACTCACCCTGTCATACCGAAAGACAGAGGCACGTCAAGCATGCTGTCAATCATCGGCTAAAATCAAGAATAATCATTATCTTCTTTGTGGTAAAAGCCAATTATCTGCATTGCATTACTAATTTATTAATTGCGTGAATCGCAGGGGCAGAAGGAAGAAGAAAATGCGAAGGGAAAGGCTGCAATATATCCAACACCGAAGCAAGGATGACATTTTGGGACTTCTGCAAGCAATATTCTCCCCCTTCCCCTCAGGCCATCAGCGACTTTGTTTACAGGGTCACGAAGGCTGCCATGTTTGATATGGATCAAGCAGCTAATTGCAGAGTAACGTAGCATTCGGTTTGCGCCCACAAGGCATCTATACTAGCTCGGGTGCCACACACTGCGGGGAAACAGCACCATCTTCTTAACAGCTGTAGACATGGACTGAGCAAAAATAAAAGCTCCCTTCCACTCTAATAGCGTCTTCCGGCCGTTAATCCTTTTTGGCCAAATGTTTTTTTCTGTACCATCAGGATCAATAAAAACATGCCCACGGAGAAGGAGACCAAAAACACTTAGTGGGAATTGTTAATGCAAAACATGGCAACTCGACCAAGCCTGATAGTTCAGCAAGGAACATTCCTGAACAATCCATCACAGTTGATCAAATCACAAGGCCCAAAATAGCAACACCTTAATGTGAGCCTAGATGACTGCCATAGGCTTATGTTTGATAACAACCTGAGCTTTGCCATATTTACACTAATGTTAGCTTTGAATCTTCAAGATCCCAGCGGATAGATATTCAGAGAAATGGGACATTTTCTGTGCAGGGAAGTTAGTCCCTGGGTCAGATTAAGGGGCGGCCAGCATAGAAGATGGTCATTCGCTCCATTGTACCTGTGCCAACTCTGAAAGTGCTATTGAATCGGTTCCACATCCCTGCTCTTTCCCTATCACCCTGAAAATTATTTCCCCATCAGGTATATCTATTTAGTGGTTAGCACCACTGCCGTACAAGTGCCAGGGACTCCCGGGTTCGATTCCCGGCTTGGGTGACTGTCTGTGTGGAGTCTGCACATTCTCCCTGTTTCTTCTGAAGGAACGCTTCAAAATGCAGCTCATGAAAATACAACAAAACTTATTCCAGCTTATAAATCAAAGAAAGGGTTTATTAAAGAAACATCATTACTGCAAACTTGGGGCCTCGCCCTGGGCCACTCCAAGCTCCCCACAATTCTACATAGTTCCTTATTTATAGGGAATCAGCTGGTCAGCTGACTATTACATCACTCTGTAATTGGTTCAATGGTTTACTGGGTCAGCTGACCCTTACACCTTGTTCCCATTGGTCACATTACATCCAATATAAAGTTGTCACTGGTTACATTCTAACACTCCCCGTGTCTGAGTGGGTTTCCTCCGGATGCTCCGGTTTCCTCCCACAGTCTGAAAGACGTGCTGGTTAGGGTGCATTGGCTATGCTAAATTCTCTCTCAGTGTAACCCAAACAGGTGCCGGAGTGTGGCGACTAGGGGATTTTCACAGTAACTCCATTGCAGTGTTAATGTAAGCCTACTTGTGACACTAATAAATAAACTTTAAACTTTAATGAATCTGCTTCCTCTACCCTTTCAACAGGGTAGGTGGCGAAAAGAGGAGGGAGAGTGAAGTGTGGGGCTGGGCACTCCAGTGTGTTTTACCCTGCAATGACCTAACTTGAATCATGGATTAATTTATCAGCTCAGTCTAAATCCCTTCTCTTTTTTTTGATGCAAACATTGTTTAAGCATTTGCACTGTGCCTGCGAAGGGAAAGAATAAGTCTTGAGGACACCTAAAACCATTGAGTACACCCAGGTCGTAGATTAGATTTACAAAAAATATCGCCCTACGCTGCCAAATAATGTGTCACCAACCCAATCTAAAGCCGCTATTATGGGTTAGATTCCCAGATAGCATCTGTGGCCCTACACTTGTCATTTATACTACTGACTTTAGCTGTCTTATCTCAGTGACTGACTCACCGACTCTACTTTGCAGAGCCACAACTATGGAGCCAAGAGAGCCCCAGTCTCTAATCTGAACAAGGATCTGTATAAAAGATGCAAGCGGAGAATTCAACTGTGCAGTTACGCGGCTCTGAAGATGAACCATCTGAGCCACATGTCGACTCTCTCACTGAGACCGATACTTCACGGCAAATGAGCGCTGAGCTACAAACTGTTTTACATCGTGGATCTGGCCCAAGCCTCATTTTTATTTTATGTCCCAGTGCTTTGGCATGCCTGGCTGTGTTAAAGGCACTTTACAAAGACAAGTTGTTGCATTTATTGGGAGGCAGAGTGCCACATTGCTGCCTCACCGCGCGCCAGGGACCCAGATCCATTCCAGCCTCGGTCACTGGGTGGAGGTTGCACCTTCTCCCCGTGCCTGCGTTGGTTTCTTCCGCACCCAACTGTCAACTTCATCCCCATCCCCCTCCTCGGTCTAGCACGCACACAGCCCGACCAAGGCTGCAACCGCAAGCAGTAAATTTTAAAACTGTTTTTTTGTATACACACGAGAATTGTCACAGACTCCTTCCCTCTAAAATATCTCAGTAGATTCCTTGCCTTCACTGATGATCTGCTTTCCTCATTCACATCATAATAATAGTGATAATAAGCGCGAGGAATGCAGATGCACACCACAAGCAAGCTCTCCTTCAGCCAAGGCCCACTAATGTGTGCAGTTTCCCCAGAGCGTGGCAGCTCAACTAGTATAGAAATCCCTCTAATTGCCTATTTTCTTATACAAAAAAAAATCAATGGCAGTGAACAGCCTGCAGTGGTTATGTCATCCCTTTGCACTGACATCAGGGTATTGGCTCCCGTCCAATCCAGTAGTGTTGGCATGCTGGGGAGTCGGAGGGGGGTAGAGGGCTGGAATTGCAACTGACGGGCTGTTATAATGAATCTACTGTAACCTTAAAAACCTGTTGTGGTTCAAGCCCTTTCATTCAGCTGCAGAATTTGCGGAATGCTGCGGAAAGGTCTGGTAGGAATAAGGAGGATGCTGCACTAGTTTTTGGGGTCACTGCAGTATAATTCCTGTCAATTGCAGGTGTGTTACTCCATGTAATGTAAGGGTGCCTCTCTGTCAACTGTAATTCCTTGGGTATTTGCAAATCCACTACATGCCAGTGACACAGATGTGGGGAAGTGATTGATTACTGGAAGACGTCCCTTTGGGGCAGGAGTGAAGTAACTGAAAATTTGAGGCTGTGTTTTCTGTAGTTCTAAGCCCAGATGCCTGTAACATCTTACAGTGTATTGGGGAGGAAGCACAAAGCTGGAGTACTGAAGGAGAAAGAATAGACGGATACGTTGATGTTAAGTAGAGTGGTCAGCATAAACACTGCCAGAGATCAGTTGGGCTGAATGGCCTGTGGCTGTGCTCTTATATAATTCCATGTAACACTATAAACCGCCAAGGTCAGTAAAGAGGTCAAAATCCTAAAACTCCCTCTCTAACCACATAGTGTACCTACACTGCATGGACTGCAGTGCTTCAAGAAGGCAGCCCACCAACATCTTCTCAAAGGCAATTAGGGATGGGCAATAAATGCTGGCCTAGTGGTGGCAAGTGGTTAGCACTGCTGCCTCACAGAGCCTGGGATCCGGGTTTCGATTCCCGGCTTGGGTCACTTTCTGTGCAGAGTTTGCATGTTCTCCCCGTGTCTGTGTGGGTTTCCTCCCACAGTCCGAAAGACTGCTGGTTAGGTGCATTGGCTGTGATAAATTCTCCCTCAGTGTAACCCAAACAGGTGCCGGAGTGTGGCGACTAGGGGATTTTCGCAGTCACTTCATTGTAGCGTTAAAGTAAGTCTACTTGTGGCACTAATAAATAAACTTTTAGCCATTGACGCCCACATCCCTCGAATGAATTTTTCCAAAAAAATCCCCAGTTATGTGGTAGGGAAAAATAGTGAATAAAGCTTCTCATACTCAGGCCAGCTGAGTCACTTCACCCCAATCTCAAACTATGTCCCACTCCATCATTGTAAAACATTTCCATTTCACAGAGCACCTGCTTAAACCATTTCCCGGGAGGTGGGCAAGCTTCATGCTCATTAATGTATTTTTGGAGTGTGGTATCACATCTACTGGGGTCAAGACTGTCTGAACTGACTTCATGTAGGACACCAAGCAGAGAAGGGAGACTTATCAATTGGTTAGTCAGGAGGATTGAAGGGGCGGTAAATCTGTGGAAGGAAGTTGGAGAGTTGGGAGAGAGTACGGAGATAAGTGTTAGAAAGTAACCGGTGAGAACTACGTATCGGATGTAACGTGACCAATGGCAACAAGCTGTAAGGGTCAGCTGACCCAGTAAACCATGCAACCAATTACAGAATGATGTGATGCTCAGCTGACTCAGTATAAATAAGAATCTGTTGGGAATTGTGGGGCAGCTTAGAATGGCCCAGGGCGAGACTCCAAGTTTGGAGTAATGAAGTTTCTTTATTAAACCCTTTCTTTGATTTGTAAGTTGGAGTAAGTTTTTGTGGGTGACTTCAGCCAGGCTAATGAGGTTGGCTTGCTAGAGTATGAACTGCCTGATGAGTCCTAATCGATGGTTAAATCAGGGAGCCTCATGCTCCCTATTTAAAGCAGGTGTGTCAGACTCCCTGCCTGCATTCAGCAGGGAGCAACTGGAGAGCTGGCTGTGTACAGATGAATGCTGTAAATAAAGTAACTTGGTGACGGGACTTGCGCCTCCGTGGAGCTATTACAGTTTTGTTATATGTTTATTGTCTGCATTTGAAGAGTTCCTCCTGGAGAAACAGTGGGGAGGGAGAGCGAGGTGAGGCCAGTTAGAAGGATGAGAATTTTAAATTCGAAGCATTGGGAAGACCGAGAGCCAATGTAAGTCAGGGAGTGATGAATCTACAGAAATTGTGCAGGACGGGATTATGTGTAGCAGAGGTTTCGGGTGGAGCATAGGGTGGGCACCCTCACACCTTATGTTTAAATCATTTACGCCGAATGAGCACAGCTTCACACTAAGTGAACCATCTGGTGCAGCTTAAAGTCACACAGACCAGATGATCAGGTTTGTTGATCTGAACTCAGCCTGGGGATGGCCTCAGTGTCAATCCAGCCAGCATTGCTTCTCCTCACCACCATGTGCTTGGCTCCCTGTGGCCAGGTGGACACAGGATTCAGATGGAAGCTTTGTACAACGTGCAGCAGAATGTTTCCATGCCGTCACTCTCTGGGACATTCTGGGAACTGAGGCGACTCGAAAGCAGTTTGATCAGGGGGAAATGGCCCTTTAAGAGAACGTGACCCTGGGAAAACATGTGTGGGAGTTGCTTTAATATCTGCTCCAAATTGTTCAGTGTAAACACACAGTGATGCTCTTTATTTTCTTAGTATGGGCTAAGCTGACTAACAGACCACTAAAACAACCTTAAGAACACATGTTTCTTTTTCCCCCTGTTAAGCAAATAAGCCCAATGCTCCCATGAATAAAACACTTGTTTTTTCCCCCAAATGCGTTCTAAATCTGAACCAGCATTGCGTAAAGGACACTTTGGAAATATCCATGTGAAGTTGTGGACAGGGATTTTTAACCCTGTCATTGCAGAGCAAAGCTTGGTAAGAGATTAACCAAATGCACTGAGCCCCACTAATTCAATGGTATGTTCACATTAGAGGGGCAATTCTCAGGTGAAGACCTGGACTCTGAGCATTGGCTGGTTCTTCGTGGCTGTGCAAGAGAGACCAAGTGGAAACTGGCCTTGTTCAATGATTGGATTTGATTTATTATTGTCACGTGTATTAGCATACAGTGAAAAGCACTGTTTCTTGCACGCTATACAGACAATGCATACCGTTCATGGAGAAGGAAAGGAGAGAGTGCAGAATGTGGTGTTACACTGCTATCCGCGGACAGGGCAATATCAAGCCAATATTTCACCGAGAGCAGATGGTTGGTGGTGGTCAGTCCCAGGCTTGCACAGCTCAATGCGTGTACGTGCATACTGCCAAACAAACACGCACGCACCCCACACCCATGCTAAAACATAGAGTTTCAGTAGGAGCCACTGGTTGGGCAGCACGGTGGCACAGTGGTTAGCACTGCTGCCTCACAACGCCAGGACCCTGGGTTCAATTCCCGGCTTGGCTCACTGTCTGTGTGGAGTCTGCACATTCTCCCCGTGTCTGCGTGGGTTTCCTCCGGGTGTTCTGGTTTCCTCTGGTTTACAAAGATGTGCTGGTTAGGTGCATTGGCCGTGCTAAATTCTCCCTCAGCGTACCCGAACAGGCGCCGGAGTGTGGCAACTATGGGATTTTCACAGTAACTTCATTGCAGTGTAAATGTAAGCCTACTTGTGACTAATAAATAAACTTAGAACTTACTTAACTTGGCGATCAAGTGCCTGATTTTTCCTACACCCAGTCCCTGAACTTCGAATCCAATCAACATATCTCACTGCAAGCTAAGACCAGAGTAAACTAACTGTGCAGTGTGGGCTGCACATTGGGGAACCGTCTCCAAAAACAGCTGTAGATTTGACACAAATGTAAAAAAGCATGTCCAGCTGCACAGAGGGCACAGATTTGAGGACTTGGCTGCAGTCTGTGTGACACTTCAGTATAGTGCAGTATATTCAACAATATTGTGCACGGTGGCACAGTGGTTAGCACTGCTGCCTCACAGCGCCAGGGACCCGGGTTTGATTCCTGGCTTGGGTCTCTGTCTGTGTGGAGTTTGCACATTCTCTCCGTGTCTGCGCGGGTTTCCTCCGGGTGCTCCGGTTTCCTCCCACAGTCCAAAGATGTGCGGGTTAGGTTGATTGGCCATGCTAAATTGACCCTTAGTGTCAGGGGGATTAGCAGGGTAAATGTGTGGTATTGTGGGAATAGGGCTTGAATGGGATTGTGGTTGAAGCAGACTCGATGGGCCGAATGGCCTCCTTCTGCACTGCAGGATTCTATGATTCTATGCTCCGCAGCACAAACCATGTATTCTGTGCTCAAATATCTTCCCAATAAACAAGGGACAGAGCGACGCTTTCATTGTGAAAAGCCGTACATCAAACATATTTTCTAAAACTGATGAATGACAGGGACTAATGACTTTGTCGAGTCCTGCGAGGCAGTTGGGGGGGGGGGCGGGGGGGACTTGCCTTGTCACCTGATACGCGACAGCAACCAAAACAAACTGGTAATAGCAGGCAGCTGAGTCAACACCAGTCGCAGAGTAATCCGCTGCATAGTCACAGTAAAATCTGCAACAGTCCACACAGTGAACATTTCCCTCAGAAGCTGCCCCCTTCACAAATAATTAACACTGCAAACGACTAAATAGCGAGAGCGCAACCTGCCATTAATATAGCATCTTTTCAATGCAGCAAAATGCCTGACAGGAGCACCATACAACTAATTCTGATCCTGAGCCACATACAGAGATTTTAGGCTTCAGGGAGGATCTTAAAAAGGAGGAGAGAGAGATGGAGAGACTTAGGGAGCGGAAGGCATACTCCGGGGCGGTGCAGTGATCAAGATCCGGGATGAATTGAGGAGACATTTCCCTTCAGTAAAAATGGAAGGTGAAGTACTTCCTCAAACTTTGAGATGGACGAAGAGCTTCTCCTGGCCCACATTTAATATTGGCTCCCTACTCCGATTTCAGCGGCAGTGTGGGAAAGAGCAATGGAGCATTGACCTTATCGTTTCCTAATGCTGCAATTTGATTTTATCACTGACCCAAATAAAGATAATTGGGCGGCGCGGTGGCACAGTGGTTAGCACTGCTGCCTCACAGAGCCAGGGTCACAGGTTCAATTCCGGCCTCAGGTCACTGTTTGTGTGGAGTTTGCACATTCTCCCCGTGTCTGAGTGGGTTTTCTCCGGGTGCTCCGGTTTTCTCCCACACTCCAAAGATGTGCGGGTGAGGTCGATTGGCCATGCTAAATTGCCCCTTAGTGTCAGGGGGATTAGCAGGGTTGGGGTTAGTTTGGGGATAGGGTCTGGGTGGGATTGTGGTCGGTACAGACTCGATGGGCCGAATGGCCTCCTTCATACTGTAGGGATTCTATGACATGTAAAATGGAGATACTTAACTGGATTTTAATGTTTTGTCTGCTCTTAAAGAACAAAGAACAAAGAACAGTACAGCACAGGAAACAGGCCCTTCGGCCCTCCAAGCCTGTGCCGCTCCTTGGTCCAACTAGACCAATCGTTTGTATCCCTCCATTCCCAGGCTGCTCATGTGACTATCCAGGTAAGTCTTAAATGATGTCAGCGTGCCTGCCTCCACCACCCTACTTGGCAGCGCATTCCAGGCCCCCACCACCCTCTGTGTAAAAAACGTCCCTCTGATATCTGAGTTATACTTCGCCCCTCTCAGCTTGAGCCCGTGACCCCTCGTGATCGTCACCTCCGACCTGGGAAAAAGCTTCCCACCGTTCACCCTATCTATACCCTTCATAATCTTGTACACCTCTATTAGATCTCCCCTCATTCTCCGTCTTTCCAAGGAGAACAACCCCAGTCTACCCAATCTCTCCTCATAGCTAAGACCCTCCATACCAGGCAACATCCTGGTAAACCTTCTCTGCACTCTCTCTAACGCCTCCACGTCCTTCTGGTAGTGCGGCGACCAGAACTGGACGCAGTACTCCAAATGTGGCCTAACCAGCGTTCTATACAGCTGCATCATCAGACTCCAGCTTTTATACTCTATACCCCGTCCTATAAAGGCAAGCATACCATATGCCTTCTTCACCACCTTCTCCACCTGTGTTGCCACCTTCAAGGATTTGTGGACTTGCACACCTAGGTCCCTCTGTGTTTCTATACTCCTGATGACTCTGCCATTTATTGTATAACTCCTCCCTACATTATTTCTTCCAAAATGCATCACTTCGCATTTATCCGGATTAAACTCCATCTGCCGCCTCTCCGCCCAATCTTCTGCATTATTTTCAGTGTAGATTAAGCCAGTATAATTAAGGAGCCCACGCACCCCGGACATTTTCTCTTCCATCTTCTTCCGTCAGGAAAAAGACACAAAAGTTTGAGGTCACGTACCAACCGACTCAAGAACAGCTTCTTCCCTGCTGTCATCAGACTTTTGAATGGACCTACCTTGCATTAAGTTGATATTTCTCTACACTCTATAACTATGACTGTAACACTACTTTCTGCACTCTCTTCTTTCCTTCTCTATGTACGGTATGCTTTCAAACTGCATTCATCGTGGACCCAAATGTATGGATTTCATTTTTGATGAGACTTTGTAGAAATGGAATTGTTATTTTTAAGAAACAATACTTTTCACTGAATGTTAATACATGTAACAATAATAAATCAAATCAAAGCATTGGGCGAAGGGGGTCGAAAAAACCATTCCCAACCAGTGTCATCATTTGTAGGTTAGGAGGATTCCCAGGCATTGGGTGGCATAGTGAGAAATGTCATTGGTTCATTTTGATCCCTATCTCTTTATTGGACAGAGCGATATGGCCAAATATTATAAATATTTGTTACCAGTGCAGAAAGACTGCAGGAAGTAGGGAGTGGGGTTGAGATTATTGGCATTGTTGTTGATCTACACAGGTGAAAGAGAGGCGATTAGGGTCGGTGGGTTCTGGATTCTCCCATCAGCAGTGGGTCAACATCCTGGAATTCCCAGCTTCAACACCTTCAGAAGTGGTGTGATAGCTACAAGCACACGGAGGCCACAAAGACCTCTGCTCAACATCTAATCCAAAGGACTGTCATCTGACTGCAGTTTAGGTGCTTGGCCCTGGACTAGGATTCGACTCTGCAACCTTCTGGCCGAGAAGATGAGTGCGCTGCCAAATGATCCGAGGGCGGGCACACTGGTTAGTGCTGCTGCCTCACAGCGTCAGGGACCCGGGTTCAATCCCGGTCTTGGGTCACTAACTGTGTGGAGTTTGCACATTCTCCCTGTGTCTGTGTTGGTTTCCTGCGGGTGCTCCGGTTTCCTCCCACACTCCAAAGATGTGCAGGTTAGGTTAATTGGCCACGCTAAATTGCCCCTTAGTGTCAGGGGGTCTAGGATAAATACCTGGGGTTACAGGGATAGGGCCTGGGTGGGATTGTTGTCAGTGCAGGCTCGATGGGCCGAGGGGTCTCCTTCTGCGCTGTCGGGGTTCTATGAATCTAAGTCGGTTCTATGAAGACATAAGAGCAGGAGGGCTGAATACGTCAGTGTGTGCTTTGCAAATGGTCCACAGAAGGAAGAGACTTAATGGACTGTAAGGTCTCATGTTATTCCATTTCATTCACATATCCATGTTAAAGAAAGTCCACCACCACCTTCTCAGGGAGTCTTGCCAGCAGAGCACACATCCTGTGAATGAATAAAATGGATGTATCTGTTCTGGATGACGAGAATTTGTTTTTTTGGCTATTTGCATTTCTCAATGATACATGACCTGCAGACACTAACGGCCCAGACTCACACACACCCACACAGGAATACCTCAGTGTATGCACTGGAGGTTGCCTGTCACTGGTGCATCTCTACTTTCAAGAGAGGAGAAAGAAGAGTGAGAAGAAATAAAACAAAAAATAAAACATGAATCCACCCTGCCATGCCCAGTCCAAATTACGTCTTTGAATCACTGCCTAGCCCTGCAGGGAAGAGAGTTAGGATTGACGAGCGCTGAACCAGTTCAGAGAAAACACTCTCTATATGGGAAAGTGAATCTTTACAGTCGTGGGATTCAGAGTGCAGACTCTCATCATTAGTTGCTGGCAAATACTTTTGTCTGGCTGGTTCATCAGTAATTAAAGGGCGGTCACAGCATGGGAATACACGTTACTGTCACTAGGTGGAGGGACAACGATGCAATTGGAAAGACCGTGCTCCCTGCAAGTTTGTTACAATAGAAAGAAAGATTGAAGCGGTATCATAACTGCCTTCATTGCTACAATGTTGGGTCAGATAGCAACTAACAAAGTTTGCCTCTGACAGGAATCTTGCCCCTTTTCAGTTAAATTAAAATACGGGACAATCTTCCGTAAAATAAGAAAACTTCATTAATCCCATGATGAAGGTCAGCTGTGACTCAGTGGGTAGAACTCTGAGCTCTGAGTCAGGAAGAGGTGGGTTCATCTCACACACCAGAAACTTGGGCTGATACTCCGGGCTGACACTCATGTATAGTACTGATGGGGTGCTGCACTTTCGAAGGCGCTGTCCTTCCAACATGCTGTTAATCCTAGGCCCTGCTTAATCTCTTGAGTGAACATTAAAGATTCCAGAGCACCATTTCTCCCCTGTGTCCACGCCAAAGCTTTTTGCCGAACTCATGTCATTAGAACAGATTGGCTATTATCTAATTTAGGTTGGGGAAAAAGCATTGTGTGCAAATCAGCTGCCACACTTTCAAACGTCATTGGATGTACTGCACATCCAGACATCCTGAGGTTGCAAATGGCATTATGTTTCCATTAGGACCTTCTTGGTAGAGCGTGTCATAGAATCATAGAACCTCTACAGTGTAGAAGGAGGCCATTTGGCACATCGAGTCTGCACAAACCACAATCCCACCCAGGCCCTATCCCCATAATGCCACGTATTTACCCTGCTAATCTCTCTGGCACTAAGAGTCAATTTATCATGGCCAATTAACCAGACATGCACATCTTTGGAGTCTTTCTCATGAACGTTTCAGTTAGCTGTGAGGTGCGTAAGAGTGACCTGTTCAGGATACGGGAGGCACAGTAAGGTGGACTCTTGATGTAAAAGGCTGCTTATTGTAGTGTTGATGTCCCTCCACTAGGTGCCATTAGCACCATCACTAAACTTTATAGTGATGGCGGACCCCACATCCTCCACTTGTCCACTACACTTACTCATTCTTTCATTGTTTTGTGCACTTATTTTCCATATTTCAATCACTGAGCTGTTGAGGGACTTAAGTCACATGGATAGATTGGGGAAGCTGAGGTTGTTCACTTTAAAGAGAAGGTTAAGAGATGATTTGATTTCCAAAATTATGAGGGTTCTGATAGAAACACAGAAACAAGAAGCAGGAGGAGGCCATTCGGCCCTTCATGCGTGCTCCGCCATTCATTTTGATCATGGCTGATCATCGAATTCAATGTCCTGATCCCCCCTTCCTCCCATATCCCTGAATCCCTTTTGCTCCAATAGCTATATCTAATTTCTTATTAAAATCAGACGTTTTGGCCTCAACTGCATTCTGTGGGAGTGAATTCCACACGTTCACCACTCTCTGGGTGAAGAAATTTCTCCTCACCTCAGTTCTAAAACGTTTACTCCTTATCCTCAAACTATGACCCCTAGTTCTGGACTCCCCCACAATCGGGAACATTCTTTCTGAATCTACCCTGTCTAACCCTGTTAGAATTTTATAAATTTCTATGAGATCCTCTCTCACTCTTCTAAACTCCAGTGAATACAATCCTAACCGACTTAATCTCTTCTCATATGACAGACCTGCCATCCCAGGATAGGGTGAGAGAGAAACTGTTTCCATTGATGGAAGGGTTGAGAGCCAGAGGACAACCCAAGATAACTGACGAAAGAACAAACGGCGCCATGAGAAGAAACTTCTATATTGCTCAGCGGGTGGTTAAGATCTAGAATGCACGACCTGAGGGTGCGGTAGAGTTAGATACAAACCAAGGCTTCAGAAACAAAATTGGATAAGCGCCTGAAGAGAAAAACAATTTGCAGGAAATGGTGGGGAAACTGGGACGAGGAAATTGGGAGCGAGTTGTTCTTGCAAAGAGCTGGCACAGACAGGGCAGGTCAAACGACCTCCTTCTGCGCTGGAACCATTCTATGATTCTACGATAACATTACAGACTATTCAAGAAAGTCATGACATTTTCACTACCTACTCATATAATTGGTACTTTAAAGTTTAATGTTAGCCTACTTGGGTCACAAGTAGGCTAACATTAACACTGCAATGAAGTTACTGTGAAAATCCCCTAGTCACCACACTCCGACGCCTGTTCGGCTACACTGAGGGAGAATTTAGCACGGCCAATGCACCTAACCAGCACGTCTTTCGGACTGTGGGAGGAAACCGGAAAACCCGGAGGAAACCCACGCAGACACGGGGAGAACGTGCAGACTCCGCACAGACAGTGACCCAAGCCGGGAATCAAACCCGGATCCCTGGCACTTGTGAGGCAGCAGCGCTGACCACTGCGCCACCGGCCATGTTACAACCCGCCTCTTATCTTCACGCATTCCGACCACCTCAGATCCATTTTAATACAAGGCACAGTAGAATGATACCAGCCGATGGCCTAGAAAGGGCTTTTGCGGTATGCGGTTCAACCCTGCCACCATTTTGTGCTGACTGCTCTCCATTTTGCTCAGCTGCTCCTCCATTTTGTTTGCACCCTGCACCCAACTGTGTGATACACAGGTGCAAAGTGTGCAAAAGGCCCCGTGCCAACTTTTCCCTCCTCTTGGGACTCCTTTAGGCCCATTAACAGGCCTCTGAGAATTGGCTGGGGACAGGACACTAAATGCTTACTAAACTGCTGCCACCCCGTGGATTCCTCCTTACACAAGGGAATATTTCACCTCACTCACCTCGCAATAAGTTGATCTTTCTCTACACCCCAGCTATGACTGTAACACTACATTCTGCACTCTCTCCTTTCCTTCTCTATGAACGGTATGCTTTATCTGTATAGCGCGCAAGAAACAATACTTTTCACTGTATCCCAATACATGTGACAATAATAAATCAAATATTAAGTTGATCTTTCTCTACACCCTAGCTATGACTGTAACACTACATTCTGCACTCTCTCCTTTCCTTCTCTATGTACGGTATGCTTTGTCCATATAGCGCGCTGGAAACAATACTTTTCACTATAATAATACATGGGACAATAATAAATCAAATCAATCAATCCAGCATGAAATCTCAATATTTTTCCTCAGTGCCCACGATCCCAAACAGAACTCCACCAAACTGCATTGCACTTCTCGCAATGCAAATAAAATACACAGTCCTCCAAATGTTAAATCATATGGTGCAGTGGAACAGTCAGAACCTGAACTAATTCTACAAACCAATGGATCAGGCTGCCCAAGGAAGGGCAGCGGGATGGGGGGAGGGGGGGGGGGTGGTTGAGAAGGATATCTCTTCACAAGAGAGAGAGAAGGGAGGGTTGGGTTTCTTCCAGCCCTACCACCCACACACACACACTCCACTCAAACAGCTCAGGGAACAAAGCAAATGAAGTCAAGAGAGAGAGAGAGAGGACAACACAAAGCACAGCTTCAGCTAATTCACTCAGCCAGACCCACACTCGCTCTGCTCCAGCTCAATAAATTTTAAATCGACGACAGGCTACTTCTCTCTCTCTCTCGTTTTGCTGGAATATAAACGTGTTCTGACTAGCACAGGACAGAGAAAATGAACAACAAAAAATGACTTTGAAAAGTCCAACTAATACCAGAAACAATTTTAAAAATCAAATTTAAATAAATTTTGAGGAGAAGCCTGCACCCCCACATTCGCTCCCCCCCAAAAAAATTGCTTATAATCTGCAAGCAATGTTTCAAAATTATCACTTTTTTAAAAAAATAAAACCCTTCTGAAGGGAGTTTTTTTTAAAAACCAAGTTGCCCCCCCCCTCACTTTACAGCTCCCACACAATTGAGGGAACTCTCTGCTAACTTGCCCAGTTCCTTACCGCTCGCAGCTTCCTCCATGGTCTCTGACTGAGCACCCACCAAACAGCAGGAGAGAGAGAAAAATAAAACACGCAAAAATAAATTAACAAAATTAAAAAAGAATCCCCCCAGCTCTCTGCTGCCTGCCGTCCTTTTATCCAGCGGAGCAAATCTCAGCAGCAGTGTCTGTAATCTCCCTCAGTCCTCCACACGCCTCTGGCAAGCTGCAAGTGAATGTCACCTCCCCTCTCCCCAGCCCAGAGGTGCAGAGCCACCGAAGCTGTCAGTGCACTGCCCGCCTCCCCACACTGTGCCCAGCCCACTTCCCAGCTCCTCTCTCTCCTCCCAGCCACCGCACTTTAAGGAGATGGATAGGGTGCTTAGAGCTTGACATATTCCCCCTTGTTGTTGTTGTCCTCAAGCCTATAAGAGAGGGAGGAGTTTGCTCAAAAGACTAATTTTTTTCTTCTCTTAACCCTTCTCATCCCGGTTAAACCTCTCAAAGGGACTCTGTCTACACTTCCCGCTGCCTCCCGCAAAGCAGGCGATATAAGCAAAGACTGCACGCGCCCCGGAGATATTGGGCAGAGTTTCAAGCCTCGCTCGACCCGAAACTAGAAATTCCTGCCCGAGGTCAATGGACCGTTCCATGGTCTGCCCCTCGCCCGCTCTGATCCCCCTGGCGGGCTGAAATTCGCCCCACTCTCTTCCACCTCCTGCCCTCGGGGAAAAAGATACAAAAGTCTGAGGTCATGTGCCAACCGACTCAAGATCAGCTTCTTCCCTGCTGCCACCAGACCTTTGAATGGACCTACCTTGTATTAAATTGATCTTTCTCTACACCCTAGCTATGACTGTAACACTACATTCTGCACTCTCTCCTTTCCTTCTCTATGAACGGTATGCTTTGTCTGCATAGCGTGCAAGAAACAATACTTTTCACTGTATGCTAATACATGTGACAATAATAAATCAAGTCAACTGCATTGTAAGTGACTGTGAAATGTTCCACTGATAGGAGTATCTTCGGAATGACCACTCTCCAGGATGTGCTAGGATGCAGCAACACTTAAGAAGGCCAACCTTTAAGGAACAAGTCATGGCCTTTGGGGCTCAATGTGCATCAGACCCATCGCCAGCGCATGTGGCTCCAAAAAGTACTGCAGCAACTCAACAAACTATAAGACTCAACAAACTCCCCCCTAACAAACTCAACAAACTCCCCCCTAACCCCGCCCCCCCCCCCCCCCAAAAACTGAGCAGGACAAATGCAGCAAAAAGCGGCCAATGTTTCAGGTGTAGGCCCCTCCTCTGTTTTGATTGGTATGCATCCCTCACACATCTGACTTTATGAAGCCCTCCTGAACATGTTGAGCAAGAAAATGCATGTTTCTTTAAGTTGCCTAAATGACATTAAGAGCAGCAGCATTGTCTTTTGACAATCATGAATTACTTATATTGCGCCATTAACGTAATAAATTTCAGTAACATTTGCAAGAATTCAGTATTGAGATCACACTCCGAGCTGCTTTGCATATTTTGTACCAAACATAAAAGGTCTTGGCACAGGAAATGCTGTTGAATGGGAATCTAAATGTCCCAACACAGCAAAAAAAAGGGGGTTTTATTTTGTTAAGAATGGGATGATGAATGGAGCTGACACAGAGTTATATAATGTAGGAAACAAGAGTGCACCGAGTTCAGCACAGTTGTTCCCACACAGCATTGCAATGAGTTCAGATACCAGCGTGCTGGGCCATACAGAATACATGAGCGTACAATTCAGTGGGCATGTCCATCCCCTCATGATTTACCAACCTGCGTCTAGTCCCCACTGAGGGGAGATGCAAGAGGAGTCTATGTTTCCTGATAGCACCAGGTTAAGGTCCAACAGGTTTATTTGGAATCACGAGCTTTCGGAGCACTGCTCCTTCATCAGGTGAGTGGAGGTAGGTTCACAAACACGGCATATATAGGCAAAGACACAATTGCAAGATAGTTAAGTAATTATCTTGCAGTTGTGTCTTTGCCTATATATGTCATGTCTGTGAGCCTACCTCCACTCACCTGATGAAGGGGCAGCGCTCCCGTTGGACTTTTGCCTGGTGTTGTGAGACTTCTTATTGTGCCCATCCCAGTCCAACACTGGCATCCCCACATTATGTTTCCTGATGACCTTCATAGAATCGATTATAATCTTGATATTGCTCTCAATTTGCTGACCCTGCTGTAGAGAACTTGCCAGAGAGGAGGCAGAAATTGTATACCAGCTGCCCTTAAAGACTACCTTCTTACTCAATTAAATGGGATGCAGCCACTTAAAAAGGTACACCACCTTATAGTCTTTGCAAGGACTGTTACTATTTTAATACATGAGAAGGTCTGTTGGAATTACAAAATCCTGGCAGATCTCGAATGCCAGAAACATGAGGCAGGGAACAGGGAGCGTGGCTAAACATAGAAAACAGGAGCGGGAGTACGCCATTCAACCCTTTGATGTGACCACGGCTGATCCTCTATCTCAGTGCCATACTCCTGCTCTCTCCCCATTCCCCATGATACCTTTATTGTCTAGACATTAAGTGACTTGGCCTCCACAGCCTTTTGTGGTGGAGAATTCTATAGGCTTATCACCCTCTGTGTGAAGAAATTTCTCCTCACCTCAGTTCTAAATGGCCCACCTTGTATCCTGAGACCACTCCTAACGCTTGATTTAGAACCCTTCCAGCCCAGGAGAAATTCATCCCTGCATCCAGTCTGTCCAACCCTCTCAGACTTTCATACCTTTCCATAAGACCATAAGACATAGGAGCGGAAGTAAGGCCATTCGGCCCATCGAGTCCACTCCACCATTCAATCATGGTTGATTTCAACTCCATTTACCCGCTCTCTCCCCATAGCCCTTAATTCCTCGAGAAATCAAGAATTTATCAATTTCTGTCTTGAAGACGCTCAACGTCTCGGCCTCCACAGCCCTCTGTGGCAATGAATTCCACAGACCTACCACTCTCTGGCTGAAGAAATTTCTCCTCATCTCTGTTCTAAAGTGACTCCCTTTTATTCTAAGGCTGTGCCCCCGCGTCCTAGTCTCCCCTGCTAATGGAAACAACTTCCCTACGTCCATCCTATCTAAGCCGTTCATTATCTTGTAAGTTTCTATTAGATCTCCCCTCAACCTCCTAAACTCCAATGAATATAATCCCACGATCCTCAGACGTTCATCGTATGTCAGGCCTACCATTCCTGGGATCATCCGTGTGAATCTCCGCTGGACCCGCTCCTTTCAATGAAATCCCTTCTCATTCTTCTAAACTCTAGTAAACACAGGCCTAATCATCACAATCTCTCCTCATCCGGACAATCCTGCCATCCCAAGGATCAGTCTGGTAACCTTCACTACACTCCCTCTATAGCAAGTATATATTTTCTTAGATAAAGAGATCAAAACTGCACAAAGTACTCCAGGTGTGGTCACACCAAGGCCCTGTACAGCTGCGGAAAGACATTCTTGCTCCTGTATTGGAGTCCTTTCGCCCGCCCATCAGAGAAAATGACCTTGGAAAGAAAAAGCCTCATCTGGAGTTGGGGCAGTGCAGAGGAAGCTTCAGTTTGACAACTAGTTTTGCTGGCAGTGCTTGCTGCAGACATTGTGCACCTGATATCAAGAGGAAATATCTATTCATTCCTTACCTCCACGAGCAAACAAACAAAATCATGGAATACCAAAGGACCTGGTTGGGCTCAAAAACCTTTTCCTCATCCTTAAATTCTCTCAACTGTCTTATTTCTCTTTCCGTTCTCTTCCCTGTCATACCAGCCCCATTGAGTATCTATAGGGTGGCACGGTGGCACAGTGCTGCCTCACAGCGCCACGGACCCAGGTTCAATTCCAGCCTTGGGTTACTGTCTGTGTGAAGTTTGCACATTCTCCCCGTGTCTGTGTGGGTTTCCTCCGGATGTTCCGGTTTCCTCCCACATTCCAAAGATGTGCTGGTTAGGTGGATTGGCCATGCTAAATTGACCCTTAGTGTCCCAAGATGTGTATGTTAGATGGATTAACCATGGTAAATGTGTGGGATAGGGCCGGGGAGAGGGACTGGGTAAGATAGTGAGTCAGTGAGTCAGTGTAGACTCGATGGGTCAAATGGCCTTTTCTGCATTGTGGGGGACTATGATCAACCCACAGAGAGAATAATGGTCACAAGTTGCTTTGTGGTAATCCAGTCAGGTATGACCGTCCTATTCCCAAAGAACAGTCACAGGACCTATTGCTGCCTTCTGACCTGTGCAAGTGGGGCCCCAGTTCCCATTTCCCAAAGTAAGGCAGATGATCCAGTGTTATGGGACATCCAAAAGGCACTCCTATCTGATTTATTCCCTCTTATAGAGTCATAGAGTCATAGAGGTTTACAGCATGGAAACAGGCCCTTCGGCCCAACTTGTCCATGCCACCCTTTTTTTAAAGACCAAGCTAGTCCAAACTTCCCGCCTTTGGCCAATATCCCTCTTTATCCATCTTACCCATGTGACTGTCTAAATGCTTTCTAAAAGACAAAATTGTTCCGCCTCTACTACAGTCCAACAAATTTCACCATTTTACTTTCTTGTGGAGACAACCTTTACTGGCCAAGTTATCATAGAGTCATCGAGGTTTACAGCATTGAAACAGGCCCTTCAGCCCAACTTGTCCATGCCGTCCCATTTTTTATCCCCTAACCTAGTCCCAATTGCCTGTGTTTGGCCCATATCCCTCTATACCCATCTTACCCATGTAACTGTCTAAATGCTTTTTAAAAGACAAAATTGTACCCGCCTCTGCTACTACCTCTGGCAGCTTGTTCTAGACACTCACCACCCTCTGTGTTAAAAAACTGCCCCTCTGGACCCTTTTGTATCCCTCCCCTCTCACCTTAAACCTATGTCCTCTAGTTTTCGGCTCCCCTACCTTTTTGGCTCTTTACCTGTGTTCCTTGTTGCAGGTTGCTGTTAAGTAATATACAGTGGGAAAACGCTTCTAACCCCTCCCTCACTCAATGGCACAAGCCTCGCATGAATGTTTTAGCACCAATTTATGTCCAACCCCAGCACTTTCACGGTTAGGGCATTTTGGAGCTGAGAGATTGCGTGTCAACTAGGCGCATGTATATTGGGCCCGTGATCAGTCAAAGTTAAAGTTTATTTATTAGTCACAAGTAAGGCTTACATTAACATTGCAATGAATATGGGAGTAGGCCCTGTGTGGGATTGTGGTCGGTGCAGACTCGATGGGCCGAAAGGCCTCTTTCTGTGCTGTAGGGTTTCTATGATTTCTATGATAAGTTACTGTGAAATTCCCCTAGTCTCCACACTCTGGCGCCTGTTCGAGTCAATGCACCTAACCAGCACGTCTTTCATAATGTGGGAGGAAACCGGAGCACTCGGAGGAAACCCACGCAGACACGGGGAGAATTGTGCAAACTCCACACAGACAGTGACCCAAGCTGGGAATCGAAGCCAGGTCCCTGGCGCTGTGAAGCCACGATGTGGAGATGCCGGTGTTGGACTGGGGTAAGCAGAGTAAGTTCACTGCTGTGGAGCAGCAGTGCTAACCACTGTGCCACCCCAAGGATAACAGTAAAAAATGTGAATGATCGGCATTGTGCTGCAGCCAAAGGATAGCTCATCGCTCAGGGACAGCAAGACAGCATTGGGTGAGGGGCAGAGCCACTGAGACCTCAAAAGTTGCCGCTGGGAGGCGAGAGAAAAGAAACCAGCCACCGCACATGGAGACAAAAGGCAAGGTCCTTACCCCCTGAGCTAAGCACCAAAACAGGGATTGGAATTGAACAGCGGATTTGAGCCCAAGTGCTGAAGAATTTCTTTACACCACCCTGCACCCCCCACTATCACTACCACAATTGTACTTTCAATGGCAGGGGGGAAACAAATCCCTAAGCAAATGGTTTCAAGTAACCCATTCCTGACAGAGAGAAAAAAAAACTCTCACACACACACACACCACACACACATTTCATACATAATCCCTCCAAAAAATGTGCAAATTGATGAGCTTTGTAGTGGAATCCAGCTGCTTAGCACCGAACCCTCGCAGCTGCAGAGAGTCACATCCCGTACAGCAAGGGGCAATTACACCCTTCTTTCCTCAACAACAGTGTTGTTGATCTGGAGAAGCCACTGGGAAAGAGGAGCGGGAGACAAATGTACAAATTGCACGGCGGTTAATCAAAACAACATTTCTTCCCTTTCCTGGAGAAAACGGCCGTAAATCACTCAGCGGGTCAGGCAGCATCTGTGGAAAGCGAAACACAGCTAACGCGGGTCACCGACCTTCCCTCAGAACTGGAATAAGGATAGAAATGTAAAGGTTCTGAGCACCTCCCCCATCCTCCTCCCATTTGTCCCTTGCTCTGTAGTTGCCTCATAAACAGTTTAATTTTTTTTTCATTTTTGTCCACTTCTGGTCATTGAGCCAAAACATCTGTTTCTCTCTCCACACGAGTTCCCAGGCCTCAGGCTGCGTGAGCCAGGCTGTGTTTTCCGAGGGTGGTGAGAATCTGGAACTCCCTGCCCGACAGGGTGACAGAGGCAGGAACCCTCACAACATCCAGGTGAGCACTTGAAATGCCATAGCATTCAAGGCTATGGACCAAGTGCTGGGAAATGGGAGTAGAATGGATAGACGCTTGATGGCTGGCACAGACACCGATGGGCCGAAGGGCCTCTTTCTGACCTGTAAAGTACTATCATCCAAAACTAGAGTTAAAAATCAGACCCACAATGTCCAGCCTAATTTCTTTTTCGGTGGCGTGGGTTCAGAAAGTATCCATGGAATCCCTACAGTACAGAAGGAGGCCATTCAGCCCATCAAGTCTGTACTGACCACAATCCCACCCAAGCCCTATTCCCGTAACAGCACACATTTACCCTACTAATCCCACACACACTAGAGTCAATTTAGCATGGCCAATCCACCTAACCCGAAATTCTTTGGACTGTGGGAGGAAACCCACGCAGACGTGGGGAGAATGTGCAAACTCCACACAGGCAGTGACCCGAAGCCAGGATTGAACCTGGGTCTCTGGTGCTGTGAGGCAGCAGTGCTAACCATCATGCCATCGTGCCGTCCATGCGGCATAGCGTATTGGTCCTCTTCTTATAATGACGGTGGGGGACTTTCAACATCAACTGCAAACAAGACAGGGTTGCTTCCACTGAAACCAGTTCAAAATCTGATCCAAATCGCTGACATAGTGCGTGCAATTGCAGTTTAACACATGAGCCTACAAAAGATTCTCGAACCCTGGACTGAGATTCGAATCTACACTTTATTGTGCCAGAAAGTTGAGTCAAGCTGACACTTCAAGTGCAGACAGACAGGAATATATTACATGGTGTATAGAGAAAATGGCTGAATGGACTGAATGGTCTTGTTACTTCATATTTTCCTTCATAAATCATGCAACTACCTATACAACACATTGTAGTTTATTTATTTATTATTGTAAGTCACAAGTACGCTACAATGAACTTGCTGTGAAAATCCCCTAGTCACCACACTCCGGCGCCTGTTCAGGTACACTGAAGGAGAATTTAGCATGGCCAATTCACCTAACCCAGCATATCTTTGGACTGTGGGAGGAAACCGGAGCACCCAGAGGAAACCCACACAGGCAGTGACCCCAGCTAGGAATCGAATCCGGGTCTCTGGCGCTGTGAGGCAGCAGTGCTAGCCACAGTGCCACCATGCCACCGTAGGTAGTACAACATGCCACCATAGGCAGCACGGTGGCACAGTGGTTAGCACTGCTGCCTCACAGTGCCAGGGACATGGGTTCAATTCCGGCCTTGGGTCACTGTCTGTGCGGAGTTTGCACATTCTCCCCATGTCTGCGTGGGTTTCCTCCGGGTGCTCCGGTTTCCTCCCACAGTCCAAAGATGTGTAGGTTAGGTGGATTGATCATGCTAAATTGCCCCTTAGTGTCAGGGGGATTAGCAGGGTAAATATGTGGGGTTCCCAGGATAGGGCCTAGGTGGGATTGTTGTCAGCGCAGACCTGATGGGCCGAATGGCCTCCTTCTGTATTGTAGGGATTCTATGATCCTATGAACATCCAACAGCAAGAATCTAATCAAACACCATGAGGAAATATGAGGTCAAGTCACCAAAAGCTTGGTCAGGAGGTAACTTTTGGGGAAAGACTTAAATGGAGGGGAGAGATAAATGTGGAGAGCTTTCAGGAGGGAGTTCCAGAGCTTGTTTCCAGGCTGCTGAATGCAGGACCGAAAATGGTGGCGGAAAGAAAATCAAGGAGGCTCAAAAAGTCAGAATTGGAGGAATGCAAAAATGGGAAACTGTCAGGTGAAGCAACCTTTGTGGAACCCAATTCCAACCACCCATGTAGAGCATCACTGGATAGGGAAGGAAAGTGTGGACGGTGGCTGATTTACCCCTGATTAGACTGGGAGGCTACAGTGGTGCAAATGGCTGAGATCAGTGAACTCAATGTGGATCCATACTCAAACCCAAGGACTTTCACATCTCCATGATTGAGATTAACACAACGTGGGGACTCTTCATTCACCAGAACTGGATAGGGGAAGACAAACCTCCAGAATCGCAGCATCTACAGTCTGGTAGAAACATCCTACAGCCACACGGAGTCTTCCCAGCCTCACGGTTTTTCAAAGTCAATGAAATGCATAGATTGTTGCAATGTACAGAAAATGCAGCAGCCAATTTACACACAGTAACATTCCCCCAAACAGCAATGAGATCATCTTTTTTTTCAGTGCTATTGGTTGAGGGCTAAGCTCCAGCCAGGACACCTCCGAGGCTCTTTTATAAACAATACATTAGGTTCATTGACCAGGCAAGTGCAGATAGAGGCTGGAATCTTACCACCCTGCCCGCCACGGGAATCAAAGCGGGCGAGGGGCGGACCATGGAAAAGTCCGTTGACCTTGGGCGGGATTTTACAGTTTTGGGATGAGCGCGGCTATAAAATCCCGCCCAGAGTCTCAGCTGAACATCTCAGAGTGTATTTTGATATCAAGGGGGTTATCAGATGGGCAGTGTGGTTATATCACCCACCCAATATTCATGACAACACACCCGAGGCATTTTAATACCAGACTTCTCTTCAATACGCACAGCATCCTATCAACATCTTGGGGCTTATCATTGACCCGAAACTGAAATGGATTAGCCATGATCAGAGGATGGGAATCCTGCGGCAAGTAACTCACCTCCTAACTCCCCAAAGCCTGTCCACAATATATAAGAAGAAGTCTCACAACACCAGGTTGAAGTCCAACAAGCTCATTTGGAATCACGAGCTTTCGGAGTGTTGCTCCTTCATCAGGGCACTCCGAAAGCTCGTGATTCCAAATAAACCTGTCGTACTTTAACCTGGTGGTGTGAGATTTCTTACTGTGCCCACCCCAGTCCAACGCCGGCATCTCCACACCACAATATACAAGGCACAAGTCTGGAGTGTGATGGAATGCTCTCCCCTGTCCTGGATGATTGCAGCTGCAACAATACTCAAGAAGTTCGACACCATCCAGGACAAAACAACCCATTTGATTACTACCCCTTCCACAAACATTCACTTCCTCCACCACCGATGAACAGTGGCAGCCGTATGTCCCATCTACAAGATGCACTGCAGGAACTCACCAACACTCCTTAGGCAGCACCTTCCACTACCATCTAGAAGGTCAAGGTCAGCAGATACACGGGAATACCACTATCTGGAAGTCCCCAACCAAGTCACTCACCATCCTGACTTGGAAATATATCGGCTGTTCCTTCGCAGTCGCTGGATCAAAATCCTGGAACTTCTTCCCTAACAGCACTGTGGATGTATCTACACCTCAGAGACTGCAGCATTTCAACAAGGCAGCTCATCGCATATAGAATCATAGAATTCTACAGTGCAGAAGGAGGCCATTCGGCCCATCAGGTCTGCACCAACCACAATCCCACCCAGGCCCTAACCCCATAACCCCTTGCACTTACTCTAGCTAGTCCCTCTGACACTAAGGGGAAATTTAGCATGGTCAATCCACCTAACCCGCACATCTTTGGAGTGTGGGAGGAAACCGGAGCACCCGGAGGAAACCCACGCAGACATGGGGAGTATGTGCAGACTCCACACAGACAGTAACCCGAGCTGGGAATTGAAGCCCTGGTGCTGTGAGGCAACAGTGCTAACAATTATGCCATCATGTAACCCACCTTCCCCAGGGCAACTCAGGATGGACAACAAATACTGACCTAACCAGCGGCGCCCGCATCCCATAAATGAATATTAAAAAGCAGGCACTGATTTACCCCTATATGACTGCATTTAAGTCAATTGCGATTAAGTGCAACTTAAGTGTATTAGGGCCAGGCCCCACAACCTCAAGACCCAGGATACCAACTGAGACAAGGCGCGTTCCGAATGGTACGTTTTGAATGCATGAATTTTCAGGTATGGGATTTTATGCTGCCTCGTAAAACATTTGTCTCCTAAAGGGTTTAAATCCAGAACCAAACTCTTGCACATAAACAGGGGCCCTGCCCTTTTATTATTCAGCTCATATCGTTCATGTGAGAAAGGGCACGAGTGAAGATTAGGGATGGTAAATGAATGACACCTCAGTCCCACAGGGCTTTTGATCTTCCTTGTGGTCAGTGGAGTTCTTCAGTCCAATAAATTGTCTTTCTTTGTCAAGAAAAAACCATGAGAGCCTTCAACATGAAAGCCAGAGCCTTCATTTCCTCCTGATTTTCCACATTGATCTATGATGCCTACAATTAATCTTCTTCCTGTCCAATCCCTTGTTACTTACTTGCTGACATGTCCTTGATTCTATAGGATGGTGATAAAATCTGCAGTAACAGAGCTGCCAGATCTGCTCATTACCATTCCCTTTTATATTAAAAAAAGGGCCTCTTGCTTCTAAATCTCTACATCTCTCTCTTTTCAAAAGGCAATATCCGCCATGGGTGGACTTTTTAATTTTGATTCATTTCCTTTTACTTAGTACCAAGGACCGGGAGGTTATGAAGGAGGAAAGCGACTTAGGCACATAAAAACATGTTTATTCATCCCACAGAAACAGGTCATTAGGCCCACATAGCCAATGCTCCAAATGTTCGCGCACCCACCCCTCTTTATCCAACCCTCTCAGCATATTCTTCTGTTCCTTTCTCCCTTATATGTTTATTTACTATCCGCTTGAATGCATCAGATCAGAACATTCATACCAAAGGCAAGAAAGTCATTAGGCCTTTCTTCAAGATGAGAGGTTCTAAAATGTTGCTCTTCTTGGTTTAAATAACATCATAGAACCCCTAAAGTGCAGCCCATTGAGTCAGCACCAACAACAATCCCAGCCAGGCCCTATTCCCGTAACCCCATGAATTTACCCTGCTAATCCCCCTGAGGCTAACAGTCAATTTAGCATGGCCAATCCACCTAATCCACACACATTTGGAGTGTGGGAGGAAACCGGAGCACCCGGAGGAAACCCACCCAGACATGGGGAGAACGTGCAGACTTCACACAGTCACCTGAGGCCGGAATTGAACCCGGGTCCCTGGCGCTGTGAGGCAGCAGTGCTAACCATTGTGCCATCGTGCTGCCCATATAGGCAGTTTAAAATAGGTTTGGTAAGCCAATCGCACGATCGCAATTTAGAACTTCAATCCCATCTCTCATGACAAATACTTCAATTTAATAACATTTGTATGGCTGAATCGGGTTGGAGGATCAATTCAGCCCCTTGCTAGGACTTCAGATTATAGTTCAGGACGATACTCCAGCCCAGGACAGAGGAATTGCTGCACAGATTAATCATAGAATCATAGAATTCCTACCGTACAGAAGGGGCCCATCGAGTCTTTACCGACCACAATTCCACTCAGGCCCTATTCCCGTAACCCCACACATTTACCCTGTGAATCCCCCGATACTCGGGTCAATTTAGCACAGCCAAATCAACCTAACCCGCACATCTTTGGACTGTGGGAGGAAACCAGAGCACCCGGAGGAAACCCACGCAGACATGGGAAGAACGTGCAGATTCCACACAGACAGTGACCCGAGGCCGGAATCGAACCCGGGTTCCTGGTGCTGTGAGGCAGCAGTGCTAACCACTGTGCCGCCCCAATGTCAAAGATTGTGTGGCACCATCTGAAGGAAGATCAATGGAGTTCTCCCAGAGTCCTGGCCAACATTCCACCCAAAATAACACCACCAAAACAAGAAGACAATTGATTATTCGTCTCGTTGCTGTGTGTCAGAACTAGCTGCAGGAAATAGGAGAATTACTTTGAAATGTTTCCAGAGGCGTATGCAACTTCACAGAAACACACAGCGTGACTTGGGAGTGTGGCCTTAGGAAAAGTAAAGGAAACAATGCGCTTTGCATCAAAGCACCTTTGTGTCTTTGAACAGAATAAGCAGAATTGAGTCCCTAAACGGCTCCAAATACAAAAGTCTCCATAGAATATTAAACATGCAGAATTATCTCCAGTGTCGGATTTAAGCATAAGCTAAACAAGCTACAGCTTAGGGCCTCACAATCCGCAGGGGCCTCACAAAATTTCAGAAGGTTTACAATGAAGAGAACATTTAAGAGCGGAGACCAGAAAAGAAAAAGGGAGCACCAGCTTGAAGAGCAACTCAAAAAATTACCAAAAGTTGACAGTTACTTTACTCCAGAAACAGATAAGGATCCACAAACCCAAGATGATCAGCAAAGTCCAAAACAACCACAGCCCAGTGCCTCTGCTACTGAGACAACAGAGTCTGGAATCTCAGCTGAGGAAAACACTGGAAGTGATGCAAATGTGAGCGTTGCAGAGCCGACATCCACAGTTGAAACAACAAAATTCACGAAACTCAATGATGTAGGTCAATGGGGTGTCTTAACCGAGGATGAACTCTCATACTGGATCCTTAAGGGTCCTTCAGAGTGTCAACACTGGAACGGCCCATTTGAAAACTCAAAGCGGTCATTCAAAAATCAAGATAGATATTGTTCAAAAGGTCTTTTTCAGTCCAGAAAAGTTAATGATGAAATATACGATCGGGAATGGCTAGTGTACTCTCCAACAACTGGCTGTGTTTACTGCTTTGTCTGCAAGCTCTTTTCAACATCAACTGCAGCACTAGCTTCTGGTGGGTTTAAGTATTGTTTCCAGGGTATACTATATTATAATCTATGAGAGAGATCAAGCCAGCCAAATGATAAATATGTAATCAGTAAATGCATTCATTTGAAAATAATTTGTATTTTTCACTTTAAATGCCTTGCTATTAAATAATTAAAAGACATAATTATGTTTTCAATTTTTTTGTGGCGATCCAAGGTCCTGTTTTGGTACGCACCTTTGTGAGGCCTTTTGTTGTAACTTTTTAACAAGGGGCCTCCAATCTTTATATAGCTTAGGGCCTCACCAAGTCTAAATCCGGCACTGATTTATCTCTCTCAGTTTAAAGGGCCTGCATCAATATCGATGTGCTTTACTCAAAACCAGGCATGGTTCATTGTGAAAATAAGACATGCAAGCGCATACAGAAAGGGAGTAATTAGACTATAATCACAAAATGTTACAAATCAATGACTTTGCAACATAGACAGGGCAACACAGTCCCTTGTAAGTGATTAGCCCGGGAAATGTTTTGGCATGAGCATGTATATTGCTGCTGGAACAGCCAGCAACCACGCTGGGCTTGAACTGAATAGCAATGTGTCAGGCCAAGGGGGTGACTTCAATGGCATCAAGCCGGGCATCTGAGCACTTTTCTGGCAGCTTACCAACTCCTTTTCCTGTGGAACCTCTTTGGACTCGCTGCTGGGGAAGGTAATGGAAGCAGATACAATAGTGACGTTGAAGGGGCATCTTGACATATACTTGAATAGGATGGGAATAGAGGGATACGGTCCCCGGAAGGGTAGGAGGTTTTAGTTCAGTCGGGCAGCATGGTTGGTGCAGGCTTGGAGGGCCGAAGGGCCTGTTCCTGTGCTGTAATTTTCTTTGATTTTTGTTCTTTGACAACACAGTCTCCCTCCAAACGAGAGAGACCACCTCCTCCAAAAAAATTAATCTGCCGCCAAGGGAACTTGGGGGACTCACTGGCCCGCAGGAACACCCTCCAGTCCCCCTCAGAGAGATCTCTCCTTCAGCTCCTGCAAGGAGACGACTACAGGGAATGGTGCAATGACAGATAAGATGCCACACGGTAGCACTCCGACGCATCAGCATGGCAGAGCTCTGATCTGGCCTGTGTCTTCAGTCCCCACTTCCGCAGGCTGTACGGAATTGAGAATTTTCAGTGACAATTACTTCAGTTTACATCCTGCACCAGCCTCGCTCAGTCAAATCCTCCGGGCCATCAGCAAGCCAACCTTGATGGAACCAATCTAGCTAATCCGTTTATCCCACTCTGCTGCACCTAGCCAAGGCCCAGAGCTAGGCTAACTGATAAAGCAACCGACAAATAAAACGCGCCTGGGTAACTGCAAGGAGGACGAGTTGATTATTCGGGGAGATAATTTTAATTAAAAGCCCTCTCCCTCGCTCTCTTGTAGTCCCTCGCTGTTTCTTTTTTTTTTAAATTAAATCCTTATTTCAGCAACTTGCTCGGGATTTCCAGGGGAAAAGTAGCAAGGACAGATAGACATTCTAAAGGAGCAAAAACGCCTTGTATTTAGGGATTTCAATGCAGAATTGCACACAGCATAACTCTTACTTACAACCTCTTCCACCTCTTTCTTCACTAAATTCCCAGGAAACTCTGAAGGATTACATTTTATGAAGCCATTAGGGCCAATTCTCATCAGAGAAGTCTCAGGGAGTTACGTGATTCATGCACATATTAGACAGTTAGAGCTGTAATTAAACATCAATGTAAGTGTGGCTGTGGGATACCGGAGGTCTGAGAATAAAACACTCCGTTGAACAGCTAGAATATGTTGCCATAAATGATCCCCCCTCTCCTCCCTCCCCAATGGGACAATAACACGATGAAACTCCTTCAGCTTAAGACGTCGCTGGGAGGTCAAAGAGAGTAACACCCTCCGCCACCCACCTTTCTCCTGAAACTCTTGTTTATTTTTCTGTATAGACAGTTGCTATGGCGGCTGATTAGTGGCATCACAAAATTCAGAACTTCAGAGGATCATGTTTCTTAACCGTGGCAGATCGTAGAAACCATGGAGATGCGGGTAAATGCCACAAGTGCAGATCCTGACAGGCGCGCTGCGGTCTCGTCTGAGTGGGGGCAGGGAGGTGGAGTTGGTGATTGAAAGGGGGCAAAGGGGAAAAAGAATCTCTTGAGGACTGGAGACAAGTCAGATAGATTGGAACGCAGCTTTTTCCAGTGACGGTCTCCTGCAGAAACTTGAGGCTGCGGCCAGTACAGGGTGCTGTTTAGGGCCTAAGTTACCCAATTATTTCTAACAAAAACAACAGCCAACATTTATATGATGCCTTTTAATGTCCCAAGATGCCTCACAGGTCCGATACCAAGTGGAAAATTGACATTGAGCTGTGAAAGGAGATATTAGACTAGGTAGCATCAAAACCTGGCAAATAGGCAGGTTTTAAAATGTCTCTCCGTCCCTGCAGTTTATTCAACAATCCTCCGGCGCAACGAGAACCTGGCGTGAATTGTTACTAGACTCCACAAACAGAGACCAGGCATGATGGCGGGTGGGTGTGGGTGGGGTTGTTTGACCCAGACCCCCGGGTGGCATGTTGGCACAGTGGTTAGCACTGCTGCCTCTCAGCACCAGGGACCCGGGTTCGATTCTCGGCTTGGGTCACTGTCTGTGTGGAGTCTGCACACAGGCTTGTTCTCCCCGTGTCTGCGTGGGTTTCCTCCGGTTGCTCTGGTTTCCTCCCATAGTCTGAAAGACGTGCTGGTTAGGCGCATTGGCCGTGCTAAATTCCCCCTCAGTGTACCCGAACTGGCGCCAGAGTGTGGCGACTAGGGGATTTTCACAGCAAATTCATTACAGTGTTAATGTAAGCCTACTTGTGATACTAATAAATAATTTTTAAAAAAATTAGTGATGAGGGTAAGGGTTGCCCCTCCAGGGTCACAGGGTCAAAGGGTGGGGGTGTTCCCTTGTCTCGGTGTGGGTGGGGGGGAGGGGGGGGGGGCGGTTCACAATGTCCAGTGGCGGGGGAGATCCTTCAACTTCACTTTGAGATTAAGGTTCCCGCTTTGGTGAACCCCCCTGGATGGGGTTTGAAAATGTTTCCTGGGTAAATGTGGAATTTTCGCACTGCCAGGCAACATCCAATGCCAACATGGAATATTAATAGTGTCACAGATATGCCCTTATTCACATGGGCCAGTTTCCATACATTCTGGCCCATGGACAGACTACCGATCCAAACACTGCTGTCCAACCCCTAGGAGGTACAGTACTGGTTTCATAAGCTTGTAAAGAACATGGAAGAGAATTGCATTTCCACAGCACCTTTCAGGTGACCCTCAGGGCATTCCGTAGTGCTTCACAGCCAATGAAGTACTTTTTGAAGTGTAGACACTGTTGCAGGAAATGCGGCAGCCATTTTGCACACAGCAAGCTCCCGCAAACGGTAAAGTGGTTCGACCAGATGGGCTGTTTTTTTATCCATTGTTGGAGGGATAAATAGCAGCCAAAACACCCCATTTTTGAAATCACGTCATGGCATTACCGGAGACCTGAGATCTCAGCTTGACATTTAATCCAAAAGATGACATTTCTGCCAGTGCAGCACTCCCTCATCTCTGCGGCACTCCCTCATCTCTGGTGCTCCCTCATCACTGCGCTGCTCCCTCTTCACTGCGCTGCTCCCTCATCACTGCGCTGCTCCCTCATCTCTGCACCACTCCCTCACTGCAGCAGCACTCCCTCACTGCAGCAGCACTCCCTCATCTCTGCGGTGCTCCCTCATCTCTGCGGTGCTCCCTCATCACTGCGCTGCTCCCTCATCACTGCGCTGCTCCCTCATCACTGCGCTGCTCCCTCATCACTGCGCTGCTCCCTCATTTCTGCACCACTCCCTCACTGCAGCAGCACTCCCTCACTGCAGCAGCACTCCCTCACTGCAGCAGCACTCCCTCATCTCTGCGGTGCTCCCTCATCTCTGCGGTGCTCCCTCTTCACTGCGCTGTTCCCTCATCACTGCGCTGCTCCCTCATCTCTGCACCACTCCCTCACTGCAGCAGCACTCCCTCACTGCAGCAGCACTCCCTCACTGCAGCAGCACTCCCTCATCTCTGCGGTGCTCCCTCATCTCTGCGGTGCTCCTTCATCACTGCGCTGCTCCCTCTTCACTGCGCTGCTCCCTCATCACTGCGCTGCTCCCTCATCTCTGCGCCACTCCCTCACTGCAGCAGCGCTCCCTCACTGCAGCAGCGCTCCCTCACTGCAGCAGCGCTCCCTCACTGCAGCATCAGATTATCAGCCTAGAATGTTTGCGGTCAACGCTTCTTGATCTATAACATTGACCCTGTGTTGGCTCCAGTGTCAAAAACAAGGGGAGGAAATAAACTAATTGACGAGGGAGAGCCTCCTTTATTTTCTTTCAAAATAGTTATTAACAGGAGCTTAGGCATAAAGTTTACCTTTCGTCAAAAAGAAAACTGGTGAAACGAAATTAAACTGCCCATCGTATCAATAAAGGTGATTTATTCCCTATCTCACCCACTCCCAACAGGAGCTAATTTCACAGTGTGGCTCTATGTTCATCATAGGTAGTTTCCTTAGTCACCAGCCATGCAATAAATTCTGGTCAATTTGCAATCGTTTGCCTCTAACTGGGAGCAATATCATTATTGTTGGTACGTTGAAAAGTTTGATACGATTGAGGGAAAAGTTTCAATCGCCAAGGTTACAGGAGAAAGAAAAATGTGAGCCACTCTCTGCAGTGAAGTTATCATTTGGAAACTGCTAGGATAGCACATGCTGGAGGCACTTTGGGTAAATCTGATACCGGTGTCACTCCGTAACCACTGAAGTGTAAACAGCAGATGGTCTGGAGCTGTGTCTGCTTCCTAGGAGCTGTTGAGTTCGCCAGGCATCTTTCTGCCAACCTGAACAGGGATTAAATCTTTAAACCAGATTGTTAACAACTCTGGAATTCGCCTCCTGACTCACAGTGCCAGGGACCCGGGTTCAATTCCGGCCTTGGGTGACTGTGTGGAGGTTGCACGTTCCCCCCGTGTCTGCGTGGGAAAGAACACAGGCTGTTTTTAGCACGTTTAAAAGGTGCTTTATCAATGCACATTGCTGTGCTCTGTGTAGATTTGTCTGTCCGGGTTTGCACTGGCCATCGGTGGCACAGTGGTTAGCACTACTGCCTCATGACGCCAGGGACCCAGGTTCAATTCCAGCCTTGGGTCACTGTCTGTGTGGAGTTTGCACATTCTCCCTGTGTCTGCGTGGGTTTCCTCCGGGTGCTCCGGTTTCTTCCCACAGTTCAAAGATGTATAGGTTAAGTAGATTGGCCATGTTAAATTCTCCTTTAATGTCCCAAGACGTTTAGGTTAGAGGGATTAGTCATGGTAAATGTGTGGAGTTACAGGGATAGGGTGAGGGCACTGGGTAAGATGCTCTGTCAGAGAGTCGGTGCGGAATTGATGGGTCGAATGGCCTCCTTCCGCACTGTAGGGATTATATGATTCTGTGGTCCTTCCAGCTACTTTACTGCCTTCTCCTCTTAAAGCCCACTTTAAACTCACCCTTCTAACCAAACCTTTATGCACCGACATCAGAATCTGTAGCTAACCTTCACTTTGAATTATACCTGTGTGTGGAACTGCTTGGAAACTAATTTCTTTAGTAAGAAGTCTCACAACACCAGGTTAAAGTCCAACAGGTTTATTTGGCAACACTAGCTTTCGGTGTCTCAGACTCCTTCATCAGGTGAGTGAGGACTTGCGTGAACACAAGTCCTCACTCACCTGATGAAGGAGGCTGAGACTCCTAGTGCTGCCAAATAAACCTGTTGGACTTTAACCTGGTGTTGTGAGACTTCTTACTGTGCTTACCCCAGTCCAACGCTGGCATCTCCACATCATAACTAATTTCTTGACATTAAAGACACTTTATAACTTGTTATTGAATTCTTCTTCTCCAGTGGTCACTCGCTAGCAGGTATGATTGTCTACCTAAGAAACTCTGTGTTATTGGTCATGTGTTCTGTGGGTCCTTGCGTGTCTGATGAATCTGATCCTACAGCCACATCTTTGACCGTACACTTGGCAGGAGTTTGTGGGAGGTAAGTTTGGATTCGAGATCGCTGGCATTCCTTTCTCGGGCTCCTTTTCTGGGCCTCCTCTTGCCCCAGGGTGCCCATGAAGAATTGTATCCCCTCAATTAGAAGGTTCCTCCAGGTAGGTCTCTTCTGAGCAAGGGTCCCCCAGGCGTTGACATCTATGTTGCATTCCTTGAGGTAAGCCTTGAGCGTGTCTTTGAAGTGCTTCCTTTGCCCTCCTCATCCAGGAGCCTCCCTTGAGCTGGGCGAAGAAGATCTGCTTATTGAATAGTGCAGCACAGATGGAGGCCATTCAGCCCATCAAGTCATTGTCAGCTCTTTTGAAGAACTTGTTATAGTTCCACTTCCAGTTTTGTTCCCATTTCCCTGCAATTTTTCTCCTGTAACACTTATTAAATTGAGCGGCACAGTAGCACTGCTGCTACCCAGCGCCAGGGTCCCAGGTTCGATTCCCGGTTTGGGTTACTGTTTGTGTGGAGTTGGCACATACTCCCCGTGTCTGCATGGGTTTCCTCTGGGTGCTCCGGTTTCCTCCCACATTCTGAAAGACATGCTGGTTAGGTGCACGGTGCTGGACTGTGATGACTGGGGGAATTTCACAGTAACTTCATTGCAGTGTTAATGTAAGCCTTACTTGTGACTAATAAATAAACTTTAAATTCCCTTTTGAAGGCTTATGTTGAAATTGATGCTTTGTCATTATGAATGTCTTATGAATGAAACAGCTCCTACTCCAGTAAGAAAGAAATGTAAAATGGGCCACTGCATCGTTTTATCTCCAGCACACAAAGTGCGGATTTTATTTGGATTACATTGACCCAGTTTCCAATTCGAATACAGAACATTATGGCTGTTTAGTATGGAAAAATAAGTCTAGATTTCAGGTAATTCCACTCTTTTGGGTTTGGCTGTCCAGATGCAGTAACTACTATTTTTTTCTTGAAGGCGATGGCCTCGTGGTATTATCGCTAGACTATTAATTCAGAAACTCAGATAATGTTCTGGGGACCTGGGTTCGAATCCCGCCATGGCAGATGGTGGAATTTGAATTCAATAAAATATATCTGGAATTCAGAATCTACTGATGACCATGAAACCATTGTTGATTGTCAGAAGGTTCAGAGAGCTAGGAGGTGTTAAGGATTTAGAGGAGTATACGGGATGTAGGAAGGAGCTTAAGAAGGAAATTAGGAGAGCGAGAAGGGGTCATGAGAAGGCCTTGGCGGGTAAGATTAAGGAGAATCCCAAGGCTTTCTACAAATATGTCAAGAGTAAAAGGATGAGATGTGAAGGCATAGGACCCTTAAAAGGTGAAGGGGGAAAAGTTTGTGCGGAACCGTTAGAAATGGCGGAGCTGCTTAATGAATACTTTACCTCAGTATTCACGGTGGAAAGGGATCTGGGTGGTTGTACTGCTGGTTTGCGGTGGACAGAAAGGATCGAGCATGTGGACATAAAGAAAGAGGATGTGTTGGAACTATTGAATGGCATCAAGGTTGGTAAGTCGCCGGGACCGGATGGGATGTACCCCAAGTTACTGTGGGAGGTGAGGGAGGAGATTGCGGAGCCTTTGGCGATGATCTTTGCATCGTCGATGGAGACGGGAGAGGTTCCGGAGGATTGGAGGATTGCAGATGTGGTCCCTATATTCAAGAAAGGGAACAGGGACAGCCCGGGAAATTACCGACCGGTGAGTTTAACCTCAGTGGTTGGTAAGTTGATGGAGAGGATCCTGAGAGACAGGATTTATGATCATCTAGAGAAGTTTAGTATGATCAAAAGTAGTCAGCACGGCTTTGTCAAGGGCAGGTCGTGCCTTACGAGCCTGGTTGAGTTCTTTGAAAATGTGACCAAACACATTGACGAAGGAAGAGCGGTGGATGTGGTCTATATGGACTTCAGAAAGGCGTTCGATAAGGTCCCCCATGCAAGACTTCTTGAGAAAGTGAGAGGGCATGGGATCCAAGGGGCTGTTGCCTTGTGGATCCAGAACTGGCTTGCCTGCAGAAGGCAGAGAGTGGCTGTGGAGGGGTCTTTCTCTGCATGGAGATCAGTGACCAGTGGAGTGCCCCAGGGATCTGTTCTGGGACCCTTGCTGTTTGTCATTTTCATAAATGACCTGGATGAGGAAGTGGAGGGATGGGTTGGTAAGTTTGCTGACGACACCAAGGTAGGTGGTGTTGTGGATAGTTTGGAGGGATGTCAGAAGTTGCAGCGAGACATAGATAGAATGCAAGACTGGGCGGAGAAGTGGCAGATGGACTTCAACCCGGATAAGTGTGTGGTGATCCATTTTGGCAGATCCAATGGGATGAAGCAGCAGTATAATATGAAGGGTACCATTCTTAGCAGTGTAGAGGATCAGAAGGACCTTGGGGTCCGGGTCCATAGGACTCTTAAATCGGCCTCGCAGGTGGAGGATGCGGTCAAGAAGGCGTACGGCGTACTGGCCTTCATTAATCGAGGGATTGAGTTTAGGAGTCGGGAGATAATGCTGCAGCTTTATAGGACCCTGGTTAGACCCCACTTGGAGTACTGCGCGCAGTTCTGGTCACCTCATTACAGGAAAGATGTTGAAGCCATTGAAAGGGTGCAGAGGAGATTTACAAGGATGTTGCCTGGATTGGGGGGCATGCCTTATGAGGATAGGTTGAGGGAGCTTGGTCTCTTCTCCCTGGAGAGACGAAGGATGAGAGGTGACCTGATAGAGGTTTACAAGATGTTGAGAGGTCTGGATAGGGTAGACTCTCAGAGGCTATTTCCAAGGGCTGAAATGGTTGCTACGAGAGGACACAGGTTTAAGGTGCTGGGGGGTAGGTACAGAGGAGATGTCAGGGGTAAGTTTTTCACTCAGAGGGTGGTGGGTGAGTGGAATCGGCTGACGTCGGTGGTGGTGGAGGCAAACTCGTTGGGGTCTTTTAAGAGACTTCTGGATGAGTACATGGGATTTAATGGGATTGAGGGCTATAGATAGGCCTAGAGGTGGGGATGTGATCGGCGCAACTTGTGGGCCGAAGGGCCTGTTTGTGCTGTGGCTTTCTATGTTCTATGTTCTAAAAACCCATCTGGTTCGCTAATGTCCCTTTAGGGAAGGAAATCTACTGTCTTTGTCCGTTCTGGCCTACATGTGACTCCAGAGTCACAGCAATGTGGTTGACTCTCAACTGCCCTCAGGCAACAAGGAATGGGCAATAAATGCTGGCCATCCAGCCACGCCCATGTCCCATGAATGAATAAAGAAAAGAATATATTGAATACAAATTCCACCATTTGCCGTGGCGGGATTTGAACCCTGATCTCGAGAATATTGTAAGAATTCTCGCAACATCAGATTAACACTAGAACATTAGCTGAGTTTCTGGATTAAGAGTCTAGCAATAATACCACTAGGCTGTTGTCTCCCCATTGGAGGCATCAACTAAGGCATCAACTTCCTGCTGCCCTGGAGACTGTCTAACGTCTGTAGTCAGTCCAGAAGCGTACATGGTCATAATGTCTGCTGATCAATGTTATAATAATGGATGGCTGTGGTTTGCCGATGTGTAGTCTTGGGGAACAAGGCCGTAAATACATAAAGAAAATTCAAATTGTTGATTTGAGTGGGTGTAACGACAGCTTAAATCACAACCAGCTCATGTCCCACTGCACTTTCAGAGTAATTATTTGTTTTTCGACATACCTTTCATTGTTCACTCCCTAGACTTGGGTATCACTGCCAAGGCCTGCATATACTGCCAATCTCTAATTGTGTTTGAGAAGTTGGTGGGGAATTTCCTTCTTGAAGTGCTGCTTCAGTGGGTAGTGTAGGTAAATCCAGAGTCATATTAAGAGAGTGAGTGTGAGAAGTTTGACCCAGTGATGATGAAGGAATGGCAGTACATTGCCAAGACAGGATGGACAGTGACTTGGTGGGCAGCTCCTAAGTGGTGGTGTTCCCACGTGCCTGGAGGAGATGCAAAATGCCCATTATACACCCCTCCCCATCTTTCTTCTCTTTGCAGTCAATGGCCAATGACCCCTGCTGGAAAGTACAGGCATTGGGCAGTTGTGTTTGGTCCCCAGCCCAATTGAAGGTTTCCTTTGGTTCCTTAGCCAAGCGGTAAGTCTTTGCGTGTGAAGTGAAAGCAGGGAGCTCGTCAAGGGGTTCAATCGAGCAGGGGTGATACAGCCAAGCCTGCTCGAGGACCTTAAGAAATAGGAGCAGGAGTAGGCACCGCAGCACTGCCACACCCACACACAAGCAAGTGACTGCTGGGGCTGGAAATCGGAAATGAGAACAGAAAATGCTGGAAACACTCAGCAGGTCAGGCAGCATCAGTGGAGAGAGAATCAGAGTTAATGACCGGAATTCTCCGGCTGTTCACGCCCCCGCGGCCACTGCCAGTGAGGGCAGATAATTTGGTGTCAAAGCTCCGTTCACTGCAACCCGACCAGAGAATCCCGCCAGTATGAATGGCCGGAGAATTCCTAGAATCCCGACAGTACGGAAGGAGGCCATTCGGCCCATCAAATCTGTGTCGACCACGATCCCACCCAGGCCCTATTTTTATAACCCATGCATTTACCCTCTAATTCCCCCGGACAGTAGGGTCAATTTAGCATGAATAATCAACCTAACCCGCACATCTTTGGACTGTGGGAGGAAGCCAGAGCACTCGGAGGAAAACCCACGCAGACACGGGGGGAACATGCAAACTCCACACAGACAGTGACCCGAGGCTGGAATTGAACCTGGGACCCTGCGCTGTGAGGCAGCAGTACTAACCACTGTGCCACCACGCCACCCTAAATTCTGCCCATTGTTTCAGTTTGATGACCCTACGCCTCCTTTGCTTCTCTCTCTAGTGGTCACCTGGGTGTCATGGGCTATATAGATGCATTAGCAGCTGGCATTATCCTCCCATTATTTATCCCCATTCAAATAATCTGGTATCTATGAGACAGGTTAAGAAGATAGGAACGTAAGAAATTTGTGGAGGATCTGTCATATGCCCCTCATGTTCCGCTATTCACTGAAATCACAGCTAAACTTTTACCTTCATCCTATCCCCATATCCTTTAACTCCCTCAGTGTCCAAAAATCTATCAAGCTCTGCCTTGAACATACTTGATGATAGAGGATCCACAGCCCTTTGGGGTACAGAACACCAGCAATTTGCAACCCTCCAACTGTAAAGATTTCAGGCAATTGAGTTTGGCCTGCTTGAATATGAGCTCGCTGATTAAGGGCCAAATTGATAGTCCAATCAGGGAGCCCCATGCTCTGTACTTAAAAAGGAGTGTCAGTTCCTCTGGCACTCTGGATGGATGGTGCAGACTGAGAGCACTCTGTGCAGTGTTGTTGGATCTTGTAAATAAAGGAATTTTGGTGAAGGGACTTCTGCCTCCAAGGACTTAGTATTCCAACTGAAGAGATTTCTCCTCACTCCAGTCCTAAATGACAGAGCCTGTGCACCAGAGTTCCAGACTCTCCTGACAGGGGAAGCAGCCTCACAGCAGCAACACAGTGCAGGGTGTGGAGAGGGTGAGCATGGGGTCTGGTCTCTAGACAGTGATCGGGAATGGGTAGCTCATTTTACGTTGCCGCTGCACTGAGCGAGCTGAGAGTGGCAGCTTGGACACTAACGTTAGCCTCAATCCCTGAGGTTAGGAGTGGGGAATCCGACAACTAGGATTCATTCCCATGGCTAAACACGATCCATTGACTCCGGCCTGAAATTATCAATGTTTAAAATGCCATGCAAAGACAGGGGCAGATTCACCTGCGATGCACACCTTAGTTGAACAGCCCTTTGACAACCACAATTGAGGTGAATGCACAGGTAAACGGGGGAGATGGCGGAGGGTGAGCAGTGACCGGAAAACTGGCGGAAAATCACCGGGTGTGGGGAGGGTGGGGAAACGTTGGGACATAAATTTGTTTGGTCCTGTCAATCCTGGGGCTGCCTTGCTGCTTCCCAAATGATACGGGATGACGTTTCTGATGGAACGCCAGGTTCTTTGGCCAGAAGAACTTCCACTGAAACCCAGGTTCAATTCTAGCCTCGGGTGACTGTCTGTGCGGAGTTTGCACATTCTCCCCGTGTCTCCGCGGGTTTCCTCCGGGTACTCCGGTTTCCTCCCACGCTCCAAAGATGTGCGGGTTAGGGTGATTGGCCATGCTCAATTGCCCCTTACAGGGAGATTAGCAGGGTAAATACACGGGCACTGATTTTACTGGCACGGCTGCCCCGAAATCGGAGCGGGCGAGGCTCGCCGAACAACATTCCCCGTTGGTCTCGAGCGCAATCTTACGAGCCTTGGGCGGCCCTGCCGGTAAAATCAGGGCCGTGGAGTTATGGGGATAGGCCCTAGGCGGGGTTGCTGGTGCAGGCTCAATGGGCCGAATGGCCTCTTGCTGCACTGTTGGGGTTCTATGAAACCTGAATGGTATTTGCAGGCAGGGGAAAAGGATAAGCTGGAGATACCCAATTATCATAGCTTGCAGTTAAACCAGGGCACTTCAAAAGCAAAAGCTCGAGGTGTGAGGCCTGTCTCGAGGTGAAAACTATTTGGTCTGGTCCAGAGTTTTTTTTCTGCTTTTAGTTTTCATTCACACCAAATCCAGGTCAGAAAAAGTCAGAATTCCGACCTGGGAAACATCTCGTTAAGTGGTTCTTGGATGCTCAGCAGTATTGAAGAGTCAGCGGTGGGGGAGGGTTAAAGCTGACTGTGACTTCCATCCACCCCCCCCCCCCCCCCCCACCCCCCTCCCCGGCACCCCCCCTCCCCCCATCCCACTAAATCCTCAGATTACTGCCGCACCTGCTCAATCAAACATTTCCTCCGAAGGAGAGAGGTCGGGGGGGTGCGGAATTCACTCAAAATGTCCCTTTATGTCTACCTCAGGATCCGGTTTCATTTCCCATTCTGAGGATCTTTCTCTCTCACAGAAAGGCAGCAATTCCCTTTTTGTGGTTAACTCAACTACAAGCAATCAAGACAATAACTACTTGGACACTCGACCACATTTTTCCAGTGGTTAATGGAAAAATGTATATAATCACAACACAACACAGTGGCACAGTGGGTTAGCACTGCTGCCTCACATCGCCAGTGACCCGGGTTCAACTCCAGCCTTGGGTGACTGTCTGTGTGGAGTCTGCACATTCTCCCCGTGTCTGCGTGGGTTTCCTCCGGGTGCTCCGGTTTCCTCCCACACTCCAAAGAAATGTGGGTTAGATGGATTTGCCATGCTAAATTGCTCCTTAGTGTCAGGGGGATGAGCAGGGTAAATATGTTGGGTTACGGGGATAGGGCCAGGGTCGGATTGGTGCTCAATGGGCTGAATGGCCTCCTTCTGCACTGTGGGGATCCTAACAGGAGAATACTCCAAGAACTTTCCAGGGATCGGCAATAGGTTTCAACACGTTCGGGAAGAATACCGTGTGCTTTCTTTGGCCGGTTTTTAATGTCATGCTGACACTCAGGTTGGCTTCCAATCAACAGCCATGTGTAGAGGCTTGCCATCCAAGAAATAAGCTTTCAGCAATTCACAAGGAGCAGCACACTTGGGCACCAGTCTCAGAGAGTCTCTGGGCAACTTTGCACAGATGGAACCTGCATTTATATAGCACCGTTCATGGTCATCCTAATGCACATTGCAGCCAATGAAGTACTTTCCACGCAATGCAGCCACCAGGGTTAATCAGCTGATCCACAACAGGGAGCTGTCTCCGGCTTCAGAGAGTTCGACACGACAGCTTTAAGCAATTGTTCTAAATGCAAACAGCAACCATTCGATTCTTTCACCTGGCAAAATCATTTAAGGGGAGCTCCCTTCCGACTAAATTGCAATGTCACAGTGTTTTTAAGCTCTGGGCTTTGTTTCAATTATTTGGTTTGGTACACTTGGCCACTGCCGGTATTGTTGGATTGATACGGAAGATTTACTGAGCCTGCAGAGGTAAGCAGAACAAGAGCTTCACTGAGACACTGTACTAACTGCATCTTACACTGAGGCTGCAAGAGAGAGAGCAAATATGTGATGTTGCGTCTATCCTGTGACAAAACACACACTATCTGGTTAGCACAATAAAATTAACCACTTGTACTACAGGGGACAGAAAGATATTTATCATAGAATCCCTACAGTGCAGAAAGAGGCCATTCGGCCCATCGAGTCTGCACTGACAACAATCCCACCCCAAGCCCTGTCCCCATTACTCCAGGTATTTACCCCGCTAATCCCTCTAACCTACGCATCCCGGGACACTAAGGGGCAATTTAGCATGGCCAATGCACCTAACCTGCACATCTTTGGAGTGTGGGAGGAAACCGGAGCACCCGGAGGAAACCCGCACAGACACAGGGAGAATGTGCAAAATCCACACAGTCACCCAAGCTGGGAATTGAACCCGGGTCCCTGGCGCTGAAAGGCAACAGTGCTAACCAACCACTGTGCCACCGTGCTGATTCTCAAGATTGTGGGGGTGGGTGGGTGTAAAACTGACAGAAAGGTGCATGGGGGTGGTGAGGGCATTGTTAGAATTCGAGCAGAACTCTTGGCCAAAGGGGTTCCAGCTTTATTTAATTGGGGTAGACAAAATGGCCACCACCTAAAAGTATGCCAAATAACAATTTGCGAAGCGCTCGATGATATCCTGAGGTCATCGCTGGATGAACATTTTCTCAACCTGTTTAGGGAGAAGGGGGAAAAAACTGGAGAGAGAGTGAGAAAAAAAGGCCCGAAATTGAGGAACTTAACATATTTTGATGCAATTGGCCTCTTCATAGTGAAGTCCCCATCCATCAAAACTCAATTATTTTCCTGCGATGCTGTCAGCTGGGGAGTGAACCCTCTGGTAAGCACCAGATACATGAAAGACATTTGAGCTTGACTGCAGCTGGCACTTTGCAAGTTGCCGCAGCAAGGCTCAGGGTGTGCGTGTGCAGGGGAGGTAAGTAGTCGGGCTTGCAACACAATCTCCTTGCTGTCAGCTGTGGCTCAGTGGGTAGCATTCTCACCTCTGAGGCAGAAGGTTGAGGGATCAAATCTCAGTCAAGTGACTGCAACACATCATCTGCTTGACACTCCTGTTCGGTTGTGAGGGTGTGCCGTAATGTTGAAAGTGCCGTATTTTTTTCAATGATGCATTAAAGCGCGGCCCTACCTGCCATCCAATGTGGCACCTCTTCCAAAGAAGAGTCCTTTCCCAGTGTCCATAGAACCATAGAGCCATAGAAAATTACAGCTCAGAAACAGGCCTTTTGGCCCTTCTTGTCTGTGCCGAACCATTTTATGCCTAGTCCCACTGACCTGCACTTGGACCATATCCCTCCACACCCCTCTCATCCATGAACCCGTCCAAGTTTTTCTTAAATGTTAAAAGCATTTACCACTTTATCCGGCAGCTCATTCCACACTCCCACCACTCTCTGCGTGAAGAAGCCCCCCCCTAATATTCCCTTTAAACTTTTCTCCTTTCACCCTTAACCCATGCCCTCTGGTTTTTTTCTCCCCTAGCCTCAGCGGAAAAAGTCTGCTTGCATTCACTCTATCTATACCCATCAAAATCTTATACACCTCTATCAAATCTCCCCTCAATCTTCTACGCTCCAGGGAATAAAGTCCCAACCTATTCAATCTCTCTCTGTAACTCAGGTCCCCGGTCAATATTTATCCCTAGCTTAACAGCACATGACAGGATCTGTTCATTATCATATTGCTGTTTGTGGGAGCTTGCTATGCACAAATTAGAATCATAGAATCCCTATAGTGCAGAAGGAGGCCATTCGGCCCATCGAGTCTGCACCAACCACAATCCCACCTAGACCCTATTCCCATAATCCCACTTATTTACCCTGCAAATCCCCCAAACACTAGGGTCAATTTAGCACGGCCAATCAACCTAACCCACACATCTTTGGACTGTGGGAGGAAACCGGAACACCCGGAGGAAATCCACACAGACGCGGGGAAAATTTGCAAACTCCACACAGACAGCCACCCGAGGCCAGGATTGAACCCGGGTCCCTGGCACTGTGAGGCAGCAGTGCTAACCACTGTGCCACTGTGCCTGCCATGTTTCCTGCATTACAACAGTGGCTGTTCTTCAAAAGGTACTCCTTTGGCTGCTAAGCATGTTGGACATCCTGAGATCATGAAAGGCACTATATAAATGCAAGTCTTTTTCCTTCACACTGGGGCCCAATTAAGGGAACTCTAGTTAATACAGGTGCAATGAATCACATTCATGTTGGTCTGAATGCAAGTAAACCTCTTGACTGTATGCTGAAATAATGCTTTGCATCTAGGCCCATTTTAATTGGCAACCCATATTGCATGGAGTTGCAGTGCCATTGTGGTTATTGCTATTGGGTTGGTAATCCTGGGATCTGGACTAACCAATTGAGAGACGTGAGTTCAAATCCCACCTGGGGAAATTTAAATTCAATTGTTTGTACAAATTTAGAATGATGAGCTATTATCAGTAAAGGTGATAATAAATTCAACCAGTGTCCTTTAGAGAGGGAAATCTGCCAGCCGTACCTGGTCTGGCCTATATGCGACTCCAGGCCCACAACAATAATGTTGACTCTTAAATGCCCTCTGGGGGGGCACGGTGGCACAGTGGTTAGCTGCCTCACAATGCCAGGGATCCGGGTTCAATTCCAGCCTTGGGTCACTGTCTGTGTGGAGTTTGCACATTCTCCGCGTGTCTGCGTGGGTTTCCTCCGGGTGCTCCAGTTTCCTCCCACAGTCTAAAGATGTGCGAGTTAGGTTGATTGGCCATGCTGGATTGACCCTTAGTGTCAGGGGGATTAGCTAGGGTAAATATGTGGGGCGACAGGAATTGGGCCTGGGTGGGATTGTGGTCGGTGCAGTTTCGATGGGCTGAATGGCCTCCTTCTGCACTGTAGAGATTCCATGAAATGGCCAAGCAAGCCTCTGAGTGTATGAAAGAAGGTGACTCACTGTGACATTCTCAAGGGAAATTAGGCATGAGCAATAAATGCTGGCCTTGCTAATGATGCTCACAATCCATGAATGAATATCACAAGCTGACTTTAACTGAAGGCAATGTTAAAGGAAAACTATAAATAATCCACTCTCCTTTTCGAGATGGTGATAAATGGGGTCATTTGTAGAAATAGCTGTGAGTGTTAGGAAGATGTTTTCTGTGAGTTCAGCGGGGATGTGATGAGTGGGCGAGCTTTTATAATTAGCATGTCCTTTGAAGAAACTTTGGCTTGATCCATCTTCCACACCTCCGCGCTTCCCCTTAGACAAAGTAAATAATTTCTCCTCTTCAGCAGAAAGTCAGACATAAAGCAAAATAAGATGAGAACCAAAGTCACTTGTAACTCAGCTTTACATGTAGTAAGAGATTCATCTTTCTCTACACCCTAGCTATGACTGTAACACTACATTCTGCACTCTCTCCTTTCCTTCTCTATGAACAGTATGCTTTGTCTATACAGCGCGCAAGTAACAATACTTTTCACTGTATGCTAATACGTGTGACAATAATAAACCAAATCAAATCAAAAGATTTTGATTTGATTTATTATTGTCACATGCGTTAGTATGCAATGAAAAGTATTGTTTCTTGCGCGCTATACAGACAAAGCATACTGTTCATAGAGAAGGAAAGGAGAGAGTGCAGAATGTAGTGTTACACTGCTGTACGCAGACAGGGTAATATCAAGCCAATATTTCACCGAGAATGTAGTCTTACAGTCATAGCTAGAATGTAGAGAAAGATCAACTCAGTGCGAGGCAGGTCCATTCAAAAGTCTGATGGCAGCAGGGAAGAAGCAGTTCTCGAGTCGGTTGGTACCAGCACATGGTTCAATTCGGGGGCTGAACATCGCACACAAGTTTGAATGGAACAGGCAATTTTTGTGCTCATCGGCCCAAACCCTCTTCTCCACTGTGAATGGCCAAGTGAACCGTTGTCAAGAACTGGAGTGCCATTGAAGCCAAATCCAAGCTTCTGTCACGCCAGCTGAAGGAGCTGGACCCTCTTGTGTCCTCCAGTGAGTGGAACTCACAAGGCAATTAAAGTTCCAATCAATACAGCCACATATGAGGGATGTCACAATTCCTGACCCTTGGTTTTGACCTCCCTCTCCCAACTGATCTTGGTACAGAAATCCTGCTGTGACCTGATACCACCACCTTTTGCTTAGAGTCATCAAATGATCTCAGCAGCCATCTGTAACCATCAAATTGTTTCCCAGGATTCAGTACGCCATCCTTCAGTCAATATAGAGTCATAAAATGTACAGCACGGAGATAGGCCCTTTGGCCCAAACTGTCCATGTGCTTTAAAAAGCCCATCGAAGCTCACCCCTTCTGCCTGCATTTGGCCCATATCCCTCTAAACCTTTCCTATCCATGTATCTGTCCAAATGCCTTTCAAATGTTGTCAATGTCCCTGCCTCAACCACATCCCTCCCACGGCAGATCATTCCACATACGTACCACCCTCTGTGTAAAAAAGTTGCTCCTCAGGTTCCCATTAATTCTTTTCCCTCTTAACTTCAACCTATGCCCTCAAGTTCTCAATTCCCCAACCCTGGGAAAAAGACTGAGTGCATTCACCCTATCCATGCCTCTCATGATCTTATTATACACATCTACAAGATCACTTCTCAGTCTCCTACGCTCTGAAGAAAAAAGTCCTAGTCTGTCCAATCTCTCCCTATAACTCAGTCCCTTGAGTCCTGGCAACATCCTTGTAAATCTCTTCTGCACTCTCTCCAGTTTAATAACATCTTTCCTATGGCAAGGTGACTAAACTGAACACAATACTCCAGATGTGGCCGCACCAACATCCTGTACAGCTGCAACATTACTTCCCAACTTCTATACTCAATGCCCTGACTGATGAAGGCCAGCATGCCAAAAGCCTTCTTCACTGCCCTATCTACCTGTGACTGTACCTTTAGAGAACCATGCGCCTGAACTCCAAGGTCCCTCTGTTCCATGACACTCCCTACGGTCCTACCATTCACCGTGGAAGACCTACCTTGATTTGGCTTTCCAAAATGCAACACCTCACACACTTATCTGTATTGAACTCCATTTGCCAATTCTCGGCCCACTTCCCCAGTTGATCAAGATCCTGCCGCAATTTTTGATAATCTTCCTCACTATGTACAATGTCACCTATTTTAGTGTCATCTGCAAACTTACTGCCTTCTTGCCTTCAAACAACCGCACAACCTCAAACAGACCATTGTCCGCAGCAAACTACCCAGCCTTCAGGAGAACAGTGACCACAACACCACACAACCCTGCCACAGCAACCTCTGCAAGACGTGCCGGATCATCGACACAGATGCCATCATCTCACGTGAGAACACCATCTACCAGGTACACGGTACATACTCTTGCAACTCGGCCAACGTAGTCTACCTGATACGCTGCAGGAAAGGATGTCCCGAGGCATGATACATTGGGGAAACCATGCAGACGCTGCAACAACGGATGAATGAACACCGCTCGACAATCACCAGGCAAGACTGTTCTCTTCCCGTTGGGGAGCACTTCAGCAGTCACGGGCATTCGGCCTCTGATATTCGGGTAAGCGTTCTCCAAGGCGGCCTTCACGACACATGACGGCGCAGAGTCACTGAGCAGAAACTGATAGCCAAGTTCCGCACACATGAGCACGGCCTCAACCGGGATATTGGGTTCATGTCACACTATCTGTAATCCCCACAGCTTGCCTGGACTTGCAGAGTCTCACTGGCTGTCCTGTCTGGAGACAATACACATCTCTTTAACCTGTCTTAATGCTCTCTCCACTCACATTGTTTGTATCTTTAAGACTTGATTAGCTGTAAGTATTCGCATTCCAACCATTATTCTGTAAATTGAGTCTGTGTCTTTATATGCCCTGTTTGTGAACAGAATTCCCACTCACCTGAAGAAGGAGCTTAAGGCTCCGAAAGCTTGTGGCTTTTGCTATCAAATAAACCTGTTGGACTTTAACCTGGTGTTGCTAAACTTCTTACTGTGTTTGCCCATTAGGAGGCAGAGCAGAATTAAGTAAGTCATGCAAGAGGAACATTTTTGTAGTGATGGATTATTTATGCAATCCCTAACCCCGCGAGTGAAAAGCTCCCTGCTTTGAAAAAGGACAAGTTATTGTTGTTCTGACCTCAGGTGGTTGGGGGTCATACAAGGTTGGCAGAAATTTTGTTCAGGAAAGTAGCGTAATAGTGATAACGAACTACAAAAATCTCCTGTGAGTGCATACGGTAGGTCTGACTTGACATCTCTTTGGTCAGTAATTGGGTTCTATACATTGCAAAATACTTTCACCCTCTGGTTAGCACAGTGTAGTATTAATAGGGCAATAATCAATAAAACCTAGACTTTTAATTCTGTAGAACACGAGTTCAAATACCATCATAGCAGTTTGCAAATTTGAATTCTGTTTAAAAACAGCAACTTTCACTGTAAGAGATGTGGGACGGGAAGGAAATCTGCCACCTTACCCAATCTGCTTGGCATGTGGTTTCAACTCCATGCCCACTTGATTGATTAGCCAGCCACCTGTCTTAGTCTAACAAATCATGACAAAGACCGCAGTGGTTCAAGAGTATCACTTGGTATGAGGATGGGACACAGAGTAAATGTGCAGTTGGGAGCGAGGTTTAGTCAGATACAGAAGGTAAAACTAGGTCAGTCCAGCAGGCAGAGAAGGCATGTGCACGATAAGGCACAGGGGAGGATTGGAAGCCTAAATTGCATCTATTTTTACGCAGGGAGCTTGTCTGGTAAGGCAGATGAACTTAAAAGCGTTAATCACCACAAGGAAATCTTGTTGCAATCACTGGGACATGGTTGAAAGAAGGACAGGACTGACAACACAACATTCCAGAGTATAAAAAGTTTAAAGTTTGTTTTATTAGTGTCGCAAGTATGTTTACATTAACACTGCAATGAAGTTACTGTGAAAATCCTCTGGTCGCCACACTCTGGCGCCTGTTCGGGTACACTGAGGGATAATTTAGCATGGCCAATGCACCTAAACAGCGCATCTTTGGGACTGTGGGGGGTAAACCGGGAGCACATGAACGAAACTCACCCAGACACGGAGAAAACGTGCAGACTCCACACAGACAGTGACCCAAGCCGGGAATCAAACCCAGGTCCCCGGCGCTGTGAGGCAGCAGTGCTAACCATTGTACCACCATGCCGCCACGGTGGCGCAGTGGTTTCAGGCGTGATGGGGAGGTGGGGTGTAAGAGAGGAGGGGGCATTGAAATATTGATAAAAGACACCACCACTGGAACCAACATTGGCTTGTTCATAGGAGGCAAAGGATGGTGGTGGAGGGTTGCCTTATGATTGGGAGCCTGTGACCAAAGGTGTATCACAGGGATTGGTGCCGGGACCCTTGCTGTTTGACATATACATTAATGACTTGGATGTGAATGTAGGAGGTATAATTAGTAAGCTTGATGATAACACGAAAATTGGTGACGTTGTTGATAGGGAGGATAGTCTTGGGCTACAGAATGATATTGATCAGCTGGTCACTTGGGCACAGCAATGGCAGATGGAATTTAATCCTCATAAGTGTGAGGTGATGCATTTTGGGAGATCTATTAAGGGTAGGATATACACAATGAACGGTAGGTCCCTGGGGAGTACTGGGGAACAAAGGGACCTTGGTGTACAAGTCCATAGATCCCTGAAGATGGCAGCACAGGTAGATAGGGTAGCAAAGAAGGCATACGGAATGCTTGCCTTCATTAACCGGGGCATAGAATATCGGAGCAGGGAGGTCCTGAATAATTTTATAAAACATTGGTTAGGCCACAGATGGAGTATTGTGTGCAGTTCTGGTCGCCACACTATCGGAAGGACGTGATTACACTGGAGAGGGTGGAGGAGATTCACCAGGATGTTGTCTGGGGTAGAAGGTTTCAGCTATGAGGAGAGACTGGATAGACTGGGTTTGTTTTCCCTGGAACAGAGGAGGCTGAGGGGAGAACTAATAGAGATATACAAAATTATGAGAGGTACAGATAGGATAGATCGTAAGAATCTTTTCTCCATGGCAGAGGTGTCTAAGACCAGAGGGCATAGGTTTGAGATGAGGAGTAAATGGCTTCGAGGGAATCTGAGGAAAAGATTTTTTCACCCAGTGAGTGGTGGAAATATGGAACGCGCTGCCTGAGAAGGTGGTGGAGGCAGATACTCTTGCAACTTTTAAGAAGCATCTGGACAAGCACTTAAATTGCCAAAACATAGTAGGTTATGGTCCAAGTACTGGTAAATGGGATTAATATAGATTGGTATTTGATGATCAGCATAGACATGGTGGGCCGAAGGGCCTGTTTCTCTGCCGTTTGACTCTAATAACTACCAGGGAGCTAGGAATGGGCAATGAATATCAGACATATTAGTAATGCCCATATCCCAAGATTTTGTTCGAAATAAAGGCACATTCACCACCTGCAATCTTTGGAGGCAGAAACATTTTATTGAAGCCCTACAGCACAGAAGGAGGCCATTTGGCCCATTGAGCCTGCACCGACAACAATCCCACCCAGGCCCTATCCCCATAATCCCATGTCTTTATCCTGCTAATCCCCCTAACACTAAGGGGCAATTTAGCACAGCCAATCAATCAACCTAACCTGCACATCTTTAGACTTTGGGAGGAAACCAGAACACCTGGAGGAAACCCACACAGACACGGGAAGAACGTGCAAACTCCACACAGACAGTCACCTGAGGCCAGAATTGAGCCCGGGTCCCTGGCATTGTGAGGCAGCAGCGCTAACCACTGTGCCACCGTGCGACCCGATTTTTACCTGTAAAATATCGGGCTTTCGTCATTCCAATTCCACAAGTGTAAGGTAAACAGAATTAACCATTGAAGTGCATAAGCTGCACAGTAACCCATAGACTTCAAGTAGATCTGAAGAAGCCTTCTCAGTTTTGTCGGGTTTGGGATAGTGCGTGTGTTACGGACAGCATTTTGAAATGGACCAGTTAAACTGCGGGATGGTACCTGTTGAACCATCATACGTACTGGATAATATACAACTCTCAGTATCTAAGCAGCTCCCTCATGTAATGATGCAGTCAGTGGGACAATAGTTTCCATTGTCCATGGCCCTGTAGTGACTGGCTGGGCACTTTCATCAGACCTGTTAGCGCCACCTTATGGTGGGTTAGCAAAACTTCATCCACTGCAAGGAAGTTCCAAAAATCTCATCACAGTTTATTTGTTCATGTTTAGTGTTTTTTTTGTATTTCATCATATGTATGTTTGTATCTGTACGTGTACCCATTATCTTAGTTCTCTATGTATATGGAGGGTCATGCAACGACATCCTAACCTCCACCCCTCTGCTGCTGAAATCCTCATCCATGCCTTTGTTACAATTATTCCAATGCTCTCCTAGTGACCTCTCGCTTTCCGCTCTCCGTAACCTTCAGCTCACCCTAAAGTCCGCTCTGCTGCTTGCACCCGAACTTGCGCCGAGTCCCATTCACCCACCACCCCAGGGGCTCACTGATCAAAATACCGACTCTCGATCCGGCAGAGTGACGGCGTAAACACCAACAAAACCCCAGCCACATTTTCTTTTACTCAGAGAGGTTCAACATCTGGAGTGAAAACTGGGCCATGCAGCTGGAGAGCAACACACCTGACACTCTGAAAGAGTGTGGTAAGATTCCGCCTGTTATGTTTGCCTGTCGGAAATCTCACAACACCAGGTTAAAGTCCAACAGGTTTATTTGGAATCGCGAGCTTTCAGAGCGCCGCTCCTTCATCAGCTGAGTTCTGATAAAGGAGCAGTGCTCCGAAAGCTTGTGATTCCAAATAAACCTTTTGGACTTTAACCCGGTGTTGTGAGACTTCTTACTGTGCCCAACCCAGTCCAACGCCGACATCTCCACATCATGTTTGCCTGTGCTTGGTACCTGTGTCTCTGTATCTACTGGCTTGTTTGCAATGCGCATTAGTAGACCTTCCAACCTGAAGTCAAAATTTATGAGGTTGAAGACATAGCCATGTACTAAAGGTCAGAGGTTGTAGGCTGTGGATTTAAGAGCTGCTTTAGACACCTGGGCACCCTCCCCCCGTCCCTGCCCCCGCGATAAAGATTCCTGTGACCATTAATTCCTTAGCAAAATATAAATTATTATATAAGTGTATCTTTATATTATCTTCCAACCCTCTGCAACTCAGCCAATCAGCATAACCTTTTCTTGCATTCTCATCATGTGTTCATTTGGTTTCCCTTGGAACCCATCTATGCTATTCACCTCAACAGCTCACATTGAGAGAGTCCACCTTGTTATCACACTGAATAAGGAGGTTTCTCCCAAATTCCTTATTGAACTACCTTTTAGTTATAACCTTTTAAGTTTTGGATTTCCCCACAGGAAGAAATATTTTCTCTACATTAAACCGCGTCAGAATTTTAATGTCCTCTGCTACGTCACCCTCAACCTTTTCTTGTCTGAAGATAAGAACCCTGGTCTGCTCAGCCTTTCCCGATAGGCACATCCTCTCAATTCTGGCATCATCTGTCCACCATCTGCAAGGCAAAAGTCAGGAGTGTGATGGGATACTCTCCGCTTGACTGGATGGGTGCAGCTCCAACAACACTCAAGAGGTTTGACACCATCCAAGACAAAGCAATCTGCTTGTTTGGCACCTCCTCCACCAACACACGGTGGCTGCAGTGTGTACCATCTACAGGGTGCATTGTAGCAATTCATCAAGGCTCCTTAAAGGAATTTGGGAGAAACCTCCTTATTCAGTGTGATAACAAGGTGGACTCTGTCAATGTGAGCTGTTGAGGTGAATAGCATAGATGGGTTCCAAGGGAAACCAAATGAACACATGATGAGAATGCTTATGGTATTTGCTACCAAATAAACCTGTTGGACTTTAACCTGGTGTTGTGAGACTTCTTATTGAAATATATCAGCATTTCTTCACTGTCGTTGGGTCAAAATTCTGCAATTTCCTCCTCAACAGCACTGTGGGTGTGCCTACAGCACACGGACTGCTGAGGTCCAAGAAGGAAGCTCACCACTACCTGCTCAAGGGGAAGATGGTAATGTAGTGGTATTATCATTGGACTAGTAATCCAGAGACCCCGAGTAATGCTCTGGAAACATGGGTTTGAATCCCACCATGGCCAATGGTGAAATTTGAATTCATTAAACAAATGGAATTGAAACCATCGTCAATTGTCATAAAAACCCATCTGGTTCACTAATGTCCTTTCGGGAAGGAAATCTGCCGTCCTTACCCGGTCTGGCCTACATGTGACTCCAGAGCCACAGCAATGTGGTTGACTCTTAAATGCCTTTTGGAATGGGCTCGCAAGCCACTCAGTTCAAGGGCTATTAGGGATAGGCAACAAATGCTGGCGAGCCAGCAATGCCCAATCCAATTAAAGGAATATTTTAAAAATTAAGGATGGGCAATAAATGCAGGCTTCACCAGGAATGCCACATCCCCGGAAATAAATCTTGAAAAAACCATCCCGGTGGTCTTTTGCACGCTCTCCAATACCTCTAAATCCTTCAGATAAAGTTGGCAACTGTGCTGAATGGGGGACGTCACCTTCAGAATAAGGCAGATTCAGGAGGAGGGTCTTTGTTCCATTTACACAAACTGTCCTCAGTTCATGAACCCCTTCCAGAGGATGCACAACACAGCAGATCGAGTGCGAAGGGGCCAGTGGACACGCAGCTTACAAGCAGAAACGCACAGCGTGTCATATGAATGAAAATAGCGATGGGGAGAAAAGCAGAAAGCTACGTCCCCTCTTTGAAAAAAAAATCCCAAGACCAGACTTTGAATTCGCTGCACGTGCACACAGATCAAATCACAGTGCTCAGCTCCAGACTTCTGAATGCAGGGCACATACACATATAGAGAGATCAGTGCTGCTGCTGACTGCAGGAGGAGGGGCACTCAGCTATACAACACAGCTTCACTTTCTGCGTCACTTATTCCAAATACATGGCATTAAGTACTTTCTTGTGTACATTCTTTTTTCCTTTGTGGCCTCACCTTCAACGTGCTCCAGCCCCTGTTTAAGCCATCATTATCCCTGCACTAATTGTTTTTGGCTAATTTCAATGTGAACACTCTCCATTAAGTATTTAGATGTTGCTGGTTTGGGGCAATCAGAGCAATAGCATCATGCCCAGTGGTGGCACCCAGACATCTCATGCCTGACACAAGCACCCCGACACCTCGTCCCCAACATCAGAACCCCAAAATTCACAAACCCAACACCGCCACCCCGACACCTCGTTCACAACATTTCCGACCTGACATTCGCACGCCACCGCCTCATGCCAACAGTGACACCCCCCAACTTCACACACCCAACACTAGCACCCTGACAAATTGTACCCGCCACCCGACAGTGGAACCCTGATATCACACGCTTCAACAGTCACGTTGGTCCCCGAGTAGCTTCCTGACCAGCACCGGTCCATAAAGAGTCTCAGACCTTAATGTGTTAGATAAGCAGACTTGTAACCATCAGTAATTCATTGTGACATATGCTGAACAACTTAAAATATTCTCTTTGGCAACAAATTTGGAGATGTCCAAATCAATAATCACACTGCCTTCCACAATCCAAGTGGACGTAATTGAAACATTTGCAAGCTGAATGAAATTCTAATGATGATGCTTCAAAAATATCAGCCACATAGCAACTGAAAACATACCTTCAACTCTCTTATTTCCACCTCTGCTGTTCCTGGCTAAGTTCTTTGCCAGTTGTTTTTCTCAGTACGCCTCTTCCTCTCTCTCTCCCCCTCCACTTCCCCAAAAGCTTTGTGTTAAATGATAGAACTCGTGAAGCAGGGAAACCCATCTGGGGAGCAGATGGTGCTGGAGCTGTCTGATAATGCCGTTCTTAGTCATTTCCTATTCACAGTACATCAGCCAGGAGACGGCTGGTTTCTCAGGACTGATTCACTGAGGTGCGTAACTTTCACCAGCACACTCAACTCCGGCAATATTCACCGCACTGCACACAAGAGGTCATCCCAGCCCCAGTGCCAAAACCCGAAGAAGTGTGAAACTGCCCCCCTCCTTCATGTTTCTCCTCAGCCACGGCCCTCCAGCTTCTTTAAGCCAAGTTTAGGGTTATTTAGACAGTGCTCGGAGGCCTTGTGGCGCAGTGGGTGGCAGCCCGGCCTCTGAGCCAGAGGTTGCAGGTTCGGGTCAACCCCAGGGCTTGATAAGCGAGGACGGTGCAATCAAACAGATTGGGTTTGAAAAGAGAAAATGCTGGAAAATCTCAGCTGGTCTGGCAGCATCTGTAAGGAGAGAAAAGAGCTGACATTTCGAGTCCAGATCACCCTTTGTCAAAGCTAAAATTCAGAGGAAGCGAGAGATATTTATATTGTATGGGGAGGATGGCTATGACTCATCTTTCATTCCCTCACCCTGCAGTATAAATATCTCCCACTTTCTATGCCTTTTAGCTTTGATAAAGGGTCATCTGGACTCGAAACGCCAGCTCCTTTCTGTCCTTACAGATGCTGCCAGATCTGCTGAGATTTTCCAGCATTTTCTCTTGTGGTTTCAGATTCCAGCATCTGCAGTAATTTGCTTTTATTAGGTTGGGTATCAATCTGCAAAACCCTTCCAGCACGTAGCAACACCAGGTGGTAAGAACGGTCAGGGCGGCACGGTAGCACAGTGGTTAGCACTGCTGCTTCACAGCTCCAGAGACCTGGGTTCGATTCCCGGCTTGGGTCACTGTCTGTGTGGAGTTTGCACATTCTCCTCGTGTCTGTGTGGGTTTTCTCTGGGTGCTCCGGTTTCCTCCCACAGTCCAAAGATGTGCGGGTTAGGTTGATTGGCTATGCTAAAAAATTGCACCTTAGTGTCCTGGGATGCGTAGGTTAGAGGGATTAGTGGGTAAAATATGTAGGGATATGGGGGTAGGGCCTGGGTGGGATTGTGGTCGGTGCAGACTCGATGGGCCGAATGGCCTCTTTCTGTACTGTTTCTGTACTGTAGGGTTTCTATGATTTCTAAGAACGGGAGAGACTCTTGGTCAGCCATGAGATGGAACTAACATTGGAGCCTTTACCATTGTCCATAGCTGCAGACTACACCGTGCATGTACGAGTGGGTGTTGCCACAGCAACTCGAATTCTGAGTCATCTGTAACACATCACTACGGTATAATATTAACTGTCTTCTGGCCTTTCCAGCCTTGGGTGGGTGGCTGCACTGTGGTCCACATCCCATAAGAAAGAACGACTTACATTTACATCGTGCATGACTTCAGGACATCCCAAAGCACTTAAAGTAAAAGTTAAAACTTTATTTATTAGTCACAAGTAAGGCTTACATTAACACTGCCATGACGTTACTGTGAAATTCCCCGAGTCACCACACTCCGGCGCCTGTTCGGGTCAATGCACCTAACCAGCACGTCTTTCGGACTGTGGGAGGAAACCGGAGCACCCGGACACAGGGAGAACATACAGACTCCGCAGAGACAGTGACCTGTGCCGGGAATCGAACCCTGGTCCCTGGCGCTGTGAGACAGCAGTGCTGACCACTGTGCCACTTTGACAGCCAATGAAGCCTTTGTGAAATGCAGTCCCAGTCAGGAACACAGCAAGCTCCCAGAAACTAAAACAGCAATTTGATAAATGGCCAACAATGACCAGACTGTCTGCTTTTTGTGATGTTTGATTGTGGGATAGATATTGGCCAGCGCACCAGGGAAAACTCCCCTGCTCCCCTTCAAAACAATGCCCTGGGATGACTCACAGCATGAATCTTCCGTCTGGTGTCCCAGCCAAGGGACAGTGCAACATGTTAGGAATGGGTTAACTGCAACCTTCCACTTTAGATCTAATTTGTATGTTAATTGTTTAATAGTGACTCACCACGATATATAAAGGGGTTACAGGTGGCACTGGGTGTTGGTTGTGTGTATGTGGAGTTGTAAAAGAGGATAAAATGAGTTTATGAAGAAGTTGGACGTGCATTGTCTATTATTACTGGACTGCAAATGAGAGGCTTAACACAGCACTCCCTCAGTATTGCAGTGCAGGCCTAGATTTCATGGTCAACTCCCTGAGGTGGGACTCGAATCCACGGCCTCCTGACTCAGAGGTGAGAGTGCTAAAGAGAGGAAAGTAATGGAGCCTGATTGGGCAGTAATAGGTGTGTACATCAATGCTCTAACTATAAACGTCTCAGAGTGTCAGAGCCCAGCTAAAGTCTGGATGAGCTTTACAAATTGTTAGGAACACAGAAAATAGGAGCAGGAGCAGACCATTCAGCCCCTCAAGCCTGCTCCACCATCCAACGAGATCATGGCTGACCTTCTATCTCGACAACATCTTCCTGCTCTATCCCGATATGACTTGATAGACAGGGTTTTAGGGCCTCGCTTGAGCGAGACCAGAAATGCCCACCCGAGGTCAAGAGATATTTCCGTTGTCCGCCCCTTGTCGCTGCGATTCTGTGGCGGGTGAGGCAGTAGCATTCCAGCGGATGTCTTTACTTTCTAGAAAGATATCCATCTGTATCTTGAATATACTCAGTGACTGAGCCCCCCCCACAGCCCTCTGGGGCAGAGAATTCCAAAGATTCACCACTCTCTGAGTGAAGCAAATGCAATCACATGCATGAGTACACCACCAGATGTGTCACTGCATACCTTCCACTGTCGGGATGGGGGGGGGGGGGGGGGGGGGGCGGAGGAAATGATAAAGATAAAATAAGCAAAGAAGCTGAAAATCTGGAGAACTGGAATAGAAACAGAAAATGTTCAGCAGTGTGGAAAGTCAACTGACAAAAAGCAGGTGAGCCCCCCACTTCCTGTGTCCAGGCATGTTCATTTCCCTACATTAAGGTGGCACGGTGGTATTGTCACTGGACTGCTCGCCCAGAGTCTCGGGGTAATGCTCTGGGGACCCGGGTTCGAATCCCGCCATGGTAGATGGTGAAATTTGAAGCTGGACAAAAAGTCTAATGACCATTCTCTTCTGCTTACGTTTGTGGGCAGCACGGTGGCACAATGGTTAGCACTGCTGCCTCACAGAGCAGCACTGCTGCCTCACAGAGCCAGGGACCTGGGTTCAATTCCAGCCTCGGGTCACTATCTGTGTGGAGTTTGCACATCCTCCCCGAGTCTGTGTGGGTTTCCTCCGGGTGCTCCAGTTTCCTCCCACAGTCCAAAAGTCGTGCTGGTTAGGTGCATTGGCCATGCTAAATTCTCCCTCAGTGTACCCCAACAGGCGTCGGAGTGTGGCTACTAGGGGATTTTCACAGTAACTTCATTGCAGTGCCTACTTGTGACACTAATAAATAAATTAAATTAATTAACAGGTTTATTTGAAATCACAAGCTTTCAAAGAACAAAGAAAATTACAGCCCAGGAACAGGCCCTTCGGCCCCCCAAGCCTGCACCGACCATGCTGCCCCACTGAACTATAACCCCCTACCCTTCCCGGGTCCATATCCCTCCATTCTCTTCCTATTCATGTATTTGTCAAGGCGCCCCTTAAAAGTCACTATTGCATTTGCTTCCACTACCTACCCTGGCAGCAAGTTCCAGGCACCCACCACCCTCTGCGTAAAAAAAAACTTGCCTCGTACATCTCCTTTAAACCTTGCACCTTAAACCTATACCCCCTAGTAATTGACTCTTCCATCCTGGGAAAAAGCTTCTAACTATGCACTCTATCCATGCCCCTCATAATCTTGTAGACTTCTATCAGGTCGCCCCTCAACCCCCGTCGTTCCAGTGAGAACAAGTTTTTCCAACCTCTCCTCGTAACTAATGCCCTCCATACCAGGCAACATCCTGGTAAATCTTTTCTGTACCCTCTCCAAAGCCTCCACATCCTTCTGGTAGTGTGGCGACCAGAATACTATATTCCAAGTGCGGCCTAACTAAGGTTCTATAAAGCTGCAACATGACTTGCCAATTCTTAAACTCAGTGTCCCGGCCAATGAAGGCAAGCATGCCATATGCCTTCTTCACTACCTTCTCCCCTTGCGTGGCCACTTTCAGTGACCTGTGTACCTGTACACCAGATCCCTCTGGCTATCAATACTCTTACGGATTCTGGCATTTACTGTATATTTCCCATCTGTATTAGACCTTCCAAAACGCATTATCTCACATTTGTCCAGATTAAACTCTATCTGCCATCTCTCCGCCCAAGTCTCCAACCGATCTATATCCTGCTGTATTCTCTGACGGCCCTCATCATTATCCGCAATTCCACCAAACTTTGTGTCGTCCGCAAACTTACTAATCAATCCAGTTACATTTTCCTCCAAATCATTTATATATATTACGAACAGCAAAGGTCCCAGCACTGATACCTGAGGAACACCACTTGTCACAGCCCTCCATTCAGAAACACACCCTTCCACTGCTACGCTCTGTTCTGTATCCATCTTACCAGCTCACCTCTGATCCCATGCGACTTCACCTTCTGTATCAGTCTGCCATGAGTGATCTTGTCAAAGGCCTTATTGAAGTCCACGTAGAAAACATCCACTGACCTACCCTCATCAATCATCTTCGTCACTTCCTCGAAAAATTCGATCAAGTTAGTGAGACACGACCTCCCCTTCACAAAACCATGTTGCCTCTCGCTAAGATGTCCACTTACTTCAAAGTGGGGAGTAAATCCTGTCTTGAAGAATTCTCTCCAATACTTTCCCTACCACTGACATAAGGCTCACTGGTCTGTAATTATCCTTGCTACTCTTCTTAAACAAAGGAACAACATTGGCTATTCTCCAATCTTCTGGGACCTCTCTTGTAGCCAGTGAGGATACAAAGATTTCTCTCAATAATTTCCACCCTTGCTTCTTTCAGTATTCTGGGGTCTATCGCATTGGGCGCCGGGGACTTGTCTACCTTAATTTTTCTCAAGAATCCCAATACCTCCTCCTTTTTAATCTCAACATGGCTCAAACTATCTGCACACCCTTCTCCGGAATCGTCATCCACCAAGTCCTTCTCTTTGGTGAATACTGACGCAAAGTACTTATTTAATACCTCGCCCATTTCCTCTAGCTCTACGCATAGATTCCCTCCCCTGTCCTTGAGTGGGCCAACCCGCTCCCAGGCTACCTTCTTGCTCTTTATATACGTATGGAAGAGCACTTCACCTGACGAAGGAGCAGCGCTCTGAATGCTTATGATTTCAAATAAACCTGTTGGATTATAACTTGGTGTCGTGTGATCTCTCATCTTGTCCACCCCAGTCCAACACCGGCATCTCCACAATATATGAGATTTAGGTGCAGGTTAAAGTATTGTAAACAAACATTTTTTTAAATCTAATGGAATTTAGAAATTTGACATTCAACAAACAGAGAATTACTCTTTCAGGGAAGGTGTTTAAAAGTAATTATGAAGTTAGAACATCTTTAAAAACTTAGTTATAACTCATTCAACGAAGTGGAACTTTTTCAATGGTTTTTACAGTGAGACCAAGAGAGCACGATAGTGGCAGCTCCTATTAGTTCAATGATTACATTCTTGGAGAACCTTAACAAGCACACTCTTTGGTTTGACAGCCGCTCCTGGATTTCACTGCACATGCGCTGACCCCAGAAGCTGCTGTCTGTTTCATAGGATCCCTACAGAAGAAACCATTCAGCCCTGCAGTGACTCTCTCACAGTGTGACTTACCCTGGTCCTCTTCCCCCACCTTAGCCCTGTAACCCCACACATTTCCTATGGCCAATCCACCTAACCTACACATATTTGGACAGTGGGAGAAAACCAGAGCACTGGAGGAAATGCGTGCAGACACAGGGAGAATGTGCAAACTCCACACAGACAGTGACCCAAGCCAGGAATTAAACCTGGGTCCCTGACGTTGTGAGGCAGCAATGCCAGCCACTGTGCCACCATGCCGCCCCATTTCAGAGGAGTAAAATCCAAGCCACGAACCTCTGATTGTGCTTGGAGTATTTCCTCCTTGGAGATGGTCAAATCTTAACTATTCCTACCTTACCCGGATGGATATCATTGACGTATCATTTGGCCCGGTGGCCACTGTTCGAATGTGGAAGCCAGTGAGAAGCAGCTCTTGGCAACGTTCCAGAGGTTAGAGAGTCCCGGCTGGCCTCCACCTCCCTTAATGCTGTTGCTGAGAGCAGCTATTACATTGTCACTATTATTACAGCAATTAATTAAAGATCCCTCAAAGTCAGTCTAAGAGCGCAGAGTACATCAGTTAGTTAATACTCTTCATTAATATTTAATTAATTTGGAAAGACGCACAGTCTGTTAGTGTTACCTCCTAAGATGTGAACTCCCATCAGCTCTTATTCCCTCTGACTCAGACTGAGTAAAGTTGCTCTGGGATGAGGCTACACCCCATTCTTGAGCATTAACAGAACCATTTTAATCGTAACGTTCCCAGGGATGTCTGTGCAATGCCAGTCCAAACCATTCACAAGCTAACGCAATGGAGAACAGAATAAACTGACAAAACAACGAAGGACAGACCAACAATAGCAACCAGAATTCAGTCGCATACAGACGGTGCATCTTAATTGAGTCTTTAGTTGATTGCCTTGCCAAAGACCACATTACTAAATAGCAACAAAGAAAGTTAGCTGAATCAAATGGATATTGTACCTTACCTGTTCCCATTTGTTTTCTACCAGTTTGCTACCATTTCTCTCATCCTTTGTAAAAGAATCCTTCTAGATGACATACTGGATACAGTCTGCTGAGAGGATGAGTTGTGTTAATATTCAGGCAGTAGGAACATTGCTACAGATAGGTAGGATTTTCAAAACACATGAATGCTAATCTTCCCAAATCCAGGGCCCCATCCTGAAAATCTCTAGCAGAGGCCAGGAAGATTTCCAATATTCTGCTCACTGCTTGAAAAATGTGGTTGATATAAATTTGATGGCGAGGTTCTGAAATGAATTGGATATGTGCTTAAAAGAGCCAGCAAGCCCATGGCTAAAACAACAGGAGGAGTGGGATTCATTGGTTGCTCTTTCAAAGTGCTGGCACGAGCATGACGGGCTGATTGGCCTCCCCCTGGGCCATCAATGGGGACGAAGTAGAAAGAGCTTCAAGTTTTTGGGTATCCAGATCACCACCAACCTGTCCTGGTCCCCACTCACTCACCACCCGCCCCCCCGACCCCCCATGCCGATACTATGGTCAAGAAAGCCCATCAACGCCTCTACTTTCTCAGAAGGCTAAGGAAATTTGGCATGTCCACTATGACTATCACCAACGTTTACAGATGCACCAGAGAAAGCATTCTTTCAGGTTGTAACACAGCTTGGTATGGCTCCTGCCGTGCCCAAGACCGCAATAAACTACAAAGAGTTGTGAATGAAACCCAGTCCATCACACAAACCAGCCTCCCATTCATTGACTCTATCTACACTTCTCGTGGCATCGGAAAATGAAATTTTGTCCTTCATTGCTAGAGGGATGGAGTTTAAAAACAGGGAGGTTATGTTGCAGCTGTATTAGGTGCTGGTGAGGCCACACCTGGAGTACTGTGTACAGTTTTGGTCTCCTTACTTGAGGGAGGATATACTGGCACTGGAGTGGGTGCAGAGGAGATTCACTAGGTTAATTCCGGAGTTGAGAGGGTTGGCTTATAAAGAAAGACTGAGTAGACTGGGACTATACTCATTGGAATTCAGAAGAGTGAGGGGAGATCTTACAGAAACATATAAGATTATGAAGGGAATAGATAAGATAGAAGCAGGGAAGTTGTTTCCACTGGCAGGTGAAACTAGAACTAGGGGGCATAGCCTCAAAATAAGGGGAAGCAGATTTAGGATTGAGTTGAGGAGGAACTTCTTCACACAAAGGGTTGTGAATCTGTGGAATTCCCTGCCCAGTGAAGCAGTTGAGGCTATCTCATTGAATGTTTTATGTCAAGGATAGATAAATGTTTGAACAGTAAAGGAATTAAGGGTTATGGTGAGCGGGCAGGTAAGTGGAGCTGAGTCCACGAAAAGATCAGCCATGATCTTATTGAATGGCGGAGCAGGCTCGAGGGGCCAGATGGCCTACTCCTGCTCCTAGTTCTTATGTACTTATGTTATGTTCTTAAAAGCAGCTAGCATAATTAAGGACCCCACGCACCGCAGGCATACTCTCTTCCACCTTCTTCCGTCGGGAAAAAGATACAAAAGTCTGAGGTCACGTACCAACTGACTCAAGAACAGCTTCTTCACTGCTGCCACCAGACTTTTGAATGGACCTACCTCGCATTAACTTGATCTTTCTCTACACCCTAGCTATGACTGTAAGACTACATTCTGCACTCTCTCATTTCCTTCTCTATGAATGGTATGTTTTGTCTGTATAGCGCACAAGAAACAATACTTTTCACTGTATGTTAATACATGTGACAAAAATAAATTAAATCAAATCAAATTCTATGATTTCTTAGTGGTATTCAGATGATTTGAGTGGGAAAGAAAGTGTAGATTTCCATTACTTGCAGGTTGGACAGCGGAACAAAATCATAGAAGAAATCATAGAAACCCTACAGTGCAGAAGGAGGCCATTCGGCCCATCGAGTCTGCACCGACCACAATCCCACCCAGGCCCTATCCCCACATATTTATCCGCTAATCCCACTAACCTACGCATCACAGGACTCTAAGGAGCAATTTTTAACCTGGCCAATCATCCTAACTCGCACATCTTTGGACTGTGGGAGGAAACCGTAGCACCCGGAGGAAACCCACGCAGACACGAGGAGAATGTGCAAACTCCACACAGACAGTGACCCGAGCCGAGAATCGAACCCGGGACCCTGGAGCTGTGAAGCAGCAGTGCTAACCACTGTGCTACCGTGCCACCCCATTCTCAACCCCCCAGTTATCCTGTTTGAGATTTCAGTGACTCCATTGTAGTCGAGGCCAAAACATTGTCTGATTTCAAGAAGAAATCAGAAATAGCTCTTGGGGTTAAAGGGATAGAGGGATATGGGGGTAAGGTGGGGAATCAGGATATTGAATTTGATGATTGTTTCTTCGTAAGGAACTCTTCAAATGCAGACAATAAAAATATAAACAAAACTTATTCCAACTTATAAATCAAAGAAAGGGTTTAATAAAGAAACTTCATTACTCCAAACTTGGGGCCTCGCCCTGGGCCACTCCAAGCTCCCCACAATTCCCAACAAGTTAAAAGCAAATTACTGCAAATGCTGGAATCGGAAACCAAAAGAGAAAACGCTGGAAAATCTCAGCAGGTCTGGCAGCATCTGTAAGGAGAGAAAAGAGCTGGCGTTTCGAGTCCAGATGACCCTTTGTCAAAGCTAAAAGGCATAGAAAGTGGGAGATATTTATACTGCAGGGGGAGGGAATGAAAGATGAGTCATAGCCACAGAAACTAGGGGAAAAGACTGCTAATGGCAGTCCACGGAGAGAATAGAAGGTGTGAATGGCCAAACGACAGAGAAGCTAAAATCAGAGGGTAAATTGTGACAGATGAAGATGTTGGGGGGGGCAGGGGGAATGGATGGGAGAGAGGTCAAATTTAGCAAGGGGAAAAGGGGAAGCAAACATAAGGGAAGGGGATAAAGTAGGGGGAAAGAGAGAGTGGGGGGGGAAGAAAAATGAAGAAAGACAATAAAGAAATAAAATGTAGAGAACAGTAAAAAATTAAATAAAATAGAATGAAAACAAAGGGGTGGAGATGGGGTAGAGCAAATCATCTGAAGTTGTTGAATCCGATGTTGGGACCAGAAGGCTGTAAAGTGCCGAGCCGGAAGATGAGATGCTGCTCCTCCAGTTTGTGTTGAGCTTCACTGGAACATTGCAGCAGGGCCAGGATAGACACGTGGGCATGGGAGCAGGATCGTGTGTTAAAATGGCAGCAACCGGAAGGTCAGGGTCCTGACTGCGCACAGACCGAAGGTGCTCAGCAAAGTTATCACCCAGTCTACGCTTGGTCTCTCTGATACAGCGGAGGCCACATTGGGAGCAGCGAATGCAATACACCAAATTGGAAGAGGTACAAGTGAAACGCTGCTTAACCTGGACTGAATGTTTTGGACCTTGGATGGTGAGTATAGAAGAGGTAAAGGGATTGCATGGGGGAGTGGGGGGGGGGAGGTGCCATGGCTGATGGGAGAGGTGTTGGGTATAGTGGAGAAGTGGACTAGATTATCCCAGAGGGAACGGTCTCTGTGGAATGCTGACAGAGGGAGTGAGGGGAAGATGTGTTTGGTGGTGGCATCACGCTGGAGTTAGCGAAAATGGTGGAGGATTATGCTTTGCATGCGGAGGCTGATGGGGTGAAATGTGAGAACCTTGTTCTGGGAGGGAGGGGGTAAGGGTTGTGGCGCGGGAGATGGACTGCATGCTGTTGAGGGCCCTGTTGACAACTGTAGATGGGAATCCACGGTTGAGGAAAGAGGAGCACATATTAGAAGCACCACTTTGGAAAGTGGCATCATTGGAACAAATGCAACGGAGGCAAAGGAGCTGAGAGAAAGGGATGGAGTCTTTACAGGATGTAGGGTGTGAAGAGCTGTAGTCCAGATAGCTGTGGGAGTCAGTGGGCTTGTAATGAATCTCGGTAGATAGTCTATTACCGGAAATGGAGACAGAAAGGTCAAGGAAGGGAAGGGAAGTGCCTGAGATGGACCAGGTGAAGGCAATGGAGGGGTGGAAACTGGAAGCAAAGTTGATGAATTTTTTGAGGTCTGGACGAGAGCATGAAGCAGCACCAAAATAGTCATCGATGTATCAGTAAAGGAGTTGTGGGAGGGGACCTGGGTAGTCCTGGAACAAGGAATATTCCACATACCCCATAAAAAGACAAGCGTAGCTAGGACCCATGGAAGTGTCCATTGCCATTCCTTTGACTTGGGGAAAGTGGGATGAGTTAAAGATGAGTTAAATTCCCAAAAGGTTCTTATTTATAGTGAGTCAGTTGATCAGCTGACCATCACATCATTCTGTAATTGGTTCCATGATTTACTGGGTCAGCTGACCCTTACAACTTGTTACCATTGGTCACATTAAATCTGACACAAAGTTGTCACTGGTTACATTCTAACAACGATCAGCCATGATCATAATGAATGGCGGAGCACATTCGAAGGGCCTGCTTCTAGTTTCTATGTATCAGCTATTCTTGAGGAAAGGTTTAAAACGTGAGGTTCATTAAGAAAAAAAATCAAAATCTTTGATTGGTGAGTTTGCACCGTGTTACGCTGGCTACGAAGGAACACCGCTGGACCTCCCCGAGGGCTTTGTGGATTCTGAGCTTCCGCATTGAATGAGTGGATGCTCGTCCAATGGGAAGCGGTCAGGGTGGGATTTTAACCCTGCTGCTGAACCTGGATTGGCATTGTAGGTCCCGAGGTGCAGACAGTCGAGCTGTAAGTCACATGCTCGGCCCTTCCCTTTGTCACACAGTAAAGGGTGTTTGTGACGGGAAACTGGTGTTTGGCTGAGTTACCACACATTGTTTGTTACATCACAGTGAGTGATTCGTCTAGACACAGATACCAATTTAACACCAGGAGTGAATCGTGAGAAACTGCTATCTCACCTTGGCGTGACTCCCACAACCTCGCACGAAGGGTGTGAGGTGCAGTAATTACACCCCGCATCAATCCTTTCACCAACTTTATTTCAATTCAAAAGGCTTTGATCCTGTCTAAACATGGTTCATATCCATCAAAAATACCTTCCAGTTCCCATCGCATTCCCCAGCGCTGACACCCTGTGCTTGATGTTAGCAGAAATGCGATTAAGGACCTCCCAGTTGGCACAGCACGGCCCGAGGCGAGACTTAACTGCACAATGTAGAACAGTCCCACGTTTGACCTCTGATCTAAACCGAGTTGACTCATCTCAATTGGTTGGCATTAGTAGCTCTGCAAATCATAGAGTCTTTGAATCCCTACAGTGCAGAAGGAGGCCATTCGGCCCATCGAGTCAGCACCGACAACAATCCCACCCAGGCCCTTTCCCCGTAACCCCACATATTTACCTTGCTAGTCCCCCTAACACAAAGGGGTAAATTACCATGGCCAATCAACTTAACCCACACCGAGGGCAGCACGGTGGCACAGTGGTTAGCACTGCTGCCTCACAGTGCCAGGGACCCGGGTTCGATTCCTGGCTTGGGTTACTGTCTGTGCGGAGTTTGCACGTTCTCCTCGTGTCTGCGTGGGTTTCCTCCGGGTGCTCCAGTTTCCTCCCACAGTCCAAAGATGTGCGGGTCAGGTGAATTGGCCATGCTAAATTGCCCCTTAGTGTCAGAAGGACTAGCTGGGGTAAATGCATGGGGTTTTGGGGATAGGACCTGGGTGGGATTGTGTTTGATGCAGACTTGATGGGCTGAATGGCCTTCTTCTGCACTGTACGACTCTATGATCTTTGGACAGTGGGAGGAAGCCGGAGCACCCGGAGGAAACCCACGCAGGCACGGAGAGAACGTGCAAACTCCAGGGGAGGGCGGGGTTGGGAGGGGAGGGGGGGTGCACAGTGGGGGGTGTTAGGTGGTCAAGGTTTAAATCAGCAACTGTGACTACACAGATTGCACGATCAACACTCAGAAAATCACCTCCTGGATCGATCCTTTGCCACTCAGACAATCTGAAGTCCCCAATGAAACCGAAAACTCCTGTGTCTGATCCACAATGAGACCCCGCAGGTGTTGGTTTGACCAATCTGTCCAAAGGGGTTTAATGGAGTTCCTTTCTAAATACTCATCATGGTGATTGAGGCCCACTGCCAGGGTCAGATTCAGCACACACATTGATGGAAGCTGAGAGCCCCACGCTAAAGGCTACCTGTTTAAGTTAGCAGAGGTGACGTTGATTGCAAAGGGACACTTGGCTCAGAGAGGGTGTTTCAGAGCCTGGGGTCGTTTAAAGGTGAGCTGGAGAGGAGTCCAGTTTGGAATAATATTGGGTTTTTTTTTGAAAGAGAAAGGCCACAGATTGTGGGCAATCAGACATTCTCACAGCACCAACACCTCAAGGACAGCAACAGTTCAACCGGAAGACCCACCATGATGCCAAAGCAATTAGGCATAAGTCATAAATTTGAGGGATCCTGGGAATTTTGGCCCACCATGATGATGTTGCCTGAGGTAAAATGGGCTTCATTGCGGCAGATTTCAATCATTTTCAACCCCCCCTCACAATACCCCCCATCACCAGTTCATTCCCCCACCCCCCACCAAAAGGCCTAAAGAAATCTGAACCCAATTTTACAATTAGAACATGAAGCCCAAGTGTTTCCTTATTTATGAAACGCCAAATGCAATTCCGCACCAATGTAGTTGACCCCATATCTGCCTTTCAAAATGCCCTTAGCAAATCGTATCACAACTTCTCGGAGAAATGGGGGATGAGCAGTAAGTGCGGCATTAGAATCATAGAATCCCTACAGTGCAGAAGGAGGCCATTCGGCCCATCGAGCCTGCACCAACAACAATCCTAACGCCGGCCCTATCCCCACAACCCCACACATTTACCCTGCTAATCCCTCTAACCTACATGCCCTGGGACATTAAGGGGCAATTTAACATGGCCAATCAACCTAACCCACACATCTTTGGACTGTGGGAGGAAACCGGAGCACCCGGAGGAAACCCACCAAGACACGGGGAGAATGTGCAAACTCCACACAGGCAGTGACCCAAGCCAGAAATCGAACCTGGGTCCCTGGAGCTATGAGGCAGCTGCGCTAGCCACTGTGCCACCCTCAGATTTGTGTGGTCCTGGGAATTTTGGCTCACCACGTTTATGTTGCCTGAGGTAAAATGGGCTTCACTCCATGGGCAGATTTCATTTTCAAAGTCCCCAACCAGCACCCCCCCCACCCCCCCTTCACAATGGACACCAACTGCTGAAACTTGTGAATAAATACTAGGTACTTTATTTGTTCTCAGGCCTTGAGAACAAATAAAATACCTAGAATTTATCCACAAATGTCTGCGGTTAGTGCCCATTCTATACTGGGCTCACCTCGGGCCTACAGTACATGGCTTCAGTTGTCAGTTTGGCTGGCTTGTCCATGTGGAGGGGCTGTGAGTTTTCAGCCATAGAACCAGAAACCCAAACTCGTTATGCAGGTTGACTATGCAGAGCAATCCTGGGGAGCGCTGCATTTCTCGTGGCTCCGACCTTCACATTAAACTGAGCCCCAATCTGTCAGTTCAAGGTGAACAGGATGAAATGGTCCTCGGTCATTATTTGAAGAAGGGCAGAAGGTCCTCTTTCCACCCTCACCTGATCAACATTCCTTCCTCAATCACCGCCAAAGAAAATACAAACTAACAAATTGCTGTGGGATCTTGCTGTACACAAAAGGTTTATCGTGGTTCACATCAAGATAATTCTTATGAAAGGTTCCTGAAGATATTGCTGAGGAACATAGGAATAAAGGAACCAGGAGCAAGAGTAGGCCATTCAGCCCTTCGAGCCAACTCCACCATTCAACAACCAAAAGAGAAAACGCTGGAAAATCTCAGCTTGTCAAAGCTTGACAAACGGTCGTCTGGACTCGAAACGTCAGCTCTTTTCTCTCCTTACAGATGCTGCCAGACCTGCTGAGATTTTCCAGCATTTTCCCTTTTGTTACAGATTCCAGCATCCGCAGCAATTTGCATTTATCCACCATTCAACAAGATCATGCCTGATCTGACCATTTTAAGTTTATTTTGTTAGTGTCACAAGTAAGATTACATTAACACTGCACTGAAGTAGCTGTGAAAATCCCCTAGTCACGACACTCCAGCATCGGTTTGGGTGACACTGAGGGAGAATTTAGCATGGCCAATGCACCTAACCAGCACGTCTTTCAGACTGTGGGAGGAAACCGGAGCACCTGGAGGAAACCCACGCAGACACGGGGAGAAGGTGCAGACTCCGCACAGACAGTGATCCAAGCCGGGAATCGAAACCCAGGTCCCTGGCGCTGTGAGGCAGCAGTGCTAACCACTGTGCCACCCCCGTGGTCTCAATGCCACTTTTCTGTCTGTCACTCCCTCCCCCAGCCTCTCCTCACCCATTGAGTCCCTTGTCTATCAAACTTCAATCTTACTCTGCCTTGAATAAATTCAATGAGCCAGCCTCCATTACTCTCTAGGGAAGAGGATTCCACAGACTAATGACCTACTGAGAGAACACATTAAGTGTGTCCCCTAGTTCTGGTCCCTCCCACAAGTGAATACATCCTCCCAGTATCGACCCGATCAAATCATCTCAGGATCTTGTGAATTTTCAATGGTCTGTGTAAAACTAGGTCAGAATTACTGCCACCTGGTGGCCAAAGACAAACGGTGCGGAATCTGGGAAGGATGGATGCGTCTGGGATAAAGACAGCCTTCCCACGACCCACTCTGCTCCTAGGCTGAAGGTCACAACTAACGTCATCCCAAAGAGCACCAAACTTGGCCTTCAGTTGATCTCCCGATGAATGAAGTGTAACCTGGAAGCATTAGGCCAGCGTCTAAAGTACAGACATTAAGAAGAGACTTATTTTTCAAACATGGGTAAGTCTGATTTTAAAGTAACCGTCAAAACGATTGCGGAGATATTACAGCACTGTTAAAAAAAAAAGTCATTCTTCTCTGTCCTTAGCAGGCCTCAGCAGCCCAGGGCTGGGGAAAATATCAATTTGGGCCTCCCTCACTGTCCCCATGACGACAACCCAACCAGCACTATAAGGGAAAGCGGAGCATCGCCTCTGCTCTTCACTAACATAAGAACTAGGAGTAGGCCATCTGGCCCCTCGAGCCTGCCCTGCCATTCAATAAGATCATGGCTGATCTTTTTATGGACTCAGCTCCACTTACCCGCCCGCTCGCCATAACCCTTAATTCCCTCACTGTTCAAAAATGTATCTATCCTTGCCTTAAAAACATTCAATGAAGTAGCCTCAACTGCTTCACTGGGCAGGGAATTCCACAGATTCACAACCCTTTGTGTGAAGAGGTTCCTCCTCAACTCAGTCCTAAATCTGCTTCCCCTTATTTTGAGGCTATGCCCCCTAGTTCTAGTTTCACCCGCCAGTGGAGACAACTTCCCTGCTTCTATCTTATCTATTCCCTTCATAATCTTATATGTTTCTAAAAGATCTCCCCTCAGGTTGTTGACAACAATGGTCTTGGCTCACACACAGGGAATATCAAGAGAAGTAGCACAGGCAAGGCTCAGTCCAGCCAACAATCGACACTGGTGAACGGATGGGGGAGAAATGGCAAAAGAACATTGGATTAATATTAAATACTCTTGGCGTTTGGGCTGGGGGGGCGTGGGGGAGAGATAGAGTTGGTGAGAAGTGGGTTATTTTGACTTTAACTTATAGTGTGCCACAGGGTGAGATTGATTCAGCTAACTGATAAGTTATCTCTCCCAAGTGACTGCAATGGGAATGATACACAACTGTTCAGGTATCGCACCTTGAATACTAGCACTGTAAAGATCTACTCCCGGATGCTTCTCAAACCATACAATCCCTACAGGACAGAAGGAGGCAATTCGGCCCATCGCGTCTGCACCAGCTCTCCAAAAGAGCATCCCATCCCTGCAGATTTACCATAGCAAATCCACCTAACCGGCACATCTTTGCAGTGTGGGAGGAAACTGGAACACCCAGAGGAAACCCATGCAGACACGGAGAGAACGTTCAAACTCCGCACAGACACTCACCCAAGGCCGGAACTGAACACAGGTCACTGGCGGGGTGAGGCAGCAGTGCTAACTGTGCTGGCCCATTAAATTGAACAAATGACTTTGTTTACGGGGTGACTTCATTAGTTGCGTGCTGCAAACTCGTCATAGAATTTGTACAATGCAGAAGGAGGCCATTTGGCCCATTGAGTCTGCAGCTATTCTCCAACAGTGCTGTCAAACTCTATGGCCGGAGCCATTCCCGCCCCGCCACCCCTGCCAGAGAGGATGGAGAGTTTGGCACTCAGCCACATCTCTGTTCACTGCAGCGGGAAGGGGAGAATCCCGCTGGCGTGAACGGCCGGAGAATCCCAGCCTATGACTCTAGATTCTGTGGTCATATTTATGCCTGGCTAATTGAGATGATCTGGTCATTACCACATTGCTGGGTGGGAGTTTGCTGTGCGCATTGGAACAGTGTTTCAAATGCACTGAGAGACCTTTGAGGACATTCCGAGGTCTGGAAAGACAGTATATCAATACAAATGTCTCTTTATCCCCACGGTTACCGAGGTTTGAGGAGCAGTTTAAATACTGGTCGCTGTTACAACCTCCGTTTCCTGCAGGTTCCTCTACCCATTACCAAGAGGTTGAGAGGCTTTCACTGGGAGGCATCATTGTTTAAACACGTTAGGCACTCGAACGACAATATGGTTCAAGTCATCCCCACGTCTAATACATAAAACCACTGAACATCTCATTCAGGGCTCCTTCTGATATTAATTATTTTTGAGTGAGAGAGGGCCAAGCTGTGTAAAGCGAGGTATTAGGAAGGGACACAGAGATTAAAAGCTTGACCTGCAATTACCTCATCCTGGAACAAATTATTCTCGCAAATGACCCACTTCAATCACCAGCCTTGCTCTGTAAACTGCCGAGACATTGTTAGTCAATATTTAAAATAGATGGGTTATTGCTTCCACTTAAAATAACACAGGGACTTGTGAGCTCAGGCAATTTTCACTTTATTATCAGTAAATTCAAGAGAGGGCTCTGACAGAAATAGGCTGAAAGAATAGATGAGAAGAGTACATTTTGATGAGACCCCTTCAGTCAGCAAGGCCTCACAACTGATAGTATCACAGTCACAGAGTCACAGAATTGTTAATGCGCAGAAGGAGGCCACTCGGTCCATTGCGTCTGCACTGGTTCTCCAAATGAGCATTACATGGCACGGTGGCACAGTGGTTCGCACTGCTGCCTCACAGCGCCAGGGAGCAGGCTCCAATGCACAAACTCCACACAAGCATTCTCCCCGCGTCTGCGTGGGTTTCCTCCGGGTGCTCTGGTTTCCTCCCACAGTCCAAAGATGTGTCGGTTAGGTGGATTGGCCATGCTAAATTCTCCCTTAGTGTCCCAAGATGTGAAGGTTAAGGGGATTAGCGGGGTGAATACGCGGGGTTACAGGGATAGGGCTGAGGCGGGCCTGGGTAAGATGCTCTGTTGGAGAGTTGGTGCAGACCCAAAGGGCTGAATGGCCTCCTTCTGCACTGTAGGGATTCTATAATTCCACTGCTTCGTGCCATTTCCCTGCCTTTTCCACATACCCCTACACATTCTATTCAAGATCCAATACCTTCTAGAATTCTTTGACTGAACTGGGTAGATACAAGAGGAATATTTTGCTTGGCTGGCTGGTGGGATGGGAGCAGCCTAGAACCAAGGGGACATAGTCTCAGAATAAAGGATAAGCCATTTAAGACGGAGATGAGGAGGAACTTCTTCACTCAGAGGGTGATTAGTCTTCGGAATTTTCTGCCCCAAAGGGCTGTGGAAACTCAATCAGTGAACATGTTCAAGGCAGAAATCAATAGGTTTCTCGATATGAATGACATAGAGGGAAATGGGGATATGAGGTAGATGTTCAGCCATGATCAAATTGAATGGCAGAGCAGGCTTGATGGGCTGAATGGCCTATTGCTGCTCTCATATAAAGCTATGTAGCATCATTGGAAAGGCCAGCATTTATTGTCCATCTCCAATTGCCCTCCTTGCTCTAATATTTATAAGTTATGATAAAGGAGGAGGAAAGAGACAACAAGAACATGAAACGAGGGACTACAAGGTGAGGTTGAGGTGAAAATTTGACCAGGAATTACCTCAGCCTCAAAGACAGTTCTGCAGAGCAGTTGTGAATGGCCCCTTTCATTGGTGACTCCTCGCCCTCAGAGTGCTGAGCGATCCGTACTCTGGGTGAATATCAGTTAACCTTCACTCCCTTGAAGATTACAAGAAGAAACCGCCCCAGAAATATTTGATCAGAGGTCATTCAACCATCAAAAGCAGAAGTAGCTGAAGGCTCTGGTTAGTTGATGCTTATTCAAGCTGTCATGTTACTATGAGTTCATTTTAAAGCAAAACGTGACAATGTTTTCTTGAAGGTGTCCTTACTCTTTAATACAATTCCAAGCCGGAAGGATTCCAGTTGCCCAGTCGTACAAACACAAATGTTAGAACCCAAGTGTACATGAGATCAAATTTCTATAGGTGTCCAGCTCTCAAAGTCACTGCCATCCTCCTGTATCTCAGCCCCGTGGCAGAACCACTAATCGAGTGAGCTGTGATGACAATGTTGAATTGTACAGGATAGTAAAGCTGGCATATCAGAGTCCCTATGCTGGGGACCTCAGAACAATTTGTTAAGGACCAGATCAGTTAAAGTTTATTTATTAGTCACAAGCAGACTTACATTAACACTGCAATGAAGTTACTGTGAAAATCCCCTCGTTGCCACACTCTGGCGCCTGTTCGGGTACACTGAGGGAGAATTTAGCACGGCCAATGCACCCAATCAGCACGACTTTTGGACTGTGGGAGGAAACCGGAGCACCCGGAGGAAATCCACACAAGCACGGGGAGAACGTGCAAACTCCGCACAGACAGTGACCCAAGCCGGGAACCGAACCTGGGTCCCTGGCGCTGTGAGGCAGCAGTGCTAACCACTGTGCCACTAAGGTATATTACGCAGTTAGCCTGGACCCTAACTTTTACATTTGATTTTGGCATTAGCGTGAGCGTAAGGTGTTTCACTCCAGGTATGATTCAAGTGACCCACTAGGAAGCTTTTATCAAAACAAACTTTATATAAGAACGCAGTTGGAATATAACAAAAAGAATTAGCATAATTTTTACCAATTAAAGTACTTAAACATGACAAAGTATAATTCTTAACAGCTAGCTATCTCTATTGTTCCAACTTAAAGCAATATCCCCATAGACATACACCTTTTTCAGAATTAGCTAGCACAACAAAAAATACTCACATGGTGATAGCTTTTCAGCCTTTTAATACTTCTGGACAGAGATCAAGACACAGTTTGCGGAGAAGGATATGTCCTCAAAACAGCCAAACCTCAGGGAAGTAAACCTAGGGTCGGATTTTCAAGCCAGGATCGCCCCAAGACCGGAAAGTTCTGTCTGTGGTCAACAGATCTTTGCATGGTCTGCCTCCCACCCGCTATAATTCCTGTGGCGGGCAAGATGGGAAAATTCTGCCCCTGGTCTCTGACAACTCCCGGTCTCCAATCTTCAGAAACAGAGAGGGATACCTCTCTCCCTTCAGTTTCAAAAACCGCAACTCTCAGCAAGGTCCATTCTCATAGAGCAGAATCGCCAAGAAAGAGACTTATCTACTGGCAGATTCCAGTCTCCAACTTCAGAGAGGGGAAGAATGAGGCACTTCTCTCTCCCAATTCAAAAGCAGCATCTGAAGCAACAAGTAAGCTGGAATTCTCTGTGTAAGCCTAGCTTCACCCCGTCACATGAACATTTCTGTCAATCACCCCAATCAAGCCCTACTCTGCAAAATCCCAGGAGAAAACACAAAAAAACCCTGCATTAGTTCAGATTAAAACAAACATTCTACCAATTAGAAGCAATTATGCTGCTGCAGTTACAACACAGGATGCCTGTTGTAGACAGAACAGCTCCAAGTGCATTGAACTGCTACAACAGATCCTGCAGAATATGAATCAAATACACTTCTTAAAGGCACAATCAACACAAACTCACCAAGCCTCCTTTGATTGTACCTTCTAAACCCTGCAACCTCTACCACCTGGAAGAACAAGAGCAGTAGATGCCTTCAAATAAAACACAGAACACCACCACCTGGAAGTTCTCCTCTGCAATAGCATGGCACCCCTCTTTTGATTTCATTTCATTTATTATTGTCACGTGTATTAGTATACAGCGAAAAGTATTGTTACGCGCTGTACAAACAAAGCATACCGTACATAGTGAAGGAAAGGAGAGGGTACAGGCGACATCTTAAAGAGACGGACATCACAATCACTGCACCCTCCACACACCATCCTGATTTGGAAATAGATTGCCGATCCTACACTGTTGCTGGGTCAAAACTCTGGAACTCCCTCCATAACAATCCTGGAACTCCCAGCCCTAACAGCACTGTGGTTGAACCTACACCAAATGGACTACACAGATTCAGGATTGTGGCTCACCACCACCTTCTCACGGGCAATTAGGGATGGGCAATAAATGCTGGTGTAGCCAGCTATGCCCACATCCCATGAAAGAATAAAACATGCCCGGTGGCCAATGTCTGCCATCTTGTTGGACCCATTATCTTGACCTGGGCACCGCAATTCAAGAGAGGAAAAAAAACACAGGTTGGAAGTCTACAACCTTTCACGCCCCGTCAACGCTGCCAGTGAGGACGGAGAATTTGGCGCTCAGCCAAATCTCCGCTCACTGCAGCTGGAGCAGAGAATCCCGCTGGCGTGAATGGCCGGAGAATTCCGCCCATTGTCTTGAGAAGCTTTTGAATCTTACATCAAAATCAGATTGCAACCGGTTTACAACTGTTGACAATAAAAATGGGAGGATTGTGTGGCTGCTGTCCAGTTAGCAGGAAATGTAACATAAACTCCTCGTCAGAAAGGAATACACTCAAGGACACTTTCTCTCAAGATTCATGTAAATATTTTCCAAGTGTCTATTCCTGACTTAGAAAACAATTCTCGCTTCTGCGTCATTAGCGCTATCTGTCTTCATTTCAGGGGAACTCCCTGACATGTTTTCAACCAGAAAGGCTTGTGGTTATTTTCCGCAACTGAAATTCATACCAGTGTTTATTGAAAATAGAATCTTGAGTGTGCCGAGCTGCATGAAACACTTGTATCTGGTCCACTTTAGTCTACTGCGGCACTGAATCAGCAGGAGAACTCCCCAGTCTTTCTCTGAAATAGTATATTCTTTTTCCGAAATATACTTTATTCATAAATCTGTGTGAACATTACAGTCATCAGACAAAAAGCAATCATATTCAAATTCTTTACATACATCAGGTGAAGCACAGTGGGTAGCACTGCTGCCTCACAGCATTAGGGACCCGGGTTCAAGTCCGGCCTTGGGTGACTGTCCGTGTGGAATCTGCATGTTCTCCCCATGTCTGCGTGGGTTTCCTCCGGGTGCTCTGGTTTCCTCCCACACTCCAACGATGTGCAGGTTAGGTGGATTGGCCATTCTAAATTGCCTCTTAGTTTCAGAAGGAGTAGCAGGGTAAATGGAAAGGGTCTGGGTGGGATTGTTGTCAGTGCAGGCACAATAAGCCCAATGGCCTCCTTCGGCACTGTCGGGATTCTATGATCAAGTAACATTCTGAGATGCTTCAATACAGCAATGGAAATATTTCAGACATTTTACAATGGTCTTACAAATATTGCAAGGTTATTTTAAAGGTTGTCCACACAGAAAAAGTTGCAGTCTGAGGTGCTTCAGTACAACTGAGATACAGGTAATATTTACTGTGTACATTCAGTGAGTCACTCGGCCTGAGGAGGTTCTGTTCCCCTTGGTTCACTGTGGTTGAAAGGTCTTACACAGTGACCTTCCCCCAATGCGCCTCTGCGACAGCTGCTCCAAGTTTGAGTGCGTCCCTCAGCTCATAGTCCTGGGCTTTGGAATGTGTCAATCTGCAACATTCGGGGATAACTCTTTGCATTGGAAGACCAACAAGTCTCGGGCAGACCAAAGGGCATCTTTCACGGAGTTGATGATCCCCCAGCAACATTTGATGTTGTGTCAGTGTGTGTCTCTGGGAACAGCCCCTAGAGCAGAGTCGTGCGTCACAGAGCTGTTCAGAATGAACTTTGACAAAAACCACCTCACCTCTCTCCAGACCTTCTTTACAAAGGTACCTCCCGCAAGGAGGTGGACAACGGTCTCTCCCTCGCCACAGTCCCTCGAGGGCAACGTGCAGATGGGGTGAGACTTTGGGCGTGTTGGAAGGATCTGACGGGGAAGGCCTTTCTCACCACCAGCCAAGCTAGGTCTTGGTGTTTGTTTGAACGTTCTGGTGATGAGGCATTCTGGCAGAAGACACTGACAGTCTGCTCGGGGAACCGTCCGACAGGATCCACCAACCTCCTCGTCCCGTAGGGCCTCCGGGATGTTACATGCAGACCATGGTCAGAGCCTGGCTCTGACAGAGGATCACCCGGACTCGAAACGTTGGCTCTTCTCTCCCCACAGATGCTGTCAGACCTGCTGAGATTTTCTGGTATTTTCTGTTTTTGTTACAGTGAGGCCATTTCGTGGGTTAGAGGTTAAATGGGTGCATTGGAAAAGACATGTCATTCGAGGGTTAGTCATGGCTGGTGCCTTTGGGTAAACTGGGTTGATGGAACCATAACATCAACAGAGTCTATGAGGAAGGATATATTGGCATTGGAGGGAGTGCAGAGAAGGTTCACCAGGTTGATACCGGAGATGAGGGGTTTGGATTATGAGGAGAGGCTGAGGAGATTGGGTTTGTACTCGTTGGAGTTTAGAAGGATGAGGGGGGATCTTATGGAGACTTATAAGATAATGCGGGGGCTGGATAGGGTGGAGGCGGAGAGATTCTTTCCACTTAGTAAGGAAGTTAAAACTAGAGGACACAGCCTCAAAATAAAGGGGGGTCGGTTTAAGACAGAGTTGAGGAGGAACTTCTTCTCCCAGAGGGTGGTGAATCTCTGGAATTCTCTGCCCACTGAGGTGGTGGAGGCTACCTCGCTGAATATGTTTAAAGCGCGGATGGATAGATTCCTGAGCGGTAAGGGAATTAAGGGTTATGGGGATCAGGCGGGTAAGTGGTACTGATCCACGTCAGATCAGCCATGATCTTATTGAATGGCGGGGCAGGCTCGAGGGGCTAGATGGCCTACTCCTGCTCCTATTTCTTATGTTCTTATGTTCTTATGAGTCCCACTCACATATTTAAATGTTTACAGCTGAAAACACTTACATTCTGACAATGTTAAACACTTGTTCCTGAAGACCCCCTTTTCGGTCCTGCGCATTTGTATGGATTAACATTTCTGTTGAATACTTCTCATGAAGGTGACGCCTCATTAAGTATGGTTAATTTTAAAGTATCAAGTTTCCGAGAGGGAGAAGCAATGTAGGGAATGCATAGAATGCATGGTATAGCAGGCATTTTGCATGCACATAAACCACCCCTTCACTTCTTCTGAAGGACATTGTTCAGTAGGAGCTTTGAGGCTTACTCCTTGTGCTTTGTTTCCAGTCAGGGTCTGGTCAGCAGACAGTATCTGTGTTGCAAACGGTTGCTTTCTTGATGGGCTTGCCACAGATCCAAAGGTTGCCCTCAAGATTTGACAAGTGCTGACACTCATGGGAAGGCGGTTCCCAAAATCAGGGTTAGCGCGAGAAATTCATTATAGGCCGCGGAGCAAATTGGCCAGTGTCCAGCGGCCAGCCCAGGCAGTGACTGAGTTTCAGTTCTGTCGCAGTCAATGAAACTTCTAGCCACAGGAGTTCCAATTCCCCATTGCCAGGTGCTCAGTTAGGCCGTACCTAGAAGACTGGACAGAGACTGATTGCCATTCACCCAGTTCCTGGAGCAAAAAGCAGCAAAGCTGATCCCTTCCCCTGCTATGTTAGAGCTATGCCACAAATTAACACAAAGGCACTCAGCTGGAAGGCAGACATCGCAGAGGGACCTTAGAGAGAGAGAAACAGAGAGAGTGACAGAGAGAGAGAGAGAGAGAGAGAGACAGAGAGAGAGAGAGACAGAGAGAGAGAGAGAGACAGAGAGAGAGAGTGACAGAGAGAGAGAGTGACAGAGAGAGAGAGTGACAGAGAGAGAGACAGACAGAGAGAGAGTGAGTGACAGAGAGAGTGACAGAGAGAGAGTGACAGAGAGAGAGAGTGACAGAGAGAGAGTGACAGAGAGAGAGAGTGACAGAGAGAGAGTGACAGAGAGAGAGAGTGACAGAGAGAGAGAGAGTGACAGAGAGAGAGAGAGAGTGACAAAGAGAGAGAGTGACAGAGAGAGAGAGTGACAGAGAGAGAGAGTGACAGAGAGAGAGAGAGAGTGACAGAGAGAGAGAGAGAGTGACAGAGAGAGAGAGTGACAGAGAGAGAGAGTGACAGAGAGAGTGACAGAGAGAGAGAGTGACAGAGAGAGAGAGTGACAGAGAGAGAGAGAGTGACAGAGAGAGAGAGAGTGACAGAGAGAGAGAGTGACAGAGAGAGAGAGTGACAGAGAGAGAGAGAGAGTGACAGAGAGAGAGAGAGTGACAGAGAGAGAGAGTGACAAAGAGAGAGAGTGACAGAGAGAGAGTGACAGAGAGAGAGTGACAGAGAGAGAGAGTGACAGAGAGAGAGAGAGAGTGACAGAGAGAGAGAGTGACAGAGAGAGAGAGTGTGACAGAGAGAGAGAGTGACAGAGAGAGACAGAGAGAGAGAGTGACAGAGAGAGAGAGAGTGACAGAGAGAGAGAGTGACAGAGAGAGAGAGTGACAGAGAGAGAGAGTGACAGAGAGAGAGAGAGAGTGTGACAGAGAGAGAGAGAGAGAGTGACAGAGAGAGAGAGAGAGAGAGAGAGCGACCGAGAGAGAGAGAGCGACAGAGAGAGAGCGACAGAGAGAGAGAGCGACAGCGAGAGAGTGACGGCGAGAGAGTGACAGCGAGAGAGTGACAGCGAGAGAGTGACAGCGAGAGAGTGACAGCGAGAGAGTGACAGAGAGAGAGTGACAGAGAGAGAGTGACAGAGAGAGAGAGTGACAGAGAGAGAGTGACAGAGAGAGAGTGACAGCGAGAATGACAGACAGCGAGAATGACAGACAGAGAGAATGACAGATAGAGAAACAGTGACAGAGAGAGAGTGACAGAAAGAGTGACAGAGAGACAGAATGACAGAGAGAGAGAGAATGACAGAGAGAGAGAGAGAGAGACAGAGGGAGAGAGAGACAGAGGGAGAGAGAGAGACAGAGAGAGAGAGACAGAGAGAGAGAGAGACAGAGGGAGAGAGAGACAGAGGGAGAGAGAGACAGAGGGAGAGAGAGACAGAGGGAGAGAGAGACAGAGGGAGAGAGAGACAGAGGGAGAGTGACAGAGACAGAGAGTGACAGAGAGAGTGACAGAGAGAGAGTGACAGAGAGAGAGTGACAGAGAGAGAGTGACAGAGAGAGAGTGACAGAGAGAGAGTGACAGAGAGAGAGTGACAGAGAGAGAGTGACAGTGAGAGAGTGACAGTGAGAGAGTGACAGAGAGAGAGTGACAGAGAGAGAGTGACAGAGAGAGAGTGACAGAGAGAGAGTGACAGAGAGAGAGTGACAGAGAGAGAGTGACAGAGAGAGAGTGACAGAGAGAGAGTGACAGAGAGAGAGTGACAGAGAGAGAGAGAGAGAGTGTGACAGAGAGAGAGAGAGAGAGGGAGACTTTTACCAGAAAGAGAGAGAGAGATGGAGACTTTTACCAGAAAGGGTTAGTCCCTCACCAAACAGCCTTCCAAATATAGCAAGGAAGCAGAATTTTAAAAAAGGAAAAAAACTTGCATTTATATAGCGCCTTTAGCAATCATAAGACATCTTCCACCAGTTCACAAGCCAATGAAGTGTAACCACTTATGGATCCAGAATCGGGCTTCTCGAGCGTCTGAAGGTTCACCATGCCTGATGGACACGGATGACAAGCTCACTATTGAGAGACTGCTGGCTAGATTCACCTTGGAGGGAGTGCAGCAAAGCTTCAGCAGAGTGATGCCTGTACACCAAGTGTTAGATTACAAGGAGAAACTACACCAACTCGGCCTGTACCTCACGAGGAGATTGACACAGTGGTAATATCACTGGACTAGCAAACCTAATCCCTGAGGGACTGGATTCAACTCCCACCATGGCAGCTAGTGGTATTTAAAACCAATTAATAAATGATGAAGTTAGTCTCAATATGGTGACCGTGACAACTATAATAAAAGCAAAATGCTGGAATCTAAAACAGAAAATGCTGCCAGATCTGCTGAATATTTCCTGCGTTCGCTGTATTTGTTGAACGTGACAACTATCACTGATTCTGATTGTTATCTGGTCTGACCTATGTGCGAGTCAGACTTTTAACTCTTAACTGCCCTCTAAAATGGCAGAGCAAGCCGCTCAGTTCAAGGGCAATAAGGGATGGGTGAGATGTGCTGACCTTGCCAGTGTCATCCGCATCCCATAATTTCCCCGGAATTTAGAAGGTTTCGGGGTGATTTGATTTGATTTATTATTGTCACATGTATTAACATACAGTGAAAAGTATTATTTATTGCGCGCTATACAGACAAAGCATACCGTTCATAGAGCAGGAAAGGAGAGAGTGCAGAATGTAGTGTTATAGTCATAGCTGGGGTGCAGAGAAAGATCAACTTAGTGCGAGGTAAGTCCATTTAAAAGTCTGACAGCAGCAGGGAAGAAGCTGTTCTCAAGTCGGTTGGTACGTGACCTCAGACTTTTGTATCTTTTTCCCGACGGAAGAGGGTGGAAGAGAGAATGTCCAGGGTGCATGAGGTCCTTAATTATGCTGGCTGCTTTGCCGAGGCAGCGGGAAGTGTAGACAGAGTCAATGGGTGGGAGACTGGTTTTCTCATAGTTGTAAAGATACAAATGGAGTAGATTGAGAGAAACTAGTTTCCGCTGGGTGGGGAGTCTAGGATTAGGGGGGGGCATAGCTTCAAAGTCAGACCTTACAGGAGTAAAATTAGGAAACAGTCTGAAACTCAGGTGGATGGTAGAAGTTTGGAACTATGGTCTGCAAATGCAATTGATGCTAGATCCAATGTTTAACATTACATCTGAGATTGATGGAGTTTTGTTAACCGAAGGTTTAATGGGGAAAAGGCAGGAATGGAGTAAGGCAGGCATGATGTCCCAAGATGTGCAGGTTAGGTGGATTGGCCATGCTAAATTGCCCCTTAGTGTCCAAAGATGTGCAGGTTAAGTGGATTGGCCATGTTAAATTGCCCCTTAGTGTCCAAAGATGTGTAGGTTAGATGGATTAGCTGTGCTAAATGTATGGGGTTAATGAGATAAGGCAGGGAGAGGGCTGGATAAGGTACTCTGTCAGAGAGCCAGTGCAGACTCGATGGGCCGAATGGCCTCTTCTACACTGTCGGGATTCTAGGATCTCATTGGATGGTGGAATGGGGCTAAAATGCTTCCTCCTTTTCCTGTCTTTCTAAATCATTAATAAGAAGTCTTTGGGGGAAATCAAAGCCCTGGTTCCTCAGGCAGATTCAGCATAATTAGTGCTGAAGGTCTCGTTCTTAAAAAAAAGCTGCTAGTGCTTTGCCTTAATTAGTCCTTAAACCGACCTTTTCATATGTGGGATTCAGCTGCATGTTTTCAATCTCAGCATTCAAAATCATTAACTCTTGACAGTAACAAGTGGAAGTGATTGTACAAACAAAAGGCTCTGTATAATCAATCATGTTGGTATGTTTTTACATGAGGGTAAAATCTAGATGAAATCTGGTGATTATTGCTTCCAACCAGCAAGTTCACATCCAAACACTTAAAAAATGTTTTTATTTTCTCTTCAAAAATAGTAAGCACAATAGGTGTAAAACAAAATAGCACACACACCAGCATGTCTAAACGTCCGTGACAATAGAAATTCTAAATTCAGATGGGCAAATAGGCATAAAAGGTCCAATTTCCGATTAACAGGAAAAATACTGTACAGCATCATCATCCCGTCTCTCAGAAAATCCTCAAAGTGCTTCAGGCTCAGCCTATTACTGAGGTGCCAAGACTTCTGAGTCACGCTGGCAAAAACAGCAGCCATTTTGTACACAGCAAGATCCCGAACACCAATGGAACGGTACAGAAAGCGATCACGGCCACTTGGAAGTACCACATGATGGATGCTTTAGTCACTACACTGCAGGGCAGAAGGAGGCCATTCGGCCCATTTGGGCCTGCACTGACAACAATCCCACCCAGGCCCTAAATATCCCCATATCCCCTGCAGGGCAGCACGGTGGCATAGTGGTTAGCACTGCTGCCTCACAGCGCCAGGGATGCAGGCTTGATTCCTGGCTTGGGTCATTGTCTGTGCGGAGTTTGCACCTTCTCCCCGTGTCTGTGTTGGTTTCCTCCGGGTGCTCTGGTTTCCTCTCACAATCCGAAAGACGTGCTGGTTAGGTGCATTGGCTATGCTACATTCTCCCTCAGTGTACCCAAGTGGGACGATTAAGAGATTTTCACAGTAACTTCATTGCAGTGTTAATGTAAGCCTACTTGTGACACTAATAAATGAACTTTTTTTAAAAAGTATTTACCCTGCTAATCCCCTTGACACTAAGAGGCAATTGACCATGGTAAACCAACCTAATTTACACATCATTGGAGTTATTTGTGCTCCATCCCGACATGGGCTATTTTTAAACACAGTTATCGACCAATTTATGAAAAAAGAAATAGACAAAGAATTTTGCAGAACTACTTAAAGTATCACTTACTCGCCACAATAAAGCATCATCAGCCAGAGAAACCCCACCATTTAATCTGTTTGGAATGATGCCGGTATCGATCCTGCAATCAGAAGAACATCTCAGTTTGAATGTGCAAACTCAAGAGGCACTTTGGTGATGTATCAGTGTTGGAATTAAAATAAACAAGTTTAACGAGTCTTGTTAAAAAGCAGGAATGTGATGAGAACATATTTTATGGTGCACTAAAAATAGCCACCAGAGCAAAAAAAAATCCCCAAGAGTGAAGCTGAGGTCAAGATTGGTTTTCTACTTGAGTTGTCTCAGAGTGACAGGTTGCAGAGAGGTGGGGGTGCTGCAGGTGGTGTCTCCACCACACCTTAATGCCTTGTTTAGTCACGTCCTGCCTGACAGGCACGGTGGCACAATGGTTAGCACTGCTGCCTCACAGCTCCAGAGACCTGGGTTCGATTCCCGGCTTGGGTCACTGTCTGCATGGAGTTTCCTGCGTGGGTTTCCTCCCACAGTCCAAAGATGTGTGGGTTAGGTTGTTTGGCCATGCTAAATTGCCCCTTAGTGTCCTGTGATGTGTAGATCAGCAGGGTAAATATGTGGGGTTGTGGGAATAGGGCCTGGGGTGGGATTGTTGTTGGTGCAGATTTGATGGGCCAAATGACCTCCTTTTGCACTGTAGGGTTTCTATGATCTAATGAACAGGCCTCAGCACTCAAAGCAGGGCCTTAATGTTTACTCTCCAGTTGACCAGTACATAAACAATAGCATTAAGCATCACTTCACTTGCACCTCCTCCAATTTGGTCTATTGCATTCACTGCTCCCAATGCGGTCTCCTCTCCATTGGGAAGATCAAGTGCAGATTGGGTGACCACTTTGTGCAACAGCTTCGCTCAGTCTGCAAACATGACCCCAACCATCCTGTTGCTTGTCATTTTAACTCAGCATCTTGCTCTCATGCCCATGTGTCTGTCCTTGGACTGCTGCAATGCTCCAGTGAAGCCCAATGCAAGCTGGAGGAGCAGCATCTCATCTTCCAATTGGTCACGTTACAGCCTTCTGGACTCAAGATTGAGTTCAACAACTTTAGCGTGCGAACTTTCCCCTCCATCTTGATTCCCCCCACTTTTGTTTTCTGTTATTCAGCCCCCGTGACTTGTCCCAACACTACTGCGCATGGCCACCTGTCTTTTGTCCAGTTATGCTCCCACTGAGCACTGATCTTTGTTCTCCTTTAACACATTTTGCTCTCCTACCTTTGCCGCTATGAACACTCTTCAGCCCCTAATGGCACCATTAATAATCCCTTTGTCTCATACAACACAAACAGAAAATGCTGGAAAATCTCAGCAGGTCTGACAGCATCTGTGGGGAGAGAATAGAGCCAGCGTTTCGAGTCTAGATGACCCTTCGTCAAGGCTCTGCATTTGTTGCCCATCCCTTGAGAACAGTTAAAGGTCAACCATGTTGTTATGGGTCTGGAGTCACATGGAGGCCAGACCAGCTAATAGAATTTAAATTCTACCAATGACCATGTTGGGATTTGAACCCATATCGCCAGAGATTAGAGGCTGGGCCTACTGGATTACTAATCCAGTGACATTTCCACTACACCATCGACTCCCCTGATATCTGGGTGGATTAGCAAATTTGCTGATGACACCAAAGTCGGTGGTGTGGTAGACAGTGAGGAAGGGTGTCGTAGTTTGCAGGAAGACTTAGACAGGTTGCAAAGTTGGGCCGAGAGGTGGCGGATGGAGTTTAATGCGGAGAAGTGTGAGGTAATTCACTTTGGTAGGAATAACAGATGTGTTGAGTATAGGGCTAACGGGAGGACTTTGAATAGTGTGGAGGAGCAGAGGGATCTAGGTGTATGTGTGCATAGATCCCTGAAAGTTGGGAATCAAGTAGATAAGGTTGTTAAGAAGGCATATGGTGTCTTGGCGTTTATTGGTAGGGGGATTGAATTTAGGAGTCGTAGCGTTATGTTGCAACTGTACACAACTCTGGTGCGGCCGCACTTGGAGTACTGTGTGCAGTTCTGGTCCCCACATTACAGGAAGGATGTGGAGGCTTTGGAGAGGGTGCAGAGGAGGTTTACCAGGATGTTGCCTGGTATGGAGGGGAGATCCTATGAGGAGAGGCTGAGGGATTTGGGATTGTTTTCGCTGGAAAGGCGGCGGCTAAGAGGGGATCTTATTGAAACATATAAGATGATTAGAGGTTTAGATAGGGTGGATAGTGATAGCCTTTTTCCTCTGATGGAGAAATCCAGCACGAGGGGGCATGGCTTTAAATTGAGGGGGGGTAGTTATAGAACCGATGTCAGGGGTAGGTTCTTTACCCAGAGGGTGGTGAGGGATTGGAATGCCCTGCCAGCATCAGTAGTAAATGCGCCTAGTTTGGGGGCGTTTAAGAGATCCGTAGATAGGTTCATGGACGAAAAGAAATTGGTTTAGGTTGGAGGGTCACAGTTTGTTTTTTTTAACTGGTCGGTGCAACATCGTGGGCCGAAGGGCCTGTTCTGCGCTGTAATGTTCTATGTTCTATGTTCTATCAGGCAAGGCTGCTGAGAAAACATTTGGTTGCAGGTGTGGAGCCAATCAAAATCGTCAGGAGTCAGATGGATAGGTTTTTATTGGATGTGGGTATCAGTAGATGTGGAGCAATGGCAGCTAAAAGGAGTTCAGGTTGCAGATTAGCCATAGTCTAACAATGGCAGAACAGACTTGAGGGGCTGAATGGCCTACTTCTGTTGTGGTGTGTGCATCTGATGTGACCGAGGGTCGCTGCGGGCAGATGTTCACATGTGGCGCACCATGGTCAGTGATTTTGTGTTGGTGTTTCTTCAGTTTAAGTGGCGCGGAAGAGCAGATGTCTTCTTCACAACGACTGCCCGAGTTTATGTTATGAAAACGGGGCCTCCCCTTCTGTCAAGGTGGAACTTTGAAAATGTGGGCCTAACGCTGGGGGAATGGAAGTAATGGGAGGCTCATTCAGGAAGGTGGCTGTAATAAGTCCTCGGAGGCAGAAGTCCCTTCACCAAAATCCCTTTATTTACAAGTCGGACAACAGCATACAGAGTGAGTTCAGTTAGCAGCCTACACTAGGAGTTCCAGAGGAACCGGCACGCCTGGTTAAACACAAAGCAAGAGGCCCCCTGATTGGCCATCAATTTGGCCCTTAATCAGGGAGCTCATATTCCTCCAGGCCCACCTCAATTGCCTGATTAAAGTCATTACAGTGGCAGAGCCCTGAAGGGCTGAATGGCCTCTTTTGGTGCAGCAGGAACAGACAAACCAAATGAACGGTGACTATGAACGGCTCGGTCCCGCACTCTTGCGAGACGCTGATGACGAAATGACTGATTTGCATTCTGTCGATTGCTGCCTACATTCTAAACCCTGATGCGAAACATTTGCCCGATCCAGCAAGCAGTGACATGTTCAGGAATACACGCTGTAAACAGACGCAATGTAAGCAGGTCAAGGGTGCAGCTCCGGGCTTTGATTGTCGGCCTGAGAGCTGAATTATCTGTAGCAGCTGTGTTGCCAGAAGCAGGGAAAAGATGGGTGGGTGGGAAAGGGGGTGGGGGAGAAGGGTGAACAGAAGGCTTCAATGCTTGCCTGCGGGTTGAGGCCTCCTCGCATCTCTTTAATACAGCAGGCCCCTATGGTCCGTCTGGTTTGCAACTGCTTACAAGCAAGAGACAAGCTGCAGATTTAATTCCTTAGCTTCCTTTCTGCCGAAAGCCTAAAACGATTTTTTATTTAGACAGAAGAAACCAATTGCTGCGAATTTAGAAATTCTACAGTCGAATTTACCCTGTACTTTCTGCCCCTCAGTGGGATCCTTGTATCTGCTCACCCGCCATTCAGCCTTCTCTTAACCCCTTGTCGAACCTCATATTAAGAAGTCTCACAACACCAGGTTAAAGTCCAACAGGTTTATTTGGTAGCAAATACCATAAGCTTTCGGAGCACTGCTCCTTCGTCAGATGGAGTGGAAATGTGCTCTCAAACAGTGCACAGAGACACAAAATCAAGTTGCAAAATACTGATTATCGGACATCGGACTACACACTTCAGCCAGAACCATCGGAACCTCATATTGCCAGATGTTTTAAGTTTATTTATTAGTGTTACAATTAGGCCTACATTAACACTGCAATGAAGTTACTGTGAAAATCCCCTAGTCGCCACACTCCGACACCTGTTCGGGTACACTGAGGGAGAATTTAGCATGGCCAATGCACCTAACCAGCACGTCTTTCAGACTGTGGGAGGAAACCGGAGCGCCCGGAGGAAACCCACGCAGACACGGGGAGAACATGCAAACTCCACACAGACAGTGATCCAAGCCGAGAATTGAACCCGGGTCCCTGGTGCTGTGAGGCAGCAGTGCTAACCACTGTGCCGCCGTGCCACTGCGTAGAACAATTTGATGCTCCACAGAAACAAACAAATTTAAAGGAGTAAAATTGTGAGCATCTTTCATTTCCAAAAATATAAAAGGACAATTGCAAGGTTTGTCCACAGATCTCTGAAAGCGGAAGGGCATGTTAGGGTGGTGAAAAGGACATATGGGACACTTGCCTTTATCAATCGAGGCATAGCTTGCAAAAGCAGGGAAGTCATGTTGGAGTTGTATAGAACTTTGGTGAGGCCACATCCAGAGTACTGTGTGCAGTTCTGGTCACCACATTACAGGAATGTGGTTGCACTCGAGGGGGTGCAGAGGAGATTCACCAGGATGGTGCCTGGGATGGAACATTAAGTTATGAAGAGAGGTTGGATAGGCTTGGGTTGTTTTTGTTGGAGCAGAGAAGACTGAGGGGCGACCTGATTGAGGTGTACAAGATTATGAGAGACATGGACAGAGTGGATAAGGAGCAGTTTTTCCTCATAGTTGAAGGGTTAGTCACAAGGGGACACAGGTTCAAGATGAGGGGCAGGAGGTTTAGAGGGGATGTGAGGAAAAAATTTTACCCAGAGGGTGGTGACGGTCTGGAATGCGCTGCCTGGGAGAGTGGTTGAGGCGGGTTGCCTCACATCCTTTAAAAAGTATCTGGATGAGCACTTGGCACATCATAACATTCAGGGCTGTGGGCCAAGTGCTGGCAGATGGGATTAGGTGGGAGTTCAGGTGTTTCTAATGTGTCGGTGCAGACCCGATGGGCCTTTTCTGCACTGTATGATTCTATGATAATAACAGAGTGGAGGGAATGGGTGAAAGGGGAAATTTGGCACGTCCTTTGCCAGGAGGTTAAGTTGTTCAGAGTCGGGGTTGTGACAGCTTGTGGACTAAAAGACACTCTCCCATTCCCTATTTGACAACTCAAAGATACATCACTACAAAGCAGCCCAATGTTCCGCCTGGTAAAACAGGCTATAGATATTAATGCAAGGAAAAATACAACTCAAATTTCGACAGCAACTTTCATTAGTTTCTGGATGTCCCAAAGTGCTTCACGGCCAATGAAGTACTTCCCATTGCAAAGTGTAGTCACTGTGGTAATGTAGGAAATGCAGCATCCAATTTGTGCACAGCAAGCTCGCACGAAACAACAGTGCGGTACTGAACAGAAAATCTGTTTTTAGGTGTGGATTGAGGAGTAGATATTGGCTGGGACATTCAGGATAACTCCCTTGGTCATCTTCATACAGTGCAATCCAGTCTTAAACTCATCTGAGGGGTCTGATAGGGCCTCAGTTTAATCTTGCACCTGAAAGGCGGCACTTGTGACAGTGCAGAACTCCCTCGGTGCAACACTGGAGTGTCAGCTTGTGCTCAAGGCTCCCAAATTTAATACTAGCCATACGGGGAACATGAAACGACGGTGAGGAAGGCCTGGAAGTGGTTACAGAGGAAGTGCAGATTTTGGTGCCTGTGACCCCAGTATCACTCTGCACAGGTCCGAGGAAGGAATGAATTCAATTTACATGGACAACAATCGCAGAAAAGCAACTTTAAAAAAAAACTAAGGTCAAGATCTGCTGACAACTCAAAAAAGAAAAAAAAACTATCACTGAGTAAATGGTCTATGACCGTGGGTTATTGTTTCAAGGCAATTGCGTAAGTTAAATTCATTTTCATTATTTCAGGATTATTAGTGCTCGGGGAATCCCAGTTCCTTTCACAGTGAGAATCATAACCCAGTTCATGCAAACAATGTGAAAAGCAGTTAAAATGGAAGCACAGTGGAATGTGAACTTGTCACGACTGAGGCTGCAGGTATACTAGATATTCCACACTAATGGTTGCCGCCTCTCCTCATTTGGCAGCACAGAGGATCAAGTAACCTGTTCTTTGTACTTCATAGAATCCCTACAGTGCAGGAGGAGGCCATTCAGCCCATCAGGTCTGCACCGACTCTTCATCAGAGCATCCCACCCAAACCCTATCCCCGTAACCCCCCGCATTTACCCTGCTAAGCTATACATCTTTGGACCATAATGGGCAATTTAGCATGACCAATGTACCTAACCTGCACATCTTTGGAGTGTGGGTGGAAACCAGAACACCCGGAGGAAATGCATGCAGACACGGGGAGAACGTGCAAACTCCACATAGTCACCCGAGGCCGGAATCAAACCCAGGTCCCTGGCACTGTGAGGCAGCAGTGCTAACCACTGTGCCACTCAGGTCTGAGTCCTGTTGTATGCTGCAAACAGAGTCAATCCCAGATCTGAAAATTGCAGGAACATTTTTTTTATTCATTCGTGAGACATGGGCGTTGCTGGCCAGCATTTATTGCCCATCCGTAGTTATCCTTGGCGGGCAATTGAGAGTCAACCATATTGCTGTGGCTCTGGAGTCACATGTAGGCCAGACCAGGTAAGGACAGCAGATTTCCTTCCCTAAAAGGACATTAGTGAACCAGATGGGTTTTTCCGACAATCGATTCATTATCATCAGTAGATTCTTCATTCCAGCTTTTTTGTTTATTGAATTCAAATTCCAACATCTGCCGTGATGGGATTCAAACACAGACCTCCAGAACATTTGCTGGGTTTCTAGATTAATAGTCCAGCGGTAATACCACTAGGCTATTGTCTCCCCTGCCAAGTCTAGACTAGCTGGTGTGGGGAGACCATGAAGTGGGTTCTGACCTGTAAGCTAGTGCTGGTCCAGAAATAATATTCAACAAATGCCATAACTTCCTGAATCCCTCATCAAGAGTGAATGACAGTGGGGTGTGAGAGGGTTAATAATCACACAAGTTTAAAAATCACATAAGCTGCAAGCTGAACCTCAGTCACACAGGGAAAGTAAGCCCAGCTAACACTCAAGTTATAACTAATCGAATTATGTGCAGCTGCAATTCATGTTTGTCCATTAGAACAAGGAACAATGGAAAGGGAGGTTGAGATACCATTGGTCATATAGCTACCATTTCTTGATAATATAACATGCACACGTTTTAATTGTAAGAAGTCTCACAACACCAGGTTAAAGTTCAACCAGTTTATTTGGAATCACGAGCTTTAATTTCACAAACACGGCATATATAGTATGGTTGGGGGGTTACAAGTTTAATGTCACACTACTCATAACCCCCATCATACTGCCTGAGTTTGCAAAATTCAACTAACTGTCCTGGCTTGAGACAATTCACAGCTTTTTGACCTGTGATTACCCTCTCTCCGCTCACATTGTCTGTACCTGTAACGACTTGATTACCTGTAAACGCTCGCATTCCAACCATTCTTCACATTCCAATCTGTAATTATCTTTCAATTGTGTCTTTGTCTATATATGCCGTGTTTGTGAACTAACCTTCACTCACCTGATGAAGGAGCAGCGCTCCGAAAGCTCGTGATTCCAAATAAGCCTGTTGAACTTTAACCTGGTTTTGTGAGACTTCTTACTGTGCCCACCCCAGTCCAACGCCGGCATCGCCACCTCAAGTTTTAATCGGACATTGTATCCTTATGTATGCATGATGTAACCTTAACTATGATTAGTTAAGTGGTACTTTAGTGATATTTAGTGGTACTGATCCACGTCAGAGTGGTACTGATCCACGTCAGATCAGCCATGATCTTATTGAATGGCGGGGCAGGCTCGAGGGGCGAGATGGCCTACTCCTGCTCCTATTTCTTATGTTCTTATGATTGGATAGAGATAACTCCTATACGTCTATTGGTATATGCTAATTACTTGTAATTGAAGCTGAAACTTTAATTGCCTATGTATTTCTGAATTTTTCACTCTGAATGGTCTGAATGATTTCAGAGTCCGATAGCTACAGTAAAATTCATCTTAAATCACTCTGTCCCTTTGTCTGGCTATTTGAGGGGAACGATAGTTTTAAATACAACAAGAAAACCATCGTAACAGCCCCGTAACAGGGTGCGCCCCTCACCGGGAGTAAATGGCAGTGGGAAGTGTGGGAATATGAAGCTTTCCTTTTGGAAAAAAAACCTTTTTAAAAAAATCTGTCCCACACTATTGGTAGTTCCAGACAATCAAAAAACAAGCCCGTCCCAGGCTTAGCCAGATGCATTAACCCGCGAACGCTGCCCCTGTCCATCTGTGCTGACAGCATCTCTTCTCAGCCTCGTAGGTTTGCCAATTCTCCAGGAATGTCCTGGAGCCTTCAAGACTTGAAGATTAATCCCTTGACTTCAAGCAAGGTCCGGAGACAGAAGAGCGGTTTTCCTGCCATTCTTTCAACACTATTAGTCACAGAAACATTGGAAATGGGGTGGGCTAATTGACCAAACAGAGCTATTGGTGGCGAGTGCTCATGTGATTAACCCTCCAGGCATACATCCAACCAGAGTTGGCGACCCAGACTGGAGGGATGCCAGGGATACAGTAAGTTAGTGGGAAGCAGCCAGGTGCGGATTTACAAGGGAAAAGTCCCTGCCTCACAAACTTCCTTAACCACTTGAGGATGTTGTGGATGAAGTGGATCGCTGAGCTCCCCACTATATTTAAAGATCCTGGCAAAGTTCCAAATGAAATTGCTTTTTTTGGGGAAAAAATAAACAACAGAGAGTATTCGAATGAGGGCCAGAGTTTGGGATGACGTTGATGCAGGTTTGGTCTCAGTGACCTGGTTAGCCAGGATCTGGGCCAGGGCACAGATGGCACATTTAGGCTGCTTTTTATAGAAAGCGGGCCAGGTTCTAGGAGAGATTCTAGACCCTTAAAGGTGTTATGTTTATGTTAGTAACACGCATCGGGGCTTCCCAAAAACCAGCGATTTTCCCTGGCAGTGGGTAAGGGGTCCCCACAGGTAGCCTGTGAGCTGGTCAAAAATGTAACTCACTCATACCCATTGCCAAGACCAGGCCCATACAGGCCACAAGGGTGGCAGGATTGTCCTGTGGGGAGAGTTTGGGCCTGTAGTCACTGGAATTTGGAATGATGAGAGGGGATCTAATGGAAATGTATAAAACTCTGACAGAGCTGGGACAGACTGGATACAGGGATGTTGTTTCCTCTGGCTGGGGGTGTCAAGAACAAGATGACTTTTAAAGAGCGTCTTGACAAATAAATGAATAGGATGGGAATAGAGGGATATAGTCTCTGGAAGGGTCGAGGGTTTTAGTTCAAACGGGCAGCATGGTCGGGGTGGGGGCCACCCTGATTCCCCTGAAGTTGGAGGGGGGGGGGTTCCCAATGCTTGTGGGCCATTCTCCGTGTCCATGGGGTTGGAGGGGAGAGTTTCTTTTCAGTGCTGATTGGGGCACCTTTTCAAGATGGCACTCTGATTTCTGTGGAGCCAGTGTTGCCATGACTCCAACAGGCCCCGCCTCTCCAGAGTGATGGCACAAACCCATGTTCTCTGTACACTGAATGCCAGAGAATCTGGAGAAAACTCTCAACTTGGAAGGCCAAAGGGTCTGTTCCTGTGCTGTAATTTTCTTTGTCCTTTGTTCCAACAAGAGGTCACAGCCTCAGGTTATGAGGTAGGCCAGTTAGGACAGAGATGAGAAGAAATTTCTTCACTCAGAGGGTAGTGAACCTGTGGAATTCTCTACCACGGAACACAGTGGAGGCCAAATCACTCAATATATTTAAGGAGGAAATCGATTTCTGGACTCCAAAAGGTGTCAAGGGAAATGGGGAGAGCGTGGGAGTGTGGTATTGAGGTTGAGGATCAGCCATGATCACACTGAAGGGCAGCGCAGGCTCAAAGGGCTGAATGGCCTACTCCTGCTCCTATTTTCTATGTAACTCTCATCCCCGACACAAACCAACTGACTCGTGTGGCACGAGTTATCACAAAAGTGAGCAACAACAATGATGTTTTAGAAGCAAGGTCTGTGCTCCTTGTTGATTTTGTTTGACTAATAACGGTGACGTGGGCTCAAAATCATGGGAGAATCGGGAAACAAGGTTCTAGCCGGAGAGATCCCGTTTCCTGATTTTCCACACCCCCTCACCTGTGATGTAAGGAGGTTCCCACCCTCAATTCAATAGATGTTAATAAAATTAGATTATCATTGTAGGGCTTCCTCGCAATACGCGCCCCCCATCACTAAATATTCCCTTCGGCGAGGCTTACAACAGGTTTTTAAAAGTCAGGGGCATAAAGTATAACCCCCCCCCACACCACCAGAGGGAAAGGGACATGCCCGAACAGTGCCAGAGGGCAGTGCCAGGGACAATATGGATTCCCCTTATTGTGGGGAGAGGGGGGGTCATCCCACTGCTTGTTGGGGGGGGGGGGGGGGGGGGGGGGCGGGGTTGGCACAGGTGCCTGTGGGGAGAAGGAGGGCATCCTGGTACCCAAGTGGTGTGGAGGACAGCACCCAGGTGCGCCAATGGCTGCTGTCTGTGTGATGGGTGGGGTGGAGGCCACCCCGATTCCCCTGTTGTTTGGGGGGGGGGGGGTCCCAATGCTTGTGGGCCATCCCCCGTGTCCATGGGGGTGGAGGGGGGAGTTTCTTTTCCGTGCTGACCTTTTCAAGATGGCGCTCTGATCTCTGTGGAGCCAGTGTTGCCATGACTCCAACAGGCCCCGCCCCTCCAGAGTGATGGCACAAACCACGCCCCCAGGTTCTCTGTAGATTGAGTGCCAGAGAATCTGGAGAGAACTCCCGGCTGTTCAGCTGCACACCGCTTTTCAGACTGAAGCTGACTCCCTGACAAATTTTGGGAAGATTCTGCCCATTTACTTTCATGAGGTTGTGGCAAGAGAGCCAGGATTCAATTAAAAACAAGATTATCTGGTTGTTTTCAGATTGCTGTTTGTGGGACCTTGCTTGAAGCTAAAGCAGCTACCATTTACCACATTACAAAGGAGACCAATGATGTGCGGGTTGGGTGGATTGGCCATGCTAAATTGCCCCTTAGAGTCAGGGGGACTAGCTGGGTAAGTGCATGGGGTTATGGGGTTAGGGCCTGGATGGGTTGTGGTCAATGCAGACTCGATGGGCTGAATGGCCTCCTTATGCACAGTAAGATTCTATGAGACCACTCTTGAGTGACCCTAAACACTTTGGGAAATCCTGGAGTTATAAAGCTTTTGAACAGTACAACGGAAATACCCTCACCGCACAGGCTGCAGCAGGTCAAGTAGGCCCAATACCAACATGTCCAGGGCAAGCGAGATTGGACAATAGAAATCATAGAAACCCTACAGTGCAGAAGGAGGCCATTCGGCCCATCGAGTCTGCACCGACCACAATCCCACCCAGGCCCTACCCCCACATACTTACCCGCTAATCCCTCTAACCTACGCATCTTAGGATTCTAAGGGGCAATTTTTAACCTGGCCAATCAACCTAACCCGCACATCTTTGGACTGTGGGAGGAAACTGGAGCACCCGGAGGAAACCCACGCAGATCCGAGGAGAATGTGCAAACTCCACACAGACAGTGACCCGAGCCGAGAATCGAACCCAGGACCCTGGAGCTGTGAAGCAGCAGTGCTAACCACTGTGCTACCGTGCCGCCCCGGTGATGCCCATATCCTAAGAATAACATTTTTTGAACCAGCTGTAACCAGGCACCTCTCAAAATCCGGGTAACACCAGTCATTATTTCTGGGTCAAGTGCCCTACACCCCGTCCAAACAACCTTCCCCCATTCTGCTGCCCAATCAGCCATCCCTGTCACAAACATCTTCATAACTAATAGACAATAGAAATCTTTTTAAAAATTAGAAAATTGGCCTTTAGTTCCTGGAGACTCCCAGCCAATCCTGAAGGGCAATACTCATCTAGTGGTGCCTGGAGTGAATGAGAGATTCTGTTTCTCACACCTCCTGCTTCCTCAGCGCAAAGATGCACTAGAAACCGGTGCTGCACCTAGGTTCATAGAATCCCTACAGTACAAAAGGAGGCCACTCGGCCCATCATGTCCGTACCGAACACAATCCCACCCTATTCCCAGAACCCCACACATTGACCCTGCCAATCCCCCTGACACTCGGGTCAATTTAGCATGGCCAATCAATCTAACCCGCACATCTTTGGAGTGTGGGAGGAAACCGGAGCACCCGGAGGAAACCCACGCAGACACGGGGAGAACATGCAAACTCTTCACAGACAGTGACCCAAGCTGGGAATTGAACCCGGGTCCAAATGCTGACTTTCCTGGGTAATCTCCTCCAGGCCTTTCTGTGCAGCTAAAGACCCCAACTCTCCAAAACCATTGAGGCCCAACAAACCCTCTAACAACGGGCTTTCCTGCCAACGCGGCTGGGCCACTCCTGGCGTCGGTCCACCAAAGTTGCTGACTCTCTACCCCCTTGTGTGCTCAGAATCCCGAGTGAGTGAGCTTTGTCGGAGCGCCGACTGCAGCTTCTGAGAGAGTGGGACGGCAAATTGGAGCAGATGAATATTCAAATGAATGATCATTTAACAGAGGAAGACGCAAAGTTAATCTGGAATCTTATTCAACTTCTGAGAACTGGGAGTCCCTCCAACTTGGTCACAAGTTCAGTATGGTAATGTTATATCCCAAACTCTCAGTTAGAACTTTCGAGTCCATGCTCCCACCTGCATTGTGACAGGGATGCACACTCAAGCTTAAACTTCAGAGAATGAGGACATTCTATAGTGAGGCATTAAAACCAGTTCTCTCTCCCTCCAAGTTTGTGTTCTTCAACCCCAATTTTCTCATTGATATGCTGCCCCTTAACCAAGCGTCACCTGTGTGTGTTCTCCACTATCACACAGGATTCATGTTTATATTTACACTCTCTGTCAGGCATCAAGTCATTGGGTCACTTGCAAGACTAAAGCAATTCCACATTCTTATTTTCCCATTTCATCTCCTATCAGTGCGCACTCGCAGTGTTTCGCTTAATTCCAAGCTGTACTTCAAAGCCTACATCCAGCTCAATCACAGAGGAGGCCTACTTCTTCCTCTGAAGCATCACCCATCTCAATTCCCACTGTAGTGTTCAATTCTGCTGTGTTTGATTCAGGGAGTCTGGTAACTAATCCTTGCTCACTGTACTTGATTGGTTAAGTCTTGGCGAATCCGAGCAAAGAAAACAGACATCATGGAAGCTACTTGCTAGAAGCATGAGTGCAGGCACTTTCTGATTGCAGAGATGTGTGTAAACTCTTGTTGCACATTTAGAAACTAGTGTTGTTTGTATTGATCCGAGACATACTAAAAATACAACGCCAACCGTACCCCCACCAGTAGCAACACAGAAACCCACATCTGTACGATCACATTCAGAGTCAGCTTATAGCCAACACTCTTCTTGCTGGCCTTCCAAACTTCACTCCACATAAACAGCTCTTTCAAGACATTGCCTCACACAACCTATTGAAGTTCAACTTTCCCAAGACCCCTGTCCTTGCTGCCCATCCTTTAGAGAATACACTACATTCTGTCAAGCTCCTCAAAATATGCCTGATTGCAATAAAAACAGGATTTATACCACAGGTACACATGTACACCTGAGGGAACAGGGAGGGAGAGAGAACATTAATGGAGAGGGAGAGAGTGAGAGAGTTTTAAAGTTTGTTTGTTAGTGTCATAAGTAAGTTTACATTAACATTGAAATAAAATTACTGTGAAAACCCCTAGTCATCACACTCCGGCGCCTGTTCGGGTACACAAGGGAGAATTTAGCATGGTCAATGCACCCAACCAGCACGTCTTTTAGACTGTGGGAGGAAACCCACACAAACACGGGGAGCACATGCAGACTCTGCACAGGCAGTGACCCAAGCCGGGAATCGAACCCAGGTCCCTGCCGCTGGCAGGCAGCAGTGCTAACCACTGTACCACCATACCGAGCAAAGGGAAAGAAAGGGATGACGGAGACAGACAGTCATTGCAGATGGACAAAGAAAAAGAACCTGAAGTAAGCAGAGCTGAATTGAAATAAAAATGGAAAATTCTGGAAATGTTCAGCGGGTCGGGCAGCAACAACGGTCGCTGGTTCAGGTTGACGAACCATTGTCACAATTGGGAAAAGTTAGAAATGTAACAGGCAGCAACTGGGGGAGGATGGTGATGGTCCATGATGGAAGGGAAGGGAGACGAGCTGTGTTTGTGGGTGTGCGTGTTGTATGCTGTGGCAGCTTTCCTTTAGTCCAAATAGGCCATATCGATGCTGGCTCTGGTGGACGTGGCGCTGTTTTTAATCAGATACATCCCCGCAAGAGGTGAAGGGTATGTCAGCCATCCTGGGATCTGAACACTGCTGCGATTCATGCTCCCCGAGCTCTTTTGTCACTGCGTGTTTAATTAATCTTACTGCACGGACTGTGCGTGCAATTTAATTTGTGTCGCTTCACTTAAGTCAGGAGACTGTCAGCACAGCTCAAAGAAAGTCAAAGAAAGAGACAATTATTTGTTGTTATTTAATTTTAAAAACGTGCTTTCTCCTTGCTGCCGCTTTGACTTGTTTACTGCTGACGTGTATGAGCCGTGTGTTCTGGAACTGAGACACTCAACCTTTCAGGCTTGTACTTTTGGTTGGAACTTCAGTTCATGGTGAGAATTTTTATTTTATTCGTTTACAGGATGAGGACATCGCTGGCTAGGCCAGCATTGATTGCCTGTCCCTAACTGCCCTCCATTTCATAGAATCATAGAATCCCTACAGTGCAGAAGGAGGCCATTCGGCCCATCGAGTCTGCGCCGACCACAATCCCACCCCAGGCCCTATTCCTGCAACCCCACGTATTTTATTTTGCTAATCCCTCTGACACTAGGGTCAATTTAGCATGGCCAATCACCTGACCCGCACATCTTCGGACTATGGGAGGAAACCGGAGCACCCGGAGGAAACCCACACAGACACGGGGAGAATGTGCAAACTCCACACAGACAGTGACCCAAGGCCAGAATTGAACCCAGGTCCCTGGCGCTGTGAGGCAGCAGTGCGAACCACTGTGCCACTCTTAAGAGGGCATTTGTAAGTCAACCGTATTGCTTTGGATCTCTTTTGCTATTCTTTCATGGACATGGGCATTGCCAGCATTTATTGCCTATCCCTAATAGCCCTTGTTCAGAGGGCAGTTGAGAGTCAACCACATTGCTGTGGCTCTGGAGTCACATGTAGGCCAGACCGGGTCAGGATGGCAGATTTCCTTCCTGAAAGTGACATTAATGAACCAGATGGGTTTTTATGAAAATCGACAATCATAGTCATCGTTAAACTTCAATTCCAGATCTTCATTGAATTTAAATTTCACCATCTGGGCGGCACGGTGGCCCAATGATTAGCGCCACTGCCTCACAGTGTCAGGGACCTGGATTCAATTCCCGGCTTGAGTCACTGTCTGTGCAGAGTCCGCACATTCTCCCCGTGGGTTTCCTCCCACAATCTGAAAGACGTGTTGGTTAGGTGCATTGGCCGTGCTAAATTCTCCCTCAGTGTACCCAAACAGGTGCCGGAGTGTGGCGACTAGCGGATTTTCACAACAACTTCATTGTAGTGTTAATGTAAGCCTACTTGTGACACCAATAAATAAACTTTATCTGCCATGGCGGGATTTGAACCCAGGTCCCCAGATCCTGTTCTGGCTCTCTGGACTACTAGTCCAGTGACAATACCACTGCCACCCCATGGGCGAGTACACCAACTCTTTTGTGTGCAACATCTCTCTGCTTCCCGTCTGACTCCAGACATAGAAGGGGAGGAGCAGCCACAAGGAAAAAGATGGAAGCAGTCGAAAGATCTTCAGGTAGATTTAATTTTACAAAATGTTCTGAAGGAGCCTCCATCCCTGACAGCAGGAGACTGGTCACGAGGAGATATACCCCTCCTCACAGTGCCTAGCAAACAAAGAACAATACAGCACAGGAACAGGCCCTTCAGCCCTCCAAGCCTGTGCCGCTCATGTGCCCAACTAGACCATTCGTTTGTATCCCTCTATTCCCAGTCAGTTCATGTGGCGATCTAGATAAGTCTTAAACGATGCCAGCGTGTCCGCCTCAATCACCTTGCTTGGGAGTGCATTCCAGGCCCGCACCACCCTCTGTGTAAAATACGTCCCCCTGACATCTGTTTTGAACCTTGCCCCCCCTCACCTTGAACCTGTGACCCCTTGTGTTTGTCACCTCCGACCTGGGAAAAAGCTTCCCACTGTTCACCCCATCTATGCCCTTCATAATTTTATACACCTCTATTAGGTCGCCCCTCATCCTCCGTCTTTCCAGGGAGAACATCCCCAGTTTACCCAATCTCTCCTCATAGCTAAGACCCTCCATACCAGGCAACATCCTGGTAAACCTTTTCTGTACTCTCTCCAAAGCCTCCATGTCCTTCTGGTAGTGTGGCGACCAGAACTGGACGCAGTATTCCAAATGTGGCCTAACCAACGTTCTATACAGCCGCAACATCATATGCCAACTTTTATATTCTATGCCCCATCCAATAAAGGCAAGCATGCCATATGCCTTCTTGACCACCCTCTCCACCTGTGCTGCCACCTTTAAGGATCTGTGGACTTGTACACCCAGGTCCCTCTGTGTGTCTATACTCCTGATGGTTCTGCCATTTATTGTATAGCTCCCCCTTACATTAGATCCAGCATTTGTGATCTAGTCTTCCCTGTGGCATGGTGTCAGCTCTGGCTCAAAGGGTAACACCCTCATACCCACAACTTCCTAACTCAGAGACAGGTCCGACCTCAGGTGATTTCAACATGGCAAAAAAGGGGCAACACTCCTGCACAGAACTGAGGAGAGCCGCACTGTCACAGGTGCTGTCTTTTGGATGTTGAACCGAGGCCCCGAGTGTCCACTCCGGTGGATTTGTAAGATCCCGTGTGGCTCTCTATCAAAGAAGAGCGGGAGAGTTTATTTGGTGTCCTGACCAATATTTTTTTTAAATCATTCTTCCATGGGATGTGGGCATCACTGGCAAGACCAACGTTTGTTGTCTATCCCTAATTGCCCTTGCTTGGCCATTTCAGAAGGCAGTCACAAGCCATACAGTGACTCTGGAGTCACGCGTAGGCCAGACTGGGCAAGGATGGCCGATTTCCTTCCCAAAAGGACATTTATCCCTCATTCAGCACCATCAAAACAGATCATCTGGTTGCTATCTCACTGCCGCTCCTGAGAATTTGTTCAGCCAATTGCTTCCATTTCCGATCTTACAATAGTGGCGATACTGCAAAGGTATTTCATTGGCTCTAAAGGGCTTTGGGACATCCTGTGGCTATGAAAGGTGCTATATAAATGCAACTCTCTTTTCAAAGTGAACATGGGCATGAGTTTGGGAGTGAGTGAATGAAATGCTAGCATAGATACATGTAGACAGATAAACCTTGCTGCATAGTTCTACCTTAGAATGAAGGGGGTGATTCCCCCAGCCTGCTTTTGCAGCACAGTGGGCTAGGAGACTCAAGCAGAGGCTGTTAGCGGGCTTCCTGCTGGGCGCCATGGCCTCAAGTCTCCTGGCACTGGATTTCCATTGCGGAGCTGTAATATAATCTGCCTATCATTAGCGGGCCCGGGACTGAAATCTCCAGGACTGCTAGCCCCTCTCCCTGCCCCCCCTCCCTCCCCCACAAAGAGTGTTTCACTCCAGCGGGGTTTAGTACAGCACCTCACTTGTGGGGAGCTGACAGCGTGACCCCACTGGAATGGAGGGGCTGCCATTGAGGCCTCGCAGGAGGTCGGGGGTAAGGGGGGTGCCCCCTGGACATTCCCAACCTGGCAGTGCCAGCCTGGCCCCGTGGCCCTGCCCAAGGGGCAAAGTGGCAATGCCCAATGGGCACCTTGGCACTGCCCACTGGGCACCGGGCAGTGCCAAGGGGGCAGGGCCAGAAGGGGGCATGGCCTCTGGGGGAGGGGGAAATTGGTGGGGGCGGGGGATCCCGCTGCCACTCTGCACTCGGGTTTGGTGACAAAGGGAAGCCAGTGATCGGGGCTGGCCATTGGGGTTGGGGAGGAAACCAGGAGATCGATGCTTGGGGGGGGGGTAGGGGGGTGGGACACCTCGGCTGCAGGGGTGGGAGATCAAGGTGCGCTGGTTGTCAGGGGTGGGGGGGAAGCAAGGCTGGCCCGAACATGGGGGCCAACCATCGGGAGTGGTCGGAGGGCCAGCGATCGGGTGTCCGGCAGTAGGGGGCCACTGCGCATGCGCTGATCTCAGCGCTGACAGATTGGCGCATGCACAATGGCCCACTCAGCGTTGAGCTGCCGGCCTCTCCAATGGGCCCATGATTTTTCACATGATTCACGCTAGGGCGCTCTGTTGTGCCCCGACTGTGGGAGATCCATTTGGAAACTCCTGCTGATAAAAACAGCGGGATTTACTCCAGTTTTTACACACATTCAACACTTAGAATTCCTTTGGGAGAATCACCCCCTAAATCTTTGTCACAGAACTTTCAGCTATCCTTGCCATACATGTGGAACCTGCTTTTATTTATTTGTTGCTGGGACATGGGCATTGTTAACGAGTGATTTATTGCCCATCCCTAATTGCCCTGGAAGTGATGGTGAGCCGCCCCCCCTAAACCTAAAGAAAAGTTCATTGGCTTAGCGCACTTGACAAACTGAGCCAGGGTGATCCCAAGTCCAGCCTCTGCTCCACGCACAGGGCTCAGTGATCAGAGGCCAAGTCCTCTAAAGATAAAAGGTTGATCTTAATCACATACCCACAGTGACTGGGCTTGCCTATGCAAAGGATTGAGAACTCAAGTCAGAAAAGGTTTTACATTCACATCGTGCTGCAGAAGGTACCCTGGCTGTTGGAGTAGAGGACCCAGGTACATTCTGAGATTGTGAAGCTTGCTGTCACTGTTATAAAGTAAGCAGCCTCACAACACCAGGTTATAGTCCAATCACGAGCTTTCAGAGCGCTGCTCCTTCATCAGGTGGATGAAGGAGCGATACTCTGAAAGCTCGTGATTCCAAATAAACCTGTTGGACTTTAACCTGGTGTTGTGAGGCGTACTGTGCCCACCCCAGTCCAATGCCGGCATCTCCACACCGTAAAAAACCTAACAGTATTGAGTTATAAAGTAATCAAAGGGTTCAGTACCTGTGAAACCAAAACCCAGCTAGAATTTATATAAGTTGCCCGTTTTTGCCCATCTCATAGAAATCATAGAAACCCTACAGTGCAGAAGGAGGCCATTCGGCCCATCGAGTCTGCACCGACCACAATCCCGCCCAGGCCCTACCCCCACATATTTACCCGCTATCCCGCTAACCTACGCATCTCAGAACTCTAAGGGGCAATTTTTAACCTGGCCAATCAACCTAACCCGCACATCTTTGGACTGTGGGAGGAAACCGGAGCACCCGGAGGAAACCCACGCAGACGCGAGGAGAATGTGCAAACTCCACACAGACAGTGACCCGAGCCGGGAATCGAACCCGGGACCCTGGAGCTGTGAAGCAGCAGTGCTAACCACTGTGCTACCGTGCCGCCCTTCCGTGTAAAAAGGGTGCTAAAATAAGCAATTTTGGGCTAAGAATGAGAAAACCAAAACCAATCAGGGGTCCTGCAATTAACGACTATTCAGAACTTTCCACTGCAAAATGCATACAGGTTCCAGGGCGGGCATGTGATGCCTTTCACAGTCGAATAGCCCACCCGCACTTGACCTTGAACAGCGGCCACGTCGGCAGAGTACCCGAGGTGTTGGCTCGAGCAAGGCAGCCAAAAGCAGCCTGCACCTTCACGGCTCAATGGAAATGTATTGGGTGGAGTGGATTTAAGAGTACAATTGGCCCAGGTCAGGTCGATTCACAAAATATGAATTGTTTGTGCTGGAATGCACTGCCTGCCCTTCTGTGGGAATTCCTACCAAGTGTTTTGAGGCTCTGATCAGCAGGAATTACAAACACTGGCGCCTACGCTGCTAAAACATTTGAGTGGGCAATGGACACAGCAAGGAATTGTCGGTAATGCATTAACCGTTGAATGTTGGTTCAGGCTTGCTTTCCCAGGATTGGAGAGCACAGTAAGAAGTCTCACAACACCAGGCTAAAGTCCAACAGGTTTATTTGGAATCAAGAGCTTTCGGAGCGCTGCTCCTTCATCAGGCGAGTAGAGATAGGTTCACAAACACAGCATATATAGACAGGGACACAATTGCAAGATAATGCAAGTCGTTTCAGGTAATCAAGTCTTTACAGGTGTAGACAATGCAAGTGGTGAGAGGGTTAAGCACAGGTTAAAGAGGTGTGTATTGTCTCAAGCCAGGACAGTTGGTAAGATTTTGCAAGCCCAGACCAAATGGTGGGGGTGACACACAGTGTGACATGAACCCAAGATCCCGGTTGAGGCCGTCATCACGCGTATGGAACTTGGTTATCAGTTTCTGCTCGGCGATTCTGCGTTGTCGTGTGTCTTGAAGGCCGCCTTGGAGAACGCTTACCCGAAGATCGGAGGCTGAATGCCCGTGACTGTTGAAGTGTTCCCTGACAGGAAGGGAGCCACTCCTGCCTGGTGATGGTCACGCGGTGTCTGTTCATCAGTTGTTGTAGCATCTGCATGATCTCACCAATGTACCATGCCTCAGAGCATCCTTTCCTCAGAGATAATCGCAAGATAACTGGAGATAGTGGGTGGGATTTTATGGCCTCGCTCAAGCAAAACTGGAAATTGTCACCCAAGGTCAGCGGACATTTCCGTTGTCCGCCCCTCGCCCGCTCCGATTCTGTGGAGCGGATTTGCTGGTGGGATAAGAATATCCCTGAATCCTGCACTAAATTTGTAGCTGGGGTTTCAGACATTAGTCAGTCGAGTACAAGGTGTTTGTCGGCCAGCGTTAATATCTTACCAGCTGTCCAAAGTTCAATCTGGCGGACACAATGTGCATTTTCTTTGCGCGCTCAATGCGAGAGATGTCAACACACGGAGGAAAAGAATAACTTTGCGCTTCGGGTGCCCAAGATAGGCATTGGTGACACATGTCAGATTCAGTATACACAGCTGGAAAATAATGCTGGGGCACAGAAAACATATTAAAAATATAGCGGCATGACAAATCGTGGAGACAAATAAAAGAGGGCACGGGTAGGTTAGGAGAGCAGGCAGATATGGAAATATATCCCCACCAGTAAAACCCTTGAAGTTTATTTATTACTGTCACATGTAGGCTTACATTAACACTGCAATGAAGTTAATGTGAAAATCCCCTAGTCAGCACACTCCAGCGCCTGTTCGGGTACACTGAGGGAGAACTTAGCATGGACAATGTACCTAACCAGCACGTCTTTCGGACTATGGGAGGAAACCGGAGCACCCGGAGGAAACCCACGCAGACATGGGGAGAACATGCAGACTCCGCACAGACAGTGACCCAAGCTGGGAATCGAACCCGGATCCCTGGTGCTGTGAGGCAGCAGTGCTAACCGCTGTACCACCGTGTCACCCCAGAGGTACTGCAATTAAAAGTTTGCAACCTTAAAAGGGCAGTGGACCACATTAAGGGTGGTACAGTGGTTAGCACTGTTGTCTCTCAGCACCAGGAACCCAAGTTCAATTCTGGCTTCGGGTGACTGTCTGCGTGGAGTCTACGCAGACACGGGGAGAACGTGCAGACTCCACGCAGACAGTGACCCAAGCCGGGAATTAAACCTGGGTCCCTGGCGCTGTGAGTCAGCAGTGCTAACCACTGCGCCACCGTGGTGCCCTTATCGCTCCCCAATGGAGAGATTGAGGATTGCAGATTTTCTTAGAAAGAATAATAAAAACGAGCAGCTCTGATGAAGGGTCAGCCTGACTCGAACCACTGGCTCTATTCTCTCCCTGCAGATGCTGTCAGACCTGCTGAGATTTTCCAGCATTTTCTGTTTTTGTTGCTGAATAATAAAGAAAAGAACAATTGGAATTGTTGCATGGTGTAACATTGAGTGCAAAAACAAAGAGGTGGATGCCTATAGCTTGGGTTAGGCCACTAGCATGATGAGCAATTCCAAAGATGTGTGGGTTAGGTGGATTGGCCATGCTAACTTTCCCCACAGTGTCAGGGGGACTAGCTAGGGTAAATACGTAGGGATAGGGACTGGGTGGGATGGCGGTCAGTGCAGACTCAATGAGCCGATTGGCCTCCTTCTGCACTGTGGGATTCTGTGTTTCTGTGAATTCCAGGAAAGATACTGGGGCCACGGAAATGCTGCAAGGAATTAGTTCCTCGGCAAACGGCGGGAAGTGGTGTCCCAGCAGGATCGGTGCTGGGAATCACTGTTGTTCACCATTTATTTCCAAAAGGCGTTTGATAAGGTGCCCCATAAAAGGCTGCTGAAGAAGATTAGGGCACACGGAGTTGGGGGTAGTGTGTTAAAGTGGATTGGGGACTGGCTATCCGACAGGAAGCAAAGAGTCGGAATAAATGGGCGTTTTTCCGGTTGGAGGAAGGTAACTAGTGGCGTGCCGCAGGGATCGGTACTCGGGCCGCAACTGTTTACCATTTATATAGATGATCTGGAGGAGGGGACGGAGTGTAGGGTAACGAAGTTTGCAGACGACACAAAGATAAGTGGAAAAGTGAATCGTGTGGAGGACGGAGAAGATCTGCAGAGAGATTTGGACAGGCTGAGTGAGTGGGCGAGGATATGGCAAATGGAGTATAACGTTGATAAATGCGAGGTTATACACTTTGGAGGAAATAATAACAAATGGGATTACTATCTCAATGGAAACAAATTAAAACATGCTACCGTGCAAAGGGACCTGGGGGTCCTTGTGCATGAGACGCAAAAGCCCAGTCTGCAGGTACAACAGGTGATCAAGAAGGCAAATGGGATGTTGGCCTATATCGCGAGGGGGATAGAATATAAAAGCAGGGATGTCTTGATGCACCTGTACAGGGCATTGGTGAGGCCGCAGCTGGAATACTGTGTGCAGTATTGGTCCCCTTATATGAGGAAGGATATATTGGCATTGGAGGGAGTGCAGAGAAGGTTCACCAGGTTGATACCGGAGATGAGGGGTTTGGATTATGAGGAGAGGCTGAGGAGATTGGGTTTGTACTCGTTGGAGTTTAGAAGGATGAGGGGGGATCTTATGGAGACTTATAAGATAATGCGGGGGCTGGATAGGGTGGAGGCGGAGAGATTCTTTCCACTTAGTAAGGAAGTTAAAACTAGAGGACACAGCCTCAAAATAAAGGGGGGTCGGTTTAAGACAGAGTTGAGGAGGAACTTCTTCTCCCAGAGGGTGGTGAATCTCTGGAATTCTCTGCCCACTGAGGTGGTGGAGGCTACCTCGCTGAATATGTTTAAAGCGCGGATGGATGGATTGCTGATCGGTAAGGGAATTAAGGGTTATGGGGATCAGGCGGGTAAGTGGTACTGATCCACGTCAGATCAGCCATGATCTTATTGAATGGCGGGGCAGGCTCGAGGGGCTAGATGGCCTACTCCTGCTCCTATTTCTTATGTATGTTCTTATGTCAATAATTTGGACTTGGGATGTGAAAGTACAATTTCAAAACTAGTAGCTGACACTGGATTGGAGGCCAAGGCTCAATGGAAAGGAGGATTGCGACCAATACAGGAAGACATTCAATAAACCTGCAGGAGAGTCATATAATTTGCAAATGAATTTCAAATCGATAAATGCTCCAGGAGAAATCTTCCTGCAGTCTGAAAAAAACCGTTCACCGCTACTCTTCATTCCCTGTCAATCAATTTCCTATCTATGTTGTTACTGTCCCTTTTTTATTCCAGTTGCAATAACTTTACTCACAGGTCTGTTATGTAGCATTTTATCAAACGCCTTTTGGAAATCCACCTACATTACATCAACAGTATTACAACAGCATGTGGGCAGCACGGTGGCACAGTGGTTAGCACTGCTGCCTCACAGCGCCAGGGACCCAGGTTTAATTCTGGCCTCGGGTCACTATCTGTGTGGAGTTTGAACATTCTCCCTGTGTCTGCGTGGGTTTCCTCCGGGTGCTCCGGTTTCCTCCCACAGTCCAAAGATGTGCGGGTTAGGTTGATTGGCCATGCTAAATTACCCTTTAGTGTCAGGGAGATTAGCAGAGTTAATACATGCGTTTGAAGATAGGGCCAGGATGGGATTGTTGATGGTGCATGTTCAATGGACCAAACAGCCTCCTTCTGCACCATAAGGCTTCGATGATTACCCTCATCAACGCCATCTGTTACTCCAGCAAGTCCATGCTGACTTCAAGTGATTATTAGTTTAGGTCCTGAATAATTGTTTCTAGAAGCTTCTCCACCACACGGTTGTTGAGCTTATCTCTTCTACTCTTTTTGCAGTTTATGCTTGTAATTCTCCACTGGCATCATCCTTTGAGGCTAACGCAGATTGAAAAACGATGGCCAGTGTCATCACAATTCCCACACTCACTTTCTTCAGTATCCTTGGATGCATCTCATCTGATCCCGCTCTGTCATCAACTTAAAGTACAGTGAGTCTATTCAATACCTCATCAATTTTAAACTCTTCACCTGGCTGAACTACCTCCTCGTTCACCGTGACTTACACAGTATCTTCATTTTTGGTAAACACAGTGTTTACCAAAGTATTCATTTAATACCTCAGCCATGCCCTCTGCCTCTGTGCACCATTCCCCTTCATGTTAATCACCAGTCTCTTCTTATACACTCTCTTTGTTACTCTTAATTGTTTTTTTCAATTCCCCTCTGAACCTTGGATTCTCCACCTGATATCTGTCATGAGCATGTTTTTCTCTGTTTTCAGCCTAATCTTTCACCATCCAGGGAGCTCTGGGCTTGTTTGCCTTACTTTTCCTCTTCATGAGAATATAACTTGAACTCTGAATGTGTCTCTCCACAGAAATCTAACATTAGCGGCACGTGGCACAGTGGTTAGCACTGCTGCCTCACAGCACCAGGGACCCGGGTTCGATTCCCAGCTTGGGTCACTGTCTGTGCGGAGTCTGCACATTCTCCTCGTGTCTGCGTGGGTTTCCTCTGGGTGTTCCAGTTTCCTCCCACAGTCTGAAAGATGTGCTGGTTAGGTGCATTGACCGTGCTAAATCCTCCCTCAGTGTACCCGAACAAGTGCCAGAGTATGGCGACTAGAGGATTTTCACAGTAACTTCATTACAGTGTGAATGTAAGCCTACTCGTGACTATTAAATAAACTTACTTTAAATCTTCAGTAAAAGGTAAAAGATTTATACAATCTTAAGAAATACCAGAGAATGCACTGCACGCTGTGATGTTAGTGTACATTTAAGAAAGATTTTTTTTTAATCATGATCTCTGCAGCTCTCTCAGCTTCGGTGGCTTCTTAGCTCACAGCTCCAGTGATGTCACCATTGCCGGCTTGACTGGAAATGTCCTTTAATTGCTACTTAAGAGGCTTAAATGGGGTTGTTTGTGTTTACTCTGGGATTAGCTTTACGATCCTGAATTGTTAGGAAGACGGTCATGTGTTATTGGACAGTTTTTATTTTCATTTTCGGTTTGGAGCTGCAGGTTTGGGTTTTTAGTTTTAGAAGGGACAACAAGCTAAAAAGAAGTGTTTTCCCTCTCTCCCAGGTGTTTTGAAAATTCTGTTGGTTAGCTAAAAACAAGATCTTGTTTTCCTGAAGGGTGAAAGTTTGCTGTTGTTGGGAGCTGTACCAGAGTCTCTCTGGTGTTTTGGGAAGCTGTCTTATCTTCAAACCGTTCAGAGTGAATCCAGAGGACTGCCAACTTCAACCAAAGGACTCAATTTCCAGTATCACGTGAGCAGTAGACTTTGCTGTGGTGAACTTGTTTGGAGGGTTTTGTCTATGGGATTGGCTTGATTGGAACATTGTAGATATCATTGTTGAGGGTTATACATTATCATGATTGTGTTTAATTGATGAAAAATCTTGCTAGTTTTCTTACTGTACATGTTGAATATATTCTTAAATAAACTTTGTTTGATAAAAGCTCCCGAGTGGGTCATTTGAATCATACCTGAAGTGAAACATCTCATGCTTATCCTAGCCAAAATCAGGATGCAAAACTTATGATCCAGGCGGGCTTCATAAACCACTTTGGAATTTCTGACCTGAACCATAACAATGCAAATTATTCTCTTCTTTAAAGACAGGCCCATTATCCAATTAACACTTTTGTCTGTTAATCTTTGATTTGGCCCAATCCATTCTTTGCCCATTGAAGTTGGCTCTCACCCAGTTAATTATTCTGGATTGTTCCTCGTCATTTTCCACAGCCGGCCTAAAACATTTCCGTTTATCATCCTTGATGTGCGCCTCTCGGAATGAAAGCATAAACATGGGTTCCCAGGTGTTTCATCAGACCTGCGCTGCCAGAATCAACAGCAGCAAATGATCAGGCCAAGTGAGGTTATTGTTACCAGCTGTGAAACCATTTATCCAGCTTCTCGTTCCCAGTGCCCCATCTCAGACTGAGCACATGCTGCGCTTTGAACTAACAACCGTGATAAAACACTAACAGAACTCCAGGTCAATTGACTAATAGCAGTAACTAGCTGAGATTGCAGCTGAGACCTTCTACATTGTACCTCTTGAAGCCAGCCAGCTAGGCTTCCAAGGATTGGCCATTAACTGGCAAGGTAAACCATTCGCCCTCCCAGCATTATCAACACAAAAGAAACCCACTTCAGGCAGCAAACAGAAGCAAATTGGTATTGTGTCTTTCAGGAATTATTTAACCCCATTGTGTTAATGAAAGGGGCAAGTGTCAGAACTTGCAACGTGCATCGGCACGGTGGCACAGTGGTTAGCACTGCTGCCTCACAGCGCCAGGGACCCGGGTTCGATCCGGCCTCAGGTCACTGTCTGTGTGGAGTTTGCAAACTCACTGCATGGGTTTCCTCCGGGAGCTCCGGTTTCCTCCCACACTCCAAAAAAGATGTGCGGGTTAGTGGATTGGCCATGCTAAATTGCCCCTCATTGTCAGGGGGATTAGCAGGGTAAATACAGCAGGGGTTACGGGGATAGGGCCTAGGTGGAATTGTTGTCAGTGCAGGTACGATGGGCCAAGTGGCCTCCTTCTGCACTATCATGATTCTATGATCATGCAACAACAACATGCATTTATATAGCACCTTTAATGTAGCAAGACATTAGAACATACGAAATAGGATCAGGAGTAGGCCATCTCGCCCCTCAAGCCTGCCCCACCATTCAATAAGATCATGGCTGATCTGATAGTGGTTTGGTTCCACTTACCCGCCCGCTCCCCATGACCCTTAATTCCCTTATTGATCAGAAATCTATCTACCTGTGACTTAAACATATTTAACGAGGTAGCCTCCACTGCTTCAATGGGCAGAGAATTCCAGAGATTCACTACCCCCGAGAGAAGAAGTTCCTCCTCAACTCTGTCCTAAACTGACTCCCCCTTATTTTGAGGCTGTGTCCTCTAGTTCTTGTTTCCTTTCTAAGTGGAAAGAATCTCTCTGCCTCTACCCTGTTGAGCCCCTTCATTATCTTATATGTCTCTATAAGATCTCCCCTCAGCCTTCTAAACTCCAACGGGTACAGGCCCAATCTACTCAATCTCTCCTCATAAGCTAACCACCTCATCTCCGGTATCAACCTGGTGAACCTTCTCTGTACTCCCTCCAAGGCCAATACATCCTTCCGCAAATAAGGGGACCAAAATTGCACACAGTACTCCAGTTGCGGCCTCACCAGTACCTTGTACAATTGCAGCAATACCTGCCAGATACATCCCAGAGTGCTTCACCAGAACGTGATGAAACAAAACTTGACACCAATTCATAGGTGGAGGTACTAGGACAGGATAGAAGAGGTTTTGTTAAAGAGGCAGGGATTAAGTGAAGGGATTAAAAGGAGAGAGATGGAGATGGTTACAGAGGAGGGAATTCTAGAGATTAGGGCCTTGGCCGCCAATGGTGGAGCGATTAGAATCAGGAAGACTCAAGAGGCCAGAATTGCAGGAGCGCAGAGATCTCAAAAGGGCCGGAAGAGGTTACAGAGATAAGAAGGGAATTGGTCATGGGAGGATTCAAAAACCAGGTCATGAATCGAGGTGATGATGAATCCTGAGTCAGTGAGCACAAGGGTGGTGATGACCAGACGTTGGTGCATGTTAGGCTATGGGCTGAAGAGTTTGGGATGATCCAAAAGGAGGAAGTCCAGCCAGGAGAGCACTGGAATCGTCAACTCTGGAGGTAACAAGGATAAGGGTTTCACAGCAGCAGGTAAGTTGGGGCAGGTGCAAAGATGGAAGTGTTAGGACAGGAGAGAAGCCAGGAAGGACTAAACTGAACAAAACCTCATGCCTGCAGAGCAAGGTGATGTCACCTAAAGGAGTGTATGCTGGGAAGATGGCGACAGTTTTAGAATGCAAACTTAGTTATAAAATGGTAACCAACTTAAGTTGCATATCCTCCTTTTTCTTGCTGCTTCTTCATTCCTATTACATTACACTATTGACTCCAGAAACAGAACCGTGATGTAAGGGCTGGCACAGTGGTTAGCACTGCTGCCTCACAGCGCCAGGGATCCGGGTTCGATTCCCAGCTTGGGTCATGTCTGTGTGGAGTTTGTACGTTCTCCCCATGTCTGCATGGGTTTCCTCCAGGTGCTCCGGTTTACTTCCACAGTCCAAAGATGTGCAGATTGGGTGCATTGGCCGTGTTAAATTGACCCTCGTGTCCCGGGATGCGTAGGTTAGAGAGATTAGCAGGGTAAATATGTGGAGTTACGGGGATAGGGCCTGGGTGGGATTGCGGTCAGTGCAGATTCAATGGGCCGAATGGCCACCTTCTGCACTGTAGGGATTCTATGATTCTAAACAGCAATATAGCAACAGATCTCCTTTCATCCTTAAAGAGCATTTCTGTTGCTTCTTTCATAACTTTAGGATATCCATAAGAAAGTCTAAATGCAGTTGCTGCTGTAATGTAAGAAAATTAGTAGACAATTTATGCACAGTTTAATCCCACAAATATCAATGTGATGATGACCAGATAAATCAACATCACAGAAACAGGTTTAGGGATAAATATTAGCCAGGACATTGAGATAACTCCCCTACTCCTTAGAATCTTTCACATCTATCTGACAGGGGGAATGGGGCCTTGGTGTAAAGTATCATCCAATTTAAGGGCAAGTTAATGTCTTGGTTGTCATCTTTTAACAGCAGGCTAGATGACAGGTTAAATCCAAGATATTAACTCACCCTCTCTCTTCCCAAATGTTAATGGATCTGGTGCATGTCGTGTTCAACTGTAAATTGATCCAAATTTGATTATATTAGTCTGAGCACTAAACTATGTTTGTTGCGCTTGTTGCTTAAGCCTGCAGGTGGAACTAGTGAGCTAAGCAACGGATTCCATACAGAAGGTTGCAGTATCTGGCTGAGAGCAAGCGTGTCGAAATCCTGTAATTGCTGAGGTATTTTAAAGTACCGTAAATAACTCTGTTATAGATTTAGAACTAGTTTCTGCTCTGAGACGATGCAGACATACAGAAAGTCAGTGAATACATAAGAGTTCATAGCTCCAGTATTTTCTGTTTCTTTCTCAGTTTTCCAGGCTTTGCTTTTTGTTTATCTACAGAATCGAGGAGATCTGGAAGCCCACTTCACATTTGCCACTTACTTAAGATTGTACAGTGAGAGAGCATGGCATCTGCTCACCGGCTCCACCACCTTGTTCAGACCGCTCGTGACCCCGGCAACAGAATTGTAATGCTGCAGCTTAATGGCTCCTGACTTCTGCCAAACAGGTTTGGAGAGTTAGGTTTTTTTAAAGCAATATAAACAAAGGAAAGTTAGCACCTGAGTGCCCCATGATCAAAACTCAGCACTTTGGAGCCTAACCACCAACGGTTAAATAGAGAGAGAAAAATAGCACAACTGCAAATCTGAGCTGTGTGGATCTCTGCCCAGTGATTTGGAGGATGGTTACAGCACAGAAGGAGGCCATTCAGCCTATCACATCTGTTCAGGCTCTCTGCAAGAGCAACTCAGCTAGTCCACTCCCCCATCTTTTCCCGCCATAGCCCTGCAAACCTTCACTCTTTGGACAATGATCCAATTCTCTACCGAAAGCCACAACAAGATATGAAGCCGGGCATTCCAAGTCCTAACCATTTGCTGCCTAAAAAAGGTTTTCCTCATGTTACCAATACTTCTTCACTGGGCAGCACGGTGGCACAGTGGTTAGAACAGCTGCCTCACAGCGCCAGGGACCTGGGTTCGATTCCTGGCTTGGGCACTGGCGTGTCTGCATGGGTTTCCTCCGGATGCTCCGGTTTCTTCCCACAGTCCGAAAGACGTGCTGGTTAGGTGCGTTGGCCATGCTAAATTCATAGAACATAGAACATTACAGCGCAGTATAGGCCCTTCAGCCCTCGATGTTGTGCCGACCTGTGAAACCAACCTAAAGCCTATCTAACCTACACTATTCCAATATCATCCATATACTTATCCAATGACCATTTAAATGCCCTTAATGTTGGCGAGTCCACTACTGCTGCAGGCAGGGCATTCCACGCCATTACCAGTCTCTGAGTGAAGAACCTACCTCTGACATCTGTCCTATATCTATCACTCCTCAATTTAAAGCTATGTCCCCTCGTGCTAGCTATTCACCCTCAGTGTATCCAAACAGGCGCCGGAGTGTGGCAACTAGGGGATTTTCACAGTACCTTCATTGCAGTGTTAATGTAAGCCTACTTATAACACTAATAAATAAACTTTAAAGTAAACTTCTTTTGCCAATCACCGTACATTGATGTCCTCTAGTTTCCAATTCTTTCACCGGCTCCTCCCCATCAACTCTCCGTCCAGATCCCTCAGGATTTTGAATAACTCTTATCAAATCTCTTCCCAAATTTATTTTCTTCAAGGCGGAGAACAGTCCCAGCTTCCCGAATCTATCCGCACAACTGAAGTTCCTTATCCCCGGAACCGTCTGTGTGAATCTCTTCTGCATTCTCTCTCTCCAATACCTTCATATCCCTCCTGAAGCTGCACTGTCCAGAACTGGACACAATAGACCAGCTGAGAGCCAACCAGGGTTTTCGACAAATTTATCGACGTAGAAATGAAATCTGTATGCTGTTGCCAGAAATAGCGGGGGAACTAACCCAAGCTGCAACTGGGAGAATTCAGAACAGCAGGACCATTTCAGACATGGCAGGACTGCTCTCAGTGTATCCAGTCTATGGAAGTGAATCCTTTCCCTCCACACCCCTCACTACTTCTCTCACACAAGATTGGGGCGGCACGGTGCACAGTGGTTAGCACTGCTGCCTCACATCACCAGGGACCCAGGTTCAATTCCCAGCTTGAGTCACTGTCCGTGTGGAATTCCGTGATGGAATTTAATCCAGATAAATGCGAAGCGATGCATTTTGGTAGATCTAATGCAGGGGGGAGCTATACAATAAATGGCCGAACCATCAGGAATATAGACACACAGAGGGATCTGGGTGTGCAAGTCCACAGATCCTTAAAGGTGGCAGGACAGGTGGAAAATGTGGTGAAGAAGGCACATGGCATGCTTGCCTTTATTGGATGGGGCATAGAGTATAAAAGTTGACATATGATGTTGTAGTTATGTAGAACGTTGGTTAGGCCACATTTGGAATACATTCGCCACACTACTAGAAGGACGTGGAGGCTTTGGAGAGAGTGCAGAAAAGGTTTACCAGGATGTTGCCTGGTATGGAGGGTATTAGCCAAGAGGAGAGATTGAGTAAACTAGGGTTGTTCTCCCTGGAAAGACGGAGGTTGAGGGGCGACCTAATAGAAGTTTATAAAATTATGAAGGGGATAGATAGGGTGAACAGTTGGAAGAAATGACAAACACAAGGGGTCGCAAGTTCAAGGTAAGGGGGGGCAAGGTTCAATACAGATATGCAGGGGACATGTTTTACACAGAGGGTGGTGGGGGCCTGGAATGCACGACCAAGCAAGGAGGTTGAGGCAGACACGCTAGGATCATTTAAGACTTATCTAGATAGCCACATGAACAGACTGTATAGAGGGATACAAACGGATGGTCTAGTTCGGAACACATGATCGGTGTAGGCTTGGAGGGCCGAAGGGCCTGTTCCTGTGCTGTATTGTTCTTTGTGTGGAGTTTGCATGTTCTCCCCATGTCTGTGTGGGTTTCCTCTGGGTGCTCCGGTTTCCTCCCACACTCCAAAAATATGTGGGTTAGGTTGATTTCCCGTGCTAAATGATCTCTCAGTGTCAAGGGGTTAGTATGGTAAATAAGTAGGGTTATGTGGATAGGGCCTGGGTGGGATAGTAATCAGTGCAGACTCAATGGGCCAAGTGGCCTCCCTTTGCACTGTAGGGACTCTATGTTTAGGTACAGCCAGCAGATTTTTCTGGCTCACAGGGTCATTAGTCTGTGGAATTCGCTTCCCCAGGGGCTGGCTCATTGAATTTATTCAAGATCAACTCAGACAGAATTTTGATTGGGTAGCCAGGGAGGGCAGACAGAGAAGTGGAGTTGAGTCTGCAATCAGATCAGCCATGATCTCATCAAATGTAGGAGCAGGCTCGAGGGGCCAAATGGCCTACTCCTGCACCTATTGTTCCTATGTTCACACTCACCCTTTAAATGGAGCATACATGGGTGGCACAGTGGTTAGCACTGCTGCCTCACAATGCCAGAGACCCGAGTTCGATTCCCGACTTGGATCACTGCCTGTGCGGAATCTGCACGTTCTCCCTGTGTCTGCGTGGGTTTCCTCCGGGTGCTCCGGTTTCCTCCCACAGTCCAAAAGCCGTGCTGGTTAGGTGCACTGGCCATGATAAATTCTCTCTGTGTAACCCAAACAAGCGCCGGAGTGTGGCGACTAGGGGATTTTAATCATGGAATCATAGATCCCTATAGTGCAGAAGGAGGCCAATTGGCCCATCGAGTTTGCAACCAACTACAATCCCACACAGGCCCTATTCCTGTAGTCCACTTCTATACCATGCCTGGGTGGCACGGTAGCACAGAGGTTAGCACTGCTGCTTCACAGCTCCAGGGACCTGGGTTCGAATCCCGGATTGGATCTGTGTGGAGTTTGCACATTTTCCCTGTGTGTGGGTTTCCTCCCACAGTCCAAAGATGTGCGGGCTAGGTTGATTGGCCGTTCTAAATTGCCCCTTAGTGTCCTGGGATGCATAGATTAGAGGGGTTAGTGGCTAAATATGTAGGGATATGGGGGTAGGGCCTGGGTGGGATTGTGGTTGGTGCAGATTCGATGGGCCGCATGGCCTCTTTCTGCACTGTCGGATTTTATTTTCACAGTAACTTCATTGCAGTGTTAATGTAAGCCTACTTGTGACATGAATTAAAAAATAAACTCAACAATTGTCAAGTGGGAGAAAGATTTTCTTTCAAAACATGCTGCTGTTTAAATTAATTCGTTGGTGAAGCAGCGTGACGCAGTGAAAGTGAAAGGAGGCTGGATTTCAATTGTGATCTGGCACTTACCCTCTGATGAACCAGGATTATAGCCGGGGTTTGGGTTCCCCCCATGGCGGATTGGGTGTGCCATTTAAATGCCCACTGACTTTGGCGGGACTGGGAGGTCTCACCACCAGTACAGGGGCTGGAAAATCCCGACCGATGTTTTTGAAACGTCAAGGAAAAAATAAATTTGAATAAAGATTCCGTCTTATTCAAGTGATTGCCGACAAAGACACTGGCACAGTGGTTAGCGCTGCTGCCTCACTGCACCAGGGACCTGGGTTCGATTCCTGGCTTGGGTCACTGTCTGTGTGGAGTTTGCACATACTCCCCGTGTCTGCGTGGGTTTCCTCCGGGTGCTCCGGCTTCCTCCCACAGTCCAAAGATGTACGGGTTAGGGGGATTGGCCATGCTAAATTGCCCCTTAGTGTGAGGGGGACTAGCAGGGTAGGGCCTGGGTGGGATTGTGGTCGGTGAAGGCTCAATGGGCCGAATAACCTCCTTCTGCACAGTAGAGATTCAATGAAAGCTTCCGCCACATTTTCACCGCCCAAGTTTCAAGAAGTGAATGGCGAGAGGTGCAGAGGACATTCAGTACTCGAAGGGTTATCTTCCCCAACTGTGTGGATGGATGCGTGCCAGGAATTGCTAGATCAGTGTTTGTACTGCTTGTGTTAGTCATGACTGCCAGTACTGGGTTGGGCATTTGACCAAACTCCAAAGGAAATTCACCTTGGCCGCTTGTACTGCCCGCCAAGGCACAAACTGCCGGATGGGCGGATCACAGCTGGTCTCTGGGCTAAATGGAAAAGTAGATTGGGCCCCCACTTGTGCTTGGATGTCGTGTGAGGCAGGGTCAGCTATCGACACCACTGCAGTTGGGCAAGATAATTTGGAAGTGTGGGTGGGGCTGTGTGTTGTGAGAGGAGGGGGTGCCACGTTGCTCGAGACTCAATCACAATTGATGTACCACTGCCCCGGGACTCTGAATCACACTCATTGTCGAACCCTCAGGTGTCGCACGTAGGCCGCAGTGTCGCACGTAGGCCGCAGTGTCGCACGTAGGCCGCCCTGTCGCACGTAGGCCGCCCTGTCGCACGTAGGCCGCCCTGTCGCACGTAGGCCGCAGTGTCGCACGTAGGCAGCAGTGTCGCACGTAGGCAGCAGTGTCGCACGTAGGCCGCAGTGTCGCGCGTAGGCCGCAGTGTCGCACGTAGGCCGCAGTGTCGCACGTAGGCTGCCCTGTCGCACGTAGGCTGCAGTGTCGCACGTCGGCCGCCCTGTCGCACGTAGGCCGCCCTGTCGCACGTAGGCCGCAGTGTCGCACGTCGGCCGCAGTGTCGCACGTAGGCCGCCCTGTCGCACGTAGGCTGCAGTGTCGCACGTCGGCCGCCCTGTCGCACGTAGGCCGCCCTGTCGCACGTAGGCTGCCGTGTCGCACGTAGGCCGCCCTGTCGCACGTAGGCCGCCCTGTCGCACGTAGGCCGCCCTGTCGCACGTAGGCTGCAGTGTCGCACGTCGGCCGCCCTGTCGCACGTAGGCCGCAGTGTCGCACGTAGGCCGCAGTGTCGCACGTAGGCCGCAGTGTCGCACGTAGGCCGCAGTGTCGCACGTAGGCCGCAGTGTCGCACGTAGGCCGCAGTGTCGCACGTAGGCCGCAGTGTCGCACGTAGGCCGCAGTGTCGCACGTCGGCCGCCCTGTCGCACGTAGGCCGCCCTGTCGCACGTAGGCTGCAGTGTCGCACGTCGGCCGCAGTGTCGCACGTAGGCCGCCCTGTTGCACGTAGGCTGCAGTGTCGCACGTCGGCCGCCCTGTCGCACGTAGGCCGCCCTGTCGCACGTAGGCCGCCGTGTCGCACGTAGGCCGCCCTGTCGCACGTAGGCCGCAGTGTCGCACGTAGGCCGCAGTGTCGCACGTCGGCCGCAGTGTCGCACGTAGGCCGCAGTGTCGCACGTAGGCCGCAGTGTCGCACGTAGGCCGCAGTGTCGCACGTAGGCTGCCCTGTCGCACGTAGGCTGCAGTGTCGCACGTCGGCCGCCCTGTCGCACGTAGGCCGCCCTGTCGCACGTAGGCCGCAGTGTCGCACGTCGGCCGCAGTGTCGCACGTAGGCCGCCCTGTCGCACGTAGGCTGCAGTGTCGCACGTCGGCCGCCCTGTCGCACGTAGGCCGCCCTGTCGCACGTAGGCCGCCGTGTCGCACGTAGGCCGCCCTGTCGCACGTAGGCCGCCGTGTCGCACGTAGGCCGCCCTGTCGCACGTAGGCCGCCCTGTCGCACGTAGGCCGCCCTGTCGCACGTAGGCCGCCCTGTCGCACGTAGGCTGCAGTGTCGCACGTCGGCCGCCCTGTCGCACGTAGGCCGCAGTGTCGCACGTAGGCCGCAGTGTCGCACGTAGGCCGCAGTGTCGCACGTAGGCCGCAGTGTCGCACGTAGGCCGCAGTGTCGCACGTAGGCCGCAGTGTCGCACGTCGGCCGCCCTGTCGCACGTAGGCCGCCCTGTCGCACGTAGGCTGCAGTGTCGCACGTCGGCCGCAGTGTCGCACGTAGGCCGCCCTGTCGCACGTAGGCTGCAGTGTCGCACGTCGGCCGCCCTGTCGCACGTAGGCCGCCCTGTCGCACGTAGGCCGCCGTGTCGCACGTAGGCCGCCCTGTCGCACGTAGGCCGCCCTGTCGCACGTAGGCCACCCTGTCGCACGTAGGCCGCAGTGTCGCACGTCGGCCGCAGTGTCGCACGTAGGCCGCCCTGTCGCACGTAGGCCGCAGTGTCGCACGTAGGCCGCAGTGTCGCACGTAGGCCGCAGTGTCGCACGTAGGCTGCAGTGTCGCACGTCGGCCGCAGTGTCGCACGTCGGCCGCAGTGTCGCACGTAGGCCGCAGTGTCGCACGTAGGCCGCAGTGTCGCACGTAGGCCGCAGTGTCGCACGTAGGCCGCAGTGTCGCACGTAGGCCGCAGTGTCGCACGTAGGCCACAGTGTTGCGAAACGCACACGTGAAAGTATCCTGAAGTCAGGTGGTTGAGTGCATTGGGATTAATTTAAGGAGGGCATGTCAATAACAGAATATATTTATAAAGCATTTTTCACATCGTTAAACTCTCTGAGCTATTTCCCAGGAGTGAATCTTGACACCAAATTAGAGGTGTTGAGACAGGTGGTTGAAAGTTTGGTCAGCGGTAGGGTTTTCAGCAGAGGGAGGGAGCGAGGTTTGGGGAGGAAATTCCAGTGTTGAGGGCCTAGATGGATGAAGGTACAGCTACCAATAGTGGGGCGAAAGATAGGGGAAGGAAAGAGATCGAGTCTACAGAGAGTTGTAAGGCTGAAGGATGTTGCAGAGATTTGGAGGGATTTAGCACGAGGATGAGGTGTTGATGGCACCCAGCTTCACTTCAAATAATGGGGTAGCATGTAGCTGCAAAGTAGGGTGGGGGCCAAGGATTGGGGGTCTTAATGACGCTGAAGTGAGAAGGGAAGGGAGTCATTCTCTTGTTCCGACTGAGAGTGAATCCAGAGCAGCCGAACAATGAAGAAGAAAGGGAGATAGATTTCGGGGTCAGCCATGTTGAAGGTTGGGAAGGTATAATGCACCATGGTCACATTATCAATAAGCTTGTCTCAAGCTAATGCATTACAAACCATGATACTGGTAATAAAAACAGAAAATGCTGGATAAACTCAGCAGGTCTGACAGCATTTGTGGAGAGAGAATAGACAGAGCCAACGTTTCAAGTCAGAATGACCCCCGGAGTCGAAACGTTGGCTCTATTCTCTCTCCACGGATGCTGTCAGACCTGCTGAGATTTTCCAACATTTTCTGTTTTTGTTTCAGATTCCAGCATCCGCGGTATTTTGCCTTTATGATTCTGATAATATTGTGTGAACTGACAATGAGAAACAAGTTAATTAAATGACCATCAACCAGAAAATGACATTCCCTCTCTTTGTAAATGCCTGTGGAGTGAAATTAGACCACAAAATTTAACAAACTTTAAATGTGATAACAACCGTAAAAGGAGTTTAAGTTTATTTATTAGTGTCACAAGCAGGCTTACATTAACACTGATGTGGAGATGCCGGCGTTGGACTGGGGTGGGCACAGTAAGAAGTCTCACAACACCAGGTTAAAGTCCAACAGGCGTTTTTGGTATCACGAGATTTTGGAGCGCTGATGAAGGAGCGGCGCTCCGAAAGCTCATGATTCCATACAGACCTGTTGGACTTTAACCTGGTGTTGTGAGACTTCCTACTGTACATTAACACTGCAATGAAGTTACTGTGAAAATCCCCGAGTTGCCACACCCCGGCGCCTGTTCGGGTACACTGAGGCAGAATTCAGCATGGCCAATGCGCCTAACCAGCACGTCTTTCGGTCCGTGGGAGAAAACCAGAGCACCCGGAGGAAACTCACGCTGAGACGGGGAGAACGTGCAGACTCCGCACAGACAGTGACCCAAGCTGGGAATCGAACCCGGGTCTCTGGTGCTGGAAATTTATCCAAGTGTGTTTGATTTAACAATATTAAAAATTTTGACCAAACCGGGGATACACTTTTGTCTGGTAGCGCACACTGCGTCTGTTTGTATTTAAGTTTTGCTGTGCGCTGTCTGAGCCAAGTCATTAACTTGTTTACCAGAATTATCTCACGGTGAAGTGATACCACGTAACTAATCTTGCCCCCCTCCCCTTTAATATCCAGTGCCAGGATATCATGAGAATGCAGAAACCCGGGTGTGTTCACTGTGAGCCAGTTCCCTTGCATCCAACTATTCCATGTCTGTTTCTGCAGAGGTGGTTCGAGTCCATTCGGCCCATCAGGCCTGTGCCAGCTCCCTGAAAGAATTATCCAATTTCTCTCGCTCCCTTGTTCTTTCCTCACAGACTTTCAAATTCTTTCCCTTGCAAGTAATTTTCCAATTCCCATTTGAAATGTTATTATTGTAAATGTTATTATTCAATCTGTCACTCACTGTTTTTACAGAGGAAAATAATAACGTTTATTCATAATTATGTGAGGTCAAGTTTCCTCGCTATCAAAAGATGGTAGAAAGCCTCATTTAACAGCCGGTGAACAAAACTCACATTCTCTGCTACCCGAGGTTTCAAAGCCACTTACTGCTGCAATTTTGCTAGTTGTCTAATTATAATTATGAAGCAAAACAGGCGTTCTGCCATCATCCATTAAAAGTGGAATTTGAGGCAATTCTTTTTAAAAGAAAAACAGCTTCCTACCAAAAGAAGCATTGAAGCGATGGTTGTTTTAAGTGAATAATACTTCAGGGGTAATCAGAGAGGTGTTACAAGCCTGGAATCATCGCAGTACCGAATCTCATCCATATAGCTTTCCTTCCTGTTTTATGTATATGTATATATACACACACACTATGAATGGTTTTGGTCACCTTATCTAAGGAAAGATTTGATTTATTGTTGTCAAATGTATTAGTATACAGTGAAAAGTATTGTTTCTTGCATGCTATACAAAGCATACCGTTCATAGAGAAGGAAAGGAGATAGTGCAGAATATAGTGTTACAGTCAGAGCTAGGGTACAGAGAAAAATCAACTTAATGCAAGGTAGGTCCATTCAAAAGTCTGATGGCAGCAGGGAAGAAGCTGTTCTTGAGTTGGTTGGTATGTGTCCTCAGATTTTTGTATCTTTTTCCCAACGGAAGAAGGTGGAAGGGAGAATGTCCCTTCACCTGATGAAGGAGCAGCACTCCAAAAGCTCGTGCTACCAAATAAACCTGTTGGACTTTAACCTGGTGTTGTGAGACTTCTCACTGTGCCCACCCCAGCCCAATGCCAGCAACTCCACATAATTTCTTAACTAATAGTGTCAGCATGGGGGGACCAGGACAGGTTGTTGGTGATCTGGACACCTAAAAACGTGAAGCTCTCGACCATTTCTACTTCGTCCCCATTGACATAGACAGGGAAAGATGTACTGGCATTGGAGGCAGTCCGGAGAAGGTTCACTTGGTTGATCCCGGTATGGAGGGATTTTCTTATGAGGAGAGGTTGAGTAGGTTGGGCCTGTCTCACTGGAGTTTAAAAAAAATGAGAGACGACCTAATTAAGACTTACAGGATTCTCTGGGGGGGGGGGGGGGCTGATGCTGAGGGTACATGCTCCTCTTGTGGGAGAGTCTAGGACCAGAGGGCATAATCTCAGAATAAGGGATCGCTCATTTAAAACAGATATGGGGAGGAGTTTCTTCTCTCAGACAGTAGTGAATCTGTGGAAGTTTTTACCGGAGAGGGAACAAAGAACAAAGAACAAAGAACAATACAGCACAGGAACAGGCCCTTCGGCCCCCCAAGCCCGCGCCGCTCCCCGGTCCAGGATTGAATCCTGAATCCAGGATCCCCGCCCAATTTTCCAGCCTATCTACATACCAATATCCTATCCACCGAGCTGTCCCTCACAGCTACGATGCTTTGTTCATTACAACCTATTAACTTACCCCCACCCCCCCATTCCAGACCATGTGATCTCCAGGGAGAGGCGAAAACCCAGAGTGAAAAACCCCAGGGCCAATATGGGGAAAAAAAAACTGGGAAATTCCTCTCCGACCCCCTGAGGCGATCGAAACGAGTCCAGGAGATCACAATGGCCCCGATCGGAAAATGCTTCCCAACCCTAGTCATTTCCACTTCCACGAACACCATATGAATTCCCTGCCCCCGAGACAGGTTCCCAACTATCCGCAGTCTCACTCTGTACTGGCACCAGCAAGATGATCATAGAATGAAGCCTTGAAACGAGAAACCAGGAACAATTAGCCCGCGCCGCTCCCTGGTCCAAACTAGACCACTCTTTTGTATCCCTCCATTCCCACTCCGTTCATATGGCTGTCTAGATAAGTCTTAAACGTTCCCAGTGTGTCCGCCTCCACCACCTTGCCCGGCAACACATTCCAGGCCCCCACGACCCTCTGTGTGAAATATGTCCTTCTGATATCTGTGTTAAACCTCCCCCCCTTCACCTTGAACCTATGACCCCTCGTGAACGTCACCACCGACCCGGGGAAAAGGGATGTAGAGGCTGGGTCACTAAGTATGTTTAAGGCTGAGATAGATAGATATTTAATCGGTAAGGGAATCAGTGGGGGTAAGGCGGGAAAGTGGAGTTGAGGATGATCACATCAGATTGGTCATAAGCTCATTGATGTGCAGGTTGGGTTGATTGACCATGTTAAATTGTCCCTTAGTGTCAGTGGGTTGGCAGGGTTACGGGGATAGGGTCTGGGTGGGATTGTTGTCAGTGAAGGCTTGATGAGCCGAATGGCTTCCTTTTGCACTGTAGGGATTCTATGATTCTATGAATGGTGGAGCAAACTCGATGAGCCGAATGGCCTATTTCTGCTCCTATGTCTTATGGATCTAATACACATGTATGATGTATATAATATATATTTTTATATCGTGTGTGTCATTGTGAGCATACACAAAAACAACTCGTGTATAGACACTATATATAGGGTGACTCGAACATAATTGGATGTTCCAAGGAGCTTCACAGAAGCGGTCAAGAAAAATGTCACCTTGGGCCATGTAAGGAGATCTTTGGACAGGTGACCAAATGCTTGGTCAGAGAGATCAGTTTTAAGGAGCATCATAAAGGAGGAAAGGGCGGTGGGAAGGTTTGGTGAGGGAACTGCTGGATTTAGGGCCTGAAAGTGCAGGAATCAATGGTGGATCAATTAAAATCAGGAGCGCACAAGAGGCCAAAGTTAATGAAGTGACGAGATCACAGAGGGTTGTGGGGCTGAAGGAAATTAGAGATAGGGGTTAACAGGGAAGGAAAGAGATATTTCTACTTTATAGGTAATTACTCCTTTATTTACATAATAATTTAATATAATTTATTTATATAATGAGTGAGGCAATGGCCTAGTGGTATTATCACTAGACAATTCACTCAGAAGCTCAGCTAATGTCCTAGGAATCTGGATTCGAATCCTGCCAATTCAATTCAAAAAAATCTGGAATTAAGAATCTACTGATGACTATGAAACCATTGTCGATTGTCGGGAAAATCCAATTGTTTCACTAATGCCCTTTAGAGAAGGAAATCTGCCGTCCTTACTTGGTCTGACCTTACATGTGACTCCAGAGCCACAGCAATGTGGTTGACTCTCAACTGCCCTCTGAAATGTCCGTGCAAGCCACTTGATTTCAAGGGCAACTAGGGATGGGCAACAAATGCTGGTCAGCCAGTGACGCCCATGGTGGCACAGTGGTTAGCACTGCTGCCTCACAGTGCCAGGGACCCGGGTTTGATTCGTGGCTTGGGTCACTGTCTGCCAAGTCTGCATATTCTCCCCGTGTCTGCGTGGGTTTCCTCCGGGCGTTCCGGCTTCCTTCCACAATCCGAAAGACGTGCTGGTTAGGTGCATTGGCCATGTTAAATTCCCCCTCAGTGCACCCGAACAGGCGCCAGAGTGTGGCGACTAGGGGATTTTCACAGTATCTTCATTGCAGTGTTAATGTAAGCCTTCTTGCGACACTAATAAATAAACTTTAAGAAGACTTTAATGAAGAAAAAAAATCTTCATACGTCCCAGAGCAGCCCAAAACAATGAGCTAGCGAATCTGAGGAACAATTTCTGTTTCGTAGGCAAACATGACAACTCTTTTCCACAAAACAAGTTCCCACACAAGCCAGCAATGGTGAGTTAATCTCTCTCTTTTTTGACAAGTCTTCATTTCTCATTCAAATTTTGTGAATCGTCAGCCGAAACCTTGCCAGGAAGTGCAGGGTAAAAGTGGGATAGTGGAATCTTTAAGTGATATTTTGTGGAGGTTGGGGGGGGGGTGACAAAAGAGAGCACTACCCTTGGATTCACTTCTTGAGAGAGACTGGAAGCTCAGTGGCACAGGTTGAGCTGTGCTTCCCTAACATGCTGGCAGGCGACAAGGCACCGCCCACCCACAGAACAGGAAATTACTGGCAATGGAATATCCAGAAAATTGGCAACGGCAAAAATTACAAAAAAGAGGTGCACGCACTTACCATCTGCTTGTGTTCTTGGTTTTATTAAAGGGAGGTGTAGGATAGCTGAGCAAGAGCCCCATCAATATTAATGAGCAAGTAATCAAATATATACCGTCTAGCAATGTGTGGGAAAGTCAAATAAAAAAAATCCTCTTGTCATTCGTTGGCAAAACAGTCAATAAAAATGTTGTTTGTTATTTTCTTAACAGATTACATCCATTTTTTTTCTATTCAGCTCAATGTTTAACCCCTTCCCCCAGCACAATGAATCTGTATTTCATAGTGCAAGTGCTCACAAGAGAATTACAGGATGAAGAAGGGCATTCAGCCCATCTTCATTCATCCAATTCAACCTAAATTAACACTCCTTAGAATCATAGAATCTCAACAGTGCAGTAGTTTGGGTCACTGTCCGTGTGGAGTTTGCACGTTCTCCTCGTGTCTGCGTGGATTTCCTCCGGGTGCCCCGGTTTCTTCCAACAGCCCAAAAATGTGCGGGTTAGGTTGATTGGCCATGCGAAATTGCTCCTTATTGCTGGGGGATGTCAGGGGGATTAGTAGGGTAAATATGTGGGGTTATGGGGATAGGACCTGGGTGGGTGTAGGTCCATCGAGCCTGCACCGACAACAATCCCACCTAGGCCCTATCCCCGTCACCCCATGCATCTAACTTCCCAATTCCCATAATGCTAAGGGACAATTTCGCATGTCCAATCAACTTAAACCACACATCTTTGGAGTGTGGGAGGAAACCAGAGCACCCGGAAGAAACCCACACAGACATGGGGAGAATGTGCAAATTCCACACAGACGGACACCCAAGGCCAGGGTCCCTGGCACTGTGAGGCAGCAGTGCTAACCACTGTGTCACCATTCCGCCCCTTGTACCAGTCATTGTCCAATGGACGGAAAGCCTGTGCCCCCTGAAGCCCCTTCCAACAAGCCCTTCAGTTTTATAATTGGGGAAGACTTTCATAGCACTAATGCTCAGCAAGTGCATGAAGCCAGTCACCTCATTCCAGATGTCAATGCCAGATGCCCAAGATGCCGTTCCAATGCATTCATCATCAACAATGTGTCGCACTCATCTCCATGACATGGGGCCATGTATCATAATGATTGATTGGCAATCAGGACTATCCCTGGCACCCATAGACTGTGGAGGACTACATATTATAACCAGACCAACAACAATATCAGACACAGATTAGCAATTTTCATGTCCAGTCTTATATCCTTTGGTAATCCTAATGGAATCTTGCAACACAGCCAAGGATCATATGATTCAATATTACGTCCTATATAACATCCAAAACAGGAAAGGCTTGATGCCTCCAGGAACGCAACTTTAGAGGTGGCACAGTGGTTAGCACGGCTGCCTCACAACACCAGGGATCCGGGTTCAATTCCAGCCTCGGGTCACTGTCTGCGTGGAGTTTGCCTGTTCTCCTCGTGTCTGTGTGTTTCCTCCGGGTGCTCCGGCTTCCTGCCACAGTCCAAAGATCTGTGGGTTAGGTTGATTGGCCATGCTAAATTGCTCCTTAGTGTTAGGGGGAATATCAGAGGAATTAGTAGGGTAAATATGTGTGGCCATGGGGATTGGGTCTGGGTGGGATTGTTGCCAGTGTAGGCTCGATGGGCCGAATGGCTTCCTTCTGCACTGTAGGTATTCTAACTTGATGATGATGGGATCTTCCTCTGCCTATGCCAGGTCCAATATTTTCATGTAGGCTGAAATGGATTTATGAGAGCCTGGACACCTCCTCACCTTAAACATGTCCTGAGTCCTGAATTTTACTAGGATGCTACCGGTACTTGATGGATTGAGTTATAAGGATAGGCAGAATAGACTGGGACTTTTTTCTCTGCAGCGTAGGAGGCTGAGGGGTGACCTTATAGAGGTCTATAAAATAATGAGGGGCATAGACAAGGTAGATAGTCAATATCTTTTCCCAAAGGTAGGGGAGTCTAAAACTAGATGGCATAGGTTTAAGGTGAGAGGGGAGAGATACAAAAGTGTCCAGAGGGGCCGTTTTTTCACACAGAGGGTGGTGAGTGCCTGGAACAAGCTGCCAGAGGTAGTAGTAGAGGCGGGTACAATTTTATCTTTTAAAAAGCTTTTGGATAGTTACATGGTTACGATGGGTATAGAGGGATATGGGCCAAATGTGGGCAATTGGGATTAGCTTAGGGGTTTTAAAAAAAGGGCGGCATGGACAAGTTGGGCCGAAGGGCCTGTTTCCATGCTGTAAATCTCGATGACTCTATGAGTGGCCATGTTCATAAGGGCAGGTGTTGCCAATCAGGAAGGGCTGAAAAGCCAGTGGGGATCATTTTTTACCCTCTCCGTTCTTGGGACACCTGAATTTCATCCTTCAAAGGAATTCACAGTCAGAGAATGGTTACAGCTGAGGATGCCACTGTTCGACCAAAGGCAACTGTGCTAGCTCTCTGCAAAAGCAACTCAGCCAGTTCCATTCCCCCACTCTCTCCATAACCCGACAAATCATTGCTCTAAGTGGGCAGCAGGGTGGCACAGTGGTTAGCACGGCTGCCTCACAGATCCAGGAATCTGGGCTCGATTCCGGCTTTGGGTCACTGTCTGTGTGGAGTTTGCATGTTCTCTCCGTGTCTGCGTGGATTTCCTCCGTGTGCTCTGGTTTCCTTCCACAATTCAAAGGTGTGCGGGTTAGGTGCATTGGCCGTGCTAAATTGCCTCTTGGTGTCCGAGATGCGTAGGTTAGAGGGATTAGCGGGGTAAATATGTGGGGTTACGGGGATAAAGCCTGGGTGGGATTGTTGTCAGTGCAGATGGGCTGAATGGCCTCCTTCTGCACTGTAGGGATTCTATGAAGTGCTCATCCAGTTCCCCTTTGACAGCCATGATTGAAAGTACCTCCATCGAGCAGTGTGACTGATGCACGTCAATCGAGCACAAGACACAAGGCTTCGGTAACTGAAGGCTTTTATTGTCTAACAATGGAACTATTAGAACACAAGTACACCACTCCAGACTGAAGGGGTCCCGCCCGAGCAGGGGGTCTTATACCTCTCCCAGGAGGCGGGGCCCGACTGGGATGTGCCACAACAGCCACAACCACAGGTGTATTAATCCCACAGTGTAAACACCCTAGCCCAACAACAACATTAGAACAATCCCACAGTGTGAACACCCTAGCCCAACAACAACATTAGAACAATCCCACAGTGTGAACACCCTAGCCCAACAACAACATTAGAACAACCCCACAGTGGTAACCAACGATGGTTCACCACATTCACCCCTCCTTTGAGAACAAAGGCCGGCGGGGTGCGAAAACAGACTATATAAAAAAAGTCAACAATCTACAAGTCCAGACGGACTGGAGGACCGCACCGTCGTTGTGACCTCCTCAATACCGGCAGTGACACCGGAGCAGGTGCTTGCGGTGGCGTTCTCTCCAAAACAGCGTCCGGCTGTCCCCTCGCGGACTCACGGGCCGGTTGACCCTGATGAAGCGGTAGTGCAGGGGATCCCGGTACATTCTGCGATGGCGCCGATCTCCGAGTCTCAGGCAAGCTGTACAGTGGAGTAAAACTGTTATGCACTGGTCCCGGTGCTGACCGCGCCACGTCCGGGGGAGAAATAAGAGATAGGGGATTCGTGACAGGGGGTATGGGAGCGACAGGAGTTGCTACGTCCCCTGCGGGCGCCAGGTCTCGGATCGAGACTGTGTCCTCTCGCCCGTCAGGATATGCCACATAGGCATACTGAGGGTTGGCGTGGAGGAGGTGGACCGGTTCGACCAAGGGGTCGGACTTGCGGGCCCTTACATGTCGCCGCAGAAGGACGGGTCCTGGGTACGTCAACCAGGCTGGTAAAGATATCCCCGAGGACGACTTCCGAGGGATTGAGAACATCCTCTCGTGGGGAGTAGCATTGGTTGCCGTACACAGGAGGGAGCGAATGGAGTGAAGCGCATTTGGGAGGACCTCCTGCCAATGGGAGACTGGAAGGCCTTTGGACTTCAGCGCCAATAGGACAGCCTTCCAGACTGTAGCATTCTCTCTTTCCACCTGTCCGTTGCCCCTAGGGTTGTAACTCGTGGTCCTACTAGAGGCAATCCCGTATGAGAGCAGGAATTGCCTCAAGTCATTACTCATGAACGACGAGCCCCTGTCGCTATGTATATAGCTGAGGTACCCGAACAGGGTAAAAAGATCACGGAATGCCTTGATCACCGTGGCAGTCGACGTGTCCGCACAGGGGACAACAAACGGGAACCGGGAGTACTCGTCTATGATGTTAAGAAAGTACACGTTCCGGTCTGTTGAGGGAAGGGGGCCCTTAAAATCCACACTCAGCCTCTCGAAGGGGCAAGTGGCCTTGACCAAATGTGCCCGGTCAGGTCGGTAAAAGTGCGGTTTGCATTCCGCGCAAATCCGACAGCTCCTTGTCACTGACCTGACGTCCTCCACCGAGTAGGGCAGGTTGCGGGCTTTGATGAAGTGGTAGAGCCGAGTGACCCCAGGATGGCACAGGTCATTATGGAGGGCGTTCAAGCGGTCCTCCTGCATAGTAGCGCATGTTCCGCGCGAGAGGGCATCCGAGGGCTCATTGAGTTTCCCTGGACGATACATAATATCGTAATTATAGGTGGAGAGCTCAATTCTCCACCGCAAGATCTTGTCATTCTTGATCTTGCCCCTCTGCGTGTTATTGAACATAAACGCCACGGACCGCTGGTCCGTGATCAGGGTGAACCGCTTCCCCGCCAGATAATGGCGCCAGTGTCTGACGGCCTCCACAATGGCCTGGGCCTCCTTTTCCACCGCTGAATGCCGAATTTCGGGACCTTGAAGGGTGCGGGAAAAAACGCGACGGGCCTGCCTGCCTGGTTTAGTGTGGCGGCCAGGGCGAAATCAGATGCATCACTTTCCACCTGAAAAGGGATGGATTCGTCCACCGCGTGCATCGTGGCTTTCGCAATGTCGCATTTCAATGCCTTGAAGGCCAATTGGGCCTCTGGCGTGAGTGAAAAAGTCGTGGACTTAATAAGCGGACGGGCTTTGTCCGCGCAGTTGGGGACCCACTGCGCATAATAGGAGAAGAAGCCGAGGCATCTCCTCAGTGCTTTTGCGCTAGCGGGCAAGGGAAGTTCAGCAAGGGGGCGCATACGGTCGGGATCAGGGCCAATGACCCCGTTTTCCACTACGTATCCCAGGATGGCTAACCGGCGCGTACGGAATACACACTTCTCCCTGTTGTAGGTCAGATTCAGGCGAGATGCAGTGCGCAAAAAGTTCTGGAGATTTGTGTCATGGTCCTGCTGATCACGGCCGCAGATGGTGACATTATCCAGGTACGGGAAGGGAGCCCGCAGCCCGTTCTGGTCCACCATTCGGTCCATAGCACGCTGGAAGACCGAGACCCCATTGGTGACACCAAATGGAACCCTAAGAAACTGATACAGACGACCATCCGCCTCAAAAGCCGTGTAATGTCGGTCCTCTGGGCGGATGGGGAGTTGGTGGTAGGCGGACTTAAGGTCTATGGTGGAGAACACCCGGTACTGCGCAATCTGATTGACCATATCAGATATGCGCGGGAGAGGATACGCATCCAGCTGCGTATATCGATTAATGGTCTGACTGTAATCAATGACCATCCGGGGTTTGTTCCCGCTCTTAACCACCACGACCTGTGCTCTCCATGGACTAACGCTGGGCTGTATGATCTCTTCTTTGAGGAGCCGCTGAACCTCAGATCTGATGAAGATCCGATCTTCAGCGCTGTAACGCCTACTTTTAGGTACCAGATTCTTAAATAAAGAGGGTGTGGTGATCTTTAATGTGGAAAGATTGCATGCGGGGCGCTTTGGACAATTTGGAGGCTGCAGCTGGTCCCCTACTGTCAGCGAAGGGAGTGGCCCACCGTACTGTAGGATCACACTCTTCATGTGGGCCATAAAGTTTAGTCCGAGGAGAATTGGTGCGCAAAGATGCGGCAACACAAGGAGCCTGTATCGCTCGTAAATTGTGCCCTGCACTTTCAGAGTTACCACACAACGTCCTTGGATCGGTACAGATCGGGACCGTGATGCCATAGAAATTGTCTGTTTGGCAGGTAGAACCTGGAGTCCACACCTCTTTACAGTGTCAGGGTGAATAAAGCTCTCAGTGCTCCCGCTGTCAAACAGACAATAAACTGTACGACCATTTACCTTAATGTTCATCATTGAACAGTCAAGCCTGTGGTGCTTAGCCTGGTTCAGGGTGATCGACGCCACCGTTGGCCCTTGGACGTCACTGCAGGCAGCTGAGGTCGATGCTGAGGACCCCTGCTGGTCGCTCCAGGTCGTCGTCGACCAAGATGGCCGCCCCCATGAATCGCACATGGTTGAGGGCGCCAAGTGTAGCGACTCCTGGTGGTCATCTCCCTCCGACCACAATGGCGTCGTCCTGGACTCGCACGTGGACGGACCTCGTGGGTACTTCGACGTCGATGGCGATGATCCCCGTTCTGGAGGGTCACAGGCTGCACTGCCGTTCTTGGGCTTCGATCTGCAGACTTTCGCGTAGTGCCCCTTTTTACCGCATTGATTACAGACCACCGCTTTAGCAGGACACTTTTGCCGTGGATGCTTGGCTCCTCTGCAGAAGTAGCACCGCGGGCTGCCTGGGGCTGCCGCCGTCGTCGGGTCTATATGGGAGCACGCCATAATACTGCACTTCGAGCCCGTGGGGCGAGGAGGGATTTGTGACTGCTCCTGCCACGTTGTCTCCACGTGGTCCTCCGGATACAGGACCAAGCTCTTCGAAGCCGCCTCAAGCATTTCAGCCGTCTCCATAGCTTGGGTCAGGTTGAGATTCCCCTTCTCCAACAGCTTGAGACGGATGTACGAAGACCCTACCCCTGCCACAAACGCATCTCGGGCGAGGTCGTACATGTACTGCTCAGCCGACACAGCTTTGCAGTCGCAGCCCCTGGCAAGCTGCAAGAGCTCATTGGCGTAATCCTCCATGGTTTCGCCCGACTGCCGACGTCGTGTAGCGAGGAGGTAACGAGCGTGGATCTCGTTGGGAGGTCTCGTGTAGCGCTTTTTTAAAAGCTCGAGGGCCCTCGGGTAAGTGGTGGCCGCACGGATCGCGAGGTAGACAGTGTCGCTTACCCTCGCATGGAGGACCTGGAGTCTGTCGTCATCTGTGATGACCGCTGCAGAGGCTGCCAGGTAGTCCTCGAAACACTTCAGCCAGTGGTCGAAGGTGTTAGAGGCGCCGACCGCACGTGGATCCAGCGTCAGACGCTCTGGCTTTAGCATTTGTTCCATACTCTCCTTTCCGTCGAGAGCTTAGTGTTAGACAATAAAATTGATGCACGTCAATCGAGCGCAAGACACAAGGCTTCGGTAACTGAAGGCTTTTATTGTCTAACAATGGAACTATTAGAACACAAGTACACCACTCCAGACTGAAGGGGTCCCGCCCGAGCAGGGGGTCTTATACCTCTCCCAGGAGGCGGGGCCCGACTGGGATGTGCCACAACAGCCACAACCACAGGTGTATTAATCCCACAGTGTAAACACCCTAGCCCAACAACAACATTATAACAACCCCACAGTGTGAACACCCTAGCCCAACAACAACATTATAACAACCCCACAGTGTGAACACCCTAGCCCAACAACAACATTAGAACAATCCCACAGTGTGAACACCCTAGCCCAACAACAACATTAGAACAACCCCACAGTGGTAACCAACGATGGTTCACCACAGTGACTCAGACACTGACCACTCACCGCATAAAAAACACTTTCCTTTTGTTGTCATTGGGTCTCTTGCTAGTCACTTTTCTCTGGTTTTCAATCCTTCCCTCATTGAGAGAGTTTCTCTCTCTCGACTCTGTCTACCTCCCTCGCGATCTTGAACACCTCTATTAAATCTGTCCTCAATCTTACCGTCTCCAAGAAGAACAACCGCAGCTTCTCCAATCTATCCGTGTAACTGAAGCCTCTAATCCCCTTCCTTTTCTGCTGCCTTCACATCCTTCCTAAGTTGCAGTAGGCAAACATGAACACAATACTCCAATTGAGGTTGAACCAATGTTTTATAAAGGTTCATCATAATTTATTTGCATTTGCTTTTGTTCTTTATGCTCTTATCTATAGGGGCGGCACAGTGGCACAATGGTTAGCACTGCTGCCTCACAGCACCAGGGACCCAGGTTTGATTCCCGGCTTGAGTCACTGCCTATGTGGAGTTTGCACATTCTCCCCGTGTCTGCGTGGGTTTCCTCCGGGTGCTCCGGTTTCCTCCCACAGTCCAAAAGACGTGCTGGTTAGGTGCATGGGCCATGCTAAATTCTTCCTCAGTGCACCCAAACAGGCGCCAGAGTGTGTCGACGAGGGGATTTTCGCAGTAACTTCATTGCAGTAAGCCTACTTGTGACTAATAAATAAACTTTACTTTATAAGTCCCAGGGTTCTGTCTCCCCTTTCAAACACTTTCTCTACCAATCCTGCCACCTTCAACAATGTGTACACATATATCCCCAGGTCCCTCTGCTCCTGCACACCCTTTAGAATTGTACCCTTTAGCTTATATTACCTCCCCTTCCTTATTCTTCCTCCCAAAATGTATCACTTCACACTTCCCTGCATTAAATTTAATCTGACACACGTTTGACTATCCCACCAGCCTGTCCATGTCCTGTTTGAAGTCTATCGATTTCCTCCCCATTACTTCCAAGTCTTGTATTATCTGCAAATTTTGTTCGCTATCTGTAACCTCAGGACTTTTACCTGCCAATGCGTAGCGGTATATTTTGATAGGCTGTAGCATACGCCACTGTTTAGAAACATAGACAAACTCTGTCCAATACTTTAAATGAAGGGGGTATTGGTTCTAAACCTTAAACCTGTCGCAGAGCCAAGGCGATCAGTGAAAGCAGTCGTGTTACATTTGCTAACCACAGCTGTGTCCATCCACTCATTTCCCAAGGCACCATGCTCAGTTGGGGAAGGAGGTCTTATGATGCATTGGGTAGTGTCCCTCTGAGCCAGAAGTTCCAGATTCCAGGACTTGATGGCTGCGGAAGATACTTGCATAACCTGGCCAAAATGACTGACAATGGACCCGTAAGTTCATAGAATCACTGCAGTGCAGAAGGAGCCCATTTGGCCCATCGCGTCTGCACTACTCTCTGCCAGAGCATCTTACTCAGACCCTATCCCGATAACCCCACCAATCCCCCGAACCTACACATCTTGGGGCACTAAGGGGAAATTTAGCATGGCCAATCCATCTGACCTGCACATCTTCGGACTGTGGGAGGAAACCGGAGCACCCGGAGGAAACCCACGCAGACGTGGGGAAAATGTGCAATCTCCATACAGATAGTTACCCGAGGCCGGAACTGATCCCGGGTCTCTGGCGCTGTGAGGCAGCAGTGCTAACCACTGTGCCACCCTGATTCTTCCACTGTGCCTCTGGCAGGTGATAAGAGTGGGAGAGTCCCTAGTCGGCCACGTTCAATGTGAAGTGGTAGCCTCCGGCAATAGGCTGGTGACCTGTTCCAGGAAAAACCAGCCATGGAACTTGCATTTATATAGCATCTTCACAAACGCAGGGCTTTGCAACCAAGTAACAACAACTTGCATTTATATAGCACCATTAACATAGCAAAAACTTCCTAGGTGGTTCAAGAGAGTTACCAAGCAAACATTTGTCACCATGTAAGGAGATATTCGGACAGGTTAAAGAGGTTGAGAGGTTCAGGAGTAAATTTCAAAGCTTACCAAGTATTTTTGAAGTGTAGTCACTGCTATAATGCAGGAAATAGGGCAGGGAGACAGTGGTGTAGTGGAATTGTCATGAGACTAATAATCTAGAGACCCTGACTAATGTTTTGGATACCTGGATTCGAATCCCACCATGGCAGATGGCGAACTTTGAATTTAATAAAACACTGGAATTAAAAGTCTAATGATGAACACGAAACCATTGTTGATTGTTGTAAAACCTATCTGGTTCACTGACGCCCTTTGGCAACCTTCCTTTAGGGAAAGAAATCTGCCACCTTGACTTGGTCTGGCCTACATGTGGCTCCAGACCCACAGCAATGTGGATGACTCTTAACTGCCCTCCGAAATTGCCTTGTGAACGATTTAGTTCAGGGGGAATTAGGGATGGGCAACAAATGCTGGCCCAGCCGGCGATGCCCATATTCCATGAATGAATTAAAAATATCTCCCAGTAACGCAAACTCCCACAAACAGCAATGAGACGATGACCAGACAATCTAGTCTAGTGATTTTTGTTGATGGCTAAATATTCTCTGGGACACGAGAGAGAATTCTACTTCAAATAGGGCCATTTTTTATTCTGTCCATCCAAGACGATAGAAGCTCTGTTAAGATCTCATCTATAAGTGAGGCATACCACAGAAGGAGATCACTCTCTTCTGTGTGAATGATGTCCCTTTTTGAGGTATGATGATGATACTGTGTATGGATACATTTTATGTTTGCTTTAAGATTCAGGGTTTTTCTACAAGCAGTCGGTTTGCCTGGAGGGAACGCAGCAGATGCTGAGAAAGATGGATAATAGCAGGGCGGCACAGTGGTTAGCGCTGCTGCCTCACAGTGCCAGAGACCCGGGTTCGATTCCCAGCTTGGGTCACTGCACCTCCTCCCCGTGTCTGCGTGGGTTTCCTCCGGGTGCTCTGGTTTCCTCCCACAGTCCAATGGATGTGCAGGTTAGGTGCATTGACCATGCTGAATTCTCCCTCAGTGCACCCAAACAGGTGCTGGAGTGTGGCAACAGGGGGAGTTTCAGAGTGACTTCATTGCAGTGTTAATATAAGCCTACTTGTGACACTAATGAATAAACTTTAAACATTTTAGTTGCTTTATAGAGTTAATGTATCTTTGCTTACTTAAGTTCTGGGATTTCAGACTACTTATACAGAGTCATGTGATATTAAGTTAATGGGAAGAGCGAAACAGGTTTTTTTCATTTTCATTTTAAATGTGAGTTGCTGACTGGGGCTGGTTAAAGGTAGAAGTCTGCTCTGAAAAATCAAATCCTCTCTGAAAATTCCAAGGCTGTTACCCAAGTCAGAGTAAATATATTTGTGTTTGTTAACTATATTTAAAGTGTGTTTTGAATCTACAAGAGAAATATTGGTTAATTGGAACTGAAATAGTGATAAGTTCTGAAACTTACAGAATACTGCAAGGCCTGGAGTTTATGAGTCTCTATCTCTCTGGATAGATAGGACGTGGGAAAGATGTTTCCATTAGTAGGAGAGACTAGGATCTGAGGGCACAGCCTCAGAATAAAGGGAAGACCCTTTAGAACCGAGATGAGGGGGAATTTCTTCAGCCAGAGGTGGTGAATCCATGGAATTCATTGCCACAGAAGGTTGTGGAGGCCAGGTCATTGAGTATATTTAAGACAGAGATAGATATGTTCTTGATTGGTAAGGGGATCAAAGGTTATGGGGAAAAGGTGGGAGAATGGGGTTGAGAAACTTATCAGCCATGATTGAATGGTGGACGCGATGGGCCTAATGGCCTATTCTGCTCCTATATCTTATGGTCTAAGTACGAAATTAAGAGTTGTTTCTTTTCATGTTTAAAGATTGTTCAAGAGTCAAACTACTTCATTTTGTTAGCGTTATACTTGAATTGTGTTATGAATGAAGTCTGTTTTGATTAAATGTCCCTTTATTTGTCAGTTGAACTACTCCTGGAGTGTAGCATCCACCCCTCATATTTATGCCAAAAATTAAAAATATTGTTGGGGTCTGGGCAGCATGGTAGCACAGTGGTTAGCACTGCTGCCTCACAGCACCAGGGACCAGGGTTCAATTCCCGGCTTGGGTCACTGTCTGTGTGGATTTTGTACATTCTCCCCGTGTCTGCGTGGGTTTCCTCCGGGTGCTCCAGTTTCCTCCCATACTGCAAAGAAGTGCAGGTTGGGTGTCTTGGCTAAGCTAAATTGTTCGTCAGCGTCAAGGGGACTAGAAAGGTAAATATGTGGAGTTAGGGGTATAGGGCCTGTATGGGATCGTTGTCGGTGCAGGCTCGATGGGCTGAATGGCCTCCTTCTGCACTTTAGGGATTCTATGATTCTTATCTGACTTCATAATATATTTTGAGATTTGTGTACAGAGAAACATGTAATGTTCTTTTTGTCCTTCCTATTGTTGGGGAATATAAATGATAAAACCTTGGCCAGGGCGTGTGGAAGAGTGGCAAGTGTAAAACATGGCCTGTGCTTAGCTTTCAGCTGTCACTAAAAAGACCTCATGTGCTTCCAACGGCAAATTGCTTCTGAGGGTAATGTACGGCTGCCAGCTCCAGCATATTCTTCGAGATGTCATCACATAACACATATGGGTGTCACAGTGGTAGAGAGGTTAGCACTGCTGCCTCACAGCGCCAGGGACCCAATTCCCAGCTTGGGTCACTGTCTGTGTGGAGTTTGCATGTTCTCCCTGTGTCTACGTGGGTTTCCTCCCACAGTCCAAAGATGTGCAGTTAGGGGGATTGGCCATGCTAAATTGCCCCTTAGTGTCAGGGGGACTAGCTAGGGTAAATGCATGGGGTTCTGGGGATCGGGCCTGGGTGGGATTGTGGTTGATGCAGACTCAATAGGCCGAGTGGCCTCCTTCTACACTGTAGGATTCTATGAACATCTTTGACCAACTCAACCCAGACTCTCACCACTAGCCATCTGATTTATCCATCCCTGCAACCTACCACCTTCCCACACCAATTGGATTGGTACAGGTTCCATTGCACAATTCTTGATTGTTAGTTAAATGGCTCCTTTTCCATCTCCAATACTTTCATTTTTCAATTTAAATGAAATGCTTTTCAAAAATCTATTCAATTTATTCTCCCAGTGGGTTGTCTCCTGGTTGGACACAGCAGTGTTCTGGAATGTTTAATTACTGGAGATTCCAGGACAATTCTGAAGGGTTTGCAATCCGAGTGCAGTGGCCATCATTACATAACAAACACACACAGTAGAAGGAAAATAACAACACTACAACTCCAGGAGGAATACAGCTTCTAAATGAATGATAGCTATCCATATTTATCCATAAACACAAACGCCCTTATGTCTAACTTTCCCTTTATGGCTGGCTTTCCCTGGTGTATAGAAGATTAAAGGGGTGATTTAATTGAAGTATTTAAGATGATTAAAGTAGTTGATAGGTCAGATGGAAAGTAACTACTTCCTCCGTGGGAAAACTGTCCAGAACAAGGGGACATGAACTTGAGATTAGAACCAGGTCCTCCATGTCTGAAAACATTTATTCACACAAGTACTTGTGGACTTGGGACTCTCTCCCTGGGAGTCAATTGAAAAATTCAAAGCGGAGATGGATTTTCAGTTAGTTGGGGGCACTCTGGAATATGGAGCAAAAGCAAGTAAATGGAGTATTTATTGAATGACAGAACTGGAGTGAGGGGCTGAATGGTCCACTCCTGTTTTTGTTCCGTGTCACACAAATTTCACTTCAAAAGGTAGGACGTAGCAATATCGGAACTCAGCAGTCATGCAAAGTATCAGAGCCAGAATATCTGCATGCTCGTAACCTGCTATGAATTAAACCAGTGTTTGCTTAATAACAAGCAGACTTTGTCGCTTTAAATGGACACAGCCTCACCTGAGCAGCAATGCATGATATAACGCTTGTCTCCACAAGAAGCTAATTATACTGATGATACTTTATCTCATCTCAAAACATCTTAAAGAATTACTGTTGTTATGGCAGCTGCTCCATGCAAAGATACAACACGCAACACAGCAATGAATAATCAGTTAATCTCGTTTAGCTGTTATGTTTTAAATGAAGAGTGTTGGAAGAAATCTCTGTTATTCTTTGACTATAGTGCCATGGGATTATTAACCTCAACCTCAGCCACCAGAATGTGCAGGTTTGGTTTCATGAATTATCATTCCCAAAATCTTCCTCAGTGGTGCACTGACTCAAATTTAGCACTTAGCTTAAGTGCTAAAGCAAAACTGTATAGTCCGTCCCCCTTTCATTAGGGCATAGTGAGAACTCCCGCAATGAGAGTTGTTTTTCAAACTGGAGGCCTGTGACCAGCGGTGTGCCTCAGGGATCAGTGCTGGGTCCACTGTTATTTGTCATTTATATTAATGATTTGGATGAGAATATAGGAGGCATGGTTAGTAAGTTTGCAGATGACACCAGGATTGGTGGCATAGTGGACAGTGAAGAAGGTTATCTCGGATTGCAACGGGATCTTGATCAATTGGGCCAGTGGGCTGACGAATGGCAGATGGAATTTAATTTAGATAAATGCGAGGTGATGCATTTTGGTAGATTGAATCGAGGCAGGACTTACTCAGTTAATGGTAGGGCATTGGGGAGAGTTACAGAACAAAGAGATCTAGGGGTACATGTTCATAGTTCCTTGAAAGTGGAGTCACAGGTGGACAGAGTGGTGAAGAAGGCATTCAGTATGCTTGGTTTCATTGGTCAGAACATTGAATACAGGACTTGGGACATCTTGTTGAAGTTGTACAAGACATTGATGAGGCCACACTCAGAATATTGTGCACAGTTCTGGTCATCCTATTATAGAAAGGATATTATTAAACTAGAAAGAGTGCAGAAAAGATTTACTAGGATGCTACCGGGACTTGATGGTTTGAGTTATAAGGAGAGGCTGGATAGACTGGGGCTTTTTCCACTGGAGCATAGAAGGCTGAGGGGTGATCTTATAGAGGTCTATAAAATAATGAGGGGCATAGATCATTTAGATAGTCAATACCAAAGGTGGCGGAGTCTAAAACTAGAGGGCATAGGTTTAAGGTGAGAGGGGAGAGATACAAAAGTGCCCAGAGGTGCAATTTTTTCACACAGAGGGTGGAGAGTGTCTGGAACAAGTTGCCGGAGGTAGTAGTAGAAGCGGATACAATTTTGTCTTTTAAAAAGCATTTGGACAGTTACATGGGTAGGATGGGTATAGAGGGATATGGGCCAAATGCGGCCAATTGGGACTAGCTTCGGGGTTTTAAAAAAAAGAGCGGCATGGACAAGTTGGGCCGAAGGGCCTGTTTCCATGCTGTAAATCTCTATGACTCTTTTGACCAGGTTAAAGTCCAACAGATTTATTTGGAATCATGAGCTTTCGGAGCGTTGCCCCTTTATCAGGTGAGTCCTGATGAAGGAGCAGTGCTCTGAAAGCTCATGATTTCAAATAAACCTGTTGGACTTTAACCTGGTTTTGTGGGACTTCTTACTGTGCCCACCCCAGTCCAACGCCGGCATCTCCACATCATCACTAGGGCATGTTAGAGGTATGGTGGCCCATATTCTTCAGATTTAAAAAGAATGAGATGTGATGTCATTGAAATGTATAAGTTTCTTAAGAGGGCTTAATAGCGTAGATACTAATGCATGGTTTCCCTAGTAGCAGAGTCTAGAACTAAGGGTCATTGTCTCAGGATAAGAGGTCAATGACTTAATGGTGACATGTGAGGGGTTCCGTCACACAGAGGATTGTGAAACTTTGAAATTCTCTATCCAAAGAGCTCTGGATGCTCAGTTGACCGATATAGATCTTTGGGCATTAAGGGTATCAAGGGATAAAGTAAAGTTTAAAGTTTATTTATTAGTCAGAAGTAGGCTTACATTAACACTGCAATGAAGTTACTGTGAAATTCCCCTAGTCGCCACACTCCAGCGCCTGTTCTAAGGGGCAATTTAGCAAGGCCAATGCACCTGACCAGTATGTCTTTTGGACTGTGGGAGAAAACCGGAGCACCCGGGAGAAAAACCACGCAGACATGGGGAGAAAGTGCAAACTCCACACAGACAGTGACCTAAGCCAGGAATTGAACCCGGGTCCCTGGCGCTGTGAGGGAACAGTGCTAGTCACTGTGCCACCTGGTAGGACAGGCATATGGAGTTGATTTGAATGTTCTACCATGGTTTTATTGAAAGGTCATGCAGACTTGAGGGAGCATATGGCCCACGTCATTTTTAAAAATTATATATATTTTTTAAATTCATTGTGAAACATTTTAGGTGTACCCTCACCTTTCACAGAGGATACACCTAAAATGTTTTACAATGAATTTTTTTTTTCATGTGATGTGGGAGTCACTAGCAAAGTCAGCATTTGTTTCCCATCCCCAATTGTTTGGCTTGTTGGGCCAGTCCAGTCAAGAGTCAACCATGTTGCTAAAGACCTAGAGTCACATGAAGACCAGGCATCCTGCCCTAAAGTGAATCCCTGACTCCATCTGACGAAGGAGCTGTGCTCCGAAAGCTTATGGTATTTGCTACCAAATAAACCTGTTGGACTTTAACCTGGTGTTGGGAGACTTCTTACTGTGCTTACCCCAGTCCAACGCCGGCATCTCCACATCATAAAGTGAATCAGGCAGGTTTTTATGACCAATGATGATCGTTCCATGGTGGCAATTGCTGACGAGCTTTCAATTCCAGATTTTATTTATTGAATTTAAATTCTACCAGCTGCTGTGGTGGGAACTGAACCCATGTCCCCAAAGGCATTAGCCAAGGCATTTGGATTAGTGTATCTGTGACATTATCACTGTGCCACCATCTCCCCTCCGCCATGCAGTGTACTCCTGAATTGTGGTTACTTTGTAATGAAGGAAGCACTGTAGTCATATAGAAACTATTTTTTTGAGATTGTTGAGTCAGAGATAAATATCGGTCAGAACAAATCTCCTTGTTCCTGTTTGAAACGTTGCCATCAATTCTTTTGTAAACACCTGAGAAGATGGACAGTGCCATGGTTTAATGTGTCATCCAAGCGATGGCACCTCCAACAGTGTAGCACACCCCCAGCACTGCAGCACACCCCCAGCACTGCAGTATTAGCCTTGACTTTTATGTCCTGGAGAGTGACTCGAAGCCACAGTGTTGTGACTCAGAGGTGAGAGTGCTACCTACTGAGCCATAGCTGACGCACACATGCTAAAAAAAGGTAGTAATTTCATACCAACTTCTGTCGAACATCAACAAACACCTCCCAATCTGCAAGCATCTCTCAGTAACAAATGACCTCAAACTGAATAAATCAGAAAAGTTACTGTGAAAATCCCCTATTCACCACGCTCTGGCACCTGTTTGGGTACACAGAGAGAATTTAGCATGGCCAATGCACCTAACCAGCACATCTTTCGGATTGTAGGAGGATACCGGAAAACCGGAAGGAAACCCACGCAGACACGGGGAGAACGTGCAAACTCCACAGACAGTGACCCAAGCTGGGAATCGAACCCGGGTCCCTAGTACTGTGAGGCAGCAGTGCTAACCACTGTACCACCATGCTGCCCCAGAGGTGCTGCAATTAAAAGTTTGCAACCTTAAAAGGACAGTGGGCCACGTGAAGGGTGACACGGTGGCACAGTGGTTAGCACTGTTGCCTCTCAGCGCCAAGAACCCGAGTTCAATTCTGGCCTCGGGTGACTGTGTGGAGTCTACGCGTTCTCCCCATGTCTGCATGGGTTTCCTCCGGTTTCCTCCCACAGTCCAAAGATGTGTGGGGTTGGGTGGATTGGCTATGTTAAATGTCAGGGAGATTAGCAGTGTAAATATAGGGGGGTTTACAGTGATAGAGCCTGGGTGGGATTGTGGTCGGTGCAGACTCGATGGGCCAAATGCCTCCTTCTGCACTGTAGGGGATTCTATGACTAAACATGGCCCCACTTTGGCAGCATAATATTGTCCTGTACAATCCACTGTACAAACCTCCAGTCTCTATATAACAACAGATCATTTGTCTCACATTGAAGGACAAAGAAAATCAGTAGATTTCCACCTGGTGAGAAATATTGTCAGAGATGGAAATCCTCAAAAATGTCTACCTCTGAGACTAGCTTTACCTGAGCAGTGCCAAACAACTCAATTTTTATTTTTAATTATGAAGCAAGTCCAGTTTACTTGCTGCCATTGTATACATTGACTGTATAAGAAGCAAAGAAAGAAAATATCACTGGCAAAACAAAATATTTGAACATTGAAATCCAAAGTCTAATTCACCCCCACACACACACAAAATGTTTTCTCAGAAAATATCAGGAGTCTTTACCTCTGGAAATTCTGATGCTTTCTTCCAGAGCAGTGACCCGAACCCCTCTCTCTTTCAGGGAGGGAGGGGTGGCTGGCCCAGGGCCAGACCAGACCAGACCATTAATTGTGGGCTGTTATTCCGTGTGGCGGTCACAAAGCAAAGCTGTTGCATTCCCCTTTATAAACTGAGTATTTCACAAGCTCCATTCGGGACATGCAGAGCAGGCTTCTGCGCTGAGATGATGAACTGTACTCCGTGTGTGTACAACACAGAATGTGAATAAGCTTGACTGATGCACATGATTTGCTAAACAGCTGTTCCCTCCAAGCCCCACTGTTGCCAGAATAATTATGTCACTTTCCCACCAACAACAACCCCCCCCCCCCCCCCCAACACACACACAGCTCAGGCCTGGAATGGGGAGTTGTGTAGTTTCACAATAAGAGGAAGCAGACACAGAATCGACCCGTACAGAATCCTCCCTCCTCCACCCACTTACCCGTCTCTCGACTTGATCTCCTTCCTAAGCTGCAGCAGGACAAGTGGGGAGCCTTCACACACTCCCAAGGTCAGTTTTCTTCCAGTCTCTCTGAGTCCCGCACAATAATACTCTCTCTCACACACACACAGTTTACTGCAGCCAAGCTCTTGAGTCTCAAGTCCCGGCTGAGTACATTATTTCAACAACAGTCACACACACACACATAGCCGATTACAAATACAGGACGGGCACTTCCTTCAGTTTGCTGTGAATCTGTCAGTAACAGGAGTTGTTTGTAGAGTGCCCAGCCCCTTTTCTGTCAGAGGGAGGTATCTGGAGGGTGGGGTGTTGTTGGGGGTGGGGTGGGGGGGGGGGGGGGGGACTCTGAAGGGCTGTTTGACTGACTACAGACCACATGCAATCTGCTGCCTTAACATTGTAAGTGAAAGTCAGAATCAGTTTCCTCAAAGCCTGGAATCTGTTTGACAACTTGTCTGCTTTCTCTTGTTAAGGTTTTGCAGTTTCTTCCACACACCCAAACATTTCCCATATGAAACTGACAAACATTCTCTCAGGATGTTTGAAACTGACTCGAAATTAACACTATTTTGCCTTCAGCCCAGAACAGAATCATTCTCAAAATTGGAGTTACATGATTTGTTTTTTTCTGTAGTTTTATTTTTCTAACTAATACTTGCTGAGTTACCCTCTCCCTGTTGGCCCTACCAGAATCCCAGTGCCTGTAAAAGCTCGCTGAAGTCAGAAGCCTGACTATTTCCTTCTCCTCCTACTGGCCACGTGTGGAGCTGAAATGAACTCAATTTCCGTGGCAAGTTTGTAAGGATTTAATTGTGGGTTTTTTAAAAAATCCATTTATAAAGACGTCATCGTCACTTTTAGGGGGAGTACTTCAATAACATGGAGTGCCATGTCTCTCCCAAGTCTGTCAGCAAAAAGGGGAGATAGTGTCACCGCAAACAGGAGCAATGTTCCTTGCATTTGTATGGGCAATGTTGTGAGTTGTCAGCACACGCCTCACTTCACTCGCCCTTGCTTTACATGCGTATCACTTCAGTCATACCGGCAGGAAAAAAATTACGGACAAAAATCAGCAGAATGTGGCAATCCTGCACGTGGGCAACGGTCAACAAACTGTATCGTGGGCCGGACACAGAACCCAGATGGACTGCATGTGGTCCCTGGGCTGCAGGTTGCCCATAGCTGCGCCATATACTGTCATTAACTGTAAGAGCCGTGCACTCCCTCAGTGCCCCAAGTGTAAGTGCTTCGAAAGGTTAGTCGTGGCACAAATCAATTCTGACCTTCCAGATTGCCTGGATCCACTACAGTTCGCCTATCACCGCAACAGGTCCACAGCAGATGGCACCTCCCTGGCCCCGCACTCAATTCTGGAACATCTCGACTGTGCAGGGGTGGCACGGTGGCACAGTGGTTAACACAGCTGCCTCACAGAGCCAGGGACCCGGGTTCGATTCCCAGCTTGGGTCACTGTCTGGGTGGAGTTTACACATTCTCACCATGTCTGCGTGGATTTCCTCTGCGTGCTCCAGTTTCCTCCCACAGTCCAAAGATGTGCGGGTTATGTGGATTGGCCATGCTAAGTTGCCCCTTAGTGTCAGGGCGACTAGCTAGAGTAAATGCATGGGGTTATGGGGATAGGGCCTGGGTGGGATTGTGGTCAGTGCAGACCCGAAGGTCCTCCTTCTGCACTGTAGGATTGCATGTATGTATGAACAAAGACACCTATGTCAGAGTCTTATTTATCGACTATAGCTCAGCCTTCAACACCATTATTCCCACGAAACGCATCTCCAAACTCCGTGGCCTGGGACTCGACTCCTCCCTCTGCGATTGGATCCTGGACTTCCTAACCCACAGATCGCAATCAGTAAGGATAGGCACCAACACCTCTTCCATGATCATCCTCAACACAGGTGCTCCGCAAGGTTGTGTCCTCAGCCCCTTAGTATACTCCTTATACACCCTTGACTGTGTGGCCAAATTCCCCTCCAACTCAAGTTTGCTGATGGCATCACCATAGTGGGTCAGATCTCAAACAACGATGAGACAGAGTACAGGAATGAGATAGAGAGTCTGGTGAACTGGTGTGACGATAGTAATCTCTCCCTCAATGTCAACAAAATGAAGGAGATTGTCATCGACTTCAGGAAGCGTAGTGGAAGACATGCCCCTGTCTACATCAATGGGTAGAAATGGTCGAGAGCTTTAATTTTTTAGGTGTCCAGATCACCAACAACCTGTCCTGGTCCCCCCATGCCGACACTATAGTTAAGAAAGCTCACCAATGCCTCTACTTTCTCAGAAGACTAAGGAAAGTTGGCATGTCAGCTACGACTCTCACCAATATAGCGCCTTTAATGCAATCCCTGAGGCTTTACAGGTCCATTCAAAGACAAGAAAATACTCTGACAAGTGACTGATCAGTGGGTAGAGTTTAACACGTTTCAATGGCAGGGAGGGGCATTGGAACAGGAGTTGGCCATTTGGCTCATTGAGCCTGTTCTGTCATTCAATGCGATCCTAGCGGATCCAGAACCAAACCCTCGGTTTCCACCTTTGTCCTGTAGCCCTAAATAACTTTGAATCACAAAAATCTGAAGGCTTCAGGTTATCTACAGAAGGTGCTTACCACATACATAACTTACAGAAAGCTGCTCAGTCTTGTGCACCTGAGATCCAAGACAAAGGAGCACCAGGTCCGCGAGAGGAGCTCTTAGTGACAATGCCACACTAACTAACACCTGCAGCAAATGGACAGAATCTCTCGTGCCTGTAAGAGCTTGTTTTGATTTTGATTTGACCGGGGCGGCACGGTAGCACAGTGGTTAGCACTGCTGCTTCACAGCTCCAGGGTCCCGGGTTCGATTCCCGGCTCGGGTCACTGTCTGTGTGGAGTTTGCACATTCTCCTCGTGTCTGCGTGGGTTTCCTCCGGGTGCTCCGGTTTCCTCTCACAGTCCAAAGATGTGCGGGTTAGGTTGATTGGCCAGGTTACAAATTGCCCCTTAGAGTCCTGGGATGCATAGGTTAGAGGGATTTGCGGGTAAAATATGTGGGATGTGGGATGTGGGGTGTGGGGTGTGGGTAGGGCCTGGGTGGGATTGTGGTCGGTGCAGACTCGATGGGCTGAATGGCCTCCTTCTGCACTGTAGGGTTTCTATGATTTGATTTGATTCATTATTGTCACATGTATTAACATACAGTGAAAAGTATTGTAGATGTATAAGGAGTATAGTAGGGGGCTGAGAACACAGCTTTGTGGGGCAGCGGTGTTGAATATGATCGTGGAGGACGTGTTGCTGCCTATCTTTACTGATAGCAGTCTGTGAGTTAGGAAGGTCAGGGTCCAGTCACAGAGGGAGGCGCCGAGGCCCAGGCACGGAGTTTGGAGATGCGTTTCGTGGGAATAATGGTGTTGAAGGCTGAGCTGTAGTCAATAAATAGGAGTCTGACATAGGTGTCTTTGTTATCTAGATATTCCAGGGTTGAGTGCAGAGCCTGGGAGATGGTGTGTGCTATTGCGGCGGTAGACAAACTGTAGTGGATCCAGGTAGTCCGGGAGGCTGGAATTGATTCGTGCCATGACTAACCTTTCGAAGCCCTTCATAATGATGGATGTCAGAGCCACAGCCGATGGTTTGATTCTGATGGTTTGACCATCAGAATCAGGAAGACACATGTTCTGCTCCAGGGTGTTGCCATATTGCCATCTATCAGCATTGACAATGTGACGCTGGAGGTTGTTAATATCTAGATTCCATAATCACAGTCTGTTGCTTGATTTATCGCAAAAGATGCAGCTGTTATGTCCAAATTGAGTAAGAGTATGGAACAACAGCAACCTGACTGAGAAAACCAGACTGAGAGTCTACCAAGGCTGTGTCCCCAGCACACATGTCTACAGCGATGGGAACTGGTCAACTAATGCTAGGCAGGAGAAAAGGCTAAATATTTTCCACCTGCCTTCCCTGTCTCAAACATCACTGTCAGGACAAGGTCACCAGCACAGAGGTCCCGGAGCCTGCTATTTCCATCAGCATATGCACATTGCTAGTCAGATGATGTCTGCGCTGGCTCAAACACGTTCACTGGGTGGATGATGGGTGTACACCTAAAGACCTTCTGCACGCTGCATGACCACTGGGTCACAGCCTCCTGGGTATCCAAACTTCGTAAACAAAAGTACCTGCAGGCAAGATGTGAAGATGGAAGACATTGACACTGACAGCAGGGAGACAGCCACTGACGGCCTTGATCTCTAGAGGCTGACTGTTTGAAAGGGCATTGGAAGAGGTGAGCAGAAATGAAAAGCTTAGCTGGGAGAGAAGAGGGCCCAAAGTAATCAGAGGCCACTGAGTCCTGCACCTTCTCAGCCCACTATCTTCCCCTGCAGCAAATGTGGCAGAGACTGCCGTACCAGAGAGGGACTCATGAGTAATGTTCCAGACTGGATTTTCACCTTCCAAAGACTGGGATAAAAGCCAGCTGAAAAACTTGGTCAATGTCAACTAAGGCTGGGTGTGTCAGAATGTGAGACAGGAGGAAAGATAGCAGCAGGTGGCATTTAAAGATCATGATGGCGGCTTTATAAATGGACATACAAGCCAAAGATGTCTGAGGATGTAAATTCTGTCACTGACTGAATTGCTGGTAGATGCTACTAAGAGAGAGAGACAGTGGAATCACACCCTGTCTCCAGACAAGAACGCATCAGACAACGGGAAGGTGTTGGCATAGTGGTATTGTTGCTAGACTAGTAATCCAGAGATCCATGATAATGCTCTGGGGACCCGGGTTTGAATCCCACCACGGCAGATGGTGAAATTTGAATTCAATAAAAATCTGGAATTAAAAGTCTAACGATGACCATGAAACCATTGCCAATTGTCATAAAAACCCATCTGGGTCATGAATGTCCTTTAGTGAAGGAAATCTGTCATCCTTACTTGGTCTGGCCTACATATGACTCCAGACCCACAGCAACTTGATTGACACTTAACTGCTCCATCAAGGGCAATTAGGGATGAGCAATAAATGCTGGTGCAGCCAGTGATGTCCACGTCCAATGAACAAGTAAAAAAAAACATAAAAGCTATACATAAATTAATTGCCATCTCCTGTGGAGATAATAGGAGCAGGAATTATATCCTGTGAACAGTGTCCCAGGCCAGTTTGTGGATTTTCAGCTTCCAGGAATATACAAAGATTAGGATAAAAGCCAGCCGAAAAACTTAGTCAGTGTCAACCCGTTTCCCTTAATATTTTGAAAAAAAAAATTTAATCACCCCATTTAATTTCTAAGCCTTTTAATTCCAAATATTTAATCACCCCATTTAATTTCTAAGCCTTTTAATTCCAGACTTCTGTTCAAATGCAATTTCACCATCGACCTGTAATGAGATTTGAACCGGGGTGAGAGAATTACCCTAGATCTCTGGTGCATTGACAATGCCACTGCACCACTGCTTCTCCCTGGTATTCCAGCAGCATCTGTGGGAAAAGAAACAGAGTTAATGTTAAGTATGATCATCGACTTGAAACATGGGGCCAGATTTCTATGATTCTCCAACCTCGCCCGCAGCTAGCATTCTCCCGTCCCACTGGAGTGAACAGAGATTTGGCTGAGCGCCAAATTCTCCATTCTCGCTGGCAGCGGCAGTGGGGCGTGAATGGTCAGAGAATTCCAGCCATTGACTCTTCTTCTCTCTCCCACAGTAGATGCTGCTGAGCATTTCCAACATTTTCTGTTTTGATTTTAAGGTTCGCAGCACCCGGAGTGTTTTCCTAGGGAACACAACCCTAACTTGTGTCATCCCTGCATATCATTTAGCATTTGGATCCAGATAGAATACAGTGCTGCTCTCTCTCCATTCAGAGAGAGGTTTAGTGGAGGAGATGGGGGGGAGGGGGAGGGAGGGGGTGGGGGAGAAGGGGGAGGCACCGGGGGGGGGGGGCGGGGGGGGGGGGGGAGTGCGGGGAGAGGGGTGGAATCCTGGAACTTAGGGTCTAGAATAGACAGATGAAGGCACAGCTGCCATGAGTGAAGCAGAGGGATTCAGAGATCCACAAGAGGTTAGAATTGGAGGAGCCCACATCTCAGAGGCTTGTAAATTTGGAGGAGTTTGCAGAGATAGGGAGGGGTAAGGCTATGGAAGTATTTGGAAACAAGGAGGAGATTGTAAAGTTGAGACATTGTCGGACCAGGAGCCAATGTAGATCAGAAAGCCGAGGAATGCTGGATGAATAGGATTTGGAGCAAATTAGGACATGGGCAGCAGGTTTCTGTTGCGTTTTTTACAGAGAATGGAAGATAAAAAGTGTATTTATTAGTGTCACAAGTAGGCTTACATTAACACTGCAATGAAGTTATTGTGAAAATCATCTCGTCGCCACACTCCAGCACCGGTTTGGGTACACTAAGGGACAATTTAGCATGAGTAATGCACCTAACCAGTCTTTCGGACTGTGGGAGGAAACCACAGCACCCAGAGGGGAGACACAGACTCCGAACAGACAGTGACCCAAGCCAGGAATCGAACTCGGGTCCCTCATGCTGTGAGGCAGCAGTGCTAACCACTGTGCTACGGTGATGGGAGATTAGCTGGGAGAGCAGTGGAATAGTTGAGTCTCGCAATGATGAATAACCTGGATGAGGGGTTCAGTAACAGGTGCAATGGAGCGGAAATGGAGAAGGGTGATATTACAAAGTAGGAGTGTAATTGATGAGAATTTGATTAATATACTTCCCAAAGTCCACCAACAAAACTGTGGCATGATGTCACTGTAAGGGTGAGGAGACTATTAAAACATTCCCCTTGACAATGGTTTAATATCATTCGACACAATAACATCATTACATCATTCAGTCATTCCACGCACTATTACATCATTCCACACAATACCATCATAGTAACTCAATGTGACAAGTAACAAACTAAAGATTTATTGACTAAGAAGAGCTATGTACAACTAAGGGTTTAACAGCATAACTCTACAGGTCTACACCTGACCACAGTCTGACTCCAACTGAAGCCTTCCAGCCCCGGGAATGCATGCCCTCATTCCCGATTGGCACAGGTTCATTCACTCGCACTCCATTGGTTCTGGCCCAGTCACATGACCTGCAAAGGATTGCCCATTAAATATCATTTTTTACATCATCACATAATTCCAAACAACATTACATCATTTCTCACAATAATATCATTACATCATTCCACACATAGAATCCCTACAGGATTTATAGAGTCCCTACAGTGCAGAAAAGGCCATTCGGCCCATCGAGTCTGCACCGACTTTCCAACAGGTCATCGCACCCAGGCTCCATCCCCATAGCCCTGTGTATTCGGCCCTCTAATCTTCCTAACCTACACACCTTTGGACACTAAGGGACAATTTAGCACAGCCAATCCACCTAACTTGCACATCTTTAGACTGTGGAGGAAACTGGAGCACCTGGAGGAAACCCACGCAGACACGGGGAGAATGTGTAAACTCCACACAGCTGGTCGCCCAAGGCCGGAGTCGAACCCAGGCCCTTGGCACTGTGTGGCAGCAGTGCTAACCACTGTGCCACCATTCCACACAACAGAATAAGTATATCATTCCAATAATGACATAATTCCATCATGCCATCAAGTTTCAGAACCCTTGTTCTGTGCCGGCTCACCTGATCTCAATCTGCAGTTGACCGAAGGGCTTCAACCGCTCTCTGGGCTACTGAGGAAAAACTATTAGCCAAGGTTTCTTCCCTTCGCCTCAGTCTGTGTTCAGTGATTCATGCTGAGAATGGTATGTGCTCCAGTGTCAAATTAGGGTGGAGTGTGTGTGATGCTGCTGTGGTGGAATTGCCTGCGGACAATCCCAGGTGAAGAGTGGGTACCTGAGTACTGGCAGGCAGCCTGGGGCTGGGGATCTGTCACTGTCCATTTGTTTCCCAGGAAGGGGAAAGGATGAATTCGAAGGCAATGCTTTGCTGGAGCTCTTTGGTGAAGACCTAAGTACATGCTTAGAATTAAATACTTATATTAATTTTCTGAGGGCATGTCCTTTAAAGCACAAATGAGCTCTTACCCTCGCTCTGTTGTAGGCAGGTATCCAGCGGCTCAGAGCTTAAAGATTAATCTGGAGAAGCACTCTCATTGCTTTTTGCAGCTGGACTGATTCCCCTCCCCTGCCAATTTATTTCCTGGCACTTCCAGGCAAGACTGTTCAGAGAAAATGTTTAGTGGATAAAGCGACCAGGTCCAGCCCAGTTGACCCAACCTGAGGACAAATAAGAGGTGACAGGTCCCCAACACAGACCGCTGAGGGAAATTAATCTGCCTCTCTCCCCTCAGGAACCATTTGATCACAAGCTGAACTGATTATTCAATGAGCCAGTTAATTATAAGGTACGGCCCACGTTGAATTATTTATTTGAATGCAATTAACGGCCTGTCTGTTCGAAGCACTTGGTTTCATCGCAAGATCAAGATTTAAGTTGTCAGTTGGGGGAAGTGGGGGGGGGGGGGGGGGGGGGGGGGATTCTTGAGTTGCCGTCATGATGTGCAGTGACAATGAAGCTAATGGTAGGCGTGAGGGTAGGAGTCGTCAGTTCCCTGTGATCTAATGCCAGTATCGATTTATTCAGTCGACTTGCTACATTATGCTCTGTGGCAGAGAAAGAATCTGACACTTTCTCAATGTGAGATTTCCTAATTATTGTGGTCACAGTGGCAGAGAGGTTAGCGCTGCTGCCTCACAGCGCCAGGAACCCGGATTCGGTTCCCGACTTGGGACACTGTCTGTGCAGAGTCTACACATTCTCCTCGTGTCTGCGTGGCTTTCCTCCAGGAGATCCGGTTTCCTCCCACAATCTGAAAGACGTGCTGGTTAGGTGTATTGGCCATACTAAAATTCTCTCTCGGTGTACCTGAACAGGCGCCGGAGTGTGGCAACTAGGGAATTTTTACAGTGACTTCATTGCAGTAACTGATAATTAACTGGCTCGTTGTAAGCCTACTTGTGACAATAATAAATAAACTTTTTAAACTGATCTCTGCCAGAGAGACAGTGGGCCCTGGGCTATAGCGGGTCAGGGGAAAAAGTCAGTTTTAGGGAAGGTTGGAGGTGTGGGTGTTGTGTGAGGGCAGGAGTGTGAAGATCCTGATTCGCTCCCAATCTCTCCTTAACATCCACTGCTAAAGCACCTTAAAACATTATAGAAACAGCACTGTCTGAATATAAGCTGATTTGCCTCAATGTAGCCCTCGGTTCCACATGGAGATACCAGGGGGCATTTTGTTGGTTTCCCAGCATGTCAGCACCTTGAAGGGTAAGGTGAGGAAGAAAATCAATAAGAGGAAATTAAAAAGCATCCACAAACATTCACTCCCTCCACCCTCGATGTTCGGTAGCAGCAGTGTGTACTATCTACAAGATGCACTGCAGCAATTCACCAAAGATCCTTAGACAGCACCTTCCAAACCCATGACCACTTCCATCTAGAATCATAGAAACCCTACAGTACAGAAAGAGGCCATTCGGCCCATCAAGTCTGCACCAACCACAATGCACCAACCAGGCCCTACCCCCATATCCCTACATATTTTACCCACTAATCCCTCTAACCTATGCATCTCAGGACACTAAGGGGCAATTTTAGCATGGCCAATCAACCTAACCCGCACATCTTTCGACTGTGGGAGGAAACCGGAGCACCCGGAGGAAACCCACGCAGACATGAGGAGAATGTGCAATCTCCACACAGACAGTGACCCAAGCCAGGAATCGAACCCAGGTCCCTGGAGCTGTGAAACAGCAGTGCTAACCCACTGTGCTAACCCACTGTGCTACTGTGCCGCAGATACATGGGAACACAACCATCTGCAAGTTCCCATCCAAAATAAAGTCAAGTAAAGTTAATTTATTAGCCACAAGTAGGCTTACATTAACACTGCAATGAAGTTACTGTGAAAATCCCCTAGTCACCACACTCTGTTACCTGTTTGGGTACACTAAAAGAGAATTTAGCATGGCCAATTCACCTAACCAGCATGCCTTTGGACTGTGGGAGGAAACTGGAGCATCCAGAGGGAACCCACACAGACACGGGGAGAATGTGCAAACTCCACACAGGCAGTGACCCAAGCCAGGAATCGAACCCAGGTCCCTGGTGCTGTGAGGGGGCAGTGCTAACCACTGTGCCACCATGCCACCCAACTCACCATCCTGACTTGGAAATATATCGCCATTCCTTCGCAGTCGCTGGGTCAAAATCCTGGAATTCCCTCCGTAACGGCATTGTGGGTCAACCCACAGCATGTGAACTGCAGCGATTCAAGAAGGCAGCTCACCACCCCCTTCTCAAGGGGCAACTAGGGCTGGCTGGCCAGCCGGTGATACCCATGTCCCACGAATGAATTTTAAAAATGTCCCAAGAAAAGGGCTTGCATTTATATACCACCCATCATAGCCTCAGTATGTCCCAGAGTGCATCACAGCTAATGAGGTGCTTTTGAAATGCAACCACTGTTGCTGTGCAGGAAACGTAGCACAAAGTTCCCACACACATCAATACCATCATGGTCAGATGATGTCTTTCAGTGAGAGATGTGTATTGGCCAAGACACTGGGGAAAATCTCCATGAAGTGTACTCCCACATAACACAATGGCATCTTTCACCCACCCATCTGAAAGGACAGATGGGGGCCCCAGCTTAATGTCTCATCTGAAAGACAGCACCTCCGACAGTGTAGCACTCCTTCGGAGCTGCATGTGAATGCCAGTCTGGATTATGGGCCCAAGTCTCTGGCATGCAGCCCGAAATCATGATGTTGTGACTCAGAGGTGAGAATGTGACAAACTGACAGATGGCTGGCACCTAGATTTGTGCAGAGTGATTGAATGATGTGTTCAGTGAGATATCGGTCCCACCTGTGACATACTCGAGATCCTGCTTGTTTTTTCAGAGAACTCACATCCAAACTTCTACAGTTCATGCATCCCAAACAATCTTGTTCTTTTCAGAGGTCGAGCCATCTTCGTTAACAGTGACTGGACCCCAGCTAGAATGCGCTGGAAAGATAACAAACAGGTCAATTTAATTTTAAATTCATGGAATTGGCCCAAAACTGACGGTTTGGCAATTTGAAGAATGACAACACTTCTTCAAATTGAATCAGGTGGAGGACAAAACTTGACAGTTCCTGTAAGAAGTCTAATTTCACCCCTGGATACAAGGTATCTTAAAGCATGGCATGAGTGTGTATAATGCCTATTGTGTGCTCTGTAACAGGCACAGTATGAGACAATTTCTAGTCCAAGTCGTCCACAAACTTGTCAAAGGAACTTAGATGGCACCTTGAAGCTTAAAATACTTTTGACTCTGTAGGAGAGTTACTGATGATCCCTCCATCACTGCTGTGTGAGGAACTTTCACATTGGCCATTTGTTTAGTATGCGGACTGCTTGAACTAGAAATTGTCTTGTAGTGTGCCCGTTACAGAATAGGCGTTATACACACTTATGCGATGCTTTAAGATGCGTTATATCCAGGGATGAAATTAAACTTCTTGCAGGAACTGTCATGTGGCACTCCCAGAGGAAGCTTGGCATGTCAGCTATGACTCTCACCAACTTTGACAGATGCACCATAGAAAGCATTCTTTCTGGTTGTATCATAGCTTGGTATGGCTCCTACTCTGCCCAAGACCGCAAGGAAATACAAAAGGTTGTGAACTTTGCCCAATCCATCAAGCAAACCAGCCTCCCATCCATTGACTCTGTCTACACTTCCCGCTGCCTCGGCAAAGCAGCCAGCATAATTAAGGACCCCCACGCACCCCGGACACTCTCTCTTCTACCTTCTTCCTTCGGGAAATAAATACAAATGTCTGAGGTCACGTACCAACCGACTCAAGATCAGCTTCTTCCCTGCTGCTGTCAGACTTTTGAATGGACCTACCTTGATTAAGTTGATCTTTCTTGACACCCTAGCTATGGCTGTAACACTACACTCTGCACTCTCTCCTTTCCTTCTCTATGAACGGTATGTTTTGTCTGTATAGCACGCAAGAAACAATACTTTTCACTGTATGTTAATATATGTGAGATAATAAATCAAATCAAATCATAAAAAGACTTAACTTCATAGGTAGCTCTAAAATAAAACTTTAATATTGGTATAAAGGCCTGAACTAATCTCATAGAAACTCCCACATGGGCCCATACTCACACATTGGATCTCACTGCCCATCCTGATCTCATCCTGCCATACCACAAGATCAATGTGCTGGTTGAGTCTTGCTTTGATTACCCAGCTTCAGTTGTCTCCTTGCTTTACAGTGGGGCTCACATGTGTAGGTGTAAACATGTTAGTGTTGTAGACGGAGAAAGAACAACTACAACAATGATTTAACAACAATAATGGCAAAAGTGGCTTTAAATGGCTATTCTGGCTGAGAGTTAAGCATGCTGGGATTTCTGGTCAACTTATAATTAAAACCAGATGCAGGTCGTAAAGTTCCTCTGAATCAGGAATCTGGTCTGGAAATTATGACCTGAAGCTTCCAGTGTTGACTAAATAAGGGAAGTTGTTTACTTTCGAGTAGACACAGTGAATTTTATTACAATTATATGAGGGACATAGAAACTGGAAGCAGGAGTAGACCATTCGGCCTGCTCCACCATTCATTTTGATCATGGCTGATCATCGAATCCAATATCCTGATCCCCTTTCCTCCCATATCCCTTGATCCCTTTAGCCTCAAGAGCTGTATCTAATTTCTTCTTGAAATCAGACAACATTTTGGCCTCAACTACATTCTGTGGTCGTAAATTCCACACATTCAGAAATTTCTCCTCACCTCAGTTCTAAAAGGTTTACCCCTTACCCTCAAACTATGACCCCTAGTTCTGGACTCCCCCACCATCGGGAACATTCTGAATCTACCCTGATTAATTGTTTTAGAATTTTATAAGTTTCTGTAAGATCCCCTCTCACTCTTTTAAACTCCAGTTAATATAATCCTAATCATCCTAGTCTCTCGTTATGTGACAGATCTGCCATCCCAGGAATCAGCCTGGTAAACCTTCGCTGTGCTCCCTCTATAGCAAGGACATCCTTCCTCAGATAAGGACACCAAAACTGCACACAATACTCCAGGTGTGGCCTCACCAACGCCCTATACAATTGCAGCAAAACATCCCCATCCCCATACTCAAATCCTCTGGCTATGAAGCCAACATACCATTTGCCTTCTTTACCGCCTGCTGTACCTGCACGCTTGCTTTCAGCGACTGATGCACAAGGACCCCAAGGTCTTGATGAGTATCCACCTCTCTCATCCATTCAAGTAATAATCTGACTTCCTATTATTGCTACCTCACATTTATCCACATTATACTGAATCTGCCATGCAGATGCCCACACATTCAGCCTGTCCGAGTCACACTGAAGCATCCTTGCATCCTCCTCACAGCTCACCCTTCCACCCAACTTTGTATCATCTGCAAATTTGGAGATAATACACTCAGTCCCCTCTTCCAAACCATTAATATATAATGTGAACAGTTGAGGTCCTAGCACAGATCCCTGCAAACCCCACTGCCAGTCAGAAAAAAGACCCATTTATGCCAACTCTTTGCTTCCTATCTGCTAACTAGCTTTCTATCCATCTCAAGACATTGTCTGCAATCCCTTGTGCTTTAACTTTACATAGTAGTCTGTTATGTGAGACCTTGTCGAAAGCCTTCTGAAAGTGTGGTGGGACGACGTGTTAGACCTGGGATGAGGAGGAATTTCTTCAACCAGGGGGTGGTGAATCTGTGGAATTCATTGCCACAGGAGGCTGTGGAGGCCAGGTCATTGAGTGTGTCTAAGACAGAGATAGATAGATTCTTGATTGGTAAGGGGATCAGAGGTAGGGGAAAAGGCGGGAGAATGGGGTTGAGAAACCTTATCAGCCTTGATTGAATGGCAGAGCAGACTGGGGCGGCACGGTAGCACAGTGGTTAGCACTGCTGCTTCACAGCTCCAGGGACCTGGGTTCGATTCCCGGCTTGGGTCACTGTCTGTGTGGAGTTTGCACATTCTCCTCGTGTCTGCGTGGGTTTCCTCCGGGTGCTCCGGTTTCCTCCCACAGTCCAAAGATGCGCGAGTTAGGTTGATTGGCTATGCTAAAATTGCCCCTTAGTGTCCTGGGATGCGTGGATTAGCGGGTAAAATATGTAGGGATAGGGCCTGGGTGGGATTGTGGTCAGTGCAAACTCGATGGGCCGAATGGCCTCTTTCTGTACTGTAGGGTTTCTATGATTTCTATGATTCGATGGGCCGAATGGTCTAATTCTGCTCCTATACCTTATGGCCTTCTTTACACCCGGAATTGAGCATTCCCTCGTGAAACCCTGTCAGCTCGCAGGCAACTCCTTTCGGTCTGATTTTCCTGTATCTGGGGCATCCATGCAACCTAATAGTGCAGGAAAATCTATCTCGATGTGTACAAATGTACAGGGAGCCAAATTTAACTTAAGAGAATTCCAGTTAAATTTAGCAAAATTAGCCCAACGGTGATGAAAGTGATTAATCTATTAACTAATTGAGTGAACTCGTTATGAATATAGCTCATTGCTTGATAAATAATTAATACAATCAGTTGCATTGAAGGTCTAAATTTGTAGATGATGGTGTAATTAGATAAATGCAGCTAGTTATGCAGATAGGTTGTTCTGTATTTAACCGTATGCAGAATGGAAAATATGTTGCTGCATTTTGGAAGGGGGAATAAGGAGAGAGAACCTGAATTAAATGGCATAATTTTAAATTTAATGCAGGAACAGAGACCTTGCACAGCTGGCTGGACAAGTTGTATACATAGAAAATATAGCATAGGAATTGGCCATTTAACCCAGCCTGTCTATTTTGTTCAATTCATTCATGGAATGTGGGCATCGCTGGCTGGGCCAGTGTTTGTTGCCCATTCCTAATTGCCCTTGAACTGACTGGCTTGCTAGGCCATTTCAGACAGCATTTAACAGTCAACCACATTGTTATATATTTAAGTGGTTGCATGATTGCCTTAAGAGCGGGACACATGATTTGATGGTGATGTAATTGGGGTGTTTCACAGGTTCGTGCCTTAGTTTCATTTTCTACCCTGTACATCTCCTACGGTTTGAGTTATAAGGGGAGGCTGGATAGACAGGGACTTTTTTCCCTGGAGCATAGGAGACTTAACGGTGATCTTATAGAGGTCTATAAAATAATGAGGGGCATAGATCAGCGAGATAGTCAATATCGTTTCCCAAAGGTAGGGGAGTCTAAAACTCGAGGGCATTGGTTTAAGGTGAAAGGGGAGATATAAAAGAGTCCAGAGGGGCAATTTTTTCACACAGTGGGTGGTGAGTGTCTGGAACAAGCTGCCAGAGGTAGTAGTAGAGACGGGTACAATTTTGTCTTTTAAAAAGCATTTAGAGAGTTATATGGGTAAGATGGGTATAGACGGATATGGGCCAAAGGCGGGCAACGGGGACTAGCTTAGAGATTTAAAAAAGGGGCGGCATGGACAAGTTGGGCCGAAGGGCTTGTTTCCATGCTGTAAACCTCTATGACTCTATGACTACAGTAAACTGTTGTTATTTTGTACAAACCAGATCTTTTTTCTTTCTGTTTAAAACCCACAACTCCTAACATAGTTAAAACATTCCAGACCAGACCAGGTAAGGATGACAGATTTCCTTCCCTAAAGGATGTTAGTGAACCAGATGGATTTTTTAATGACAATGTTTTCACAGTAATCATTAGATTTTTGAGAATTCCAATTTCACCATTTGCTGTGGGATTCGAACCTCGGTTTCCAGAACATTACCCTGGATTACAGTCGACTAACAATAGCATTGTGGCGTATTCTGACATTTATGCTCCATTTGAGCCTCCTCCCATCTTTCTTCACTTTCCATCGTCTGACAGTTCGTCAGAATCACCATCAGAAAACTGAAACATTGGACTGGGTTTAATGCACCGCATTGTGACGGGAATCGTGGCAGCCAGGGCCCACATAACCGCAGGAGCTAGTCTCTCAGTAATGGGAGAACTTTCCCCAATTAAGTCGGAGGGCAGAAAGGGAGTCCCTCCACGCCACTGACGACAGGATGTCAATTAGACTCATTAATGAGCGAATCGACACCCATTATCCCTGAGGCTACTGCAATTTAGTTATGGTTCAAGGATTCGACGGAGGCCGCACAGCTTCCTTATGCCCTTGAAAAGCTGCCCAGCAAATCCCATCAGATCGAGGGATCCGAGATCGGGAAGTGGGGGGGAGGCACTAAAAGCCACACCGCTGCCCTTGCCTCTGACCCCCTGCGTTAAATTCTTTAGTACCAAGGACTATCTTCAAGAACTCACTCCACAGCCGGGCAGCAGGAACACAGGTATTTACTGCAGTCTTACTCGCTCCATACTCCAAGACGGTGGTGAGTGCCTGGAACGAGCTGCCAGAGGTGGTAGTAGAGGCAGCTACGATTTTGTCTTTTAAAAAGCATTTAGACAGTTACATGGGTAAGATGGGTAAAAAGGGATATGGGCCAAACGCGGGCATTTGGGACTAGCTTAGTGGTGAAAAAAACAGGGCAGCATGGACTAGTTGGGCTGAAGGGCCTGTTTGCATGCTGTAAACGTCTTTGACTCGATGACCACTGCCCTCTCACTCCAAACCCTGGGTCACCTCATCCCTTCCCTTTGCAAACAACATACATAACACATTGAACCCCACCCCTGTGACTCCCATCCTGTGACACCCATCTTGCCCTCTGGGTCTCACCACATTCCTGGGTCTCTGGTGGTGTCAGCGGTCCCGCTAATGGTGGCTGCTGGCCTCTGCTTGGTGGCAGCTGACAGCAAGCGGGACCCCTGTCGACAGGGCCCTCAGTTATGGGGGAGGTTGGATGGGGGCCAATTAAGTGCCTGAAGTACAGTTGATTCCACCAGGAATCAGTCCCTGACCTCCAAACTTCCAACAAATCTGGAGACAAGTACCAGTTACTTTCTTTTAAGCAAACATTTAGAGTTTTATCCGTGCCTTCCATTTAATTTTTGAAATGACTGCTGATGATCAGGAATCTGTTTAAAACAGCTGCCACTTAGTGTTCTTTGCTTTCTGACATAAAGCGATTGCCTGCGGGCAAAGGAACCGTTCTGAATAAGCTGCTTTATTCTTCCATTTGACATCCGACTATCTCCTTCAAGAGATTCAATCAACTTGGGCACCTATGCTGAGTGTATTAAGTGCCCTGGGTTTTGTGTTTAGTAACGCGATGGGTAGCTGGAAGTGCTTGCCAAAGCTGTACATTGTGCTCTGTGCGATTTAACATAAGTGGAGTTTGCAAACAAAACACTTACGCATCGTTACCTGGGGCTTTGCATAATGGGGGTTGCGAAGGCATCTGATTCAATGGGCAATAACCCAGTCAAAAATACTGGAGAGATTTTCGTTACAGCCTGCTCCGGAGATTGAAGTTTACGACCTTCCTTACCGGGAGTTTAAAGTGCAATTAAACAGCACAATTGCAAGTCACAAAAAAGGTTTGCTACTTAACGTCATTCTCAACATCCCAGTTTCTTTAAAGTGAGGGTACCCTCCGGGATGGTTGATCTTTTTAAATTATGAGCGCTTGGCTCCCAGTAAAGAAGGTTGTGAACTTCAATCTCCAGAACTGGCTTTAAGGAAAATCTCTTCAGTGTTTTTGCACTGATCCTTCTATATCAGGTCTCTGGCCAAGAGTTCTACCTTGGTGCTGGAGAAGCTTACTGCATGGCAGGAGGCCATTCATGTTAGAATGTAACCAGTGATAACATTGGATCTGTTGTAATGTGACCAATGGTAACAAGCCATTAAGTCGGGCAGCATGGGCTTGGAGGGCCAAAGGGCCCGTTCCTGTGCTGTAATTTTCTTTGTTCTTTATTCTCAGCTGTAAGAGTCAGCTGACCCAGTAAACCATGTAACCAATGACAGAATGATGTGATGATCAGCTGACCAGCTGACTCAGTATAAATAAGAACCTGTGAGGAATTGTTAAATTTGCTTGGAATGGCCCAGGGTGAGGCCTCAAGTGTGGAGTAATGAAGTTTCTTTATTAAACCTTATCTTTGATTTATAAGTTGGAGTAAGTTTTGTTATATTTTTATTGTCTGCACTGGAAAGGTTTCTTCTGGATCAACAATTCGGTCCATTGGATCCATGTTAGCCCTTTGCTGATGCAATCCAAAACAAATCTCACTACTCTTCTCTCTCCTTACAACCTTGTACTTTTCTCAAATATTCTCTAATTTTTGCTTTAAAGCAATAGGTTCGGCCTGAAAAGCTCCCCATGGCAAAGTATTCCATCCTCCAACAATCCTGGGTGTAAAAAAATTTCTCATAACCTTCCTGGTGGTCATTTTAAATTGATAATTCCTCATTACCAAACCCTCAATCAAAGGGAACAGACCCTACTCGCTCTTATTCAAACTCTTCCCAATTTCAAAATCATCTGAGCAAATACTTCCAATGGAACCTCTTCCTGCTCTCACCACGTCCGCCAGAATTCTGCCACCCCACCCGCCACGGAATCGGAGCAGACGAGGAGCTGAGAATGGAAATATCCGTTGTCCTCGGGTGGGATTTTCCGGTCTCGCTCGAACAAGGTCATAAAATCCCGCCCATTGTCTCCAGGCTCCCCTCAAGAAACCATTCTTGACCCCCTGCTCCTCCTTGTCTATAAGCTACTCCGAGGTGACATCTTCCAAGGTCATGGGGTCAGCTTATGCTGATGATGGCATTTTCTCTACCTCTCCATCAGTTCACTTGACCCATCCCTCACCTCCACGTTGTCAGACTTCATTTTCCAATATCTTGTCTTGAATCAGCTGTAATTTATTCCAGTTCTGTATTGGGTAAACTGAAACAGTTTTCTTCTACACCCCACACCTTGCCAATAACTCCATCTCTCCTCACTGGCCATTACCACCGGCTGAACCAACGATTGAGCATCTGATTTAACCCTGAGCTGCCAAAAGGCCACTTACTGCCACCTTCTCCACATCATGTGGATCCATCTCTGCCTCAGACCATCTAATGTCAGGACAGTACTGATGCCAGTACAGGGAAGAGATAGAGAATCTGGTGAACTGCTGCAACAACAATAATCTTTCCCTCAAAGTTAACAAAACAAAGGAGATAGCCATTGACTTTAGGAAGCATAGAGGAGGACATGCCCCTGTCTGCATCATTGGGGATGAAGTGGAAATGGTGGAGAGCTTCAAGCGTTTAGGTGTCCAGATTACCAACAACCTGTCCTGGTCCCCCCATGTGGACACTATAGTTAAGAAAGCCCACCAATGCCTCTACTTTCTTAGGAGACTAAGGAAATTTGGAATGTCTGCTACAACTCTCACCAATTTCTACAGATGCACCATAGAAATCATTCTTTCTGGTTGTATCAAAGCTTGGTATGGCTCCTGCTCTGTCAAAGGCTGCAAGAAACTACAAAGGATCGTGAATGAAGCCCAGTCCATCACTCAAACCAGCCTCCTATCCGTTGATTCTGTCTACACTTTCTGCTGCCTCCGAAAAGCAGCCAGCACAATCAAGCACCCCGGTCATTTTCTCTTCCATCTTCTTCCATCGGGGAAAAAGATACAAAAGTCTGAGGTCACGTACCAACCGACTCAAGAACAGCCTCTTCCCTGCTGCTATCAGACTTTTGAATGGACCTACCTTGCATTAAGTTGATCTTTCTCTACACCCTAGCTATGACTGTAACACTACATTCTGCACTGTCTCCTTTCCTTCTCTATGAACGGTATGCTTTGTCTATATGGTGCGAAAGAAACAATACTTTTCACTGTATGCTAATACATGTGACAATAATAAATCAAATCAAATCAAATGTCGAAACAAACCATCTTTAAATAAAGATAGTAGCTGATGTCACCCATCTGGGGAGCCAATGGCATAGTGGTATTATCACCGTTCTGGGTTTGAATCCTGCCATGACACATGGTGGAATTTGAAATCAATGAAAAAAATCTGGAATTAAGAATCTACTGATGACCATGAAACCATTATCGATTTTCGGAAAAACCCATCTGGTTCACCAATGTCATTTAGGGAAGGAAATCAGCCGTCTTTACCCCGTCTGGCCTACAAATGACAACAGAGCCACAGCAATGTGGTTCTCAACTGCCCTTGGGCAATGAGGGATGGGCAATAAATGCTAACCAGCCAGCAACGCCCATGTCCCACAAATTAATAAAAAAACACATAAACCTTTCAACCTCAGTGAAAACAATTTGAGTTATTTTTGCACTACACTTACAATATAATTAGAATTGGAATTATGCAAGACATATCAGGTGTTGACATCGCTGCGTTATTTTAATTGTGAACTTATCAATTACTTTGTCTGTAAAGCCAAAGCAGAGACAAACATGCAGAGTTTGCTGGAGTCCTTTGGCTGTCCACAGTGGGCAGACTACTGACCGTGCTCAACCAGCCCATGCTTGCCAACCGATCAGCATCCTTTTCTCATGCAGTATAAATTGTTACTCCCTTTGAAGTTTGGCATACTTGCGTCTGCCCTGATGAGTGCAAGATGAAAAACTTCGACCGCATGTCTCTTTTATCAATAATACACAAGCTATTCTCCACTTTCCATTTGAAACCATCACGTAAACCTCACCATCAAGATTTTGCATTTTAAATCCCACCTCATCACTCCGTACAAAGAGGAAGTTTGTTAGCTTCAAATTGGTCTCAGGGTAGAGTTTATCTGTTTGTCTGTCTGTAATTTGGCCTCAGAACAAGCCTGTTTATTGCAATTAGTGCTGACGTCCTTAAAGGGGTAGGTTCTACAGGCAGTGCAGTTTCGCAGCAAAATTACTGCATGTGGCACCAATGTTTCTGTCCATCTGCAACTCCATTTAGATTCTCCCGTGAATCATTATCCAGCTCGCAGCAGACTGTGATTGTGGCACACTTTTATCCTTGCAGCGCTTTTCAATCTGTTCTCATTTCCTCATTAACAATCTCTCCCATGGAATTTCACTTAAATTTCTATGTAATGCTTAACAGAGTCTGAAGAAACTAAGCAGGTGAGTTGTTATGTTAGATTTTAACCCCCAATGATGGAGGAGTAACTTTAGCCACCTGAAGGTGAGATCAATAAATTGATTGTCAATTTTGGGCTGCCCAGGTCAATGACTAACTTTTAAAAATATTTTTTAAGGTCTATTTTGTGCCTGGTGGGATCTGTCACACTCCAGGTTTGATACATTTAGGACGGGATTTTCCAGCTGTGCTCACCCCAAAGCCAGAAAATCCTGCCTGAGGTCAATCGGACCTTTAAATGGTCCACGTCCTGCCCGCTATGCTTCCCGTGGCAGGCGGGATAGGAAAATTCTACCCGAAGGCTGTGAAACTTCCTGCAAGTTCTCCCGTACCTTCAATAAAAAAATCAGCAAAAACCCACAGAGAAACACGAGACAGATAAATTTAATATGGACACAACAATTTATATATCATAAAATCATAGGATCCCTACAGTGCAGAAGGAGGCCATTCAGTCCATCGAGTCTGCACCGACAACAATCCCACCCAGGGCCTATACCTGTAACCCCACATATTTACCCTGCTAATCCCCCTGTCACTAAGGAGCAATTTAGCATGGCCAATCCACCAAATTCGCACATCTTTGAACTGTGGGAGGAAACTGGAGCAAACCCATGCAGACACAGGGAGAATGTGCAAACTCCACACAGACATTGACCTAAGCCGGGAATCGAACCTGGGTCCCTGGTGCTGTGAGGCAGCCGTGCTAACCACTGTGCCGCGCCATTAAATATAATATGGACATAACAATTTATATATCATAAAATCACAGAATCCCTACAGTGCAGTGCATCAAGTCTGCACTGACTCTCCAACACAGCATTTTACCCAGTCCCACCTCCCTGCCCTATCCCCATAACCCCACATATCTACCCTGCTAATCCATCTAACCTACGCATCTTGGGACACTGAGGGACAATTTAGCATGGCCAATCCACCTAACCTGCACATCTTTGGAGTGTGGGAGGCAACCGGAGCACCCGGAGGAAACCCAGGCAGATATGGGGAAAACGTGCAGACTCCACACAGACAGTCACCTAAGACTGGAATTGAACCCAGGTCCCTGGCACTGAGAGGCAGCCACGCTAATCCCAGTGCCAGAGTGTCACCACCTTCTAAAATACCTTCTAATATAATCAAATGCTTCCAAGGTGCCCCATGAGAGCATAACCTGAGCCAGAGGGGGAGATATTAGGGCGAGTGAGGCAAAGATGCGCAGGTTAGGTTGATTGGCCATGCTAAATTGCCCCTTAGTGTCCCGGAATGTGTATGTTAGAGGGATTAGCAGGGTAAATATGTGGGGTTTCGGGGATAGGGCCTGAGTGGGATTGTTGTCGATGCAGACTCGGTGGGCCGGCCTCCTCCTGCACTGTAGGGGTTCTATGATTCTATGAAAGACATAAGGGGAAGAGAGAGCTGGGAAAACAGAGTAGTTTAAGGGGAGGATTCCAGAGCTAAAGGGCCTGGCAACTGGAGGCCTAACCAACAATGGCCCCCAGCTGTCTGGCCCTTTATAAAGGGATAGGGCCAGGGTGGGATCATTGTCGGTGCAGACTCGATGGACTGAATGGCCTCCTTCTGTAGGGATTCTATAATTCTATGATATATAAAGTGAATGGGAGATGCACAAGTGACCAGAGTTGGGGGGAACACAATGTCTTTTAAGAGTTTTAAGGCTGGAGGAGATTAGAGATAAGGAGAGGCAAGGCTCTGGAGGGATATGGCTATGAGAATTGTCTGATTGAGGCGTTAGTTCACCAGGAGTCACTTGTTGGTCAGCGAGCACAGGAGGAGTGAGACTCAGTGCAAGAGGAGTGGCTGCAGAGATTTGGAGAGTGGAGGATGGAAGGCTGGCCAGGATTACATTGGAATAGTTGAGTCTGGAAGGAACAAGAGCATAGATGAGGGTTTCAGCAGTTGCTAAGCTGAGGCAGGGGCAGGAGATGTTACGGAGGTGGGATTAGACGGTCTTAGTGATGAAAGAGTTTATGGAACCAGGAGCTCAGCTGAAGCTCAAGGACATTGAGGTTTGTGGACAGCCTAGTTCAACCTCAGAGAGGGGAATAGAGTAAGTGATGAGGAAAAGCGGAGTTTGTAATAGAGGCTGAAGAAGATAGCTCTCCCAGTATTTCATAGAATCATAGAATCCCTACAGTGCAGAAGAAGGCCATTCAGCCCAACGAGTCTGCATCGACCACAATCCCACCCAGGCCCTATCTCCATAACTCCATGCATTTACCCTAGCAACTCCCCCTGACACTAAGGAGCAATTTAGCATGGCCAATCCATCTAACCTGCACATCTTTGGACTGTGGGAGGAAACCGGAGCATCCGGAGGAAACACACGCAGACACGAGGAGAACGTGCAAACTCCACACAGACAGTCTCCCGAGGCTTGAATCAAACCCGGGTCCCTGGCGCTGTGAGGCAGCAGTGCTAACCACTGTGCCACCGTGCCATTTGTTTGCTAATATCACACGGGCTGATTTCTAGGCTCTGCGGCTGTACAGTACGGAAACCACAATGGTTTAACCCCTGTTTTACTTCACGACAATATCTTGTTTAGATTAAATTAAGCAGCACTTTATTGGAGCTTGTCACAGCTGGATGTGATTAAGCAGAATGGCAGGCTCCAACCAGTCTAACATCCAAGAGCAAGCGAAAGGAACCAGTACTTAATAAACGCACTGTCCTGACTTTATCGAATGCCAGTTAAATGTTCCTGCACCATCGAACTGAAATTGTAAATCCTCTGCAGGCAGCTAACCACAGCGTGATCATCCCACCATTTATTATATGTACACTGGGGCAGAGGCGCAAATTAAACTACTGCAAGCAACTGAGCAAAACCGACCACAATCAATGAGATAAGCGCTGAGGGTTAAATGTGCTGTCTATTTTACCAATGCAACACTGTAATTTTCATGTGACTGAGATATTGGTTATTGAGAAATCAGCTACACTGATTATCTAGGGTGGCACGGTGGCACAGTAGTTGGCACTGCTGCCTCACAGTGCCAGAAACCCGGGTTCAATTCCCGGCTTGGGTCACTGTATGTGCGGAGTCTGCACGTTCTTCCTGTGTCTGCGTGGGTTTCCTCTGGATGCTCCAGTTTCCTCCCACAGCCCGAAAGATGTGCTGGTTAGGTACATTGGCCATGCTAAATTCTCCCTCAGTGTTACCCGAACAGTCGCCGGAGTGTGGCGACTAAGGGATTTTCACAGTAGCTCCATTGCAGTCTTAATGTAAGCCTACTTGTCACACTAATAAATAACATTTAAACTTTAGCTCTGGAAAATGTACATTTCATCATGGGGTTGTCAGTAACATCCAGAGGCCTTTGACATGTCAAGAAATGGAGGGGAATGACTCAATGCCTCATTTCTGCCATTGCTGTGAATGAATGCCAGGATCTTTCCCAGGGTCCAATGCTAGAGAATAGCAGCACTTCCCTCAGTCAAGATGTCGCACCAAAATATGAATTAGAAGCAGCAGTAGGCCATTCGGCCCCTTGAGCCTGCTCTGCCGCATTCAATAAGATCATGGCTGATATATTACCCTCAACTCCCTGCCTACCCTTGATAGCCTTTCACCCCCTTGCTCATCAAGAATCTATCTACTTCTGCCTTTAGAACATTCAAAGATTGTGCCTTTTTGAGGAAGCGAGATCCAAAGATTCATGACGCTCTTAAAGAGTCAATTTCTCCTCATCCCTGTCTTCAGTGGGTGACACCCTCAATTTTAAACAGTGACCCCCTAGCAGCACAGTGGCACAGTGGTTAAACCTGCTGTCTCACAGCGCCAGGGACCCAGGTTCGATTCCTGGCTTGGGCCACTATCTGTGCGGAGTTTGCACATTCTCCTTGTGTCTGCGTGGGTTTCCTCCGGGTGCTCCGGTTTCCTCCCACAGTCCAAAGATGTGCGGGTTAGGTGGATTGACCATGTTAAATTGCCCCTTAGTGTCAGGGGGACTAGCTAGCGTAAATGCATGGGGTTACGGGGATAGGGCCTGGGTGGGATTGTGGTCGGTGCAGACTCGATGGGCCAAAATGGCCTCTTTCTGCACTGTAGGGATTCTATGATTCCTCATCCTATGATTCTAGATTTCTCCCACAGGAGAAAACATCTTTTCTACATCCACCCTGTCAAGTCTCCTCAGGATTTTGTACGTTTCAATCAAGTTGCCTCATAAACCTCTAAACTCCAGTAGACACAAGTCTAGCCTGTCCAATCTTTCCTTGTAAGACAACCCACCCATTCCAGGTAGTAGCCTAGTAAACCTCCTTTGAACTGTTTCCAGTACATTTTCATCCATCCTTAAATATGGAAATCAATACTCCAAAAATATGCACTTCGGTAGGAAGAAGAGAGGTGTAGACTATTTTCTAAATGCGGAGAGGCTTTGGAAATCTGAAGCACAAAGGAACTTGGGTGTCCCGATTGAGGACTCTCTTAAGGTTAACATGCATGTTCAGTTGGCAGTTAAAAAGGCAAATGCAATGTTAGCGTTCATTTCTAGAGGGCTAGAATACAAGAGCATGGATGTACTGCTGAGGCAGTATAAGGCTCTGGTCAGACCCCATTTGGAACATTGTGAGCAGTTTTGGCCCCATACCTAAGGAAGGATGTGCTGGCCTTGGAGGGGGTCCAGAAGAGGTTCACAATGATCCCAGGAATGAAGGGTTTGTCATATAGGGAGCGGTTGAGGAGTCTGGGTCTAGGATGGAGTTTAGAAGGATGAGGTGGTATCTGATTGAAACTTACAGAATACTGAGAGGCCTAGATAGAGTGGACATGGAGAGGATGTTTCCACTAGTGGGAGAGACTAGAACTCGAGGGCACAACATCAGAGTGAAGGGACGCTCCTTTAAAACTGAGATGAGGAGGAATTTCTTCAGCCAGAGGATGGTGAATCTGTGGAACTCATTGCCACGGAGAGCTGTGGAGGCCAGGCCATTATAGATATAGAGAGGTTCTTGATCAATAAGGGGATCAAGAGAAGGCAGGAGAATGGGGATGAGAATCGTATCAGCCATGATTGAATGGCGGAGCAAACTCGATGGACCAAATGGCCTAATTCTGCTCGCATATCTTGTGGTCTTATATCGCAATAAGAAGACAGTACTCCAGATGTGGTCTCACCAATGCCCTGTACAACTGAAGTACAACCTCTCTACTTTCATAATGAATTCCCCTCACAACAAACAACGGCATCCTATTAACTTTCCTAATTGCTGTCTGTGCCTGTGTACTAACTTTATAAAATTCATGCACTAGGACACTCAGACACTTAGAGCTCCCTAATCTCTCACCTTTTAGATAATATACTACAGGCGAGATTCTCCGGCCTCCCAGCCGCATGTTTCCCGCCAGCGGGAGGTTTCACATTGTTTGCTAGTGGCAGGATTCTCTGATCCTGTCGTTGTCAATGGGAATTCCCATTGAAGTCACCCCACGCCGACGGGAAACCCACGGAAGGGGATGCGCTTGACCAATGGAACTGGAGAATCCCGCCGGCGTGAACTGGAGAATTCCGGCCATTTTATCCTTCCTGCCAAAATACACAATTTCACATTTTCCCACATTATACTCCATTTGCCAGATCTTCGGCCACTCCCTTTGTCGCCTCCTTGTGTCTCCTTCGCAGCTTACGTTTTTTACCTATCGGTGTGTCATTGGCAAATTTAGCCACCATACCTTTGCTCCCTTTATCCAAATCATTTGTATAAATAGTGAAGAGTTTTGAGGCCCCTGCACTGATCCCTGTGGCACACCACTTGTTACATCTTGCAAGCAGAAAATAACCCATGGGGCGGGGTTTTACAGCCTCGCTCGTCCCGAAACCGTAAAATCCCACCCGAGGTCAACGGACCTTTCCATGGTCCACTCCTTGCCCGCTCCGATTCCCGTGGTGGGCGGGACAGTAGAATTCTGGCCTCTCTGTCCATGTGTGACTTGAAGGAGAACTTACTACTCAGGACCTCTCGTTTGTTGATTGTGAGATGTCAAGACCTACAAAAGAGTTGGAATATTCATGGTAATGCAGGGCTTTCATTACAGATAATACTTCCTATTTTTTATATACTACATCCCACGCTTGAAATACAGCACAATGAATAATTGCTTATTATTATTATTTATTTGTGAGTGACAAGTAAGGCTTACATTAACACTGCAATGAAGTTACTGTGAAATTCCCCTAGTCGCCACACTCCACAGAGCCGCCTTCCTGACCCACTGCAGTCCATGTGGTGTAGGTACACCCACGATGCTGTTAGGGAGGGAGTTCCACAAGCTATTGAAAAGATTTCAAAAGTTCCAAAGTAAATTTATTTGTATGTGCACTGTAAGGGATGAGTGTGCTCAAAGCCAGTTACATTGATTGGCAGAAAGTGCCAGGTAATAACCATCTCCAAGCAAACAGAGTCTGCCCTCTCCATGACATTCAATTGTACTACCATTGTCAAATTCCCTACTATCAACACTATTGATCAGAAGTCTAATTGGATCAACCACCTGAATACCGTGGCCACTGGAGCAGTTCTGGGAATTCTATGGCAAATAACTCATCTCCTGATTCCAAAGCCTGTCCACCATCTACAAGGCACAGGTCAGGAATATGATGGAATACCCCCCACTTGCCTGGCTGAGTACAGCTCCAACAACACTCAAGAAACTCAACACCACCCAAGACATTAGGGGGAGACAACTCGTGAAATTTGAACTCAATTAATAAATTTGGAATTGAAAACTAGTTCTCTGTGCTGGTGACTATGAAATTATTGATTATCGTAAAACTCATCTGGTTCATTCATTAATAATTTTTCAAATTCCTTCATAAAACATGCATTATATCTTGTGTTCAAAATGGCTGCTGCATTGGCTCATGAATCATTGCATTTCATAGACAAAGAGAAGAGAAAGTACTTCATTTAAATTGTGCCTTTTATGACCTCAAGATTTCTTAAAGTGCTTCACAGCCATCTTGAAGTGCAGTCACTGTTATAATTCAGGAAACATGGCAGTCAATTTGTGCACAGCAAGCTCCCACAAACAGCAATGTGATAATTGCCAGATAATTTGTTTCATGATGTGAATTAAGGGATAAAGGCTAGAATACAAGAGCAGGAATGTACGTCTGAGGCTGTATAAGGCTCTGGTCAGACCCCGTTTGGAGTATTGTGTGCAGTTTTGGGCCCCATATCTAAGGAAGGGTGTGCTGACCTTGGAAAGGGTCCAGAGGAGGTTCACAAGAATGATCTCTGGAATGAAGAGCTTGTCATATGAGGAACGGTTGAGGACTCTGGGTCAGTACTCGTTGGAGTTTAGAAGAATGAGGGGGGATCTTATTGAAACTTACAGGATCTTGAGTGGCCTGGGTAGAGTGAACGTGGAGAGGATGCTTTCACTAGTAGGAAAAACTAGAACCAGAGGGCACAACTTCAGGCAAAAGGAACGATCCTTTAAAACCGAGATGAGGAGGAATTTCTTCAGCCAGAGAGTGGTGAATCTGTGAAACTCTTTGCCGCAGAACGTTGTGGAGGCCAGGTTATTGAGTGTCTTTAAGACAGAAATAGGTAGGTTCTTGATTAATAAGAGGATCAGGGGTTATGGGGAAAAGGCAGGAGAATGGGGATGAGAGAAATATCAGCCATGATTGAATGGCAGAACAGATTCGATGGGCCGAGTGGCCTAATTCTGCTCCTATGTCTTATGGTCTTATAAATATTGGCCAAGATGCCAAGGATAGCTCTACTGTGTTTCCTAGCGTTAGAACCTGGGAGCTTTACAGACACTCGAGAGAGGAAAGCGGCCTTGGTTTAATGGTTCATCTGAAAGTCGGCACCTCTGACATGTTTTAAGCCTAGTCTCAGAGAAATTCCTACCTGGGCAGCACGGCCTCAGTACACCACTGGGAGTGCCAGTCTAGATTTCTTTGTTCCAGTCTCTGGAGTGCGACTTCACCCCATCCCCTGTCGTCGGCTTTGGGTACAAACAACACTTAACCCCAGAGTACTCAATTTCCAAGCTTTAATAACTTGTGCACAAGTGAGAACATGCCATGCATTGCAAGGTGTTCTGTTGATACACACAAACAAATGGGAAGTTACAGTTAATTACAGCAAATGAAAAACGAGCAACTTTCTTCTTCTTATTATTATTTATTTGTGAGTCACAAGTAAGGCTTACATTAACACTGCAATGAAGTTACTGTGAAATTCCCCTGGTCGCCACACTCCACAGCCTTTCAGGTCAATGCATCTAACCAGCACATCTTTCAGAATGTGGGAGGAAACCGGAGCACCCGGAGGAAACCCACGCAGGCACGGGGAGAACGTGCAAACTCCACACAGACAGTGACCCAAGCCGGGAATCGAACCCGGGTCCCTGGTGCTGTGAGGCAGCAGTGCTAACCACTGTGCCACCGTGCCACCCTAATCCTTCATTTACATACATAGTCCACCAATCATAGCAGAAGCTTTTTGCCCTTTTTTATCCAATAGAAAACTGTCTCCTGTTAACCCTTCATCAGCATAATATGTCCCCATATCTTGCACTTTGGTATTTTGTAATAGAATTGTCTTATTTTCCATCTTGTGGCCAAGGTTGGAAGCAGTGATTATGGAACTAACACAAGGTTTAGATTTAGTTGCTTATACTGAGTACGTAAGCGCTGGCTTCACTGAAGGCCTCATATGCTGATAAACATTTTCCATTACTTGACAGAGTTTGTTTTTGTTGACAATTATGGAACTTTAATTTTCACAATTAATTTCTTAAAGATGAGAGTGCTACCCCATGAGCCTCAGCTGACGGAAAGAACACACAAAGCAATTCAATGTACATCAATCACATCGACATTAATCTTAACGAACCTTGGGTGATTCACCCCTGCACAAACTCCCGAAACATCATTGGCCCCCGGGCAGCTCTATGGGTGTAGCACAGTCCTAGTCCCAGGGTGAGAGTGGGGTCTGACTGCGAGGGTCTGAGATGCAACTTCCTCTCAGACTCCCTCATCCGGCCTTGAAAGCTGGTTGAAAGTATTCTCATTCCGAGTGTTTGTAAACCCAATGGTCACTGCCATGTTGGATGGCTCTGGACTGGGCTTGTGGAAATACTGTGCGCCAGTGGGAGCGATTTTAACTTAGAATCATAGAATCCTACAATGGGGAAGGAGGCCATTTGGCTCATCAAGTCTGCACCGACCACAATCACACCCAACCTCTATCCCCTTAACCTTATGCATTTACCCTAGCTAGTCCTCTGACACTAAGGGGCAATTTAGCACAGCCAATCCACCTAACCCGCACGTCTTTCGGACTGTGGGAGGAAACGCACGCGGACACAGGGAGAACATGCAGACTCTGCACAGACAGTGACCCAAGCCGGGAACCGAACCCGGGTCCCCGGCTCTGTGAGGTAGCAGTGCTAACCACTGTGCCACCATGCCACCCAACTTGAACCGCTTGGAATTAAATCATCTATATGGAATCTCATAATGGCAGCAAAGGTTTGCAAAGGTCTTCCTCACATACAACAGACTCATAACTCTTCAATGTCCCACACTATGAATGTCAATGACATATCATTGATTGTGGATATTGTCTTTAATGAGAAGTGTGATTGAGAGAATGACTCAGTTACCAATTGATAATTTACTGGGATGAAATTATCCAGGAGCTAAGCATCAAAATTCTCATTTCACTCCAGGCACTCCAGGTTGACTCAGAGATTGCTGAGATGATCCATGACTTTATAAATGACAACCTGCATGTACCAATGGGTAGAGATTTCCTTCTACCATTACTAACATACTTGAAGTTTGTCATTTCTGTCCTGGGAGCTGGCAAATGAGGCTGCTTAATAAAAAGAATTGTTTCCATGGGGGATCTAATTATTCCTGATCCATTGCCATGGAACTTGCGTAGCATGTGTGTGCTGTTTTTCATTCAGGCCAGTGCTGGGCGTGGTAGTGTTCACTGGTAGTTAGGATGGGCAAGTGCATGGGAGTACTGTTGAAGGATCAGAGGGCTGGCTTTTCAGAGGGATCATTCATGGCATGTGGGCATTGCAGGCTAAGCCGGCATTTATTGCTCATCCCAAATTGCCCTTGCGAAGGTGGTGGTGAGCCGCCTTCCTGACCCACTGCAGTCCATGTGGTGTAGCTACACCCACAATGCTGTTAGGGAGGGAGTTCCAGGATTTTGACCCAGCGACAGTGAAGGAAGTTAAAGGTGGGCAACTGTTTGGCCCCAGGGGCACGTATGGGTCCTGAAGACTGTCCAGACCCACAATGGGAATATCCATCTCAGAGAGTTTGCACATGGGTCGGAATTTCACTGAGACTAGTTAGGTGGATTGGCCATGGTAATTTTCCCCTTAGTGTCCCAAGATGTGTAGGTGAGATGGATTAGCCGTGGTAAATGGATAGGGTGGGGGAGAGGGCCTGGGTGAGATACTGGGGGGAATTTTCCCGTCTCGCCCAGCACGGGAATCGTAGCAGGCGGGGGTGGGGGCAAACCATGCAAAGGTCCATTGATCTTGGGTGGGAGTTTCAGGTTTTGGGGTGAATGTGGCCAGAAAATCCCGCCCACTCTGTCAAAGAATCTGTGCAAACTCGATGGGCTGAATGGCCTCCTTCTGCACTGTAGGGATTCTATGATACTAGTCTTACACTCGTCAGCTCAATATCCTCCTTGTCAATGGTTGCCTGGTGGGTGGGTTAATATCTGAATCTTAACAGCGGCTCTTGTCCCACTTGGCAAGGGGGTTTGGAGAATTCTGCATTTCCATTTGATGGTTCCAAAGTCTGCCTCTTCCAAATCCAAATTCCTCCTTAGCAATCAGAGGCAAAGCACAAAAAATAACGCACTCGCCCCTATCCCTTGCAGTCGCTGAGCTGTTTCGTCTGAGCCATTGTGAAGGGTTGGAGCAGTGACAAGTTTTATTAAACATAGTGAAGTAGCTGAACAGCCGTTACTGTTCTTAAGAGTGGCTTATTGTTGGTACTGGTCGCACAGTGTGCCTGTTCGCCTTTCATTTCCTTCCCACAATTTAACAGTTCAAGCTGTAGCTTGTGTTATTCATGGTATTCATAGCAGTCCAGATTTGAATGCAAAAGGAATGCATTTACGAAAGAAAAGGTTCAAAGCAACTTTACATAAGCCACCATTCAACACCTCCTGCTTACAAATTCCATGTTACAGAATAACTGACTTCAGACTGCATTGAACTGGTTATCTAATTACAACTTGCGCTCAACAATTCCTCTTGGTAAGGGAATGTCTCGAAATTTTTGTACGCTTTTTAATCTGATATCTCTTCAGAGGGTAAGGCACTGAAATGATGGAAATTGGAGCAATTTAATTGCAAGAATCCAAAGTGCTTTATGTAAAATCAAAGAATGAAACAGCACAACATGAGGCTATTCAACCCATCACGTCCCCATTGGTGCTTTGAAAGAGTATTCCAGTGAGAACCAATCTGCTGCTGTTTCCCCGTAAGCCCTGTACGTTTCGCTTTTCCAAGTATTTATCAAATCCCCTTTTGAAAATTGCTGTTGCATCTGCTTTCACCGCCCTTTCCAGCCAAGAATTCCAGATTGCCACTCTAATAACTTCAATGAGGCCCATGAGGTGGGCCTCTTGGAGTACGAGCTCCCTGATTGAGGTAATGATTGCCTGCACAATCAGAGAGTCTCACCTGTGTATATATTGAGGAATGTCAGGGCTATTGACAGCCCGGATTCTGACTTTGTACTTGAAGCACTCTTAGGAGTTAGTCTCTCACCATTAAGAAATTAATTGCCTTTCTCAGATTCAAAGTAGATGACTCTGGACTTTCCAACATTGAAGTGCAGACAGAGTCAATGGATGGGAGGCTGATTTGCGTGATGGATTGGGCTTTGTTCACAACCCTTTGTAGTTTTTTGGGTTCTTGGGCAGAGCAGGAGCAATACCTGTGACACAACCGGAAAAAATGCTTTCTATGGTGCACCTGTAAAGGTTGGTGAGAGTCATAGCGAACATGCCAAATTTCCTTAGCCTCCTTTCCTGAGAAAGTAGAGGCATTGGTGGGCTTTCGTAACTATAGCGGGGGACCAGGACAGGTGTTGGTGATCTGGACACCTAGAAACTTGAAGCTCTCAGCCATTTCCACTTCATCCCCATTGATGTAGACAGGGGCAAGTCCTCCACTATGCTTCCTGAAGTCGATGACTATCCCTTCGTTTGTTGACATTGAGGGAGAGATTATTGTTGCCGTACCAGTTCACCAGATTCTCTACCTCTTTCCTGTACTCCGTCTCATCATTGTTTGAGATCCAACCCACTACGGTGGTGTCATCAGCAAACTTGAAAATTGAGTTGGAGGGGAATTTGGCCACACAGTCATAGGTGTATAAGGAGAATAGCAGGGGGCTGAGGATACAGCCTTGTGGGGCACCGGTGTTGAGGATGATCGTGGAGGAGGTGTTGCCTATCCTTACTGATTGTGGTCTGTGGGTTAGGAAGTCTAGGATCCAGTCACAGAGGGAGGAGCCGAACCCTCGGCCACGGAATTTGGAGATGGGTTTTGTGGGAATAATGGTGTTGAAGGCTGAGCTGTAGTCAATAAATAGGAGTCTGACATAGGTGTCTTTATTATCCAGGTGTTCCAGGGTTAAGTGTAGGGCCAGGGCGATGGCGTCTGCTGTGGACCTGTTGCAGCAGGAGGCAAACTGTAGTGGATCCAGGCAATCCAGGAGACTGGAATTGATTAGTGCCATGACTAGCCTTTCATAGCACTTCATAATGATGGATGTCAGAGCCACCGGACAATTGTCATTAAGGCACGCTGCCTGGCTTTTCTTTGGTACCGGGATGCTTGTTGTCTTCTTGAAGCAGATAGGCACTTCAGATTGGTTTTGTTTAAGAACATAACATAACACTGAAATAGCAGAAATTGTGCTCGGACTGAGGCGCAATGCTAAGGATACGGGTACCATTAAATCCCTACAGTGCAGAAAGAGACCATCCAGTCCATTGATTCTGCACTGACTCTCTGAAAGAGGATCTTACCCAGGCCCTCCCCTCCACTCTATCCCCGTAACCCTGCGCATTTACCATGGTTAATCTTTAGACAATTTTGGACACTAAGGCGCAATTTAGCATGGCCAATCCACCTAACCCACACATCTCTGAACACTAAGGGGCAATCCATCATGGCCACTCCAGCTAACCTGCACATCTTTGGACTGTGGGAGGAAACCGGAGCACCCGGACGAAACCAACGCAGACACAGGGAGAATGTGCAAACTCCACACAGACAGTGACCCGAGGCCGGAATTGAACCCAGTTCCCTGGCGCTCTGAGGCAGCAGCGCTAACCACTGTGTCACCGTGCCGTGGTAGAGAGAGAGTTGTTCTAAATCTAACTAGTAGATCTGACCTTGATCTGATCTTGCTGCTGTAAGTGTTCCATTTCCCAGTTCTATCATCCTTCACCTTAAATGCACATTTCACATGAAAACGCCGCAGTAAATGTCTTGTTTTATTGTCTCAAAGCACTTAAGTTGAGGCATGGAGAACCCTGTGTGGAATGGCACTCACACCACTCTGCACAGATTGCCTTATTACAAGGCCATTAGCCTTATCAGGCTTTCCTCAGAGGCACCATGCAGTCTATTATTGATCGATGAAATACTCCAGGCTGGATAATCACCCATGATTTGCTGCCAATAGGTTTGAGTCTGCCAAACTTCCCAACCTGTTGCTTCAAAAGGTAAAACACGGTTTGCGCCAATGGCAGAAATATGTACTGTTTGGCGCAGGATTGTCCTGAAGTCTCCCGGAATTAAAGATTAATCTCAGCTGGACACGGCCATGAGAAATTTAGGAATAAAATCATGAGTTATAACAACATCGGAGATAGAGAAAATAGCTTCCTGACCGTCATTTTTCGAATAACAAATTGTCTGGAGGTTTTCCAATTGCACAAAAATACCTAATATTTACAGAGCAGAAACAGGCCATTCAGCCCATAAATCTATGCTGGCACAGGTCAGTGTTTATGCTCCACATGGAACATCTCCCACCTTACTTAATTTACCCTTTCAGTATATACCCTTCGATTCCATTCTCTCTTAAACTTTATTTATTAATGTCACAAGTAGGGTTACATTAACACCACAATAAAGTTATTGTGAAAAACACCTAGTCGCCACACTCAGGCACCTGTTCGGGTACACTGAGGGAGAATTTAGCATGGCCAATGCACCTAACCAGCACGTCTTTCAGATTGTGGGGGGAGACCAGAGCACCTGGAGGAAACCCAGGAGAACGTGCAAACTCCGCACAGACAACGACCCAAGCCGGGAATCGAACCCCGGTTCCCTGGTGCTGTGAGGCAGCCATGCTAACCACTGTGCCATCGCATATTGGAGTTGGGAAGTTATGTAATGAAATGCCCAGGAACAGATTCAACTAGAATTCATCCCAGTCTGGGAATACTAAGGCTGGGGAACTAGCGGACGAAAAATGAATGGCAGTCAGTTCCATTTCAATGGATAGACTTTCAATATGAGCAAAAAGTGAAACTTATTGTTGCCTCCTCTCCTTCCTTATAATGAATGGCCCTAATCTTGGAGCGTGTTTGCTAATTCAATGCTCCCATATCCTGTTAAAATATTTCCTGGAGCTCAGAAGCTTTCCCATATTTCTCCTGTACGCTTCTTTCATTTTCCTGTTTACACGAGTCAACAAGCTGAGGAAACACATGGAGAAATCTAGACAGTGCCGTGACTTCTGTCTATCGTTGTGTTTTCTTTTCAGAACATACAGAACTTTTCTTTTAAATTTGAGGTTATTTTAAAATCTTAAATTGGGAATTCCCCCCCCCCCCCGCCTTCCTCCACCACCGCCTCCCACCCCGCCCCCCGCCACCCCACCCCACCCCCCCTCTCCCGCCCCCGCCCCCACCCCCACCCCGCCCCTACAACCGCAGCAGGTTTTCCAGCAGCAGAGGCTGCTGGAATGCTCATTTGGGGAACGGACAGGATGGGCCAAATGGCCTCCTACTGCGCTGTAACAATTCTATGAGGATGCTTTTTTATCCAGCCCAAGAAAATGTATCATTTACGGGTTATTGCTTAATGCAGGTGGAGTTCTCAATTTATTTCCAGTTATTTCCATCCAGAATAATGGAAAGCTGCCTTTGAGCTGGCTTGTTCAATGCCTTTCCTCTTGTGGGAAAAAAAAACTACAGGGAAAAGACTTCAGAAAACCTGAGCAGAAATCCAGATGAAATATTCAGAATCTTATCACCATGAAGGGGTTTAATGGAATTTACGGGGAAAAACATTGACAGGAGGGTTAGTAATGAGAGAACACAGTTTTAAGATAAGTGGCAAAAGGCAAGGGGGTTGGGGCATACTTGAGAAAGTTTTTTATGATCTGAAATATGCTGCCTAAAAGGGTGGCAGATGCAGATTCATTAGCTATTTACATAAATTGGAAAGATTACTTGAAGGGGAAATAAATGGAGGGCTGTGGGGTAAGAGTGAAGGCTAGGGATTAATTGGAAAGCTCCTTGAAGGAGCCAGCACAGACATGATGAGTCAAATGGTCTCCTTCTGTGCTGCATGAAGGACAGCCTGGTGGCACAGTTGTTGGCACTACTGCCTCACAGCGCTAGAGACCCGGGTACAATTCCGACCTCAGGTAACTGCCTGAGTGGAGTTTGCAGGTTCTCCCCGTGTCTGCGTGGGTTTCCTCCAGGTGCTCCGATTTCCCCCCACTCTCCAAAGATGTGCGGGTCGGGTAGATTGGTCATGCTAAATTGCCCCTTAGTGTCAGGGGATTAGCAGGGTAAATTTGTGGGGTTATGGGGATGGAGGCTGGGTGGGATTGTTGTCGATGCAGGCTCGATGGGCTGAATGGCCTCCTCCTGCACTGTAGGGATTCTATGATTCTATACAGTTGGGGGAAATTGGAATCAGGTCAATCTAAGGCTGGCCCAGTCCAGAACTAATGGTGCCAGATCCTTAAAAAATATGGTATCGAGTAAATTCAAAGATCCATGTGGAAACTAGTCTATTTGTGAGCCTTTATATGTGAGCCGGCACCTCCTTAACCCAAGGGGCTGAAGCCAACATTCTTCTGCTTTGCTGAGGTTAAGTGACCCAGTAAAGGGCAGTGCCCACAGGGCCCATGGCTTTCCCGGACTAGTAACTCAGCTACTTCCTGCCCTGAATAGCTGAGTCCAATATGATTCGGATTTCAGCAGTGAATTTACAAATCTGCTGTTGACGAAAAGGCTGGGCCAAGCAGTCAACAAAGGGCAGGAAAACACTTCATTAACAAATCGCTGACTGTCAAACCATGACTGTCAAGCTCCATTATACTCCGGTGGCACGGTGGCACAGAGGTTAGCACTGCTGCCTCACAGCACCAGGGACCCTGGTTTGATTCCCAGCTTGGGTCACTGTCTGTGCGGAGTCTGCACGTTCTCCCCGTGTCTGCGTGGGTTTCCTCCGGGTGCTCCGGTTTCCTCCCACAGTCCGAAAGGCTAGGGGAGAAAAAAACCAGAGGGTTAAGGGTGAAAGGAGAAAAGTTTAAAGGGAATATTAGGGGGGGCTTCTTCACGCAGAGAGTGGTGGGAGTGTGGAATGAGCTGCCGGATAAAGTGGTAAACGCGGGGTCACTTTTAACATTTAAGAAAAACTTGGACGGGTTCATGGATGAGAGGGGTGTGGAGGGATATGGTCTAAGTGCAGGTCAGTGGGACTAGGCAAAAAATGCTTCGGCACAGACAAGAAGGGCCAAAAGGCCTATTTCTGAATTGTAATTTTCTATGGTTCTATGGTATGGTTCTATGTGCTGGTTATGTGCATTGGTCATGCTAAATTCTCCTTCAGTGTACACGAACATGTGCTGGAGTGTGGCGACAAGGGGATTTTCACAGTAACTTCATTGCAGTGCTTTGTGACACTAATAAATAAAATTTTTAATTCCTGCCATCCTATTAAGTTCATTGCTCTGTAGAGGGGGAAAGTCGTTCTCCTGTATAAATTCATGCCAGAGATTGCGAAAAACACACAAAAATACACACCTAAAAACAACATGCCAGAGGATCCTCTGATCCAAAGCAATTGTAATTCCATGTACATCACAATATATATACACACACACTCGCCATTCCAAACAAAACCTTATGATCTCCTGGGAAAGGCTGAAAAAAAACAGATTAAAACCTGAGAAACAAAGAGAGAGAGAGAGAGAAAAACAGAGACTGCCAAAGTTTGACCTAACAGTTGTTGCTTCTCTGTGCCCCAGGGTGGTGCTAGCCAGATCCTTTAATTAGTTCCTTCCTACCTCTGTCTCAAAGCTGGCTGCAGTTTCCTCATGGGTCTGTGTGTTAATCACATATCTGAGGACCCAGCAGAAACCTGCACTCGCATTCAGAGAATTAGCACTCAGATTTAGTTAGATGTTATTTATTTTGGACGGTAAATGGTTTCATTTCTAAAATGCTCCGCAAAAGGCTTATCTGCCATGTATCCTCGTTTTGTCACTGCGCTTCGTCAGAAGGATACATGTTGCTGAGAGGAAGGAGCAGAGAGATCAGGGATTTTTTTTTAAATTACAAAATTGCCGCACTTAGTTTCCTTAATTTTTTCCACATGTTAATTTTATTATATTAGTTGATTTCCGATGACATTGCACATGGTGAAGCCAGAGGTGAGAGTTTGAGGGGCCAGGGATATTTTATCAGGGCCAGTCCCGTTTCATTAAAGCCACACATTGTCGGGGTGAAATTGGGTTCGTGGTCCAGAGACCAAAATGAGTTCATAGTGGATGAGCAACCCAGCTTTCCACCCACTCTAGATTTTATTTCATAGAATTATAGAATCCTTACAGTGCAGAAAGAGGCCATTTAGCCCATCGAGTCTGCACTGACTCTTCAACCCCACTGATCCCCCTAACATAACATGCACCCTATCCTTGCTAATTCCCTCTAACATACACATCTTGGGACACTGTAGGTGGGATATTCCGGCCACGCTCAGCCCAAGGTCGGAAATTCCCACCTGAGGTCAATGGATCTTTGCATGGTCCGCCTGTTATGATTCCCATGGCAGGCGGAACAGGAAAAGTTTGCCCTAAGGATCAATTTAGCATGGGTAATCCAACTAACCTGCACATCTTTGGATTGTGGAAGGAAACCAGAGCACCCGGAGGAAACCCATGCAGACACAGGGAGAATGTGCAAACTCCACATAGACAGTCACCCAAGGCTGGAATTGAACCCGGGTCCCTGGCACTGTGAGACAGCAATGCTAACCACTGTGCCACCGTGCCACCCCACGGTAATTTGCCACTGACTTAAAAAATATTTCCACGATCTTTCATTTCAAACCAAGTGAAATGGGATAAATGGAATGATTTTTAAATTGATATTGAAATATCCATTAATCATTTTAGAATAGAAAAATGTATTTATGAGAGAACTTTCTATGTGTGATGGGAAATTTAGCCAATATTGAGGCATGATGGGGTCCTTAGCCAAGGATAGTTCCAGAGGTGGCTATCCTAGAAGCTATAACAGTAACAATTCTCACAGGCATTGATTACTGGGAGGTGATGGTCTGGTGGCATTATCGCAGGACTATTAATCCCAAAACCCAGCTGATGTTTTGGGGATCGGGGTTCGAATCCCGCCAAGACAAATGGTGGAATTTGAATTCAATAAAAATATCTGGAATTAGGAATCTACTGATGAGCATGAAACCATTGTCAATTGTCAGAAAAACCCATCTGGTTCACTAATGTCCTTTAGGACTGCTGTCCTTACCTGGTCTGGTCTACATGCATCTCCAGAGTCACAACAATGTGGTTGATTCTCAACTGCCCTCCAAGGGCAACTAGGGATGGGCAATTAATTCTGGTCAGCAATGATGCCCATGTCCCACGAATGAATAAGAAAAAAGGATGAGAAAGCGATAAATAGAACTGAAAGTTAGACCCAAGGTTGAGCAATAAGATGATGGGAATGTCTGCTCATAGAATAGTCTAGTAAGAAGTCTCACAACACCTGGTTAAAGTCCAACAGGTTTATTTGGAATCAGGAGCTTTCGGAGCGCTGCTCCTTCATCAGATGAGTGGAGGTTAGTTCACAAACAAGGCATAAATAGACAAAGACACAATTACAAGATAATGACAGATTGGATTGTGAGTCTTTCCAGGTAATCAAGTCTTTGCAGGCACAAATAGTGCAAGTGGAGAGAGGGATAATCACAGGTTAAAAAGGTGTGAATTGTCTCAAGCCAGGACAGTCAGTGAGATTTTGCAAGCCCAGACCAAATGGTGGGGGTTACAGATAGTGTGACATGAACCCAAGATCCCGGTTGAGGCCGTCCCCATGTGTGCGAAACTTGGCTATCAGCTTCTGCTCGGCAATTCTGCGTTATCGTGTGTCCTGAAGGCCACCTTAGAGAACGCTTACCTGAAGATCGGAGGCTGAATGCCCTTGACTGCTGAAGTGTTCCCCAACTGGAATAGTATGGTTAATTAAGAAATTAATGAGAATGAAAAGTAGGATAATAAGGGCTATAAATATGTGTAACAAACCCTGTACCATCGACAGAGGCACCCTAACAGGCTGTGGTGCTCTTTCTCTCCAGTATATGCTTGAATGAAGAATTTTCTTACTGGAACTCACAGACTTCAGTGGTCTCACCTATTTTTGCAAAACCAGAACCAAGTAAAATCAACCGTGAGACAAGGAAATGTGCCACCACAAAGAGTTTGAACCTCTGTGAAATTCAGTGGAAATAATTTTCCCTCGATATGAATGGCACTAACAATGTAATTGGCTCTCTATGTTTCTGGTCAGTGGGATTGGGATTATGCTTCATATTCTTCATATGTAAACGGAACTGTTGTCATCCTGGCTCAGTTGTGCAGCAGTGTCCCCTTTCCAGTCAAGAGGTCATTGGGTTCAAGGTACAATCCAACAACATAAGTAGAATAAAGATGGGCACTGGTGTGAGTACTGGGGAAAGCGGGGACGGTACTATTGGGACGGGCTACATCTGAACCATGCTGGGATCAATGTTCTTCTGGACCATATAACTGGGGAAGTAGAGAGGGCTTTACAAAGAGAACAAAGAACAGTACAGCACAGCAACAGGCCCTTCAGCCCTCCAAGCCTGCGCCAATCATGATGCCTGCCTAAACTAAAACTGTATGCACTTACAGAGTCCTCCTATTCCCATCCTATTCATGTATTCATCTAGTTGCCCCTTAATTGCTGCTATCGTACCTGCTCCCACCACCTCCCGGGCAGCGCTTTCCAGACATTCACCAGCCTCTCGGGTGAGGGTTCTGTTGCATGGAAAATTAAGGTGGGAGTGTGTGGTGAACCACTGTTACTACATGTATGTGCCTGGACACACCCACGCTGCACCTGGCCCGAGACTCCTCCCTTTCCACCTGAGACCCCTCCCTTTCCACCCAGAGTGGGGTATAAAGGTGATGGTCCCTCCTCGCCTCAGTCTAGACCAGGTCAGCTACAAGGGTGTGCTCCTGTTCTCTGTGAATAAAAGCCTATTAGTTTCCCTCACTCACTGGAGTCTTCGTGTCATAATTGATAGTGCATCAGAGTGCAGGTCAGTGATGAGTGTCATCTGAAAGCAAAATGGCGGATCATATGATCACATTGCACCAAGGACTCATACAAGAGGAGGGAAATTGGAAATTGTGCATTATCACAAGCCTCCATTGCAACTGAGTCAATCACATTTAAGAAGAATAGCAAAAATAGTAAATAAGAAACATGAATGGGGGAGTTGGGGGAAAGAACAAGGAACAGGGGTTTAAATAGACAATCAGGTGGGGGAAAGTATCAGCTCCAGTACAATGGGCTGAATGACCTCCTGAATTTAAATTTATTCCTATCATTACTTAGAGTCATAGAGATTTACAGCATGGAAACAGGCCCTTCAGCCCAACTTGTCCATGCTGCCCCTTTTTTAAGCTAATCCCAATTGCCCACATTTGGCCCATATCCCTCTTTACCATGTAACTGTCTAAATGCTTTTTAAAAGACAATATTGTACCCGGCTCTACTATTACCTCTGGCAGCTTGTTCCAGATACTCACCACCCTCTGTGTGAAAAAATTGCCCTTCTGGACTTTTTAGTATCTCTCCCCTCTCACCTTAAACCCATGCCCTCTAGTTTTAGACTCTCCTACATTTGGACCGACTCTATAGCAATTGCTATTATAAAAAGTCCATTTGCTTATAAAATAATGATATTTAAAAAGGGAATAAATATGCCGTCAGACTTTGATAGCTAACGATAGCAGCTATGCTGTGTTTTATATCAAGCCCTCAACACACATCAAAGTATTGTCATTTCTGATTGGAGTGCCAAGTGTGTTTGTTTTCACACGGAGAAGCTGAAAGGCCACTTGTCGAAGCATAAAGGAGATTATAGATGCCCCTCTCACTCTGAGGTAACATGTCTTGACACATTGTACATTAAACATGCTTAATGCACTCTGCCAGTAACTTGCTGACTTGACGGTAAAAAATGCTGATTCAATCAAATAAAATGCAAAGCACATAAACAGTCCATTCTGGCCTACGCCTGTTTTCGCTACAAGCTTCCTCCCACACTACTGCATCACACCCTGTCAATGTAAGCTTTTATTGCTTTCTCCCTTGTGACTTTATCCAGATTCCCTTTAAATAAAGGGAATATTTCCCCATAATATTTTCCTCAAATGCGCCATGCAGCAGTGAGTTCCACATTCTAACCAGTCTCCAGTTAAGGAATATTTAATGAAAGGTCACAGAACGGAATTCTCCCATCTGGGACTAAGTCCAGTGGTGAGGGTAGGAATAGGGAGTGTCTCCCGCTGTGTGGAAGGAAATCACGCCATATCTTCCAGCCCCAACCTCATTATTCCTATACCCGGGGGTTTAGCGCCATATTCCTTGGTGGGGAGGACATTAGAACCATAGAATCATTGAATCCCTACAGTGCAGAAGGAGGCCATTCGACCCATCAAGTCTGCACCGACCACACTCCCACCCAGGCCCTATCTCCATAACCCCATGCATTTACCCTAGCTAGATCCCCTGACTCTAAGGGGCAATTTAGCACGGCCAATCCACCTAACACGCACATCTTTGGACTATGGGAGGAAACCGGAGCACCCAAAGGAAACTCACGCGGACACGGGGAGAATATGCAAACTCTACACAGACAGTGACCCAAGCCGGGAATTGTACCTGGGTCCCTGGCGCTGTGAGGCAGCAGTGCTAACCACTGTGCCACTGTGCCACCCCTGTATTATGGCATATCATATCCAGGTGCCATATTGGAAAGGTGCCCGACATCACTGACCCACCTTTGAAGGAAGAAGATGGGCCTCTTGAAAAAGTAGATGGATCTCCAGCTGGAAGATGGGCCTCCTCATTTACACTGGGACTGGAAGACACAGCCCTGGTAGTCAACAGCCATAGAAACATACTCACCAGAAAGAACAGAGGCAAAGGCAAGAGTAGACTCCTAGACTCAGCCTCCCACAGGCTGTTCTGGAATTAAGGAACAAAAGGATCATGGGATAAATAGTCAAAAGAAGGAACAATCTCTTAAAATGCAGGACAATTGGTCCCTACTGGAGTGTCAGACTAAATTCGTCATTGAACTCCCTGGAATGGGAATTGAACTCGTAGCTTTCTTTGTCAGCTGTATCCACTGGGCCCCTGCTCACGTGGAAGGAAGTGCATTTGCACACTGAACCAAAGTTAGTCCTTCTAAACAAGAGCTACTCTTGTATTTCGTAGCACCGACTTATTCTGGGTTCACACGGGTCATTGCTCGAGGAGCTGTGTATTCAAGGCAGGAAATGGGGCACAGTCTCATCGTGGCACTGTCCAATTTGCATTCCTGACAAGTGGGCAGTGCAACTGGTTCTGTACTGAAAAGGACTTGCCCAGTGGGAAACTTCCTCACAAGGCACGTAACCACGGCAACAAACCACAGCTAAGAGACCTAACAAAGATCCGATGAAGTGGTCCTTTATTGAGTTTAGCAAGACTCACTGGTTGCTCTCATTTAACTGAAACACTGCCTCCTACAGGGCATTTCCACAGAAACCAATAGTTTAAAGATAGGCAGACTCACATTTGCAAATTGTTTTATAATTTACCCATTCACGGGATGTGGGCGTCGCTGGCTATGCGAGCCTTTATTCTTTATTCAATCGTGGGATGTGGGGCGTCGCTGGCTGGCCAGCATTTATTGCCCATCCCTAGTTGTCCTTGTTCAGAGGGCAGTTGAGAGTCAACCACATTGCTGTGGCTCTGGAGTCACATGTAGGCCAGAAGATTTGCTTCCCTAAAGGACATTAGTGAACCCGATGGGATTTTCCGACAATCAACAATGGTTTCATGGTCATCAGTAGATTCTTAGTTCCAGATATTTTTTTATTGAATTCAGATTCCACCATCTGCCGTGGCGGGGTTTGAACCCTGATCCCCAGAACATTAGCTGAGCTTCTGGATTAATCGTCTACCGATAATACTACTAGGCCATTGCCGTTATTCCCCATCTCCGATTACCCTTGAGAGGTGGTGGTGAGCCATCTCTGGAACTACGGGTTCTCCATTTTTATGGACTTCCATTTGACCAGAAGTGCCAGTTTTACAGAATGAAAGTGGTTGGGTTGTAAACTGACAGTTTCCCATGCTGTGTCGCTGGCTGCTCCCCTCAAACACATGACATCACTTGGACACACATCTCCCTGCCCAATAATCAATTTATGATCATTATTGTGATTACGCAATCGTATACCTGGGGCCACATGTTCGTTAATGAAGGGAGTTTTATTTTCCAATGTTATTAATATCTTTGTATGTTTCACTGTACTTCTAAGGGCGAACGACCGGTTTTAAGAAAATTTTTTTTATGGAATGAACTTGGCCCTGACCCATGTCCCAAAAAGAGCTTCACCTGTACCGCAGTCCATGTAATGGAGGTGCTGTGAGAAAGGGAGTTCCAGGATTTTGAGCCAGCCGCAATGAAGGAACGGCGATATTTTTCCAAGCCAGAATGGTGTGTGACTTGGAGGGGAACTTCAAAGTGGTGGCATTCCCATGTCTTTCCAGGTGGTAGAGGTTGCGGGTTTGGATGTTGCAGCTGAAGGAAGCTTGGTGAGTTGCTGCAGTGCATCTTGTGGGTGGCACACACCGCTGCCATTGTGCACCAACGGTGGAGGGAGGGAATGTTTGAAGTGGTGGATAGGGTACGGGTTAGCGGGCTGCTTCTTTGTCTCGGATGGTGTGTTGTTGGAGCTGCACTCGTCCAGGCAAGTGGAGAGTATTCCATCACAGTCCAGACTCGTGCCTTGGAGATAGTGGTCAGGTGTCCGTAGGTGAAATACTCACCACAGAATTCCCAGCCTGTGACCTGTTTTAGCCGCAGCATTTATAGGGCTTGTCCAGTTATGATTCTGGTCAACAGTAATTCCCAGGATGTGAGTGCTGGAGAGTTAAATGTCAAAGGGAGATGGTTAAAATCTCTCTTGGTGGATAAAGTTGTTTTAAAGTTTAAAGTTTATTTATTAGTGTCAGAAGTAGGCTGACATTAACACTGCAATGAAGTTACTGTGAAAATCCCCCAGTCGCCACACTCCGGCGGCGCCTGTTCGGATGCACTGAGGGAGAATTTACCATGACCAATGCACCTAATCTTTCAGACTGTGGGAGGAAACCGGAGCACCCGGAGGAAACCCACGCAGACACGGGGAGAATGTGCAGACTCTGCACAGACAATGACCCAAGCCGGGAATCGAACCCGGTTTCCCTGGCGCTGTGGGGCAGCAGTGCTAACCGCTGTGCCACCATGCCGTCCAATATGGGCATTACCTGACACTTGTGTGGCGCGAATGTTACTTGCAACTTAATAGCCCAAGAGCGAATGTTGCCCAAGTTCTTATGGACATGGATGGATTCAGATTCTGGAGAGTCACAAATGGTGCTGGACATTGTGCAATCTTTAGTAAACATTGTCCTTGTGTAAAAACTGGGACTCATGAGTTGAAGGCAGCTGCTGTTTGGTGACATACAGTGCTTTTTATGGCCTCAATAAATCCCAAAACCAATTAAGTATTTTTGAAGTGCAGTTGCTCTTGTCGGAATTATGGCAGCCATTTTGCACACAGCTAGCTCACAAACAGCAACATTTTAGTGATGTTCATTGAGGGATAAATATTAAATTAGTGTCAGCTGTGGCTCAGTTGGTTGAACCCTTGTCACCACCTCCCCCCCCCCCCCTCCCCCCACCCTGCCAGCTGCCAAGTCTCAAGGTTCAAGTCCCACTCCAGAGTTTGGACACAAATATCAAGGTTGACACTCCAGTGCAGTACTGAGGGAGTGCCACATTATCGGATGGGATATTAAATCCAGGCCCTGTCTGACTGTTTGGATGGATGCAAATGATCCTACGGTGTTGCGATGTGTGCCCACATGCCATTGTAATGTAAAGGTGCTTGGCCAAGCAAAGATTAACGTGGGACTGAAGAATGTCACCACCCATAGTATGATGTATAGAGTCACAGGGTAAGAGACTCTGAGAGAACAGTCAAGAGAGAGAAATTTGTTAGTAAGCAGCCAACCTGCATGGTGAACAGCAACATGTATGACCATTGGATCTGTAAATAGTTAAAGACTACCAATACAGAGCTTCAAGAGAGCTTCCATGTTTTCAGGTATCCAGATCACCAACAACCTGTCCTGGTCCCCCCATGCCGACACTATAGCCCACCAACGCCTCTACTTTCTCAGAGTACTAAGGAAATTTGGCTTGTCCTCGACAACTCTCACCAGCTTTTACACATGCACCATAGAAAACATTCTTTCTGGTTCTATCACAGCTTGGTATGGCTCCTGCTCTGTCCAAGACCACAAAAAGGGTCGTGAACGAAGCCCAGTCCATCACTCAAACCAGCCTCCCATCCATTGACACTGTCTACACTTCCCATTGCCTCGGAAAAGCAGCCAGCATAAGCAACGACCCCACGCACCCCGGACATACAACCTTCCACCTTCTTCCATCAGGAAAAAGATACAAAAGTCTGAGGTCACGTACCAACCGACTCAAAAACAGCTTCTTCCCTGTTCCCATTAGACTTTTGAATGGACCTACCTCGCATTAAGTTGATCTTTCTCTACACCCTAGCTATGACTGTAACACTACATTCTGCACCCTCTCCTTTCCTTCTCTATGTACGGTATGCTTTGGATAGCGCGCAAGAAACAATATTTTTCACTGTATACTAATACATGTGACAATAATAATAAATCAAGTCAAATAAAGGGTTCATGTTTAGGTATACCAGTCTGAAGACCTCATCACTGAGACATCGCTGTGAACAATATAACACACACACTATTTGGAAGAGGAGCAGGGGAGTTATCCTCATGTCTTAGCCAATATTTATCCCACAAGCAGCATTACCCCATTATTATCACATTGCTTTTTGTGGGAGTTTGCTGTCTGTAATCTGTTTGCTGTGTGTCCTTCAATACAAAAGTGACTACGCTTCAAAAATAATTAATTGGCTGCTAAGCCATGTCTGGTAGTTGGCTATAAAAATGCAAGTCTTGATTTCTTTTATTTTCAATATATATTTTACAGCGCAAAAGTAAATATCCCACAAAAGGACAACAGAAATACAGGGAAGAACAGATAGGTGTTAATCGCAATTATAATCAAATCTTTTCCATTTAAGGAATTTCGCCCATCTGTACTCTTTTTTTTGAAAGATAAGAATTCAATACCTTTCAGGGAGAGTTGCCAGATAATTTATGCCTTTTGAATTCTTTTGTTTAAAGAGTTTTTTTTTTGCTGGTGTCACTGGGGATCTGTCATGGCAGAGCAGCTGAATCCATTACTGGGACAGTGTTTGAAGCAACATCAATACGATACTGTCACAAGGGGTCCCTTTCATCTTATCGTTTGCAAATGAATTTGTTGAGCTTGGCTCCCTGTCACGGCGAGGCTCTGCGGCGCAGTGCAAGGACTTTCTGCCTCTCCCACCCCAAACCGAGGTCAGTGCTATTCGGTGCTGGCACCTCAATAGAAACAGACAGCTTAGGAAAGGATGTTGAACATCAAAGGTAAGATAATCAGAACAGGAGAAAGAATGGGGAAGGAAAGAGAACGGAAAGGGCAGTAAAGGGTTGAACGGAACCCAATTGTTTACTATCTTTTTCACCGACTATCCTTCCTTTTCTGAAAGTAGTGGATAATAATTTCTCCTCAGGATTGTTCACACCTTGTTCCAGATCTTGTTCCAGACCTTGTCAGAAGCCCAATGTTGGTAAACAGCAGGCAACCTTCTCCTTTCAAAGTTAAATACATTTGGACACTCTGATGGCCTCACCACATTAAATTGGGCATTCGCTGTCCGTCCCAGTGTCTCATTTCAATATATTTTATGTTTCTTTTGTTATCGAAAGGAAAGGTTGTCTTTTTGAATCACCACATTGTCGAATGTCACGTAAGAACTAAGAGCAGGAGTCGGCAATTCAGCCCCTCGAGCCTGCTCCGCCATTTAATACGATCATGGCTGACCTTGCCTTGGCCTCAACTCCGACTTCCTGCCCGTTCCCCATAACCCTTCAAACAATTGCTAAGTAAAAATCTGTCCATCTCCTCCTTGAATTTACTCAATGTCCCGGCATCCACTGCACTCTGGGGAATTCCACAGACTCACAACCATTTATGAGAAATAATTTCTCTTCATCTCTGTTCTAAATCGGCGACCCCTTATCCTAAAACCATGACCTCTTGTTCTAGATTGCCCTACAAGAGGAAACATCCTCTCTACATCTACCCTGCCAATCCCCTTTAGCATCTATAAACCCTCCATTAGATCTCCTCATTCTTCACAACTCCAGACAGTTTAGGTCTAAACTGCTCAACCTCTCTTCATTAGACAAACACCTCATCTCTGGGATCAATCTAGTGAACCTCCTCTGAACCGCCTCCAATGCCACTGCATCCTCCCCAAGTAAGGGGACCAAAACTATGCACAATACTCCAGGTACCTTGTACACTCCTCTACTTTTATACTCTACTCCTTTAGCAATAAAATTCCATTTGCCTTCCTTATTACCTGCTGTACCTGCACGCTAGTTTTCTGCGATTCATGCACCCAGATCCCTCTGCACCGAAGTATTCTGAAGTTTCTCTCCATTTAGATAATAAGTTGCCTTTCTATTTTTCCAACAAAATGGATAACCTCACACTTAGCCACGTTGAACTCCATCTGCCAAGTTTAGGCCCATTCAGCCAACCTAAAGATCGCACCTTTTGTACAAACAGTCGGCTGCTGAAGTCTCTCACTCCTCCCTTAATCCCCACCCCCAGTGAGGTTGAATGTAACTGGTTAATGTGTTGGCATCAAATTCCTCATGCACTAATTTTATGTTTTGGAATATCAGTATTGTACGAGGGGACAATTTGACCCATCTCGCCTGTGTCACTCCTTTGAGATGGCTGTGAAGTATTGCTGTATGATTTCCCTCAGGTGGCACAATGGTTAGCACTGCTGCCTCACAGCTCCAGGGACCCGGGTTCAATTCCAGCCTTAGGTCATTGTCTATGTGGAGTTTGCACATTCTCCCCGTGTCTGCGTGGGTTTCCTCCAGGTGCTCAGGTTTCCTCCCACACGCCGAAGATGCATGGGTTAGGTGGATTGGCCTTGCTAAATTGACCCTTAGCGTCCCAAGACGTGTAGGTTAAGGGGATTAGCAGAGTAAAAACTCAGGGTTACGGGGAACAGGTGTGGGTGGGATTGCCCCTCAGTGTCAGAGGGATTAGGTGGGGTTACAAGGATAGGGCCTGGGTGAGGTTGTTATTGCTGCAGACTCAATGGGCCGAATGGCCCCTTTCTGCACTGTAAGGATTCTAGGATTCTCAGACCTCACTAATAGTAATCTCAAGAAACAACATTGACAGGATTTAAGAGGCTTTGTAAGGTCGCTGGATTCTTCACTGTGGCTCTGATTTTAAGGGGGTTCTGGGGTGGGTGAGAGGTATTCAGGCACAGTGATCAGCAGCTCCAAAGCTGCACTGAACCAAGGGGCCCTGGTACATGGAGCCGATCGTAAATGTTATTTTAAATCCCACGGGTGTCAGTTAAATCCTGCTGCTCGTCTTCGTGCTTGTTCTGGATAAGAAGCATCTGAAAATCCTGCAGAGTCTGTTAACGCGAGGTCGGGAAGAGGTGGCCATCAACATCCTTCCATCCACATCAGATGATGGACTGTAATCCATTAGGGGATGAGATAGCTCCCTACGGTGCACTTTTACTGACAGCTGAAGAGACCAATCCGTGAGAGGCCACTAATGCCAAATGTGAGGCTGTTATCAAGTGTTGCCGTAAGTTGTTATTTTTGGTGTTGGCTCCTGTTCTAAGCCACAGGAGCCACTGATATTCATGGTGGGCATTCCAGCCCATGGGTGATGTCCACATTTCCCTATTTTTATTCTTTCATGGGCTGTCACTGGGGCGGCACGGTGGTTAGCACTGCTGCCTCACAGTGCCTAGGGACCCAGGTTCAATTCCGGCCTCGGGTCACTGTCTGTGTGGAGTTTGCTCATTCTTCCCATGTCTGCGTGGGTTTCCTCTGGGTGCTCCGGTTTCTTCCCACAGTCCAAAGATGTGTGGGTTAGGTTGATTGGCCATGCTAAATTGACGCTAGTGCCAGGGGGATTAGCAGGCTAAATATATGGGGTTATGGGAATAGGGCCTGGGTGGGATTGTGGTCAGTGCAGACTCGATGGGCTGAATGGCCTCCTTCTGCACTGTAGGGATTCTTTGATTCTATGTGGGTGCCACTGGATGAGCCAGCATTTATTACGCAATCCTAATTGCTAGGCCATTTCAGAGGACATCGTAAGAGTCAGCCACATTACTGTGGCCCTGGAGTCACATGTAGGTCAGACCAGGTAAGGGCAGCAGATTTCCTTCCCTAAAGTACATTAGTGAAGCAGATGGGATTTTCAACAATCGGCAATGGTTTCATGGTTAATTCCAGATTTTTATCAAATTCAAATTTCACCATCTGCCATGGTGGGATTCGAGCCCAGGTCCCCAAATCATTACATTGTGTCTCTGGATTACTAGTCCAGTGTAAGTAAATATCACTGTGCCACCACCTCCTATTCATTGGCTAGTGCTCCCAAGGTGTGAAAACTGATGTTTGGACCAAGACTGAGTCTCCTTTAGCAGAGCCTCAGAAGTCCTACTCGTCTCCTGGCTGTGGCCATCTCGCCATGCAAAGAATCCTCGGGTGTGCATCTGTCTTCATCCTGCAAACCGATGCGAACCAACAGTGGCACAGAGGTTAGCACTGCTGCCTCACAACGTCTGGGACCCAGGTTCATTTCAACTTTGGGTCATTGTCTGAGTGGAGTTTGCACATTCTCCCCGTGCCTGCGTGGGTTTCCTCTGGGTGCTCCGGTTTCCTCCCACAGTCCAAAGCTGTGCGGGTTAGGTGGATTGGCCATGTTGAATTAACCCTAGTGTTAGGGGGATTAGCAGGGTAAGTGTGTGGGGTTACAGAGATAGGGCCTGGGTGGGATGCGGATGGTGCAGGCTCGATGGGCCAAATGGCCTTCTTCTGCACTGTAGGGATTCTATGCTATTCTAACAAAGTCAGCTCCGTTTGATGTGTGCCAACATACTTGGAAGATCTGTCTATGAGAGGACTAGTGGGTTTTCACAGCAACCTAATTGCAATGTTAATGTAAGCCTACTTGTGACACTAATAAATAAACTTAAATTACAAACCACTTTGGCACTCTCACATCGGTGTTCCAATTCCTTCTTTAATTCTCTGTTGGAATCTCACTTTTGAAGGTCACCTTCACACATTATCGAGTCTGTTGGATGTAATCTCCCCTGTGGTTTTATTTAAACAGACTTTCTATTCAGGCAGTGTTCTTTTGTCAAGCTTGGTGCCATTTTTCTGTCCCCTCCCACAAATTGTTGTTTTGCATTTTGTGGAGTGTTTCTCAGGTCTCCAGGAATTGTGCAGTCTATTTTAGCCAATCAATTCCATCATCCTGGATTCCACTGTCTCTAAATTACACCAATCAATAATTCTCCTGAAATCTTTTCAAATAAAACCAATTGGTGTCTCCAACTCAAGATCCTTGCTTTTTCCCACCTGTATGGTCCCACTGTCTCAGGTGGTGGCCAGATTTTGCATTTCAATTCTCTTCAAAAGTTCATAGGCAAAGATACAAATGTCTCCAAGAGAAAATTGTCACTTCATCCACCTCATTCATACTTTCCTTTCACTAGAATGACAGCTATTTAATTCCTATTCACTATTGGGTGGCACAGTGGCACAGTGGTTAGCACTGCTGCCTCACAGCGCCAGGGACCCGGGTTCGATTCCCAGCTTGAGTCACTGTTTGTGCGGAGTTTGCACGTTCTCCCCGTGTCTGCTTGGGTTTTCTCCAGGTGCTCCGGTTTCCACCCACAGTCCAAAGGGTGAGCATGTCTGGAAAATCCCACCCAAACAATCCATTCTGCCTCTGGCCAAGAGCCTACAGAGTTAATATGTCCAATCACATCTGTAAATGTAAAGACTTCCTGTTGCTTTACTTGAAAGTGGTTGCATTAAAATCCGTGTGGAGATTTTTTTTAAATTAACTATCTACTGAAAGGATTAACATTTCTGTAGAACTTAAAGGGGCGAGAGGTGTTTGGAGAAAAGTTGGCACACAACTGTGTCACTTAAGTAATTTTAGAAACTTTTCCAAGCACAGAAAAACAAACTCAGTTTTAAATTTTCTCTATTAAATTATTTTATTATCTTCCCTCAACTTTGCCCAAATTTAATTTGTCTATCCTTTTACCCATTTAAACCAATTTCATAGAATCATGGAATCGTAGAATTCTACAGTGCAGAAGGAGGCCATTTGGCCCATCGAGTCTGCACTGACCACAATCCCACCCACCCAATTTCAATTTCCAATATTTGCCACTTAGTTAAAGTTTGAAGAAATCTTAACAGTTCATTTTTTTTTAGCTCAGATTGGATTGCTGCCAAACTGTAGCCTTATCTTTATGTTATGGAACAAACTGTATATCAAAAATTCTGAACTTGTACAACTTGATTTTTTAAACTCAACCCCCATCCTTTTGAATTGTTGCACAGTCTGAATTTCTTCCAAACAGAAACTCACAGCGGTTTACGTTAAATGAATTTTAGTTTTCTATTCAAAATGATTCTTTGAATTTGTCACGCTTGTGAACATCACCATGCTTCAACAATGACTGGACTCAAATGTATGGTATTCCTTTAACTGGGCAAACATACTCAGGGTAGGGATCATGGATAATGACAGTGCAGGAATCATGTCTAACCTCACACACCAGCATTCCCTTATCACAAAGGAGAGGCCAGGGAGAGGGGGAACTGCTTTCAACTGCATCACCTGCCCTGGGTTTAAAATTTATTTGTTAGTCACAAGTAAGGCTTACATTAACACTGCAATGAAGTTACTGTGAAATTCCCCTAGTTGCCACATTCTGGCGCCTGTTCGGGCCAATGCAGCTAACCAGCACGTCTTTCAGAATGTGGACGGTGAGTGATGATCAGGTGAGTCACTCAGCTGATGAAGGAGCAGCGCTCCGAAAGCTTGTGATGCCAAATAAACCTGTTGGACTTTAACCTGCTGTTGTGAGACTACTTACTGAATTTAGCTAAACAGGGGGAGTGGTCTGCTTCATGAGAGGCAACGCTTTGTGGCTGAATTAACTTCCTCAAAGTCCCCGTGCATCTTTTAACTCCTCACTTTTCTGACTGTAAATCAATATTCTGTTCACATCTTCAGTCTAACAGAAGTTTTGGCTTAGCTCAACACACCCTATCATTTTCCTTCTGTTCCCAATGTAACTGATTGTTCACGACAGACGTGTTCTCCTGCCAGCAATCAGTTCCCTTTTGCAGCTTATCTACCAGTTCCCTTAACTCCTTGCACTTTTTACTCGGTTATAAGGCACACAGATGTGCACTGTAGGCCAACTTATTCCGGACCGGTGACACAGTGGTTAGCACTGCTACCTCACAGCGCCACGGACCCGGGTTCGATTCCTGGCTTGGGTCACTGTCTGTGTGGAGTCTGCATGTTCTCCCCATGTCTGCGTGGGTTTCCTCCGGGTGCTCCGGTTTCCTCCCACAGTCCGAAAGCCGTGTTGGTTAGGTGCATTGGTCATGTTAAATTTTCCCTCAGTGTAACCCGAACAGGGACCGGAGTGTGGCGACTAGTGGGTTTTCACACTCGCTCCAGTGCTCCAGCCTACTTGTGACTGATAAATAAACTTTAAATCTCCTCCAACTCATTGTTCCCTTTCTGAACCTCTTTAGAAAGCCTATCAAGGATGCGTTCATAATCTCCGTCATATTCTTCCAAAGCTCCCAGGGCATCCATTGCTTCTGATGCTCCTGTCCTCATTGTCAAACTGTCTATCAGATGCCAAAGCCATTGTGATTCCTTGCTTCCACTACTTCATACGTTTAACTCCAATCTGTTGTGTTGTGCTGCTATAAACATCGTGATGGAGCCCTCGGCTCCACAGCTGAGATTCATGATAGAATAGAATGGAAAAAAATAGAATCCCTAAGTGCAGAAGGAGACCATTTGGCCAATCGAGACTGCACCAACTCTCTAACACAGCATCTCACCCAAGTCCTATGCCTGTACCCCACTAATCCACCTAACCTATGTGTCTTGGGACATTAAGGGGCAATTTAGCATGGCCAGTCAACAGAACCTGCTCCTTTTTGGCGTGTCGGTGGAAACCGGAGCACCCAGAGGAAACCCACGCAGACCCGGGGAAAACAGACAGTGAACCAAACCGGGAATCGAACCCGGGTCCCTGGTGCTGTGAGGCAGCAGTGCTAACCATTGTGCCACCATGCCGTTCATGATAATCTCTTCCCCTTTTCCTGACAGCATTCTATTCCTGCCCGTCTCTGCGCAGTTTGTTCTTGAACCTGCGCGGCTCTTATCAACTTGTTTACATGCGTTATCTTTTTAGGGATCTGACCTAGCTGCACAGCTTCAACTAGACACAGCTCGCCAGCACTGCCTCCTCTGCTTATCTAGGGTCTGGCCACCCTGTGTGGCTTGAACCACTATCTTTGCCAACTGTAGCGCGCCTGCACAGCGCTACCTCCTCAACCTGACATGGTAATGGTCTGGCTTACCTCCCCGGCCTTGGCACCACTAGCCTGCCAGCGCAGCTCTACCTCCTACCCTGGCACCTCCTGTTCTCCTTTCAGAGTTTGATATTCAACTAGACCATCCTTGGGCAGGCCTGCTGCACTAACTCTGGGTGGTAAGTAAAATATACTCACCCTGTTTGCACAGCCATTCCAATGATCTGACGTGAGTATCCTGCCGACTACATCAACTTGTTGTGGTGGACCTCTACGAATTAACCACAAGAGACTCTAATATAGCACACGGATAGAGCGCTCTAATATAACACACGGATAGAGCACTCTAATATAGCACACGGATAGAGCACTCTAATATAGCACACGGATAGAGCACTCTAATACAGCACAGAGATAGAGCACTCTAATATAGCACACGGATAGAGCACTCTAATATAGCACACGGATAGAGCACTCTAATACAGCACAGAGATAGAGCACTCTAATATAGCACACGGATAGAGCACTCTAATATAGCACACGGATAGAGCACTCTAATATAGCACACGGATAGAGCACTCTAATATAGCACACGGATAGAGCACTCTAATATAGCACACGGATAGAGCACTCTAATATAGCACACGGATAGAGCACTCTAATATAACACACGGATAGAGCACTCTAATATAGCACACGGATAGAGCACTCTAATACAGCACACGGATAGAGCACTCTAATACAGCACACGGATAGAGCACTCTAATATAGCACACGGATAGAGCACTCTAATATAGCACACGGATAGAGCACTCTAATATAACACACGGATAGAGCACTCTAATATAGCACACGGATAGAGCACTCTAATATAGCACACGGATAGAGCACTCTAATACAGCACAGAGATAGAGCACTCTAATATAGCACACGGATAGAGCACTCTAATATAGCACACGGATAGAGCACTCTAATACAGCACAGAGATAGAGCACTCTAATACAGCACACGGATAGAGCACTCTAATATAGCACACAGAGAGAGCACTCTAATACAGCACACAGAGAGAGCACTCTAATGCGACACACACCAAATCATGAATACTCTGTTTAATTAGTACACAGATCATTGTTTAATTTCAAATCCCATCTACATAGAGTTATTGTTAAACCTTCATCCAAAGCAGGACTCACTGTCTGCTCTGACTCAATTTCTATCCTTCAACCCTTAAATAACCTTGCTGCCAAGTTCTGCTGATTCCAGATCCTTGAGAGTGGGTAACATTCTCTCAGGGTGTAAGCATTTGACTCACATGAGATTTTACTCTACGTCAGGTTTTATTAAATCTATCCATTTCCCCTAACACTCGATATAAAGTTTGTCCCATTATATCAACAACAGCAACTTACATTTACATAGCACCTGTACCATAGTGGAACATCCCAAGGCACTTCAGTTATCTAACAAAGTGTGATATCTCACCCCATTGGGAGGTAATGCGTGGGAATCTCGCTCGAGCAAGAGCGGAAATTCCCACTGTCCGTCCCTCACCCACTCTGATTCCAGTAGAATTCCAGCGATCAGGACAGACTTGGTCAAAGTGGTAGGTTTTAAGGAGAGTCTGAAAGGGGCAAAGTGGTGTCGAGAGGCAGCGAGGTGTCAGGAGAGAATTGAAAGAGTCTAAAGGTGCAGCCACCAATGTTAGAGTGATTATTATCATGGACACACAAGAGGCCAGAAAATGGACAGGGATATCCAGGAGGCGTGAAGGGTTGGAGGAAATTCCAGTGATTGTGTGGGGCGAGACCATGGAGGGACTTAAAAACAAGGATGTGGAAAAGGCAAGGGTGTCGGGTGTGAATGATTCCAAGTATCAAACAAAACAGTTCCACAAAGTATGATGGCAGCTTAAAAGTTTTTAGAGTTTATTTATTAGTGTCACAAATAGGCTTACATTAACACTGCAGTGAAGTTACTGTGAAAATCCCCTAGTTGCCACACTCCGGTGCATGTTCAGGTTCACTGAGGGAGAATTTAGCATGGCCAATACACCTAACCGGTCTTTCAGACTGCGGGAGGAAACCGGAGCACCCGGAGGAAACCATGCAGACCCGGGGAGAATGTGCAGACTCCGCACAGACAGTGACCCAAGCCAGGAATCAAACCCAGGTCCCTGGCACTGTGAGGTAGCAGTGCTAACCTCTGTGCCACCGTGCCACCCTTTGGAAAGTGCACTGAGTCGATGGGTAAGTCCAGCTACATAAAAGCAGTTGCGTTGGACTGCAGCTACGGAGCACACATCTGGAGAGTAACAAGCCAGCCATTTATTGGCTAGCTGGCTCGAATCCCAAATTCGACTACAATCTCTGTGTTTCTCCTAATGAAGCCTGTTTAGTAAACACAGCTTACATATGTTAATGAATGTGAATCCCTGTGACAAATCAATGTGCGTGTTTATTAACTGAGGCGTAGGCCAGGCTTCCCCTCCATGCCCTGGGTGAATCTACCATTTGCTGATTAAACAAGTTCTAAATTACTCAGCTAATTCAGTCAGCTTTCCATTCCCTTCCTCCAGCTGTGGCCTCCCTGCTCACTACATTTACAGATGTATCACGTATCGCCATGAGAACATTTCCAACTCTTTATTCTCCTCAGATTTCTGTTTTCGGTTTGAATCTGTGCAACGTGCCAAGTGTAGACGGAATTAGCCCAAATCAAATTTCCACGGTGCCCATCCTATTTCTATTGGAAAAATTATCCCTTGCTGGAGGATACTCCCCACCAATAGTCAACACACTGTCCACCCTGTATAGAAACAAGCCCTGTACATGGGAATGGTAGGAACATGAAGAGGGCCATTCAGCCTCTCGAGGGTGGCACGGTGGCACAGTGGTTAGCACTGCTGCTTCACAGCACCAGGGACCTGGGTTCGATTCCCAGCTTGGGTCACTGTCTGTGTGGAGTTTGCACATTCTCCTCGTGTCTCCGTGGGTTTCCTCCGGGTGCTCCGGTTTTCTCCCACAGTCCAAAGATGTGCGGTTTAGATTGATTGGCCATGCTAAAAATTGCCCTTAGCGTCCTGAGATGTGTAGGTTAGAGGGATTAGTGGGTAAATATGTAGGGATATGGGGGTAGGGCCTGGGTGGGATTGTGGTCAGTGCAGACTCGATGGGCCGAATGGCCTCTTTCTGTCCTGTAGGGTTTCTATGAGTCTGCTTCACCATTCAAGGCTATCACGGCTGATCTGTACCTCAACTACACAATTACCCCATGTTGCTCCATGTCCATTGATGGGCGGCACGGTGGCACAGTGGTTAGCACTGCTGTCTCACTACGCCAGAGACCCGGGTTCAATTCCGGCCTCGGGTCGCTGTCTGTGTGGAGTTTGCACATTCTCCCCGTGTCTGCGTGAGTTTCCTCCGGATGCTCCAGTTTCTTCCCACACGCCAAAGACGTGCGGGTTAGGTTGGTTGACCATGCTAAATTACTCCTAGTGTCAGGAGGGGGATTAGCAGGGTAAACGTGTGGGGTTACGGGAATAGGGCCTGGGTGGGATTGTGGTCGGTGCAGACTCGATGGGCCAATGGCCTCCTTCTGTACTGTAGGGATTCTATGATTCCTTGCCTGGCTAAAATGAAGCGACTGACTAGAGCAGCAGAGTCTGCATTCAGACACCCAATGGGGGACCTAAGAGCTCTCTTAAGCAAGGTAGAAGTTTAAAAATGTCCCAAGAAGAATGACTGAATGTGGAGCACCAAGCTTATTGCCACCGGAGGAAATCCTGTAATGCGGGATACTGGAGGTGGGACTCAGTCATATCCAATCCAAATGGGATAGCAGGGATTTTGACAAATGTTTTCCAGCCATTGCCTCCGGAAGGATCTTCTGGTCCCACCGACAGTGAACACCCCCCCCCCCCCCACCCCCCACCCCCCCCGCCACCCCTTCCATGGGATCCCTGGTGTGGAAGGTGCGAACAACGGGAAAACCTCTTGACAGTGGCGGGACTGGAAGGTCCCACTACCAGTCAATGGGTGGCCTCCACTGCTACAAAACACAACACAGTGGTGGGGGTTGGGGGGCCGGGGGGAAGGGAGTGAAAATCCCATTCTAAGGCGAGTATTATGGGGTGTAATTTTACAGTCCTTCCCTCTGGTGCAATGTCCGCAGAAGCCAATGTCTCGCTGTGTTTTAGGGCCTGCCCACATCACAGCCGGGGCTGTAAAATTCAGCCCACGGAGTGGGTCGGGATATTTGCAACTCTCTATACAGGAGAATGCAGGTTCAAGTCTGATTTCAGAACTTAAATGCAGATTCTAGGGGCTGGATTTAATATGCCCACGCAGGACGTGTTTTTGGCACGGGGGGAGCATGTAAGATAGGGTGGTGCCCAGTACACCACCTTCTTGCCTACCCCTGAGCTCACCCCCACAACACAGTTGGCAACGTGAAATCGGCAGCTCGTCCGTAATGTATCAATAAATAATCAGGGGTCAATTGAGCTCGATAGTCCACTGCCCATGCCACAATACGGTTTGAGCGGACAGGTCGACTTGTTGAAAAGTTTCCAAAGCAGCAGGAAGCAATGGACGGTACTATCTTTGGGGGAATGCCTTTTGCACATCGGGGAGTAGACCCCATAGGTTGTAGTTCCCCTTTCGTCTTTTTCCAACCAGCTCTCTGAAACCCATCGCCCCACCTCCTTCAGCTTTCCAAATCACCCCCCCCTCCCTCCGCCCCATCAATCAGCTCTATACCCCGTACGTTCCTTATTCCTGATCCATTGGGCCTTCTCCTTAGGGTTGGCTGTAGTCCCGGCAGTGCCCACCGGTGAGATCTTGGCACTGCCGGGACTGCCGGAGCTGCCAGCCAATCCAACTGAGCGGTAATTCCCGAGGGTGGGATATCCTCCCCAGCGAGGGGTGGAAGTCCCTGCACTCTCCAACGATTTAGCTCACCCGCATTATGTTACGCCTGCGTGGGGTGGGCTGGCATGCAGTGAGTCAGATTCTGGCCGACTTTACTTTTGGGGATGGGGTGGGGGTGAGGAGAGAATGGGGGCAGGGAGCCATCCACTCCTCCCACGATACGCAGCCTTAAGCTGAATACTTTAAGGCCACGTTGAGGGAGTGCTACATTGTCAGTGGCATTGTCCTCGACATTAATCTCTCTGTAACAGTTAGGGGTAGGGTTTAAAGAGTTAATACAGAAACACATGATGAATCTACCCCACACAACCCCCCACCTCCTTTCCTTAGCGGCAATGGATATTGAGTAGCGTGATTCACAACAACTAGTGAGACAGTTCCACTGTCAAAGCCTGAGACTCCCTGAGGCATGGTTTCCAGAGTGTATGTTGTTGTGATTATTCTATCAATTCGCTGCTGCAAATCTCTGGACATTCTCCTCTGTGTGTTGACAGAAATTTATAGTTACTTTACAATGGTGATGAAAATAAGGTAGTCACTAATAAAGTTCATAAGAAATTCCTTCACCCAGAGAATGGATAGACTATGGAGCTCGCTACCACAGGGAGTGCTTGATCGAATAGCATTTTAAAAATTCATTTGTGGGACACGGCAGTTGCTGGCTGGCCAGTATTTATTGCCCATCCCTTGTTGCTCTTGTTCAGAGGGCAGATGAGAGTCAGCCACATTGCTGTGGCTCGGGAGTCACATGTAGGCAAAACCAGGTAAAGACGGCAGATTCGCTTCCCTAATGGGACATTGGTGAACCAGATGGCTTTTTCGGACAATCGACAATGGTTTCATTGTCATCAGTCGATCCTTAATTCCAGATATTTTTTATTTAATTCAAATTCTACCATCTGCCGTGGTGGGATTCGAACCCAGTTCCCCAGAACATTAACTGGGTTTCTGGATTAATAGTGATAATACCACTAGGACATTACCTAGCATAGGTGCATTTAAGAGGTAGATCAATAACCACTTGAAAGGAATAAAACAAAATGCAGAAAGGATCTGATGAAATGGGGTGGGGATGAGGGGAGTGGGGGGGGCGGGGGTGGGCAGGAGGCTTGGGTGGAGCATAAACACTGGCTGGGCTAAGATGCCTGTTTCTGTGCTGTAGCCCAGTATAATTCTACATGAGCCAATGGAAGCTTTCTTCAACATTCGGGATTCAATGCTTACGTAAAATGGTTTCTGTTGTAAAATACTGTTAAAGCAGTGGTGGGCAACCTGCAGCTTGGGGGCCACACACGGCCCATCAGTGTTCTAGGTGCGGCCCATGAGACATTTTGTTGACCTTTACCCCTACCAGCAAGGCCATCATGTCAGGTCCTCGTTGATGGGGACCATATTTGATCCACGCCATGAGGACATCAACCGGTGAGCAGATAAGGACAAGTGAGCCCGGACAATAGCAGCCGGGACTCACTAATTATATTTAAATTACCTCATGCATATTGAAATCAGCTCTGTAGCCTTCCTGGGGAGCCAACTTTGCCAGCAGAACGGGGCTGGTAACATCACGAGAGGCAAAAAACTGGGCGCAAGCCCAATCCTACCAGCTCCCCACGCCAATCATTGGTGTGATGAGATGGTAAGATCACCCCCTCAGAGTCTACTGGGTAAAGCCGTGCCCTTAGCTGAGCTCTTCCAGTGCAGTTACATCACTGGCATCGAGATGACAATGTGAAAAATTGCCCACATATGCCCTCTCCACAAAGGCGGAACAAACCAATCCGGACGATTACTGCCCCCATCAATTTACTCTCAAAATGATGGAAAGTATTATCGACAATGCTATCAAGCAGCAGCTACTCAGCAAGAAACTGCTCCCCAATGTCCAGTTTAGAATCATAGAATCGGAGAATCCTACAGTACAGAAGGAGGCCATTACTAAATTCTCCCTCAGTGTACCCGAACAGGCGGTGGAGTGTGGCGCCTAGGGGATTTTCACAGTAACTTCATTGCAGTGTTAATGTAAGCCTATTTGTGACACTAATAAATAAACTTTAAACTGACCAATCGACCCACCCACCAACCTTAAAAGTAGGGGTGGGCAATGTAAAATTGTGTTCTGTTAGCCCCTTAATGGGCTAACTTATCTGTTTGATTATAGGAGCTGGCGGGGGGCGGGGGGGCACTTCTGACTCTCCCGTGAGCCCGCTGACTGAAATATTACGTGAGTGCACAATGAAGCTGAGCCATGTGTCCTGCGTCGTTTCATGTGTTTCCTGATTGGGCGCATGTCAGCCAGAGCAATGTAAGTTTCTGTAACATCACCCGAGCATTCTGTTCCAAGCCGTGCACCATCCTGACGTGGAAATAGTATAGCCATTCCTTCACCGTCCCTCCAACATCCTGGAACGTCCTCCCCAACAGCACTGTGGGGGTACCTCCATTCCAAAAAGCAGCTCACCACCACCTTCATGAGGGTGACTAGAGACGGGTTATAAATGTTGCCCTCACCAGTAATGCTCACATCTCAAGAACAAATAAAATAAAAGCTTTCTTGGAATGTTCGGCATTCCAGTTGGGATCAGACCTCTTTCCCATTCTATACAATAGATCAGCTAACTGAGTACACATCCAGAATTGAAACTTGGTACACTTTGCCCAGTCGAATTTCGAGAGGAGCATCAAGTAACCTCAAAGGTTCGATTGAACCCCGGTATAGATACTTTTGAGGCTCAGTAAAGATTAACATGGTCTCGTATTCTCTGGCAATGCAGCAAAATGCTTCCCCTCGTCCCCCACACACACACACACTTTAATAGCCTCACAACCATGTAATTAATGTCACGGCGACAGATTGATTACTATAATAGATATTAAAATAACCTCAGATTACCTCAATCAAAGTGATGAGGGGTTTTGATTGGCTAAATTGGGGAGAATCTTTTTCCGCTGGCTCAGAGGACAAAGACTTAAGGTCATTTGCAAATCGACCAGAGGGGAGATGAGGACAATTTTTTGACAAAACAAGTTGTTATGATCCGGAATGCGCTGACTGAAAGTTGCTGGAGGCAGATTCAATCATAACTTCCACACCGACAAGGGCGGCACGGTGGCACAGTGGTTAGCACTGCTGCCTCACAGCGCCAGGGACCCGGGTTCGATTCTGGCCTCGGGTCACTGTCTGTGCGGAGTTTGCACATTCTCCCCGTGTCTGCGTGGGTTTCCTCCGGGTGCTCTGGTTTCCTCCCACAGTCCAAAGATGTGCGGGTTAGGTTGATTGGCCATGCTAAATTAACCCTAGTGTCAGGGGGATTAGCAGGGTAAATATGTGGGGTTACAGGAATAGGGCTTGGGTGAGATTGTGGTCGGTGCAGGCTTCTGTACTGTAGGGATTCTATGGATATATACTTAAAGGGGAAGAATGTTCTATAATATTGGGCAAGGACAGAGAAAGGAGGCTAATTGGATAACTCTTCCAAAGAACTAGGGTAGACACAATGGACCAAACAGACTCCTTCAGAGCTGTGTGATTCTACAGTTAGAAGTGAGTTCGTTTTTAGAAAATGCTTAAGAAATTATGCCGCAATTGTGAGACCCTTCAGTTGTTAACCTAAATCCGGCAAGTCGTGACAGAGGACAGCAGCTCGCATAGTGACATTGTGAATCAGCGATCAATTTGAAGAAAGTAAATCTTCATCATTCCTTGGCATATCTCGAGGAATAATCAACATTGTGGTTGCACTGCTAGCCAAGTAATCCAACGGCTTGGAATAATAATGCAGAGAACACACTGTGGCAATTTGAGAACTTGTATTTAGTTCATTTCTTAAAATCTGGAAATCAGGAAGATGGCATTAGTGAAAATGACTGTTGGATTGTCGCAAAAATCCAGCTGGTTCACTAATGTCCTTTAGGGAAGGAAAGCTGCTGTCTGTACAAGATCTGGTCTATATGTGATTCCAGTCCTAGATCAACATAATTGACCTTGGGTGGCACGGTGGCACAGTGGTTACCACTGCTGTCTCACAGCGCCAGGGACCTGGGTTCAATTCTGGCCTTGGGTCACTGCCTGTGCAGAGTTTGCACGTTCTCCCCGTGCCTGCATGGGTTTCCTCCAGGTGCTCCGGTTTCCTCCCACACTTCAAAGATGTGCAGGTTAGGTGGATGGGCCATGCTAAATTGTCCCTTGAATTGCATGAATGAAGTCTAGGTCTATACTCGTTGAAAGGTTGGATCTGTCACCCTATGAGAAGAATGAGCGGTGATCTTATTGAAACGTAAAAGATCCTGAGGGGACTTGACAGGGTTGATGTTGGGAGGATATTTCCCCTGTTGGGGAATCCAAAACCAGGGGACTCAAATTGAAAGGCGGGGGGGGGGGGGGGGGGGGGGGCTCCCATTTAAGACTGAGATGAGGACATTTTGTTTTCTCTCAGAGAGTAGTCTATGGGACTCAATTGCCCAGAGACCAATGGAGGCGGGGTCATTGAGGAGATTCGTGATGCAGAGATGCCAGCATTGGACTGGGATGGGCACAGCAAGAAGTCTCATAGCACCAGGTTAAAGTCCAACAGGTTTATTTGGTACCACGAGCTTTCGGAGTGCTGCTCCTTTATCAGGTGAGTGAAGGAGCAGGGCTCCGAAAGCTCGTGATTCCAAATAAACCTGTTGGACTTTAACCTGGTGTCGTGAGACTTCTCACTGAGTATATTCGTGACTGAGTTGGATAGACCTTCATCGATGAGAGGGTCAAGGGTTATTTGCGAGGGGGGCGGGGTGGCAGACAGGAAAGTGGAGTTGAGACCACAATCAGATCAGTCCTGATCTAATCGGATTGCAGAGTAGGCTCGAGGGGCTGAATGGTCGAGTCCTGGTCCTACGTTCTGTTTTCTAGCGCTCGTATCATTTTACCATGAACAAAATGGCTGCCCCTATTTTGCCACAAGTTTCTGCTCTCCAAAGGTTCATATTCACAAAAAGAGTTTTGGGATACGATAAAGGGTTCAAGAAATACAAGCGTTCCTTTGTTAGGCTGAGATATTTCCAGATGCTACATAGCATGAAAAGAAATCTGTGCTCACATATGCTGCGTCCACACATGTGTCACGATGTGAGCTAAAAAGAACTGAATGTCTGAGACAGGATCGCCTGACGGATAAGATGTTTAATGTTATTTTTGTGATTTAAAATGGGGAGGAAAGGCACGGAGGGAAAATGCAAGCCGTCCAAAAGCAAACAAGTCTAACATCTGGACGGAGAACTTGGTTCATCGCTGTGCTTGGCCAATTTTTTCTCAAAATGAGCTTAACAGATTTTGGCACAATCATAAAGGCAAACGTTTTTTTTTACAGAAACTGCCTTCTGGAAAATTGTGAATGCACTGTGTAAAAAGGATGTGAAAGCTAAAATCGCAGTGCTTTAAACATGAGGTTTTGGCTCCTGGCACCATTCGTTTTACTGATCTGTGCCTTTAACTCCTACAGATCCAACATTCTTCACCAGATAGGGGCCTTCAATATTGTTCTGTCATCGCTCTCATCCACTGTGATTCACAGCCACAATAATGTCCCAGTTTATATAAGAGAAAGGCCCTTAAAATCCTGCAGGGGTCCCCCAGCTATCCTGTAACAAACTGGCAGAACCCCCTGGGGGAACAGTGAAGACTCCAGAGTCAAAGCATTGTTCAGGGTGGCACGGTGGCACAGTGGTCAGCACTGCTGCCTCAAAGCGTCAGGAACCCGGGTTCAATTCCGGCCTCGGCTCACTGTGTGGAGTTTGCACATTCTCCCCGTGTCTGCGTGAGTTTCCTCCGGGTGCTCTGGTTTCCTCCCACAGTCCAAAAGATGTGCTGGTTAGGTGGATTGGCCATGATTGATTGTCCCTTAGTGTCCAAAGATGTGTAGATTTGGTGGATTAGCCATGGTAAATGTGTGGGGTTACGGGGATAGGGTGGGAGAGAGAGCCTGGGTAAGATACTCTGTCAGAGAGTTGGTGCAGACTCGAAGGGCTGAATGGCCTCTTCTGCACTGTAAGGATTCTATGATGAATCAATGATTCTATGATGATCACATTGTTGTTTGTGGGAGCTTACTGTGCGCAAATTGAATCATAGAATCCCTATAGTGCAGCAGGAGGCCATTCAGCCCATCTGCGACAGAGCATCTTACCCAAGCCCTATCCCCGTAACCCCACATATTTACCCCACTAATCCCCCTGACCTACACATCTTGGGACCCTAAGGGGCAATTTACCATGGCTAATCCATCTAACATTTCACATCTTTGGATGCTAAGGGTAAATTTAGCATGGCCAGCGCACCTAACCAGTGCATCTTTGGAGTGTGGGAGGAAACCGAAGCACCCGGAGGAAACCCACGCAGACACGGGGAGAATGTGCAAACTCCACCCAAGGCCAGAATCGAACCCAGGTCCCTGGCGCTCTGAGGTAGCAGTAATAACCACTGTGCTGCCCTGCATTTCAGACAACAAATACTTCATTGGCTGTAAAATGCCCCAAGGTTATTAAAGGTGCTGTATCATTGCAAATAAGCGATTAATTTAATTCTTTTGCCTTTCACTTTTTCCTTTCTTTCTCTTTCCTCCAAACCTCAGCATGAATCACATCAGCCTTTTGAATTGATTTGATTTATTATTGTCATATATATTAGTATACAGTGAAAAGTATTGTTTCTTGCGCGCAATACAGTCAACGCATACCATTCATAGAGAAGGAAAAGAGAGGGTGCAGAATGTAGCGATACAGTCATAGCTAGGGTGTAGAGAAAGATCAACTTAATGCGAGGTAGGTCCATTCAAAAGGCTGACGGCAGCAGGGAAGAAGCTGTTCTTGAGTCAGTTGGCACGTGAGCTTGAATGTTTGTATCTTTTTCCCAATGGAAAAAGGCGGTAGAGAGAATGTCCGGGGTACATGGGGTCCTTCATAATGCTGGCTGCTTTTCCAAGGCAGTAGGAAGTGCAGACAGAGTCAATGGATAGGAGGCTGGCTTGAGTGATGGACTGGGCTTCGTTCATGAGCCTTTGTAGTTTCTTGCTTGGGCAGAGCAGGAGCCATACCAAGCTGTGATACAACCAGAAAGGATGCTTTCTATGGTGCATACACTCATTTACGGGCACCATTAACTGTGATGCTGCATACATAAGGTAATTTCACATTTGGTAGGGGGTTCCTGGGGGAGTGGCTCTCAAACAGAGATCCATGACCTCTGTGACTCACCTTCCCCTTACTGCCTGTGATAACACCTGCTCCTCACTAACAGAATAGATAACCACCAGGAAATAAGTGGAGATTAATGACAGTTCCCGGCATGCTTGGGCTTCTAATGCTGTCAGCTGCCCAGAGGTTAATGGTCTTCTAGTAGCCAGTGGGACAATCATGCACCGGTCTTGACTATCTATTCTCTCAGCATGACGGCACTTCATTCATAATTACCATTATTTGCCCAAGAATATAAAGAGCACTCTGGAATGGGCTGCAGTCGAAAGAGTTGGATTGTGTTGCGGCTAATGTTTCATTAATAGAACATAGAACATAGAACATAGAACATTACAGCACAGAACAGGCCCTTCGGCCCACGATGTTGTGCCGACCTTCATCTGAAACCAAGATCAAGCTATCCCACTCCCTACCATCCTGGTGTGCTCCATTAATGCTTCATTATAATTCTTAAATGATAAAGCAATTTTCTTCATTTGGTCTCCATCGTGGGGGAGGGGTAAACAAAGAGTTCCCATTCCAAATTTATCACAAAGCTCGGAATTGTGAGCAGTTAGCCTTCCCTTTAAATGATAAAGGGTGGCACGGTGGTACAGTAGTTAGCACTGCTACCTCACAGTGCCAGAGACCCGGGTTTGATTCCTGGCTTGGGCCACTGTCTGTGCGGAGTCTGCACGTTCTCCCCGTGTCTGTGTGTATTTCCTCCGGGTGCTCCAGTTTCCTCCCACAGTCCAAATGTGTGCAGGTTAGGTCAATTGGCCATGCTAAATTGCTCCTACTGTCCCAAAATGTAGGTATGGGGAATAGCGGGTAAATGTGTGGGGTTATGGGGATTGGGTACGCTGGGTCAGATGCTCTGTCGGAGAGTTGGCGCAGATGCAATGGGCTCAATCGCCTCCCTCTGCACCGTAGGGATTCTATGATTTTTACGTGAAATTCAGTGCTGAAGATTAAACATTTTAATTCAATTTCCTTTTGCATCCTTGTCGTGCTGTATCCTTCATTTTGAAGGTCAAAGTGAGTTTTTCAAGATTAGGCTTTTGCTGTCTGAAGTCCTGTTAAAATTCACGCTCTGCTGCCCTTCTGACTCCCAAGTTGTGTTCAATCACAGTTGTGTTTAGTGCTTATGTTTTCCCCATGAGACATTAAAAACCGAAGCCTCACCTGCCTCACAGGTGGGTGTTAAAGGTCTTACTGCATCATTTGGAAGAAGAGCAGAGGAGTTGTCCTCACTGCCCCCAGCCAATATTCATCCCCCAGTCAACATTCATCCTTCAGCCAACATCCACCACTCAGCCAATATTCATCCCTCAGCCAACATTCATCCCCCAGCCAACATTCATCCCTCAGCCAACATCCACCTCCCAGCCAATATTCATCCCTCAGCCAACATTCATCCCCCAGCCAACATTCACCCCCAGCCAACATTCATCCCCCAGCCAACATTCATCCCCCAGCCAACATTCACCCCGCAGCTAACATCCACCTCCCAGCCAATATTCATCCCCCAGCCAACATTCACCCCGCAGCCAACATTCACCTCCCAGCCAACATTCATCCCTCAGCCAACATTCATCCCTCAGCCAACATCACTCAAGCAGATTACTTGCTCATTATCTCATTGCCGCTTATGGGAGCTTGCTGTTCGAGTGCAAACAGGCAATGGCCTAGTCGTTTGGATACCAGCAACCTTAGGCACACTCAGTCGACTCTTAACATAAACAGCGCTGGATACCATGCATCCAATGCAAGGTCTTTAATTACAAGGAGAACTCCCCCTCCGTCCATCGAAATGGCTGGAGTAGTTCTGAAGTTACAGAGAAACAGCTCAGCTGTTATAGTCAATTACAGCAAATCAGGAACAAGAGATTTTTCACATCTTTCATTGACATACATATTTCCCAATTAAATCCTGGCTTTTCGTCCTTTCTTGTTCGATGAAAAATTGACCTCTGCTAATCCTTTATTTGCATAGCATATCCCCATATCTCGCCTTTGGTATTTGTTATGGAAAAAATCCAGTCTTGTACACCCTCCGGTGAAGGTCAAAAAGCAGAATGTTTTGAGGCCTAGACAAGGGAAAGCTTAATTCAAAATAGACAGGTCTTGAAGGTCTGCAAAATAATAACATTCTCGCAAGCTGTTACAGAGAAGGCATGATTTTTTTCCAATATGAGCATTTTAACTTCCACAGGATTCTCGCTGGACTATTAATGCAGAAATTCAATTAATATTCTGGGGACTCGCATTTGAATCTCGCCACAGCAAATAGTGGAATTTTAATTCAATAAAAAATATCTGGAATTAAGAATCGACTGATGACCATGAATTGGCCAATTGACCATTGTCAATTGTCAAGAAAAACCCATCTGGTTCACTAATGTCCTTCAGGGAAGGAAATCTGCCGTCCTTACCTGGTCTGGTCTACATGAGACCGCAGAGCCACAGCAATGTGGTTGACTCTCAACTGCCCTCGAGCAACTAGGGATGGGCAATAAATGCTGGCCAGCCAGCGACGCCCATGTCCCATGACTGAATACAAAAAAACTGGCTGCCCACAGTATAACAGCAGGGGCACGTCAAAGGTACTCCAATGGCTGTGAAGCATTTTGGGATGCTCTGAGTTTGCGAAAGGTGTATATAAATCTTTGTTTTTTTTATGTCCCTTCTGGGTTGTGGGAAGAGGGGCTAAATTCTTCATGTCAGTATTTTGAGTGGGAAATGTTAGAAGGTCCCAGCCTAGAGGTTGGATGGGGCAGCGGCCACATGTTACCCAGCTTTGCACTGGTATTTTTATAACTGATTTAATTTTTTCAATTCATTCGTGGAACATGGGCATCGCTGGCTGGCCAGCATTTATTGCCCATCCCTCGTTGCCCAAGGGCAGTTGAGTGTCAACCACATTGCTGTGGCTCTGGAGTCACATGTAGGCCAGACCGGATAAGGACGGCAGATTTTCTTCCCTAAAGGACCTTAGTGAACTGGGTGGATTTTTCCAGCAATCGACAATGGTTTCACTGTCATCAGTAGATTCTTAATTCCAGATTTATTTTTATCGAATTCAAATTCCACCATCTGTCGTGGTGGGATTCGAACCCAGTCCTCAGAACATTATCTGAGTTTCTGACAATCGACAATGGTTTCATGGTCATCAGTAGATTCTTAATTCCATATTTTTTTTATTGAATTCAAAATTCCACCATTTGCCGTGGCGGGATTCGAACCCGGGTCCCCAGAACATTAGCTGGGTTTCTGGGTTAATAGTCTAGCGATAACACCACTAGACCATCGCCTCCCCATTTGCAGTTGGTCAGATCGGGGCATGAAAGAGGTCAGGAAACCTCCCATTCATATCCGACGGCTCTCCCCACCACCTTTGCCTACTCCCAAGCAGGCAGCTAGAGTTAACATTGAGTCTCTGTACTCCATCTCCTGTCCTGCCAGCTCATAATCCCTTCTGTACTGAATGTTAGTAAAACAGTGCTGCACCCAGCCCTCAGAACCAACGCCAAAGAAAGCACACCAGAGGCCAGTGAACATAATCACAGCGATCGGGTGATCTTTATGCTTGGTGTCTATTATACTCCAAAGTTTACACAGTGAATCTGTCAAGGGCCAGTTCCAATAAGGAAGACTTTGAAGTTTACTGCCACTCTTATGGATTCTCCTGGTTATTTCCTTGTTTAACTGCATTGGCTGCCAGGCTAACCTATGAATTCTCTAATCTCCTTGCGGATGTCACAATTTTCTGGATCTAATTTCACATTCCCAATGAAATTGCCCATCCTTCCTTAATCCTCGTATAAAACCCCATTTTAGACCATAGGGCCTAAGATACAGGAGCAGAATCAGGCCATTCGGCCCATCGAGTCTGCTCCGCCATTCAACCATGGCTGATATGATTCTCATCCCCATTCGCCTATCTTCTCCCCGTAACCCTTGATCCCCTTATTGATAAAGAACCTATCTATCTCTGTCTTAAAGATATTCAATGACCTGGCCTCCATAGCCCTCTGTGGCAATGGGCTCCAAAGATTCACCACCCTCTGGCTGAAGAAATTCCTCCTCATCTCAGTTTTAAAGGAGCTCCCTTCATTCTGAGGTTGTACCCTCGAGCTCTAGTCCCTCCCACTCGTGGAAACGTCCTCTCCATGCCCACTCTCAGTATTCTGTAAGTTTCAATTAGATCCCCCCTTCTAAACTTCATCGAGTATAGACCCGGACTCCTCAGCTGCTCCTCATATGACTGTGGTAAACCACTGTTAGCTTATTGCCTGTGTGTGTGACATGCCTGGACACATCCCTGCCGGCCCTGCCTGGGACTCCTCCCCCCTCTGGTCCAGGTATAAAGGCAACTGCTCCCCACCCCCCCGCCTCAGTCTGTACCAGTTCATCGGCATGGGTGTGCTCCAAGTCTTTTGCTAATAAAAGCCTATTTGCTCTTGCATACAAACTAGTCTTTGCTTGATTGATAGGGCATCAATGACAAACACTTCATTCATTTTGGTGATTTTCATTGCCAAATGGAGTTCCAGTTGCCTTTCGTTGAGCCAAAATCAGGTTCGCAATGTGTTGAATTTGGACCAGATCAAGCACGTTAGAGCTTGGCTACGCCTGGCCGAGTGATTCAACTGGATATATCCCCACACAAAAGATAAAAGAACCCCTGTCCGTGCTGCCGTGGTATACATCCTGCCACAAGCTCGCCTGCCGTAAGATCAAGAAAGAAGGATCCTGTTGCCTCAGGATGTTGCAACATGCCAGCGAAGCACCTTTGAAGTGTAGTCACTGTTATAATGTTGGAAATGCGGCAACTAATCTGCACACAGCAAGCTCCCACAATTAGCAGGATGACAATGGCCAGATAAAAGTTATAGTAAAATGTTTATTTATTAGTCACAAGTAAGTTACTGTGAAATTCCCCTAGTCGCCACATTCTGGCGCCTGTTCAGGCCAATGCACCTAACCTGCACATCTTTCAGACTGTGGGAGGAAACCGGAGCACCCGGAAGAAACCCATGCAGACACGGGGAGAATGTGAAAACTCCACACAGTGACCCAAGCTGGGAATTGAACCCAGGTCCCTGGCGCTGTGAGGCAGCAGTGCTAACCACCGTGCCACCGTGCCGCCCAGCTATCCTGCTCCCGTGATGTTGGCTAAGGGGTAAATGTTGGCCAGGGCAATCAATGGCCAGGGTTTTCCGGCCCTTCCGTGGCAGCTTCCCTGGTGGGTTCGGCTGGGGGGCAACGCAAGTGGCCCTTGACTTCACCGGAACCAGAAGATCCTGCCGGCAGCCAATGGCGAGCCTCCTCCACCAACCGGCAATTCCACCACGGAAGGTGCCGGAAAATCCCAGCCGCTCTCTTCAATCACATTGATTTTTCTTCTTTGATTTTTTAAAAATAGTTCTTTGCATGGGCGATGGGACATCTTGTTCTCGGTCGTTAGTGCAAATCTAGTCCTCAGTGGATTACCGAATATAATGGTCTCCCAGCTCTGTATAACGTGGGATGGGGGGAGGCTGGGGCTGGGAAAAATGTTAGTCTTTGAAATCTGACATAGTGATCGTAGAAAACAGGGTCAAGTCCTGATATTTCAGTCTAAAAATAAAAATTTGTACGTGTCTCTCCTAGCATCATAGAAGCGTACAGCACAGGGAGAGGCCATTTGACCCTGTGCTAGCCCATTGAAAGAACTATCCCATTCGACCCACTCCCTGCTTTTTCCGTAAGTGATGAGTGAGAAGGTAAACTCACTGAATCAAAACAGACTTCTCTTTGTAGCCAGCCAGTCAACGGAACACAGGCTGTTGTGAAACCCGTTCCCAGATGAAACCACTAGCAGCGAAGGCACTGTACCACCTGCTCATTTCACAATCCGGGAACAAACTTGATTCCTCTTTCAGAGATGCTGTGAATCAAGTCTATTGTCAGCTGGATCATAATCAAAGCATTCCCAAAACCAGTCTCCAGCAACTCCTGTGTTGCTACGTTAATGTTCATTGACTGATACTGGGTGAGATGTTCCAGTCAAGGTGTTAGTTTGAGAGACAAATTATATACACACATGCGCACATATACACAGACACATACAAACACACATACACACACACACATACAAACACACACACCCACATACACACAAGCATTACACACACTCATACATACACACATACAAACACACACGTACACACATACACAAACACACATACAAGCATACACACACACAAGAACACAGACACACATGCACAGACATACATGCACATATGCACACACATACAGACATGCACGTACAAACATATATGCACACGTATGTACACACACACACAAATATGCATACACACACTCACACATACACACACATGCACAGACATACATGTACACACACACACACACGTGCACACAAGCACAAACACACATATGCATGCGCATACATACAGACACAAAAAGGAATTCCTTAATAAGTATAAGTTACCCATGTGTTATGAATGAATAGCATTCATTGTCCTCCAACATTCTGGCATGTCAGATGGAAAACATTTTTTTCAGCAAAAGACTAAAATTATATTGGATCATTTGTGATCAACCCACAGCATTTTGGACAGAGTTCATTACAACTAAAAGTAACAGAAGTTGGATTACCGAGTGCTGGCGCTCCATTTAAAGAGGAAAAAAATCACAAGGAAGTGGCAACGCAAAGCCAGTTATTCAGCAGTAAGAGAAAGGTTAACCCTTTGAGTGATATCCTTCACTGCAACTCATCTGAAATATTAAACTTTCTATTCTCACTCAAGATCCGCTTCATTACTCGCACTCATTCTCTGGGCTGATGAGGTCAAGGGAGTGCCGCACTGTGGGGGTGCCGCACTGTGGGAGTACCGCACTGTGAGGATGCCACATTGTGGGGAGCCACACTATGGGAGTGCTGCATTGTGTGGTCACCACACTGTGGAGATGCCACATTGTGGGAGTACCGCCTTTGGGAGTGCCATATTGTGGGAGTGCCGCACTGTGGGGCTGCCACATTGTGGGAGTGCCGCACTGTGGGGGTGCCGCACTGTGGGGGTGCCGCACTGTGGGAGTGCTGCATTGTGGGGGCACCACACTGTGGAGATGCCACATTGTGGGAGTGCCGCACTGTGGGGATGCCACATGGTGGGAGTGCCGCACTGTGGGGGTGCTGCACTGTGGGGGTGTCGCACTGTGGGAGTGCCGCAATGTCGGAGTGCCGCACTGTGGCAGTATTGCATTGTGGAAGTGCCACATTTTGGGGATATATTTAATGTAATCGGGCAACCTACAGTGTAGCACTCCCTCCGCATTAAAATATCAATCTAGATTTTTGCACGCAAGTCCTGTAACAGGACTTGAACTCACAACCTTCTAATTTATAGTGCGACTAGCTGAGCCACAGTTAAATTTGTCCTGCTCAAAATGTCCGCCACATTTACCTTGATTGCAACATTTGATGTAAATCAAAGAATGCGAAGCACTTTGAGACATTTTGGAGGCAGCCAGTAAGATGCTGTATGAATAAGAACCTCTTTCCCAGCTGCTTCACATTCCCACCATTTTTCACTTTCCTTCAGAAAGTTTTATATATTGAGATTTTACAGAGAGGGAGTAGAGTTTGAAGCTTGTCAGAAGCTTGTATTTCTCAAAGAAAAAGCTGTTGGACTCCTGGTTTCCGTCTCTTCCTTTAACCTTGATCTCTTTTCTCCTGATGCAGGTTATCAGGTTGACAAAGAGTAGACAAATCACCTCACTGGGCACTAAATCACATCAATAAGAGTTTCAACACATTTCAAAACACACACTGGGGCAGGACTCCAATCCCAGTGCACAGCAGGGTTGAGACAAATGTTCATTTCATGGCAACCAGCAGTATGAAATAATGACTGTTGGGTGTGTCGAACACTGCCGCACCAAACATATTATCAGGAGTGAGTCTTCTGCTCCTGTAAGCTGTTCACCAATTCTCTTAAATATACAGAGGCCAACATTTGAGGCAAATAGCGAGGCAAGTTCTATTGACATGTCAATTGTGTTTCAGTAGCCTGGAACTTAGAAAGCTGTGGTAATAGAAACATAGAAACTAAAAGCTGGAGTAGGCCATTCAGCCCTTCGAGCCTGCTCCAACATTCATTTTGATCATGGCTGATCATCGAATTCAATATCCTGACTCCCCGCTTCCCCCTGCCTCCTCCACCCCCCCCCCCCCCCCCCCCCATATCCCTTGATGCCTTTAGCCCCTAGAGCTATATCTAATTTCTTAGAATCATAGAATTATAGAATCCCTACAGTACAGAAGGAGGCCATTTGGCCCATCGAGCCTGCACTGACAACAATCCCAAATCAGACAATGTTTTGGCCTCAACTATATTCTGTGGTAGTGAATTCCATACATTCACCACTCTCCGGGTGAAGAAATTTCTCCTCACCTCAGTTCTAAAAGGTTTACCCCCTTATCCTCAAACTGTGAGCTCTGGTTCTGGACTCCCCCACCATTGGGAACATTCTTTCTGAATCTATCCTGTCTAACCCTGTTAGAATTTTATAAGTTTCTATGAGATCTCCTCTCAACTCCAGTGAATATAATCTTAACCAATTTAGTGTCTCTTCGTCTGACAGACCTGTCATCCCAGGGATCAGCCTGGTAAACCTTCGCTGCACTCCCTCTATAGCAAGGACATCTCTCCTCAGATAAGGACACCTAACTGCACACAATACTCTAGGTGCGGCCTCACCAATGCCTTATACAATTGCAGCAAAACATCCCTATTCCCATATTCAAAAGATGTGTGGGCCATTCATTGTGGACTGCATTTTTACCAAACTACATGAAGTTTACATGAACTTAGATCACTGCAAAACGAACCATGCCTTTGAAGAGTGCAGTTTGACTTTCAGCTTGATGCAATGTGATCATTAACCACACACCCCATGATATGGGAACAGTGGGCCTCTCCAATCTACCCTGCTTTGTGAAATGCCCTCTGTACTGATGCATTCATATCATTGATAGTGTTACTACCTTACCAATTCCCAAAAGATAGTGGATCACTGAATCTTAGTCGACCATCGTCAATTGTAAAAGTGCCAATTTTCTTGTATGGGGCCTACCACCCACGCTCAAACCTCAGGAAGCGCTATCAATTAGGCAAAAGACTACTTGTGTGCCAATACAACTGTAGGCTTTTATTCATTACAGAACCAGGAGCATATCCTAACAGATAACCGACCCGAACTGAACAAGGCGGAGGAAACAGCTGCCTTTATACTAGGTGACAAGGGGAGGAGCCGGCAGGGGATGTGTCCAGGCATGACAAACACAACAACGGTGGTCCAGACAGGACAAAGGCGCAACTGTAGTCCACCACATTCACCCCTCCTTTAAAATAAAATGGGGTGAAGCGGAAACAATGTCACAAGTCCAGACGATCTGGTGGCTTGATCCGCGATCGTCGTAGTGCAGGTTGCAGAGTCGTCCGAGCAGGGAGCGGAGTCAGCCCAGGCTCCAGGCACTGAGCGTCGAGAGGAGGCGCCAGGTGGTGTGAGGCGGACCCATCCGTCCCGTCCAGTAGTCGAGTACTGCGTGGCGACGGCACCGGCGACTCAAGCGAGCTGTACATAGGGGTGAGGGAAGTGAGCTGTGGCCCTGGTGGTGTATGGAGAACAGAGGGAACTGGGGCTGGGGGGTGGAGGGACGTAGTGGGCTCTGGGCGCACAATATAGGAGACTGGGACTGAAGGGGGGAGGGGCGTAGCGGTCTCAGGGGCACCTGCGGGTGCCAAGTCACGGACAGAGACTGTATCCTCCCGCCCATCAGGGTACGCCACATAAGCGTATTGAGGATTAGCATGTCGCAATTGGACCCTCTTGACCAAGGGGTCTGCCTTATGGGTCCGGACATACTTCCGAAGCAGAACGGGCCCAAGGTACATCAGCCAAGCTGGGAGCGAGGTACCCGAGGAGGACTTTCTGGGGAAAGTGAACATCCACTCGTGAGGGGTCGTATTGGTCGTTGTACACAAGAGTGACCTAATTGAATGTAGTGCATCCGGGAGGACATCTTGCCAACGGCTGACTGGAAGGCCCCTAGACTGCAGCGCTAATAGAACAGCCTTCCAGACAGTTGCATTCTCCCGCTCTACTTGACCATTACCCCTGGGGTTATAGCTAGTGGTGCGTCTGGAGGCAGTGCCTTTGGCGAGCAGGTACTGCCTCAGCTTGTCGCTCATGAATGAGGACCCACGGTTGCTATGAACATAGGATGGAAAACCGAACAGGGTGAAGAGCGTGTTCAGGGTCCGAATCACCGTGGCCGAGGTCATGTCCGGGCAGGGGAAGGCAAAAGGGAAACGCAAATATTCGTCGGTGACATTCAGAAAATAAATATTGCGGTTAGAGGAAGGGAGGGGGCCTTTAAAATCAATGCTGAGGCGCTCAAATGTGCGAGTGGCCTTTATAAGGTGCGCCCTACCTGGCCGATGGAACTGCGACTTGCACTCTGCGCAGACCCTGCATTGCCTGGTAATCGACCGGACTTCCTCAAGGGAGTAGGGCAGGTTACGGGCTTTGACAAAGTGGAAAAATCTGGTGACACCTGGGTGACAGAGATCATTATGGAGAGACTGTAGCTGAACCAGTTGGGTGCTGGCACATGTTCCATGGGACAGAGCGTCTGGGGGCTCATTGAGCTTCCCAGGTCAGTACATGATGTCATATCTATAGGTGGAGAGCTCAATCCTCCACCGCAAGATCTTATCATTTTTGATCTTGCCTCTCTGCCTGGTGTTGAACAGAAAGGCAACAGACCACTGGTCCGTAAGTAAGGTGAACCATTGGCCCGCAAGGTAATGGTGCCAGTGCCGGACAGCTTCCACGATGGCCTGGGCCTCCTTCTCAACCGAGGAGTGTCGAATCTCAGGGCCTTGTAGGGTTGGGGGAAAAAAGGCCACCGGACGGCCCCATTGGTTAAGGGTGGCGGCTAGGGCAAAATCAGACGCATCACTTTCCACTTGGAATGGGATGGATTCATCCACAGCATGCATCGCGGCCTTCGCGATGTCCGCTTTGATGTCGTCGAAGGCCAGACGGGCCTCCTCCGCCAGGGGAAAAGAGGTCGATTTGAGGAGTGGACGGGCTTTATCCGCATAATGGGGAACCCACTGGGCATAGTAGGAGAAGAAGCCCAGGCATCTCCTCAGTGCTTTGAGAGTAGTAGGGAGGGGAAGCTGCATAAGGGGAAGCATACGGGCTAGATCGGGACCAAGGACACCATTTTCCACCACGTACCCAAGGATAGCAAGGCGGCGTGTCCGAAAGACACACTTCGCCTCATTATATGTCAAATTCAGGAGAGTGGCCGTACGGAGGAATTTTTGTAAGTTGGCATCATGGTCCTGCAGGTCATGGCCGCAGATGGTGACATTATTCAGATACGGGAAAGTGGCCCATAGCCCGTGCTGGTCCATCATTTGATCCATGGCCTGCTGGAAAACTGAGACCCCATTGGTAACACCAAAAGGGACTTGGAGGAACTGGTAGAGGCGACCATCCGCCTCAAAGGCAGTATATGGGCGATCCTCCGAGCGGATAGGGAGCTGGTGGTAGGCCGATTTTAAATCAATCGTGGAGAAAACCCTATAGTGCGTGATGTAATTGACCATGTCAGAGATGCGGGGAAGAGGGTACGCATCTAGTTGCGTATACCTGTTTATGGTCTGGCTATAGTTGATCACCATGTGGTGTTTCTCCCCCGATTTAACTACGTCCACCTGTGCCCTCCAGGGGCTGGTGCTAGCCTGAATGATCCCTTCCTTGAGCAAACGTTGTACTTCGGACCGAATGAAGGCCCGGTCTTCCGCACTATAGCGCCTACTTGTGGTGGCTCTAGGCCTGCAATCCGGGGTGAGATTATCGAATAAAGGGGGGGGGGCAATCTTGAGGGTCGAGAGACTGCAGGTGGTGCGCGGGGGGCGCTGCAGTGACGGCGCCTTGCAGACAGAGAGCGGGGAATAAGGGCCATCATACTGCAGGGTGACGCTCCTATGATGGATGAGGAAATCTAACCCCAGCAGTACAGCTGCACAGAGTCGCGGCAGCACGAGGAGCCGAAAATGCTCGTAGACTGTGCCCTGTACCGTCAGAGTCACCACACAGCACCCAAGGACATCCACTGAGTGAAAATCCGAAGCCATGGAGATTGTCCGTCTCCAGGGCCGCACGGGAAGGGCATATCGATGCACTGTGCGGGGGTGTATAAAACTCTCTGTGCTCCCGCAGTCGAACAAACAGTTCTCAACATGGTCGTTTACCTTAATCTCCATCATTGATTTGGAGAGTTGGTGAGGCTGAGATTGGTCCAGACGAATCGATGCAACCGTCGAACCCGGTGAGTATTCATATTCGTCCGCGTCTGATGACGTCGCGGATGAAGTTTCCCGCTCGGCGCGCCTTGATGACGGCACCCAAGATGGCGATTTCTGCGCAGCCACTGACTGCATCAAAGATGGTGATTCCCGCGCAGCCACTGACTGCATCAAAGATGGCGGCGCCCGCGGAACACACGCGGCGCCACGAGGCTTCGCGATCGACTTCGCCCGGCAGACTTTGACGAAATGGCCTTGCTTACTGCATCCGGAGCAGATCGCATCCTTCACCGGGCAGCGACGCCGAGGGTGCTTGGCTAGGCCGCAGAAGTAGCATTTGGGCCCCGCTGGAACAGCCGCCGTGGTGGAACCGTCGATGGAACGGGGTGCATTGTAGGGCCCGAGATTGCGGGAGGCCACTTCTAGGGATTCAGCCATCGTGGCCGTTTTCTGGAGATCCAGGCCATCCTGTTCAAGTAGACTCAACGCCCGCGACGTAGGCGTCCCGGATCAGGTCCTCCGTGTTCTGAGCAGCTGAAACAGCCTTACAGTCGCAAGCTCAAACTAGGACCCGCAGGGCGCGCAGAAATTGGGCGCACGATTCTCCTGGCTGCTGCCTGCGAGTAGCCAAGAGATGTCTGGCGTAGACCACGTTAGGGCTCTTTCGAAACTGCCCTTTTAAGAGTTCTATAGCGTCCACGTATGTAGTAGCATCCCGGAATATACAGTAGACTGCATCGCTTACCCGGGCACGGAGCACATGGAGCTTATCGCCGTCGGAGTCGACGACCGCAGAGGTGCTGATGAAAGCTTCAAAACAGTCCAGCCAATGGTCAAAACTATCAGACGCTCCGACCTCTTGAGGGTCCAAGGTTCATCTGTCAGGCTTCAAAAGCTGCTCCATATCGGTCAAAGGTAATGAATAAAATTGAAGCGCCATCAATTAGGCAAAAGACTACTTGTGTGCCAATACAACTGTAGGCTTTTATTCATTACAGAACTAGGAGCACATCCCAACAGATAACCGACCCGAACTGAACAAGGGGGAGGAAACAGCCGCCTTTATACTAGGTGACAAGGGGAGGAGCTGGCAGGGGATGTGTCCAGGCATGACAAACACAACAACGGTGGTCCAGACAGGACAAAGGCGTAACTGTCGTCCATCACAAAGCCTGAGATCATTAGTTCCACCATTAGCTCCGGAACTGCCCATAGCTACTTAGGCCTACAGCAGGTAATATTCTGCTCCCCATAACAGGCGCAGGTCTCTGCCAAGGTGTCGGACCTGTATTAACAGGGGGAGTGGAGTGTGTGAGTATGTCTGCTGTGGGTGTGCAAACGGTATGACCCTGAAACTCCAGGTGGGGTCAAGTCAAGAGTTGGGTTTATCTATGCCCTGACCAGTTCTCAATCATCAACTCTCAATATTTTTGTATTCCTTTGACAAACCCCATTGTATCTCTTCCGAAAATATAGAAACTCATCTTTCTCCAGCTTAAATTTCAGCAGACATGCATCTGTTCGAAATGCCAACCTGTCCACAACCTCCAGCAGGTCGCTTATGGTCAGGGTTGCCGACTCTGGCTGGGCAACTCCCTGATGCTTGACACAATCTCCGGCCTGCGACTGCTACTTTGTCCCTATCTTCAATGTCCTTAGAGCTGATAGGTGAAAGTGTTAAAAGAAAGTGGAGCAACATGATTGTCTTTAAATACCACTGTGGCTTTTCTCTCGGGTTTGCTCCCCTAGATTAATCTTTAATTTCTGGAGACTTAGGATAACCTGAGGGGGTTGACAACCTTACTTTTTTTTATTCATTCGTGGGTCATGGGCGTCGCTGGCTGGCCAGCATTTATTGCCCATCCCTAGGTGCCCTTGAAGGGTAGTTGAGAGTTAACCACGTTGCTGTGGCTCTGGACTCACTTGTAGCCCAGACAGGGTAAAGACGGCAGCTTTCCTTCCCTAAAGAACATTAGTGAACCAGATGGGTTTTTCCGATAATTGACAACGGTCTCATGTCTTCGGTAGATTCATAATTCCAGATATTTTTAGTGAATTCAAATTCCACCATCTGCCGTGGTGGGATTTGAACCCATATCCCCAGAACCTTAGCTGAGTTTCTGGATTAATACTGTAGCGATAATACCACTAGGCCATCACCTCCCCATCCAATCCCCTTCACAGTTTTTTGCTGTCTATCTTTCTTTCTATCATCTTTAAATGAATTCTTAGTTTCTGAGTCCATTTTGTATTATCTCAATATATATTATCCATTAATAACTACTCTCTGCTCTTTGTCCTTTCATTCTAGTGTTATCTTTATTGGGGACAGAGAAACACAATTGAAAACTGTAATAACTAATTTCTACCTAATGCCCCCTAAGAAACCAGATAGGCAAGTAAGTGAATAAGAAATAGGAGCAGGAATAGGCCACAGGGCTCTTGAGCGTACGCTGCCATTCAATAAGACTGTAGCTTATCAACTCCACCTCCTATCCTGTCCCCATAGCCATTGCTTCCCTTATTGTCCAAAAGTCTATTGATCCCAGTTTTGACTCTACTCAACGACTGAACAATAATGTTCCCTCTAAGGTGTACAGTTGTGCAGCAATCAGGAAGGTTCATTTGCAATTTGAAATGAACAGGTTGCACGCAACAAAGGAAAAATTAGAGAGAACATTGTCAAATGTTCTGGTCACCTCATTATCAGAAGGACATGAAAGCTTTGGAGAAAGTGCAAAGAAGGTTCGCCAGGATGTTGCCTGATCTCAAGGGCATTGGCTATAGGAGAGGTTGAATAAACTAGGATTGTTTTCACTGGAAAGGCGGAGGCTGAGGGGAGACCTGATAAAGATCTATGAAATTATGAGAGTCATAGACAGGGTGGATAGTCAGAGGCTTTTTCCCAGGATGGGAGTGTCAATTATAAGGGGGCACGGGTCCAAGATGATTTTAAGAGTTTAAGAGATGTACGAGTGTTTCATGCAGAGAGTGCCTGGAATGCCAGAGGATGTGATGGAAGCAGGCACATTAGCAACATTTACGAGGCATCTGGATGGGTACATGAATAGGGAGGGAATGGAGGGACACGGATCGAGTAAGGACAGAAGGCTTTTTTAGTTAGGACACCATGATCAGCACAGGCTTGGCGGGCCGAAGGGCCTGTTCCTGTGCTGTACTGGTCTTTGTTCTTTGTTCTATTTGTTCTTTGTTCTCTGCCCTCTGGGTAAAGAATTGGAAGAGTTAGGGCAGGATTTTCCAGCCACGCGTGCCCTAGGAACGGAAATTCCCACCCAAGGTCAACAGACCTCTAGTGTTCAGATTAATTTTGTGTCCCGCCCACTACAATTCCCATGGCAGGCAGGATGGGAAAAATCCACCCATAGACTTAGAAATCAGACGTTTTCTGCTGGGCTTCTGGTTAAGCAGTGAGGGGGTGTTAGTAGCAAACCTCAGGAGGACACAGACTGGCAAAGAGGCAGACGCATGACAGGCAAAGGTTGTTGCAGAGACACAAATGTTAGAGAATTCAAATTTGATTTTAAACATCTGGAAATTAAAAGCCAGCCCGTGTGAAAGTGACTGTGAAACTGCCAGAAACTCAACTGGACGCACCACATAAACACAGTGGGTACAAGTGCAGGTGAGAGGCTTGGAATACTGCGGTGAGTAACTCACCTCCTGACTCCGCAAAGCCTGTCCACCATCTACAAGGCACAAGTCAGGAGTGTGATGGAATACTCCCCACTTGCCTGGATGGGTGCAGCTCCAACAACACTAGAGAAGCTTGAAACTATCCAGGACAAAGCTTGATTGGCACCACATCTACAAACATTCAATCCCTCCACCACCGACGCTCAGTAGCAGCAGTGTGTACTAGCTACAAGATGCACTACAGTAATTCACCAAAGATCCTTAGACAGCACCTTACAAACTCATGACCACTTCCATCTAGGAGGACAAGGGCAGCAGATACATGGGAACACCATCACCTGCAAGTTCCCCTCCAAGCCACTCACCATCCTGACTTGGAGATATATCACCATTCCTTCGCAGTCGCTGGATCAATATCCTGGAATTCCCTCCCTAACGGCATTGTGGGTCATCCCACAGCAAGGGTTACTGCAGCGTTTCAAGAAGGCAGCTCACCACCATCTTCTCAAGGGCAATTGGGGATGGGCAATAAATGCTGGCCCAGACAGCAATGCCCATGTCCCACGAATGAATAAAATAAACTGCCAGTGTTGTCAAAAAGCCAAATTGGTTCATCAGAGAAGGAAATTTCCTGTCCTCACCTCGTTTAGTTTATTTATTAGTGTCACAAGTAGGCTTACATTAACACTGCAATGAAGTTACTGTGAAAATCCCCTAGTCGCCACACTTCGGCGCCTGTTCGGGTTACACTGAGGGAGAATTTAGCATGGTCGATGCACCAAAGCAGTGCGTCTTTCAGAATGTGGGAGGAAACCGGAGCGCCCGGAGGAAACCCACGCAGACATGGGGAGAACATGCAGACTCCGCACAGACAGTCACCCAAGCCAGGAATCGAACCTGGGTCCCTGGCGCTGTGAGGCAGCAGTGCTAACCACTGTGCCACCGTGCCGCCCATAAGACCTAGCTGGTCTATACGTGACTCCAGTCCCATGCCAATGTGGCTGGCTTCTACACGCCCTATATTCAAATGCAACTGTTCAAGGGGAAGCCCACAATCGCAGGGCAACTAGGGATCGGCAGAAAATGCCAGCCTTGGCGTGATGCCAACATTCCAGCATTGTGTTTTAGAAAGTTGCCGATTAATGGGAGTGTAGAATCCAATTTAATTTGTGCACCTCCCTCCCCTGCAAAGCATCATGGGTTGAACAGCCCACAAGGGCAAAATGTTTGGATGCCCCTGGCTGGAGGTAACCTTGTGATTATAAAACAGAAAGGAAATAAAAACAATCAGTGGCCCTCAATCTCGCTGAAGCTTCTTGTATTTTCTGTTCTGATATTTAGGTTCCCACAACCTCTGCTCCGGGAAATGCCAACATCCCCTCATCATTGTCAGTCCTTTCCTGTCGATGATGCATACTTTCCTCTATTCCCTCAACGGGCTTCCTATGTTTCCAGCCAGGATCCTGAAGAGTGAAAAGACATTGATAAATGTCCACTCGCAGTTAGATTGTTGGGCAACTCGGTGAACTGTACAGAATTCGTATTAACCACACCCTAGCCAGCTGGCCAACCTTGTCAACACACCAGGGTCACTTCCGCGGCAATCTCCACACGTCCTGGAATTTGCTAGTCTGCTAAATTTCTCCTTACAGGAGAGATGTGCATTTCCTGGCCTGCTCTTTAATATTCCACTTCAAAAACAAAATCAAACAGGGAGTCAAGAAACTAAATAGAAATCAAGAAGTAACATCTTTACCCAGAGAATGATGAGAACATGGAACTCACTGCCACAGGGAGTACCGATTATGCGCGATACGGTGGCACAGTGGTCAGCACTGCTGCCTCACAGCGCCAAGGACCCGGGTTCGATTCCCAGCTCGAGTCACTGTCCGTGTGGAGTTTGCACATTCTCCCCGTGTCTGCGTGGGTTTCCTCCGGGTGCTCCGGTTTCCACCCACAGTCTGAAAGACATGCTGGTTAGGCGCATTAGCTGTGCTAAATTCTCCCTCAGTGTACCCCAACCAGGCACCAGAGTGTGGCGGACTAGGGGATTTTCACAGTAACTTCACTGCAGCGTTAATGTAAGCCTATTTGTGACACTAATAAATAAACTGAAATAAAAACTGAAACACAGGGAGTGATTGAGACCAGCGGATAGATGCTTTCCAAGGAGATTCGGTCCAAAGATGTGTGGGTTAGGTTGATTGGTCATACTAAATTGACCCTTAGTATCAGGGATATTAGCAGTGTAAATATGTGGGGTTACGGGAATAGGGCCTGGGTGGGATTGTTGTCGGTGTAGACTCGATGGGCCAAATGGCCTCCTTCTGCACTGTCATGATTCTATGATGCTCTGTGATTCCCCTTCCCTTGTCTCGCTTTCCCTGGATTTCTAAGTCTTTGTCTTCCTGTTCCAGCCTTTCAGGAGAATGTTAAAGATTCCAATGCACTATTTTAAGAAGCGAAGACAAAGGGGTTCCCCAGCTGTACAGTCCAAAATTCCCCACCACCCCCTCTCCCCGAATTACCATCATAATAAAAACTGACTCGTTTATCTCATTATTCTTTTATTCTTTCATGGGGTGTGGGGCATTGCTGGCTCGGCCAACGTTCATTGCCCATCCTTAAATTGCCCTTGAGAAGGTGGCATCTTGAACTTATGCAGCCCATGTGGTGTAGGTGTACCCACAGTGCTGTTAGAGAGGGAGTTTCCAGGATTTTGATCCGGTAACAGTGAAGGTGATATACTTTCAAGTCATGGTGGTGTGGGGATTGGTGGGGAACTTGTAGGTGGCAGTGTGCCCATGTGTCTGCTGCCCTTGTCCTTCTAGGTAGAGGTGGCTGGTTTGGCAGGTGCTGTCGAAGGAGCGTTGATGGGTTGCTGTAGTATATCTGGTAGCTGGTACACACTGCTGTCACTGTGTGGAGGGAATGAATGTTCAAGTTGGTAGATGGGCTGATGATCAAGCTGTTTGTGGAGCTTTGTTGTGTTCCTTGGGCTAACAACTATCGTTGCATCTGAAGCACTTGAGTTTATTTCTAAGAGCACACAATCTAAGCTGACGCTTTAGTGAGGCACTGCTGCGCTGTCAGAAGTGCCATCTTTCCAATGGAAGGAAAACCCGAGCCGGAATTTTAGCGGCCCGCCCGCCACGGGAATCGGGGTGGGTGAGGGATGGAGCATGGGAAGGCCCATTGACCCGGGCAGGAATTTACGGTTTCGGGATGAGCGAGGCCATAAAATCCCGCCCCTTGTCTGCACCCCTCAAGTAGGCATCAAAGGGCCAATGGCACGATTGGAAAGAGAGGTGAGGACCTCTGCCCGGAGTCCAGGTCAACATTCAGCCCTCACAAAAACCTAAAAGAGGTGTCCCTACTCACTATCACATTACACACAACAAACTCCCACAAACAGCAAACTGGCTTCTGCATTTCCTACATTACAACACTTGAAAAAAATTACTTAATTGGTTGTAAATCGCTTTGAGAATCCCTGAGGTTGTGAAAGACGCTATCTAAATACAAGTTTTTCTTTCCTTCCTCACATGGCTTAACAAATTCAAATGTCCGCATCAGTTTTCTCTCTGTAAAATTCATGAATGCCCACACTGCTTAATCTAATGATGGGTTATTTTACTGTGAGAATGTGAAGGAGGTCCTTAATCCAGATAAGTGCAGGAACAATAAGGTAATTAACTGGATATGTTCTTCAGTTGACAAGATGCAGCTTGTAAGCCAGCACTGGTCTTCTGTAAGGAAGATTGTTTCTGTTTACAATAAGTCTAACTCCTCATTCATTTAAAGTTGAAAAGGAACAACAGATTGCAAGCACAGATAAAGGGGTAATAAGTTCAAGGTGGTAATTTCGCGCTGATACTCTTTTTATTCCACAACATGTACAGTCGGGGTTTCCTCCCACACTCCAAAGATGTGTGGGTTATGTTGATTGGCCTTGTCAAATTGCCCCTTAGTGTCAGGGGGACTAGCAGGGTAAATACGTGGGGTTACAGGGATAGGGCCTGGGTGGGATTGTTGTCGGTGCAGGCTCAATGGGCCGAATGGCCTCCTTCTGCACTGTAGGGATTCTATGTATTCGAACTCATAATTTAATTTTCTATCTATGGGAATATTCCGTAAGCCTCAGATAGGTAGAGATGGAGTAGATAAGTTAGACAAAATAAAATGGACAAAGCTTCGCAGAAAGCAAGTTGGATCTAAGATAAAGAAAGTGAAAATACTGTGGATGCTGGAATTGGAAACAAAAACAGAAAGTGCTGGAGAAACACAGCAGGTCTGACAGCATCTGTGGAGAGAGAGAATAAAACCTGGGGCTCTGTTGTCTCTCCACAGGTGCTATCAAACCTGTTAAGTTTCTCCAACATTTTCTGTTTTTGTATCAGCTGGATCTGTTCATTTTGCCCTCTGGTTTTTCTTCCTTCCTGAAGCTATAACTCTTACTTACCTTACCTTAAAAAGGATACAGTAACATTGAAGGCAGCCCAAAGGAGATTCACCAGGCTAACTCCTGGGATGAGAGTGTTGCCCTAACGTGAGAGGCTAAATAGTCTGGGTCAGTATTCCATGGAGTTTAGAAGAGTGAGGGATGACCTTATTCAAACATATAGGCTGGAATTTTACCATCTTGCCCGCCACAGGAATTGAAGTGGGGGAGGGACGGACAATGGGAATGTCGGGCAGGATTTTACAGTTTCAGGATGAGCGAGGCTGTAAAACCCCACCCATAGGTAAGAATTTTACAAGAAACATTCTATGTGTCCAGCTAGCGTGAAAATGGGAGTGTCACAGATCCATTTTTTGGGTGAGTTTTTATGCCCAATCTTGGACACATTGTACATGAAAAAATAGGCTAAACTGTTTCTAGCTACTACAGGCAGTGGGCGGGGCTTAATTCACCAACCAGCAGCAGAGGGAGCTATCGCACGTGTGCAGACCTCTGTGTCAGCACATGCATAATTCCAACAGCAGAGGGAGCTATCGTGCATGTGCAATGCTCTGTGACTGCACAAGTGCAATTTCAACAGCAGAGGCCTGACAGAGAGAGAGAGAGCTGCCACACCTCTGCTGCTGGAGCCAGCCTCAACATAGGCTTCCCCCTCACCCCCCACTCCGCCTGAAATGGATGAGAGGCTGACCTTACTGGAAATCCAGTTCTGGTAAGATCGTAAGAGCCGAGAAAACTGGTGCAATCCTGATTTTTTTCGGCTCCCGAGCGATTTTACCGGCTCACTCCGCCTATCAATGAATGAGGCAAACCGGTAAAATTCTGCCTGCAAGATCTTGAGGGGGCTTGACAGGGTAAATGGTGAGATGTTTTCACTAGTGGGAGAGTTTTGAACAAGGGGACAAGAGCTACAAGATAAAGGGCCGGTCATTTCAAACTGAGGTGCGTCGAAATTTCTTCTTGCAGAGGGTGGTGAATCTCTGGAATTCTCTGCCCCACAGGGTGATGGGGGCTGGATCCTTAGAAGTATTTAAAGTGGAGGTGGATAAATATTTGATAGATCAAGAAAAAGAGGGCTCTGAGGAAATGATACAGAAAAGGAGCTGAGACCGGCATAGATCAGTCATGATGGTATTGAATGGCAGAACAGGCTTGATAGGCCTGGTGGCCTACTTCTATTTCTTGTGTTCTTGTGTGTGGCATCTGTTTCCATGGACACATTCTGACTTAAGTGCCTCATAATTTGTTTTATTCTTTCATGGATGTGGGCATCGGTGGCAAGGCCAATATTTATTGCCTCTTTCAGACAGTACATATAAAAGCCAAAAGAGGAAATGCTGGAAAATCTCAGCAGGTCTGGCAGCATCTGTAAGGAGAGAAAAGAGCTGACGTTTCGAGTCCAGATGATCCTTTGTCAAAGCTAAAAGGCATAAACCTCTATGCCTTTTAGTTTTGACAAAGGGCCCTATTTTACCATTTTGATTCTAAGTGCTGGGTGGACTTGAAACTGGGAGTGTTGGTAAAGCAGTGGTAAAATCGGGCCCAAAGTGTCATCTGGACTCGAAACGTCAGCTCTTTTCTCTCCTTACAGATGCTGCCAGACCTGCTGAGATTTTCCAGCATTTTCTCTTTTGGTTTCAGATTCCAGCATCCGCAGTAATTTGCTTTTATTTAGTACATATAAAAGGTTGGGAACCACTGATCTGCAGAGATATTGAGGGATACAGCCAGTATAGCCCAGCACGAAATATGGTATAGGTACAGAAGAGGGAAAATGTATCATTTTTGATGGCAAAACACCTTGGGTAATCCTGAGGCAATGTCAGGCGCTATATAAAGGCGGTGAAGTTACTGTGAAAATCCCGAAGTCGCCCCACTCCGGCTCCTGTTCGGGTACACTGAGGGAGAATTTAACATGGCCAGCACGTCTTTCGGACTGTGGGAGGAAACTGGAGCACCCAGTCCACTGTTTAACAGCTCTTCACTGGTATCTGCAGCTGAGGCAGAATTTTTCCAAGAAGGTCTTGAAATTCCAGTGGTGCTGATACTGAGTAAACAGCAGTTTCTGGACACAGTTTCTTTAAATCGGAATCTGTCCTTTCCAAGAGTGGATGCAATTGTATTTGACATTCTTTTTGATTGAAATCTCTGTGGTTGCTTCCAAAATGTATCAGTTAGTGTCCTGAACTCGAGAGAGAAGGGAAAGAGGTGGTGTTACTGTTCATTGGCAAATTTCTTCTGGATTCTGTTTTTAGCAGCTTAGGTTTCATGCTAAAAGATATTTCAAAATGGTCTTTCTGCTCACATGACCTCTCTCCCCAATATGATTTCAGAAAGTAATTAATTAGCTCATATCTGGACAGAATATAGCTATTGTTTTATGGCCTTGATGGTTAAATTCTCTAAGTCCCAGCTATACTTCTTCAGGGAACCTTCTTCCCTGTGATCAGCTAGGAAGAACATTTATGTAGTCATTGTCCCGGTAGACTTCTTGCCTCTGCCTGAAGGGCTATCTTTATAAAAATGCAAATAGTGAACCAGCTTAATTTCGCATCTTGTAAGTAATACTTGACATCAGTGAGTGTGAAATTCAATAGGGAATTGTCTTGGCAGGTCCTAATTGAATTCGCATTGGAAATTTCCAGAATCTGGCTAATTTGTAATACCAGATATCAGGTGATCTGTGGCAGCCATCGTGAGTCAGTATTTTTGCTTGTTTTTTAAAAATTCATTTTAAAGTAGATCTATACACACATATATATATATATATATATATATATATATTCTGCTGATTAATTAATTAATTTCACACAAGCACAGTCACATCATTATGGCACTTCTTAAAATGTGTTTCCCTTTCTAGGCTACTGTGACCAATCATAACATCTCAACCCACTCTCCAGCCGAGATTAGCAGGTGGCAGAGGCAGAGCAGGTGGCATGGGAGCTTGCTTGATCTGTCTGGTTTAGTCCAATGTATTTACCAACTGGACAATTTTAGGGTTGAGGCAAGGAAATGTTTCTCTGCTCCTTACTCGCTGCATCTACACATCGTTCTGAGTGACTCATTACAGAGCCTTAAGGATATTGATCGATGAACCAAGGCCATGAGAAGGTGAAGTAATTGATCTCTGGTTAGAGTTTTTGATTCAGAGACGGCATTATATAAGAGGGGTCTGTTTTTATATCCTTATTCCTGGAAGAACCATAATCCTGAGCATGTGTCACGTTGATAGTTAAAAAGAGACAAAATAGAAAGAGGTGATATATTGTCATCTTAGAAGCAATTCAAACAGAAATCTCTCTCAAATCACCTCTGGGGAGGCGATGGCCTAGTGGTATTATCGCTAGACTATTAATCCAGAAACACAGCTGATGTTCTGGGGGCTCGGGTTCGAATCCCGCCATGGTGGAATTTGAATTCAATTTTAAAAATCTGGAATTAAGAATCTACTGATGACCATGAAACCATTGTTGGAAAAACCCATTGGTTCACTCAATGTCCTTTAGAGAAGGAAAGCTGCCATCTTTACCCAGTCTGGCCTACATACGACTCCAGTCCTCTGAAATAGCCTAGCAAGCCACTCAGCTCAAGGGCAAACGGGGATGGGCAACAAATGCTGGCTCTGCCAGCGATGCCCATGTCCCACAAATGAATAAATGAAAAATACTGTTTAAAAAAAAATGATGTGGTCAATATGGGCTCTTAAAATTCATCCCTGCAGCAAAAACCTCCAATAATCACCTATTCTTAAGACCAAGCCAATATGTTCTTCTGACTGGAAATATGTGAGCATGGATCACTGGAGAGGTAACAGGGGATACCTACACTGCACCTCATTATCACATAATCTAACGTGTGTAGTGAAGGGTGATAGCAGCCATATAGAGCGCACAAAGTAATTATCTGAATGAGGTCTTGAAGTCAACAATTTCTGGCCTCTTGATTTTTAAAAGCTGGGTTATAAGAGGCTGTTGGACCTGAACACAAGGGTGTGATATTTCATTCAAATAGAAAGCAGCCTGAATATTCTCAGCAAACTACAGCAGATCTCAAGGGCCATGGATTCAGAATTGTGGAAGAGCTTAAAGCATGCGAATGAGGTTTTGGTGCGCTTACACGATGAAAGATTCTTCCTTATCAATGCATCACGAACCAGGTTTCTCCTTTCCTAAAAGATCTATTAACTTTGTTACGAGATCTGACCTATTGGCTGGAATTTTACCGCCCCGCCCGCCACGGGAATCGGAGCGGGCGAGGGGCGGACAATGGGAAGGCCTGTTGACCTTGGGCGGGATTTTACAGTCCCAGGATGAGCGAGGCTGTAAAACCCCAATGTTCGGGGATAGGTTGGTGGGGGGGAGGGGAGGGGAGGGTGGAGGGGGGCGGGGGGGGGTGGCGCAGGGGTGAGGTATGGTCGGATCCAAATCCCCACAGACCTCGGGCATTTTGGGAACCGACTGCACATGCGGATTGGGAACCAGCTTGCACCTGTGGAGCGCAGTGTTTGTAGCTCTTTGGGCTGAGGACACAGATACAATTTGTTCGGGTCTGGCTTTGAGACAAATGGACGAAAGTTTACATATCTGCCGGAATTTTACCGGCACGCCCGCCCGAGGCCAACGGAGAATGCCATTCTGCGAGCCTCGTCCACCCCGATTCCGGTTGGAACATCCACCATTGTGCAGACGAAATCAGAGGCGCTCATTTAGTTCCGGCGCCCAGGATGGGGCGATGGAGATTACGAAAAGGGCTTCTCTCTCAGTAAAGTAAATTAGAAACCCTACAGTGCAGAAGGAGGCCATTCGGCCCATCGAGTCTGCACCAACCACAATCCCACCCAGGCCCTACCCCCACATATTTACCCACTAATCCCTCTAACCTACGCATCCCAGGATTCTAAGGGGCAATTTTTAACCTGGCCAAACAACCTAACCCGCACATCTTTGGACTGTGGGAGGAAACCGGAGCAAACCCACGCAGACACGAGGAGAATGTGCAAACTCCACACAGACAGTGACCCGAGCCGGGAATCGAACCCGGGACCCTGGAGCTGTGAAGCAGCAGTGCTAACCACTGTGCTACCGTGCCGCCCTAATGCAGTAATTAGTGGAAACCTCATTAACGAGTTGTCTGTGGGTTTCTAACCAACAGCGCGTCGCTTCACTCAGCACTCGGGCGTTTTTTATCTTCAGCAGCGAATGTTAGAGAGGGGCAGAGGGGTGTGTGGTGAGGTGACACAGCAGAATGGCAGCTTGCTACTGCAGAGATATTGCTGAGATGTGGGCCTGCTTTACCTCGCCTCAGTCACACATTTCCGCTTCACGTGCTTGCCGACCATGGGGTTAAAGTGGCAGTCCCGAGGATGTCGAAGCTGCCCTTTCCTCAGAGGCATGTTCCTGACACCCTCTTAAACCTAAAGCTCCTGAGACGCCACACCATCCACCCTCACCTGACCTGCTAGTTTTCAATGTCCTCACGGATTTCCTTTCCGTCTCACCTCGAAAAGACATCTGGACAGCTTTTCGACAAGAAATTGAGGCAGTTATGACAGAAATCTTCAAAACAATTCCAGCCCAGTGCTGGCCAAGTTATTTTTTATTCATTCGTAGGATGGGGGTGTAATGGCTGGGCCAACATTTGTTATCCATCCCTTGTTTCCCTTGAGAAGATGATGGTGAGCCATCTTCTTGAACCACTGCAGTCCATGTGGTGTAGGTACACCCACAGTGCTGTTAGGGAGGGAGTTCCAGGATTTTGATCCAACGACAATGATGGAACGGTGATATAAGTTTTTTTAAGTTTATTTATTTGTCACAAGTAGGCTTACATTAACATTTCAATGAAGTTACTGTGAAAATCCCTTAGTCGCCACACTCCGACACCTGTTCGGGTACACTGAGGGAGAATTTAGGATGGCCAATGCACCTAACCAACACGTCTTTCGGACCATGGGAGGAAACACATGCTGACACGGGGAGCACGTGCAGACTCCGCACAGATAGTGATCCAAGCCAGGAATCGAACATGGGTCCCTGGCGCTGTGAGGCAGCAGTGCGAACCGCTGTGCCACCGTGCTCCCCATTTATTCCCAAGTCTGGATGGTGAGTGGCTTGGAGGGGAACTTGCAGGCGACGGGGTTCCTTCCCGTGTGCCTGCTGCCCAGTTTGTCTTTGTAGGTGGTAGAGGTTGCAGGTTTGGAAGTTGCTGCCTGAGGATGTTTGGTGAGTTGCTGCAGTGCATCTTGTTGATGGTACTGTTGCCACTGTGCATCGGTGGCAGAGGGAGTGAATGTTTAAGGTGGTGGATGGGGTGCCAATCAAGCGGGGCTACTTTTCCCATGGCTAAAGTTGTGGTTAGAATCTTACAGGCATGCCGTGGGGGCTGACGTCAGGAGCAAGTGCAGTTCCCAGCCTGCACTAGGTAAGCTGATTTTACCAGTGGCGGTTATACATTTAAGGGTGTAAATTTGCTTCCAGCAATAGAGGTGGCTGCATGTGGAGGAGAGGGTACTTCCATGTTGAGGTGCCCCCAAAGGGCTGACACAAAAAATATTCATGTGTCGGGGCCAGACAGGTGAATCCTGCAGCGGTGGCATTGGAGTCGCGGGGAGGTCCATTGCCTCCGATCGGTCCCCAGTCGGACGTGGAGTCTCTGGAAAGGAAAATCCCCCATTCCCATCATGAAATGCTACCATATTATAGCTTGCGGTCTTCCCACGGGATGCCTGTAAGCCCCCATGGCATATCTGTAAACCCCCACGGCATGCCTGTAAGCCCCACGGCATGTCTGTAAGCCCCCATGGCATGTCTGTAAACCCCCACGGTATGCCTGTAAGCCCCCACGGTATGCCTGTAAGCCCCCACGGCATGCCTGTAAGCCCCCACGGTATGCCTGTAAGCCCCCATGGCATGCCTGTAAACCCCCACGGCATGCCTGTAAGCCCCCACAGCATGCACGTAAGCCCCCATGCATGCCTGTAAACCCCCACGGCATGCTTGTAAGATTCTAACCACAGCTTCCCAAGAGAACAAAGAAAATTACAGCACAGGAACAGGCTCTTCGGCCCTCGAAGCCTGCACCAACCATGCTGCCCGACTGAACTAAAACCCCCTACCCTTCCGGGGACTGTATCCCTCCATTCCCATCCTATTCAAGTATTTGTCCAGACGCCCCTTAAAAGTCACTATCGTATCCGCTTCCACTACTCCCCGGCAGCGAGTTCCAGGCACCCACACTCTCTGTGTAAAAAACTTGCCTCATATATCTCCTTTAAATCTTGCCCCTCACACCTTAAACCTGTGCCCCCAGTATTTGACTCTTCCATCCTGGGAAATAGCTTCTGACTATCCACTCTGTCCATGCCCCTCATAATCCTATAGACTTCTATCAGGTCGCCTCTCAACCTCTGTGGTTCCAGTGAGAACAAACCAAGTTTCTCCAACCTCTCCTCATAGCTAATGTCCTCCATACCAGGCAACATCCTGGTAAATCTTTTCTGTACCCTCTCCAAAGTCTCCACATCCTTCTGGTAGTGTGGCAACCAGAATTGAACACTATATTCCAAGTGCGAAGAGGAAGTGTCTTGATGCTTGTAAAATGCCCGTGTCAATAAGCCAATTAACTAGTTTATATCTCTGGTTAGCAAGAGACAGAGAAAAAGATACAAAAGTCTGAGGTCACATACCAGACGACTCAAGAACAGCTTCTTCCCTGCTGCCACCAGACTTTTGAATGGACCTCGTATTAAGTTGATCTTTCTCTACACCCTAGCTATGACTGTAACACTACATTCTGCACCCTCTCCTTTCCTTCTCTATGTACGGTATGCTTGTCTGTATAGCGCGCAAGAAACAATACTTTTCACTGTATGTTAATACGTGACAATAATAAATCAAATTAAAAGGCAAGACATTTTGCTCAACCATATGAAGCATTTCAGCCCCACAATGACTATGGTTCCCAATTGTGAGTACCGGAAGGATGTGTGGGAGGTGGTTAGGGTGAGGCAGGGGCAGGATAAGGGGTTCAGAAACAGGAGAAGCACCAGCGCCTGTGACATCTCTCCCTGCTTTGAGTGGCTGCTCAGAAGCTGCTCAGTTTTGAGAGCTCCACACCTGGGTTAGACGCAATCTGAGCCCTTAACGCTCGTTAAGCATCCCATTAACCACTTGAAAAGTATGAAATAAGCATCATTCTGGGGGCGGCCTGATCGGCCATTTCCTTCATCAAGTTCATGTTGCATGATATCAACTGAGGAAAGGTCAAGGGGGCCCCATTGATTTGATTGACAACCATTAAATAGATCCTAAAGAGAGTCATTAACTCTTCCCGCGAATAGGAGGAACTCTGCCCCTTTGATGTGCGGTGCGCAATTAAGTCAGCTACAATTACAATTCACCAGAGCTGTGTTTTATTATTCATTAAGGAGTTATTACAAGCGTGGCACAAATGTCACTTGATGACTGCCTGGCAGAGCAATGTTTAGATTGATATCGGAACAGCAGGGACCATCCCCCAACCCCACACCAGGCATTGTCTATGGATTTCTTCACCTCATTTAGCTTACAGTGGCACCGGGGAGGGGGGGCGGGGTGGGGGGGGGGAGGCTGGTGTGGGTTGGGGAAGAGTCGGTTCATGTCTTAATCAAACTGTTCTTGCAACTTGCGATAACTAAAAGCTAAAGGGTTTGGGTTAGAAGTTCCGAACAAGCAAATTCCACGACTGTCCTTGCAGCTGCTGTCCTGCCCACATCCATTCCTCCCCATCACATTACAATCATAGAATCCCTACAGTGCAGAAGGAGGCCGTTCGGCCCATTGAGTCTGCACCAGCAACAATCCCACCCAGGCCCTATCCTCGTAACCCCACATATTTACCCTGCTAATCTCCCTGATACTAAGGGGCAATTTAGCCTGGCCAATCAACCTAACCTGCACATCTTTGAACTGTGGGAGGAAACCAGAGGAAACCCATGCAGACACGGGGAGAACGTACAGACTCCGCGCAGACAGTGACCCAAGCCGGGAATCGAACCCGGGTCCCTGGCGCTGTGAGATTGCAGTGCTTACCACTTGTGCCACTGTGCCGCTCATATTATTATTGTTATTATCTCCTTAATTGGAGATGTGTCTAAACCGGTAACTATTAATACGCAGTCTAAGCACAGTTACACCTCAGTGCCCACAGTAACAGAGACGCACCACGAAAAGGCGTCAAGCTGCCAGTCTGCACATTGAGCGACGGATTATTCATCTGACTTTAATCAATCCAGGAGCAGTGAAGCAGAACAGAACCGGGATTGTCAAAAACAGAACTGCAATTCAGTCCTGACACCAACACAAATCAGCTTTTAACAGCTGGCCTCACATCTGTGGAGCGTAAAGGCAGAAATTAACCCTGCTCTCTCAAAGCAAAATTTAAAATGTGGTGAATAAATGTTAATAATGTAGGTTTGGTGTGGAAAGCACATGGATTGTGTTATTAGCAGAAAATGAAACCAGTCAAACGGGAGATCAATGCACTTGAGATCCTTTATGACTGCGATATCTTCAGGTACAGTCGAATGAAGCTATTTCACCTTGCAGAACGAGAAACATCAGGACGTCTGTCAGAAAACCTCAGGTAAAGATCTCCAAATATATCCTTCTTATAGAATCCCGACAGTACAGAAGGGGGCCATCCGGCCCATCCAGTCTGTACCGACTACATCCCACTCAGGCCCTATTCCCGCAACCCACACATTTACCCTGCTAATCCCCCTGACACTAAGCTCAATTTAGCATGGCCAATCCACCTAACCCGCACATCTTTGGAGTGTGGGAGGAAACCGGAGCATCTGGTGGAAACCCACGCAGACACGGGGAGAAAGTGCAAACTCCATACAGACAGCGACCCAAGGCCGGAATTGAATCTGGGTCCCTGGCACTGTGAGGCAGCAGTGCTAACCACTGTGCCACCGTGCTGTCCAATCTATTAAATAACAACCACAACTTACATTTATCTAGCACCTCCCAAGTATTGCAACATTCCGAGGTGCTTCACAGGAATCTCAGCAGGTAAAATTCAACACAAAGTCACATAAGGGTGACACGGTGGCGCAGTGGTTAGCACTGCTGCCTCCGTGCATCAGGGGCCCGGGTTCGATTCTGGTCTCGGGTGACTGTGGGGAGTTTGCACATTCTCCCTGTGTCTGCGTGGGTTTCCTCTGGGTGCTCCGGTTTCCTCCCACAGTCCAAAGATGTGTGAGTTAGGTGGATTAGCCATGCTAAATTAGCCTTTAGTGTCCCAGGATGTGTAGGATATCTTAAAGAGGAGACAGGTAGCAAGACTACTGGGACTTATGGTTTGAGTTATAAGGAGAGGCTGGATAGATTGGGACATCTTTGCCTGGAGTATAGGAAGCTGAGGGGTGATCTTATAGAGGCCTATAAAATAATGAGGGACATCGATAAGTCAACATCTTTTCCCAAAAGTAGGGGAGTCTAAAACTAGAGGGCATAGGTTTAAGGTGAGAGGGGAGAGGTACAAAAGGGTCCAGAGGGGCATATTTTTCATGTAGAGGGTGGTGAGTATCTGGAACAAGCTGCCAGAGGTAGTGGTAGAGGCGGGTATAATTCTGTCTGTTAAAAAGTATTTATGATGTGGAGATGCCGGCGTTGGACTGGGGTAAGCACAGTAAGAAGTCTCACAACACCAGGTTAAAGTCCAACAGGTTTATTTGGTAGCAAATACCATAAGCTTTCGGAGCAATGCTCCTTCGTCAGATGGAGTGGTCTCTGTTCTCAAACAGGGCACAGACACAGAAATCAAATTACAGAATACTGATTAGAATGCAAATCTCTACAGCCAGCCAGGTCTTAAATGTACAGACAATGTGGGTGGAGGGAGCATTCAACACAGGTTAAAGAGATGTGTATTGTCTCCAGACAGTACAGCTTGTGAAATTGTGCAAGTCCAGGAGGCAAGCTGTGGGGGTTACTGATAATGTGACATAAATCCAACATCCCGGTTTAGACCGTCCTCATGTGTGCGGAACTTGGCTATCAGTTTCTGCTCAGTGACTCTGCGCTGTCGTGTGTCGTGAAGGCCGCCTTGGAGAACGCTTACCTGAAGATCCAAGGCTGAATGCCCGTGACTGCTGAAGTGCTCCCCCACAGGAAGAGAACAGTCTTGCCTGGTGATTGTCGAGCGGTGTTCATTCATCCGTTGTCGTAGCGTCTGCATGGTTTCCCCAATGTACCATGCCTCGGGACATCCTTTCTTGCAGCGTATCAGGTAGACAACGTTGGCCGAGTTGCAAGAGTAGGTACCGTGTACCTGGTAGATGGTGTTCTCACGTGAGATGATGGCGTCCGTGTTGGATTTCTGTGTCTGTGCCCTGTTTGAGAACAGAGACCACTCCATCTGACGAAGGAGCATTGCTCCGAAAGCTTATGGTATTTGCTACCAAATAAACCTGTTGGACTTTAACCTGGTGTTGTGAGACTTCTTACTGTAAAAAGTATTTAGACAGTAACATGGGTAAAATGGGTATAGAGGGAAATGAGCCAAATGCAGGCAATTGGGACTAGCTTAGTGGTAAAAACTGGGCAGCATGGACAAGTTGGGCTGAAGGGCCTGTTTCCATGCTGTAAACCTCTGTGAAGGAATGGTTTAGGGAGGTATTTCCAAAGGATCGGGCTGAGGCAGCTGCTGACATGGCTGAGAACGGTGGAATTAAAATTGTGGATGCACCGTGTAGTGCATGCAACACCCCCATCATAATGGCCCCCATTGATCATTTCTCTATGCAGTCATGACAGAATTACGCTATATCAAGTTCATGGCACAGGAACGGGCCATTCAGCCCAGCAGCCTCTGCTAGCATTTATGCGCCACATGAGCCTCATCCCACATTACTTTGTCTAACCCGTGCAACACATTCTTGGACAAAATTTTCTACGCAAAGAAGCTGTTCCTGAGTGTGTTGGTGCGTGGTTTCAAACTTTTGTATCTTCTGCCCGATGGAAGAGAGTAACCGGGGTCTTTGATTATTCAATTATTATCCAATGGCGGCAGAGGTGGCCTGCCATTGGCTGGTGACGGGAGCGTCTGGTCCTGCTGTTGTCAATGGGAAACCCAAGGCTGGAAAATCCTGCCTGAGGTCAATGGATCTTTGCACGGCCTGTGTCCCGCCCGCTATGATTCCCGCGGCGGGCGGGATGGGAAAATTCCGTGTATTGTCCCACATTTCTCAACTGTTCATTATTCAGGATTAGGAGGTCCTCAGACAGAGACTCATCACAGGGCTTTCAACTGAATGGTTTTATTGAGGAACATCTTGTTCATAGAAACATAGAAGATAGGAGCAGCAGGAGGCCATTCAGCCCTTCGAGCCTGCTCTGCCATTCATCACGATCTTGGCTGATCATCCAACTCAATAGCCTAATCCTGCTTTCTCCCCATAACCTTTGATCCCGTTCACCCCAAGCGCTATATCCAGCTGCCTTTTGAATACATTCAATGTTTTGGCATCAACTACTTCCTGTGGTAATGAATTCCACAGGCTCACCACTCTTTGGGTGAAGGAATGTCTCCTCACCTCCGTCCTAAATGGTCTACCCCGAATCCTCAGACTGTGCCCCCTGATTCTGGACTCCCCCCCACCACCAGGAACATCCTTTCTGCATCTACCCTGTCTAGTCCTGTTAGAATTTTATACGTCTCTATCAGATCTCCCCTCATTCATCTGAACTCCAGCGAGAACAATCCTAACCTAGTCAATCTCTCCTCGTACATCAGTCTCCCCATCCCCATTCAGATTCCCACCAGTTTACAATAGCCGGTAACTCTATCCAGGCTGCATACATGAAGCTTCACAGAAACCAGAGTTAGGAGGTTGCGATGGCGCTAAATTACACTTCTGTGAAAGTGCCTTGAGGCATTTTCCTCCATTAAAAGTGTTATATAAACAAAGGTTGTCATTACTGTAGTTTATTGGACTGAGGCACTTTTGGCAGTCATGTAGAACAAAAGCCTACATTCTTCACTTTGGTGAAGGTGCTTCAAACTCCAATACAGAACATCCTGCTTCATTACGTGCGGTAAGAAGATATTTTATAAGCAGTTGGTTGGAATTATGCAAATACACGTCCACGGAGACAAGGAAGTAGCCGACTTGCAATACTGAATTTCACACTGGCATCAGAGAACGTCTTCAGTAGAAACTGCAACGAAAGGCACTTTGCACTCTTTGTTTTGCTGAACCAATTTAGCAAATTGAGACATGTCCTTTTGGACTTAATTGATTTTATTATCAGCGAAAGATGAGAACAGTCTGATGCACTATCAATCAAGTCAAGACTAGTTGTGAGCAAGACAAATAGGCTTGACTTGATTGATAGTGCATCAATTTTATTAGCAAGAACTTGGAGCCATCCCTGTCGGAGATCTGGTCTGGACTAAAGGCTAGGGGGAGGAGCCACCGCCTTTATACCCGGACCAGGGGGAGGAGTCTTGGGCAGAACCGACAGGGATGTGCCACATATACAGGTAATAATAAATACTAACTAACAGTGGTTAACCACAACAGATAACAGTGGTTTACCACACAGTCTTGAACTGTGATATCTCGCCGACATCAACAAAGTGTCAAGACATCCAGCAGACGTGGGGGGTTTGCCAAATGGCCATTAATGGCTCGCATGAGGAAACAAGCACACAAGGTGCTTGCAACGCAACAAAGACACTAAAAGGCTGAAATTCACCCATCCCACAGCCCACCAAGGCTCTGGTCAGAACCCATTTGTGAGCAGTTTTGGGCCCCATATTTAAGGAAGGATGTGACAGCCTTGGAAAGGGTCCAGAGGAGGTTCACAAGAATGATCCCTGGAATGAAGAGCTTGTCATATGAGGAACGGTTGAGGACTCTGGGTCTGCACTCGTTGGAGTTTAGAAGGATGAGGGGGGAATCTTATTGAAACTTATAGCATACTGTGGGGCCAACATAGAGTGGACATGGAGAGGATGTTTCCACTAGTAGGAAAAACTAGAACCAGAGGGCACAACCTCAGACTAAAGGGACGATCCTTTAAAACAGAGGTGAGGAGGAATTTCTTCAGCCAGAGAGTGGTGAGCTCTTTGCCGCAGAAGGCTGTGGAGGCCAGGTCATTGAGTGTCTTTAAGGCAGGGATAGATAGATTCTTGATTAATAAGGGGGTCAGGGGTTATGGGGAAAAGGCTGGAGAATGGGGATGAGGAAAATATCAGCCATGATTGAATGGCGGAGCAGACTCGATGGGCTGAGTGGCCTAATTCTGCTCTTATGTCTTATTCTCTTATGATCTTATACGTATAGCAGAGTGGGAATTAGTCTCCGCCACTGACCTGAAATCCTAACCTTGCCGATGTATCCTGGATCACAGTGGAATGGCCAAATAGACTTGTCACTTGGCGGTGCCCATGCCTTCTTGTGCCCAGTGAACAATTCATTTCACATTTGGATCGTTCTCGACTTGTCAGTTTAAACCATTTCTGATTTATTCCTAAGAGAGCCAACGGCCGGTAAACAAAAAAAAACTCTGATGCACCAAGTGGTTAGGATAAGGAATGCACTGTCCAAGATTGTGGTTTTTGAAAGGAAATTGGATAATTATTTGAGTAGGGCTGCGAGGAAAAGGCAGGTGACTGGGACTAGCTGAGTTGCTCATTCAGAGGCCAGCCCAGATTTGATGGGCTGAATGGCTGCAGCACAGAAGGAGGCCATCGTCTGATTCATAGAATCATAGAGTAGAATCTCTACAGTGTAGAATGAGGCCATTCGGACCATCAAGTCTGCACTGACCACAATGCCACCCAGGCCCTATTCCCATAACCCTGCACATTTACCCTGCTACTCCCCTGACACTAGGGTCAATGTACCATAGCCAATGATCCTAACCAGCCCATCTTTGGAGTGTGGGAGGAAATCGGGGCATCCGGAGGAAACCCACGCAGACACAGGGAGAACGTGCAAACTCCACACAGACAGTGACCCGAGGCCGGAATTGAACCCAGGTCCCAGGCGCTGTGAGGCAGCAGCACGAACCACTGTGCCGCCCTGCGATTCTGCAGTAACTAATCACAAAACTTCAAAGAGTATGGAAAAATGTTATTTTGTTGAATCCCCTTATGAATTTCCCCCATTTGTTTGCAGCGGTGTCCTGGGGATGAATACTTAACTCTTGAAGACTTTAGGGCAAATATTGCAGGGTTACCCACTCGATTTAGCAAATGATGAAACCTTATCAGTGTTATCTGAGGTCCTGGCCTAAAGATCTGTTCACATTGAAGATTATGATCCTCCACAGTGTAGTATTGGGGTGTTTAGGACTGTAAGGGTTAATATGGCGCTGGGGAAGCTGTACTGCCCATATTATGATGGAGAGAGTCACTGGGGAGTGGTAGAGGGTAGCAGAGAGTCTGGTGAAAGTCAGCATGAAGGTAACAGCTAATCAAGTCTGTATCTTATGTATATATAAAGAAAAGTTAAAGTTTATTTATTAGTCACAAATAGGCTTATATTAACGCTGCAATGAAGTTACTGTGAAAATCCCCCAGTCGCCACATTCCAGCGCCTGTTTGGGTACACTGAGGGAGAATTTCGCATGGCCAAAGCACCTAACCAGCACATCTTTCAGATTGTGGGAGGGAATCGGAGCACCCGAAGGAAACCCATGCAGACCTCGCACAGACAGTGACTCAAGCCAGGAATCGAACCCGGGTCCCTGCCACTATGAGGCAGCAGTGCTAACCACCGTGCTGCCCCGTATATGTATATAGGTACGTGTTATTAATAAACAGTCCAACAATACAATCCTCTCTCGACCTCTTCATGAGGCAGCGTACAACCTGACAACACACAGCGTCCCCAGGGCACAATGAAAATGATGGGATTGATCACAGGCTATATGTGTGGATACAGTCTGACATGGAATAACTGCTTATAATTGAGCCATTGTCCCCTCTTTGAAAGTGTTTTGCTTTGTGACATTATTACCGTGTGCAGAGCAGAGAGAGATCATTCGGAAGACGGGCAATGAAAGTTAGATTCTCACTTGTCAGTGTTATTTGGTTGAACGCTGCTTTCACACAGGGAACATCTATATGGTAATAAAGTCCATTAGTAATGAACTTCTGACAAATGGTGCCAACACGTCTCATTGCATATTCCTCTCCTGTCCGTGTTAACATCCTTGTGACATTACAGCGTACTCATTATTTTTTCTTTCCACCTTCGGGTAACAGGCCAAGGGGTTTGGCAAGAGGCTCAATGAGATGGAGAGTGGCTGAATTGACAGCATCGATGGGCTATATTGAACTACCCTCCCCACCCCACCCACCCACCCCATCCCTCTGCCCCCTCCCATCCCCAACTGGATAAACAGCAAAATGTAGAACAAATTGCCAAGCGATTCGATTAGCAGGGATAGAAACATAGAAACTGGAAGCAGGAGGAGGGCATTCAGCCCTTCGAGCCTGCTCCGCCATTCATTATGATCATGGCTGATCATCGAATTCAATATCCTGATTCCCCCCTTCCTCCCATATCCTTTGATCCCTTTAGCCCCAAGAGCTATATCTAATTTCTTCTTGAAATCAGACAACATTTTGGCCTCAACTACATTCAATGGGAGTGAATTCCACACATTCCCCACCCTCTGGGTGATGAAATTTCTCCTCACCTCAGTTCTAGAAGGTTTACCCCTTATCCTCAAACTATGACTCCTAGTTCTGGATTCCCCCGCCATCAGAAACATCTACCCTGTCTAACCCTGTTAGAATTTGATGAGTTTCTATGAGATCCCCTCTCACTCATTTAAACTCCAGTGAATATAATCCTAATCGATTTAGTCTCTCCTCATATGAAAGACCTGCCATCCCAGGAATCAGCCTGGTAAACCTTCGCTGTAGTCCCTCCATAGCAAGGACATCCTTCTTCAGATAAGGACACCAAAACTGCACACAATACTCCAGGGGTGAGGGGTAAGGAGGGGAACCTGGTGGTGATCCATGAAGGACAGCCTTGACCCAGTCACAAAAGATATTTTTTCAAATTCAGTTGCTTTATTCATGAAAAAAACATGTAGTGTAAACCACAGATCCTCACAGATGTGTTCATGGAATGGGACAGCACAGGAGGCCATTTGACCCATTGCACTGTGGTATACCTCAATGACAATAGCCACGTTCAACTGTTCGACATATTGAGAAATAAAACTGTTTGAAGATAGTGACCAACCGGATACACACCTGAAACCGTAAAATCCCACCCGAGGTTAACGGACCTTCCCATGCTCCGCCCTTTGCCTGCTCTGATTCCCGTGGCGGGCAAGCCAGTAAAATTCCGGTCAAAGACTGCAGGCTCCTAAAGCAAAGATAAAACACTGCGAATGCTGGAAATGTGAATTTAAAACAGAAAATGTTGGAAATACTCAGTAGGCTTGCCAGCGTCTGTGGGGAGAGAAACAGGATTAACGTTTCATGTCAACAATCTTTCTTTCGATCCGTCCTGAGCCATCTTCTTGAACCGCTGCAGTTCTTGTGACGTAGCACACCCACAGTGCTGTTAGGAAAGGAAGTCCAGGATTTTGACGTAGCGACAGTGATAGAACGGCGACACATTACCAAGTCCGGATTGTGTATGACTTGGAAGGGAACCGGCATATCATAGAGGGCGGTGTTCCCCTGCATCTGCCTTGTTCTTCTAGGTGATAGCACCTTCCAAATGCACAGCCTCTGCCAAAGGAGCCTTGGCGAGTTGCTCTGTGTATTTTGTCGATGGTACACACTACTGCCACTCTGCACTACTGATGGAGAGAGTGAATGCTGGATGGGCTGAATGTCCTGTTCCTATGATTTGACATTGTAACTAAAGGCATCTCTGACAGTGCAATCCTATCTTGATCAGAAGACGCAAGGAAAATATCTATGTCATTTTAATCCTGGCCTCTTAGAAAATTATTATTTTTTTGAAGTGGACAAATGGCTGGATCGATAAAATGACCTCCGCTTGTTCTGGAAGTTTCTGAGCAGTTTAAACTCCCGGAACGTAACACTCCTTGCATTGTATAAACTTTCTAGCCTAGCCAACACAAAGGGCAAGGCATCTGCGCCAGCCAGCTCTGTGACGCCTCATCTCCAACGTTATGCTAATGGCTCTACAATTACCTGCTCAAAAACACAACGGGTTTCATTAACAGAATAGTTCAACCTGAAGCCACCCTGTCGCGTGACTGAGACGTGAGCTTTTTGAATTGTTTTAATGACACAGCGTTTGGGTTTTATCTTCAACTGAGGTTTAACCTCCAAAGAGAAGGGGACTCCAGGCTAGCAGCCTGTCTCTTATCCCCCATCTCTCATCAAAAACTAACCTCCGGAAAGAAACCTATGTTTCGTCGACAGAGTGAACTAACTTCCAGGATACAAGAATACTTTGCCGCATCTCCAACAGACTCAATCTGCTACTGAGTTCCTATGACCGAGATCAGGGAAGCTGCCAGGCAAAGTCACCTAAAAGAACCATCGGACATCGATGTGCTGGGCTCTGGACTCATGTGGAACCATAACTCTTGGACCGGGATTCTCCTTCCATGCTCGCCTCAAAACTGGAGAATCCCACCCAAGGTCAATGGTTGGTAAGTTTGCAGATGACACCAAGATTGGTAGCGTAGTGGACAGTGAAGAAGGTTATCTCGGATTGCAACGGGATCTTGATCAATTGGGCCAGTGGGCTGACGAATGGCAAATGGAGTTTATTTTAGATAAATGCAAGGTGATGCATTTTGGTAGATTGAATCAGGGCAGGACTTACTCAGTTAATAGTAGGGCATTGGGGAAAGTTACAGAACAAAGAGATCGAGGGGTACATGTTCATAGCTCCTTGGAAGTGGAGTCACAGGTGGACAGAGTGATGAAGAAGGCATTCAGCATGCTTGGTTTCATTGGTCAGAACATTGAATACAGGAGTTGGGACATCTTGTTGAAGTTGTACAAGACATTGGTAAAGCCATACTTGGAATACTGTGTACAGTTCTGGTCACCCTAATATAGAAAGGGTATTATTAAACTAGAAAGAGTGCAGAAAAGATTTATTAGGATGCTACCAGACTTCATGGTTTGAGTTATAAGGAGAGGCTGGATAGACTGGGACTTCTTTCTCTGGAGCGTAGAAGGCTGAGGGGTGATCTTATTGAGGTCTATAAAATAATGAGGGGCATAGATCAGCTGGATAGTCAATATCTTTTCCCAAAGGTAGGGGAGTCTAAAACTAGAGGGTGAGAGGGGAGAGATACAAAAGTGTCCAGAGGGGCAATTTTTTCACACAGAGGATGGTGAGTGTCTGGAACAAGCTGCCAGAGGCAGTAGTCGAGGCGGGTACAATTTTGTCTTTTAAAAAGCATTTAGACAGTTACATGAGTAAGATGGGTATGAGGGTATAGAGGGATATGGACCAAATGCGGGCAATTGGGACTAGCTTAGGGGTTCAAAACTAAAGGGTGGCATGGACAAGTTGGGCCGAAGGGCCTGTTTCCATGCTGTAAACCTCTATAACTCCATGATCTTTGCATGGTCCACCCACCCCGCCCACTACAATTCCCGTGGCGGGTGAGATAAGAGAATTCTGGCCCTTATTTTTACTGTGATCCTTGGCCTGAATCTCTTTCCATCCCGTATCCCTCTTTTACTATACGTCTGCAAAATACAGGCAGACGTTGCAAAACCCCTTCCCAAGTTTTACGTGCTTTCAAAATAAAATAACTATAAAATGAGTAATAAAAATAATTTTTTTTTAACCTTATCTCCGGTTTGCTGTGGGGTTATTAATAGAAGATTGGATCACTCCCACACTGGAGAGTTGGGGAAATATGTCGTCTTTTATAAAGGGGGAAATCAAAAATATTGTTTAAAAACTTCAATCAGGGCTGATTAAATGCTTGCTCCACGCAGCCTGTCTGTAATAAGCCCTTCAACACTGCACTGAAATATCAGTACTGGGATTTGCACTCACTCTCACTGCGACTCTTCAACCTGCAATGTCCGCACTCAAACAGAACCGACTCGCAATTTTCCAGTCATCCAAAGTATAGTCTCCAAACCACATCAAAATCTAGACTAATTCCGAATCAAAGAACGTGACTTCAATGTTCAGTTCATATTTCTGCTTATTACAAAGACCAAGGCTTTTCCAGTCCTTCCTGTTGGTGTGATCTTCTGGTCCCACCAGAGGTGAACCCACCACCCTCCCCATCCCCACAACGCAAATGACCATTAACTTCAGCGGGACTGGAAAATCCTGCCGGCAGCCAATGGCGAGCCGCCTCCCCTGACAGAAAACCCTCCGCAGGCCAGCCGGAAAATCCAGGCTTAACCCTTTTGAGAGAAACATCACAGAAAACTGTGTTGAACAAAAGACTGTCCATCTCTTTCAGGAATGTGCAATGCTCAGAAATTAAATTAGAAATGAGGATTCATTGCGGTGAGAGGAGAGAAGAGGGGATGTTCTTCTGCCTAATTTTCAGGAGATATTGCGGAGTTTGAAGGTCAGGGGATGGGGGGGGGGGGGGGGGGGGTGGGGCCATTGCAACGCAGCTCTATTCATTCTTACAAACATTGGATTTTGTGGTGGAATAGCCAGCCTGCATATAGTCAGGCCAATAAGGCCCTTCCGAAGATCCATTATTCCCAAAGCAAGCGCATTCTACAAGATGCACTGCAACAACTCACCAAGGCTCCTCCGACAGCACCTTCCAAACCCATAACCCCTACCACCTAGGTGGGAAAGGGCAGCAGATACATGGGAACACCATAACCACTATCATCACTCTCAGGTTCCTCTCCAAGCCACTCAGCATCCTGACTTGGAAATATATCATTGTTCCTTCACTGTCACTGGAACTCCCTCCCTAACAGCACAGTGGGTGTAGCTACACCTCATGGACCTGTAGCGGTTCAAGAAGGCAGTTTACCATGACCTTCTCAAGAGCAAGTAGGAATGGGCAATAAATGCTGGCCCAACCGGCAACACCCACATCCCAGGAATGAATAAAGGTTCATACCAACGAGACAGGTTGTGACAACGTACCATCACCCTCTGTGATCAAATGGTGTAGTGCCATCACTTATCTATTTTTATTTATTTATCAGTCACAAGTAGGCTTACATTAACACTGCAATGAAGTTACTGTGAAATTCCCCTAGTCGCCACACTCCAGTGCCTGTTTGGGTACAATGAGAGAGAATTTAGCACGGCCAATTCACCTAACCAGCACAGCTTTCGGATTGTCGGAGGAAACAGGAGCACCCGGAGGAAACCCACGCAGACACGGGGAGAACGTGTGGACTCCACACAGACAATGACCCAAGCCGGGAATCGAACCCGGGTCCCTGGCGCCGTGAGGCAGCAGCGCTAACCACTGTGCCACCCAATTCGTGCCAATTCGCTAACCACTGTGCCAGCGTCATAAAACACAAGTGAGTTGTACCCTTTTGAGAATTCAATATAAACAAGTTGGGGTGAATTTTCCCATTCCGCCCGCCACGGGAATCAGAGCGGGCGAGGGGCGGACCATGGAAAGGTCTGTAGACCTCGGGCGGGATTGTCCGGTTTCGGGGCGAGCGCAGCTGGAAAATCCCACCCGATATGTTGGAATTCAATGAGACGATATAATCCTCTCGGGAAATACATTTCCCTCAACATTTATTTTAATCAGAGCCATAATTCATGTAGAAATATTAAACAAAGAAACTTAAATATTACAATTTGAAAATGCTGGCCACACCAATTCTGTAACAAATTATTTATAACCTTTCCATCTTTAAATGTCGGCCGCTTACCTGAAGCACAGATTGTACGAGCTAATTAACACCATGTTCACATCAAGCAAGGAATGTGTTCAATCTCCGAGTTTGGTTGTTACAATGTGAATGTTAAACAAGGGAATCGTGATTAATTTTTTCTATTAACGACATTTACTTATTGTTTTGAATGATATTCCCTTGACGTGAGCTCCGTACATCAGTTGAGGTGCATCATCCATCAAACTGACAGAGACGGAGTTTGATTGATGTAGTGGAACTGATGGGACATTACAGAAATGAGAAAAACACCGCAGAATATATACGTATATACCTAAAATAGTGCCACTGCTTTGCCATGTTAAGAAGTCCATGCCACTCATAAGCCCTGACAGCTGCATGACGACCGTTGGGTCAAACAGAAACACAAGGTTGTACGATGCGGCAGTTGCCCTGAGGCCTGCAGGGCTGAATCAGTCCCGGCTATTGCCACACAAAGGGTAGGCAATGTGGATCTATCCCCACCCCCACACTCCCCACTGTCATCAGCATTAACCAATCCACTTGGCCCCATTTGAGAACAGGTGCAAGGCTTTTCCAATGCAACCTGGCGCTACAATGGCGCTGTTTATGTCTGTCACCTTCAGCCCCTCCCCTTCCCCCACCCCCAACACAATGCCATTAATCTTTCGAGGGGACTTGTCTGTTCTCCGTCCCCCTGAACAAAATCAGAAAGGACCGCCTTCGTTCCTTGTGGTGAACCATAGATGGTTACCACTATGGGTACTGAACCATAGATGGTTAGCACTATGGGTACTTGTACATATGTTACTGTTGTCACTGTTGGGGTTAGGGTTGGGGTGTTCTACCTGTTGGTATTGTTCTGTGGTACACTCCGGTTGGCTCCGCCTACCTGTAGGAGTATAAAGGTCACTGCACTGCCTGGTGACCCTTTAGTCTGGGATTGTATTGTTATATAGTATGCTCCATTCTTGTTACTAATAAAAGCCTTTATTTCCTGGGTACGGTCTAGCCTCCCGAGTGATTTAATCGCGCATCATTCCTCATTGCTCATCCACCCTATTCACCTGGGCTATCCATGTCATCTTTCAAGGACTCATACAGCACAGCAGGCAGCCATTTGGCCCATCGTGCCGGTGTCGGTTTGACACCCAACCTGACCAAAGGAAATTGGAACGTACTTGAAAAGGAGACATTTTACAAGGCTGCAGAAAGAGTAGGGGAGCGGGCAGTAACTGGGCCACTCTTGGAACTAGTTAATATTGTTCTTGCAGAGAGGCTGCACAGGCTCAACAGGCGAAACAACCTCCTCAGGGCAGCAACGTGGCACAGTGATTAGCACTGCAGCCTCACAGCGCCAGGGACCTGGGTTTGATTCCCGGCTTGGGTCACTGTTTGAGCGGAGTTTGCACATTCTCCCCGTGTCAGCGTGGGTTTCCTCCGGGTGCACCGGTTTCCTCCACAGTCCGAAAGATGTGCTGGTTCAGTGCATTGGCCGTGCTAAATTCTCCCTCAGCGTACCCGAACAGGCACCGGAGTGTGGCAACTAGGGGATTTTCACAGTAACATCATTGCAGTGTTAGAAACCATAGAAACCCTACAGTACAGAAAGAGGCCATTCGGCCCATCGAGTCTGCACCGACCACAATCCCACCCAGGCCCTACCCCTATATCCCTACAGATTTACCCACTAATCCCTCTAACCTACGCATCTCAGGACACTAAGGACAATTTTTAGCATGGCCAATCAACCTAATCCGCACATCTTTGGACTGTGGGAGGAAACCGGAGCACCTGGAGGAAACCCACGCAGACACAAGGAGAATGTGCAAACTCCACATAGTGACCCAAGCCGGGAATCGAACCCGGATCCCTGGAGCTGTGAAGCAGCAGTGCTAACCACTGTGCTACCGTGCCGCCCCAATGTCAGCCTACTTGTGACACTAATAAATAAACAAACAAACAATTATATGATTCTAAAGAGCTGGCACAGAGAAGATGGGCTGAATGCCCAATGATTAAGTTGTCTAGGCTTTCAGATATGGGACGATAAGTCTCAGGAACCTCCACGTGCTTATGGGTCCCAGTTTGGGTTGTTCCATTTTGCACTTCTGTTCAAACTGAACAAACATTCACACCCTGTAATCGAGGATAACAAAGTGGAGGACCCACCTCCCACTGACTGAGAGGCAAGTTAACACAACCAAATACATTTTGAGACAGAAAGCAGCACACGCTTTTCTCCTCTTGACATCCTCTTCTCCTGATGCGATCCCTTCTGTCGCAAACTCAAAACCATGTTTGTGCTGAGTTATTGGTTTCTGGTGAATGGGTTGAAAGGTTTTCAGAATGCTGACACATCTCCTTTACTGCGGTTACGCCACTTTTCAACCAGCGGCTCACTGTGCTCCCCCTCGCTGAGTAGGTACAACATTGTACTTCTAATGTAAACATAGGTAATAACTACAGAAGAAGCAGGGTGATAATATGTTGTCAGATTCTGGGAAGGAACTGATAACAAGCAGAGTTAATTGAAACAGAGCGGGCGTTGTCCCAGCGTCTCGACAGACAAGCTATCCTCAACCAAGCTGCCCTCGAGCAAGTCACCAGATCGTGGATCAAATAGTCGCTGCGGTTGTCCATGTAACAGCATTTGATTTGATTTGATTTATTATTGTCACATGTATTAACATACAGTGAAAAGAATTGTTTCTTGCGTGCTATACAGCCAAAGCATACCGTTCATAGAGAAGGAAAGGAGAGAGTGCAGAATGTAGTGTTACAGTCATAGCTAGGGTGTAGAGAAAGATCAACTTAATGCGAGGTAGGTACATTCAAAAGTCTGACGGCAGCAGGGAAGAAGCTGTTCTTGAGTCGGTTGGTACGCGACCTCAGACTTTTGTATTTTCTTCCTAATGGAAGAAGGTGGAAGAGAGAATGTCCGGGATGCGTGGGGTCCTTAATTATGCTGGCTGCTTTGCCGAGGCAGTGGGAAGTGTAGACAGAGTCAATGGATGGGAGGCTGGTTTGCGTGATGGATTGGGCTACATTCACGCCCTTTTGCAGTTCCTTGCGGTCTGGGGCAGAGCAGGAACCATACCAAGCTGTGATACAGTAAGAAGTGTCACAACACCAGGTTAAAGTCCAACAGGTTTATTTGGTAGCACAAGCTTTCGGAGCGCTGCTCCTCCATCAAGTGAGCTGTGATACAACCAGAAAGAATGCTTTCTATGGTGCATCTGTAGAAGTTGGTGAGAATCGTAGCTGACATGCCAAATTTTCTTAGTCTTCTGAGTAAGTAGAGGCGTTGGTGGGCTAGTGTTGGCATGGGGGGACCAGGACAGGTTGTTGGTGATCTGGACACCTAAAAGCTTGAAGCTCTCAACCCTTTCTACTTCGTCCCCGTTGATGTAGACAGGGGCATGTTCTCCTTTACGCTTCCTGAAGTCGATGACAACCTCCTTCGTTTTGTTGACATTGAGGGAGAGATTATTGTCACTGCGCCAGTTCACCAGATTTTCGATCTCATTCCTGTACTCCGTCTCGTCATTGTTTGATCGCTGCATCATTGCAGTCAACTTCCTCTAGTCCCGAGAGTTTCCTAGTCTCCAGCAGTGCAATGTCTGAATTACACGGAGCTCCTCAATGTCCTCACAGTGAAAGATGTCCTGTTCCTGTAAACTCTTCATTTTATTTGTCTTCTGCAATTGCAACGACCCCGACGTTTCCCGTGTCTACTCTTCATTCTTGTGTCAAAAGCATTGTCCACCAATCTCTTCCATTGATGAAACCGTGTCAAGAAGTTGCATCTTCACACACTAAATATTACATTCCACCGCCTCAGCAACTCTCCGGAGAAGCACACTGCCATGTTTTCCGATGTTAAAAGGAGCTATACAAATACAAGCTGTTGTTGCAGGAAAGTCCAGATCTACCCAAAGCTTAAATATAGCTCCTATATCTGGGGACAATGCACTAGCAATGCCGGGGGGGGGGGGGGGGGGGGGTGGAATGGAGGCCATGTGGCTACTACTAATTTAACCCCCCTGACTAAAAGGTCGGTCAGAAAAAAAAGACTCCATCCCACAGCAATAACAAGCTGCAGGGTCCCACAACGAGGACAGTGTGGGACTCCCACTCCCCCAGGAGGGAGAGCCAGAACTCTCATTACCGGGTGCTGCCAGGACTGCAAACAGACCCAGAGTGAAAGCCCCAACAGATCCTGGGCTCAGACAAACCAGGGGTATTGGGCAGGGAGGGATAGGGCCACGAGGGGTGGGATGGGATGCTGTTCGAGTGGATTTGCAATGCAGGTGGGGAAGGGGATGGCACCGTCTTCAGATGGGGGTTGAAAGGGGGGGTGCCGTGTATGTGCAATGGGTATCACTCCACCCAAAGAAGAAAGCTCCACCCTCACCCCCACATTCTTGCTGCCCTTTTAAAAACCCCAATATTATCCTGCCCACACACCTGCCCTGTGCTGAACCTATGGGCAGGATAATATTGGGGTTAAATGGCTTGCAAACAAGCTCAATTGACTCTTAGTTATTTAAGGGGACAGTACAGTAGCACAGTGGTTAGCACTGCTGCTTCACGGCACCAGGGACGCAAGTTCGATTCCCGGCTTGGGTCACTGCCTGTGTGGCGTTTGCACGTTCTCCCCGTGTCTGCATGGGTTTCCTCTGGGTGCTCCGGTTTCCTCTCACATTCGGAAAGACGTGCCGGTTAGGTGCATTGACCCGAACAGGTGCCGGAGCGTGGTGACTAGGGGAATTTCCCAGTAACTTCATTGCAGCGTTAGCGTAAGCCTTACTTGTGACTAATAAATAAAATTTTAAACTTTTGTTTACGTGCAGCGGGTGGGCTGCCAAATTTAAGCACCTGCCCACCCCCATTGTACCATATTTTACCTCCCAGCCCAGGCCAATAACAGTGTAAAATCCAAGCCCCTCTGCCATGAGTATAAAAAATAATCCTTCCCTTTAGCTTGGATTTCTCAATTGTAAGCGATTTAGCCCCACCTGGTGGAGAGGGAGTAGATTGCATAACATTCTCCACCACAACGGGCCATTTGTACCAACGGGTCAATGTTAGCTCACACACGAGCCTTCTCTCATCCTCCTCCATCTAATCCTATCAATAGATCCTCCATTCCTTTCTCCCTCAGCCTGCTTCACCTCGAACGTAGTTACATTAACTCACCTCCTCAGTGTTGAGCGTACAGTGGTTAGCACTGCTGCCTCACAGCGCCAGGGACCCGGGTTCAATTCTGGCCTCAGGTCAGTGTGTGTGTGTGTGTGCGGAGTTTGCATGTTCTCCCCGTGTCTGCATGGGTTTCCTCCGGGTGCTCCGGTTTTCTCCCACAGTCCAAAGATGTGCAGGTTAAGTGGATTGGCCACCTCATGGTAAGATTGCCCCAGAGTGTCCCGAGACGATAGATTAACCATGGTAAATGTGTGGGGCTATGGGGGGGGGGGGGGGGCATGGTAAATGTGTGGGGCTATGGGGGGGGGGGCGGCCTAGGTAAGATACTCTTTTGGAGAGTTGGTGTCGTCTTGATGGGCCGAATGGCTCACTTGTGCACTGTGGGGATTCTATGGTTCTTCCTTGGCATAGAGTTTCAGATTCTCACCATCCTTTTTAGGTCAAGATATTTCTCCTGATTTGCTGGTTGGATATATTAGTTACCTTACATTGGTGACAAAGCGCTACAGTTCCAAAGAATTTTAAAAGTCGGCAGTGGATTTTGTTTCATTTTATAACAAAGAGTGGCATCAGAAATCCATGGACTACAGTAAAATTCCTATAGGCAAAGTAACTTGGTAATAGAGTTTGTACAATTCATTCTAACACATAGCAGCACAGTGCAAATAAAACATGATACAGTGTTTAAAAAATTCAACACCAAAAATAATTCGAATGAAGTTGAACGCAAACATTAATCATCTCTTCAGAACTTCCATGATCCTTAGATGTATATACATGGTTACTGCGGTCGCACCTATCACAGGATTCAGGGTGGAAACAACTATACAGCCTTAAACAGCAACAGTGAGCAGTCGATAGGCCTCACAGCCACTGTGATAGGAATGGGAAGCAGAATTCAATGCATTCCAGCCACATCGACAGATGCAGTCAGGGGCAAATCCATTCCTTGAGCAGCAAGAAATGCCCAGGCCTCCTCCTGTCACTCTTGCCCGAAGGCAGGTCAACAGGATGGAGTTTATTTTCAGATCATCATTAAAAAAAATCTCCAGGCTCCAACAGAGGAACTATTGTGTGCTTTGGTAAACATGGAGGTAGTTGGTGAAGTTAGAATCTCCGCTGGGACATGCACACATACTACATAGACAGATACACACACAACATACAAAGGACACATACACACACACACACACGTATACAGATAGACATGGACAGAAACATTCAGAGACACACACGCACACAGGAGACAAGACATATACACACGCACATACAGAGACACATATACACGCAAACACACATTCAGAACTAGATACTCAGAGTTAGACATATACACGCACACATTCAAAGACAGGCACACACATAGCACTACATTCTGCACTCTCTCCTTTCCTTCTCGATGAACAGTATGCTTTGTCTGTATAGCGCGCAAGAAACAATACTTTTCACTGTATACTAACGCATGTGACAATAATAAATCACATCAGCATCAAATCAAATATGAAAATACATGCAGACATAAACTCACGCACACACGACAGACATACAAACACACATACATGCGCAGATCGACAGACCTGTACTGAGACACACAGAGACAGACATATACATGCACACATTCAAAGACATATACACATACACATGCAGAGACAAATACACACACACAGATGCATACACATGCATATAGAGACAAACACATACATGTGTACACACATACACACACACACACACACACATACACATACACACACACAACAAAGGGGCACATCCAGAAAGAATTCAGTTTTCAAATAAGAGGAAATGCTGAACACGGTTGCCAGTTTAGGTGGTTTCTGTGGAGTGAGGAAGTAAGTTCCTGTTGTAGGTCAGTCAATGATCTTTCCTACATTCCGTTCCGAAGGAAAATCATGGAGCGGAACGGTTAGCTCTGTTTCCCTCTCCACAGATACCGCCTAACCCATCGAATGTTTCCAGCAGTTTCCGTTGTCATTCCAGATTTCCAGCATCCGCAGTATTTAGCTCCTCATTTCCAAATGGCTTTTTTTTTTATAAAGTTGAAACTGGAGTTGACGGGGATGTAAGATTATAAAATTGTGGGTTTAGAAACAGGCTGTATTCAGTCAATAAATCTCGTAGTTAGGTTCCCATGAATAATAAAAAAAGGACATTTAATTTCAAGCATCATAATGGTTTTTTCTTTGTCAGTCAGTTAGTTGGCACACATCAATCCTGTGAACTCCAAATTCAGTCTGTCCCTCTCATTGTCGTGTTTAGGGTAAACTCTAACAATTATAACAGTGATGACAATTCAGAAGTCGTCCATTGGTTGTAAAGCACTTTGGGACATCCTGAGGTTGTGACAGGCGTCAAACTCCAGAACAAAGTGAATGCCTTCAACTCGCTTGGAGGGATAATTTTGGGAGGGTCTTTGGGTAGGTCTGCGGGACAGAGCACAGGTTTAGGTTGAAGGCAGATCAATATTAGCTGCCACTTAAGCAATCCCGAGTCTCCTGATTTGTTTTAAAAAGTTCTGTGTGCCTCTGAGGCACAGCTGACCTCAGCGATCCCGCAGTGTTAAAACAGCAGAAAACCTGAGCAGAGGGGAGTCCAGGCCCGTGGTGTCCATGACGACTCTCCCCCTCTCGCGGGAGAGGGACCCCCTCCGCCGACCTCACTTTTTCTCTTTGGCGTTGCCGGACTTCCCAGACTGCTCTGGGGTGGCGTCATCCTCCTTCACCTTCCGCAGCTTGGCACGCCCCTTGACGGGCGAGAAGGTGAGAGAGGCCTTCTTGAACTCCAGCGGAAAGATGCCCAGGTCTCCGTCAAAGCGGTTCTTCGCCACCTGCAGGTAGCGCTTGCCCTGACCCGAGGCCAGCTTCTTGTCTTGCAGAATGAGCACGTTGTCAGCTTCCTGACTGGCCTGGGAGACGAGAGACAATGTGAGGGGGTTTCAGCATTTTCTGTACACCCCCCCCCCCCCTTCCCCACAAACCCCATCATCTCAGAAAAACCAACAGTCCCAAGTTATAAATACCGAAAAGCAAGAAGATTTGGTTTAAAAGTTTATTTATTAGTGTCACAAGTAGGCTTACATTAACAATGCAATGAAGTTACTGTGAAAATCCCCTGGTCGCCACACTCCGGTGCCTGGTTGGGTACACCGATGGAGAATTTAGCACAGTTAATTGGTGGAGTAGTGGATGAGGTGGAGGGCTGTTGTAGGCTGCAAAGAGACATAGATAGGATGCAAAGCTGGGCTGAAAAATGGCAAATGGAGTTTAACCCTGATAAATGTGAGGTGATTCATTTTGGTAGGACAAATTTAAATGTGGATTACAGGGTCAAAGGTAGGGTTCTGAAGACTGTGGAGGAACAGAGAGATCTTGGGGTCCATATCCACAGATCTCTAAAGGTTGCCACTCAAGTGGATAGAGCTGTGAAGAAGGCCTGTAGTGTGTTAGCTTTTATTAACAGGGGGTTGGAGTTTAAGAGCCGTGGGGTTATGCTGCAACTGTACAGGACCTTGGTGAGACCACATTTGGAATATTGTGTGCAGTTCTGGTCACCTCACTATAGGAAGGATGTGGAAGCGCTGGAAGGAGTGCAGAGGAGATTTACCAGGATGCTGCCTGGTTTGGAGGGTAGGTCATATGAGGAAAGGTTGAGGGAGCTAGGGCTATTCTCTCTGGAGCGGAGGAGGCTGAGGGGAGACTTAATAGAGGTGTATAAAATGATGAAGGGGATAGATAGAGTGAACGTTCAAAGACTATTTCCTCGGGTGGATGGAGCTATTACAAGGGGGCATAACTATAGGGTTCGTGGTGGGAGATACAGGACGGATATCAGAGGTAGGTTCTTTACGCAGAGAGTGGTTGGGGTGTGGAATGGACTGCCTGCAGTGATAGTGGAGTCAGACACTTTAGAAACATTTAAGCGGTTATTGGATAGGCACATGGAGCACACCAGGATGATAGGGAGTGGGATAGCTTGATCTTGGTTTCAGATAAAGCTCGGCACAACATCGTGGGCCGAAGGGCCTGTTCTGTGCTGTACTGTTCTATGTTCTATGTTCTTAATGCGCCTAACCAGCACATCTTTCGGACTGTGGGGAAAATTGGGTGGCACGGTGGCACAGTGGTGAGCACTGTTGCCTCACAGCACCAGGAACCCGGGTTCGATTCCTGGCTTGGGTCACTGTCTGTGTGGAGTCTGCACGTTCTCCCCGTGTCTGCGTGGGTTTCCTCCGGGTGCTCTGGTTTCCGCCCACAGTCCGAGCGACGTGCCGGTTAGGTACATTGTCCATGTTAAATTCTCCCTCAGTGTACCCGAACAGGTGCCGGAATGTGGTGACTAGGGGATTTTCACAGTAACTTCATCGCAGTGTTAACGTAAGCCTTACTTGTGAAAAAATAAATAAACTTTACTTTTTTTTACTTTAACTGGAGCACCGGGAGGAAACCCACGCAGACATGGGGAGAATGTGCAGACTCCACACAGACAGTGCCCCAAGCTGGAAATCAAACCTCGATCCCTGGCGCTGTGAGGCTGCAGTGCTAACCACTGTGCCACCGACTGGCGATTTACCATGGCTAATCCACCTCATCTGCACATCTTTGGACACTAAGAGGCAATTTAGCACGGCCAACTAATATTTGGAGTGTGGGAGGAAACCGGAGCACCCAGAGGAAACCCACGCAGACACGGGGAGAACGTGCAGACTCCGCACAGACAGTGACCCGAGGCTGGAATTGAACCTGGGTCCCTGGCGCTGTGAGGCCGCAGTGCTAACCATTGTGCCACCGTGCTGCCCAATGGGATTAAAGGTCAGGGACACCTTCAACCTCAAAATATTAAATCCAGACTGGAAAAAACGCTTTGGAATTCGGAAAACATCAAGAGGGTTTTCATGAGGTAATCGGGTGGGGGGCAATTATTTTCCATGGGGGCAGGAGATTAGGTAAATAGAGGGCATCAATTGAAGATCGATGACCAGAAAAACGAAGGTAGACTGAGGGGAGAATTTGGGTTTTTTTGTGTCTTTAGGATATGGAATGTCCAATCAGAAAGCCCGGGGAATCCAGAAGAGCTCTTAAAGGGGATTAATACTGGATCAAAAATCATCTTAAAAGCATTGGGGCAAGTGAAAAGAAATGGAATTATGTGAAAAGCTCTTTCAAAAAGAGGTGACACAGGGACAACAAACATGTAGACCAAGGTCAGGAAGGAAACGGAATTTTAGTTGGAAGCATGAGGAATCTAGCTCTGTTAACACTGCCCAAATTGCAATGGCAATTTCACATGACCCTCTTTGCAGTGGTGTTGTTAGCACAGGAGGCTTATTTTGTGATACCAATGTTGATTAGACCAAGGACGGATCGTGGAGCTGGACTCGCGGGTGCGGGAGACCACATTCAGGGTGGGAGGGTTGTGGTGACCAGCCTGTCACCTTCTGAGGGAGTGTTGATAATGGGCGGGTGGAGGGGGGGGGGGGGGGAAACAGAGGCTCCAGGACAGGCCAGCGGGGTAGGGGCTCACCGGCAGCTCTGTCGGACAAAATGGGAAAAGGGAGCGGAGGTTGCGCCAAATGGCGGGAGAGGGGAGGGCAGGTCTGAGAAATGGTGGGGGGGGGGGGGGGGGGGGTGCAGGGCCCAGGCAGCTGAAGCACCGACTCCCCTCTGGCAAGGGATGGGGTGGAGGGGGTGCGGGGAGGGAGGGAATGACGAGCCAGAGGGGGAGGAGTAGCGAGATCTCAGGGAGTTGCGGGCTGCAGAGATGGCTGAGGGTGGGGGAAGAGGGATCTGTACACAAGAGAGCCAGCTGCCGATGTTAGTCAGTGAGTTCTGGGGGGTGGCGGGGGCGGTGGTGGGTGATGTTAGGTGAATGGGATTTGGTACGAGTCATGAAATGGGCAGCAAACATTTTGGAGGAATGAGACACAGTCGGTGATTCACAGCAAATCGTCACTGACCGAGCTCACGACCCCTTTGTGAAATTAAATGTTTTTTTTTTGTGACGTCCAACTTGCCTTGGCTGTTCCAAAGATTGAAGCTGTCTGCAGTTCCTTGTCGTCCTCCTCCTTTCTGGGATGGATGACGAGGGTCACGTGGCAACTGTTGTCTGTAGCAAACTTCCGAAATGTCCCAACAATATAATCCTGCGCAGAAAACCTGGGGTGTGAAGACAGCATTTTAGTTCATGCAAGTTGAAACCACAGGGAAACACTTGCCCAGTCACTCGGGGTTCTCTCTGCTCCTCGAGCTTGGGGGAAGGGTGGGGGAGGTCCAGAAACAAGGGAGGGGTATAAATTTAAAAGTGGAGTTGGGGCGAGGTCAAGTCAGGAAGCACTTCTTTACACAAAGACTACTGGAAATCTGGACCTCTCCGGCCTCAAGTGCGCAGTTGGTCAATTGAAAGGTTCAAGGCGGAGATTGATAAATTTTGTCATGTTAGAAATGTGGAGCTATCGTAGGTAAAACGGACTACAGGTTAACTCTGATCTAACTAAATGGCAAAGCAGGTTTGAGGGGCTGAATGGCCTTCTTCTCTTCCTTTGTTCCCAGAAACATAGGAAACAGGAGTAGGCCATTCGTCCCATAGATCCAATTCCGCCATTCAACTAAATCATGGCCGATCTTCTACCTCAGTATGCAATTATCCCTGACTATCCTCATACCCCTGATGTTTTTAATATCTAGGAACCTATCCATCTCTGTCTTAAATATACTCAATGACTGAGCCTCCACAGCCCTCAGGGACACAGCATCCCAAAGATTCACCACCCTCTGAATGAGGAAATTCCTCCTCCCCCCCCCCAGTCCTGTCTGACCTACCCCTTATTCTGTGTTCCCTGGATCGGGACCCAGGATCATCCAGACTCGAAGCATTGGCTCTATTCTCTCTTCACAGATGCTGTCAGGCCCGCTGAGATTCTCTGTTGTAGTAATCCAGAGACCCAGGGTAATGCTCTGTGAACATGAGTTCAAATCCCACTACGGCCACTGGCAGACTTTCAATTCAATTAATTAGTCCCTGCGGTAGGGACCATGGAACTATCAGTGATTGCTGTAATCAGGGAAGGAAATCTGCCGTCCTTACCCGGTCTGGCCTACACGTGATCTTAGGCCTACACGTGATCCTAGACCCACAGCAATGTGGTTGACTCTTAACTGCCCTTCGAAATGATCTGGGAAAGCCACTCAGTTCAAGGGGCAATTAGGGGTGGGCCACAAATGCTGGCGACGCCCACATCCCATGATAATATTTTTTTTTAAATGGTGGTGCTGATCGAAGTTGTGGAGGATGATGGAATACAGGAGTGAAACAAAGTTAAGGATGCAGGGATTTGGGGGTGTGGGGTCTCAATGGGTCACAGTGGCCAGACTTAGAACTTCAAGTAGCAACAAATCCTCCTGATCTGTCAAACTGTGTTCCCATCTTTTTCTACGTGTTTATGGGATGTGCAGGTCGCTGTCTGGAGTCACATGCAGGCCAGACCGGGTAAGATTTCCTTCCTTAAAGAACATCAGTGAACCAGATGAGTTTTTAGGGGAATCGACAATGGTTTCATGGTCATCGTTAAGACTTTTAATCCCAGATTTTTACTGAATTCAAATTTCACCATCTGAATATGGCTGACTCTTAACTGCCCTCCGAAATGACTGATAAAGACACTCAGTTCAAGGGCAATTAGGGATGGGCAACAAACGTTGGCCCAGCCAGTGACACCCACATCCAATAAATCAAAGAAATGATACATTCTGAGCAGAGATGGGGAAATCTTTGGGGTTGAGGAGACCAAGGAAAAGCGATTAAGGCAGTTTCCACTAGGTTTTAGAAGGACACCGACATAAAATATACAGCTCGAGAGAACACGTGCGATATAGGGCGGGTGCTAAAATCTCGATGCAAGGGTTGTAGAAAAGAACAAGATATCGACATCACGATTTGTCCCGTGTTTTCTTTCAAAAGAGGAATCATTACTTGTCAACAGAAAGATGTTCCTGTCCCATCATGAACTGCAGGTTGTCTATCACAATGTGGCTGATGTCGTACATGTACACTGCATGTTGCATCGTGTCGATAACTGACCTACACAACAGAGAGAAACCTCGTTAAAGTCGCACCGATCGTCAGGCTATATAAAGCAGTGCTGCAGAGAGACGCTGGCTAGGGCTGGATCAAAGACCATGACAAACATGAAACCTCCCATTAGGTTCAACACGCCCAGTTCCTTAAACCGTTCTCCACTCCACCAGCCGGCCTTTTCACCATTGTCCCCATTCCCGTCTCGCGGCAGAGACGTGCGCGCGAAGACCAGAGAAGCTGGGATTGTCCTCCTGAGAGCCCGGAAGGTTAAGGAGAGATTTGATAAAGGGCGAGGGGGACAACCTTGCCGGGATGCTCTTTCAGAGGGTCGGTGCAAACTCAATGGGCCGAATGGCCTCTTTCTGCACTGTAGGAATTCTATGGTTAAGTAGAGTTGCAACGAGCTGTGTGAAAGGGTGTGGAAGCTGCTTCCCCTGACACACTAAGGGGCAACTTAGCACGGCCAATCCACCTAATCTGCACATCTTTGGAGTGTGGGAGGAAACCGGTAACACAGCATTCTGTAAATAAACCTATCGTCAAGGAAGGTATCAGCCTCTAGTTTCATATTTCACCAATTGGCTTGCGGTCAGTTACCTATTTCCTGTCTGGGTGTAACATTTTACTTAATAACTCTCCTGTGAGGCACCTTGGGACATGTTAAAGAGGCTAAATAAATACAGGCCGTAGTTTATCCGGATCACCGAATACTTTACTTGATGCTGTGCTGCCCATGAAACGTCATGAAGAAAAGCGGCAGGTTCTCAAATTTGTCGGCCCACTCATCGTAGTTCTCCAGCTGATCGTCCAGGCGTTGCATCGCAAACTGGGTCAGCATGATCTTGGCCAGCCGGACGTTGTTGATCTCGAAGCTTCCCCACAGGGTGTTCACCCCTTGGATACAGAGGTCCAGAGCGCACTCGCTGATAAAGGTCGTCTTCCCGCTGCCTGTAGGGCCTGTTTGAGAAGAAAGGCAGGTGGTTTATGATGAGGCCTGATCACAGCCGGTTGCCACGGGTTACCCGATCCCCACCACACTGAGCCCCGACGGACAAACGCAGCGCCGTACTGATCTCCAACTCAACCTCAAACATGGGTCATAGTTTGAGGATAAGGGGTAAATGTTAGCATTAATTTCTAGAGGGCTGGAATACAAGAGCAGGGATGTACTGCTGAGGCTGTATAAGACTCTGGTCAGACCCCATTTGGAATACTGTGAACAGTTTTGGGCCCCGTATCTAAGGAAGGGTGTGTTGGCCTTGGAAAGGATCCAGAGGAGGTTCACAAGAATGATCCAGGAACAAAGGGTCTGTCATATGAGGAGTGGTTGAGGACTCTGGGTCTGTACTCGTTGGCGTTTAGAAGGATGAGGGGGTATCTAATTGAAACTTACAGAATACTGAGAGGGCTAGATAGAATGGACATGGAGAGGATGTTTCCACTAGTGGGAGAGACTAGAACTCGAGGGCACAACATCAGAGTGAAGGGACGCTCCTTAAAACTGAGATAAGGAGGAATTTGTTCAGCCAGAGAGTGGTGAATCCGTGGAACTCTTTGCCGCAAAAGGCTGTGGAGGCCAGGTCAATGAGTGTCTTTAAGACAGAGATAGAAAGGTTCTTGATCAATAAGGGGATCAAGGGTTACGGGGCGAAGGCAGGAGAACGGGGAAGAGAATTATATCAGCCATGATTGAATGGAGGAGCAGACTCGATGGGCCGAATGGTCTAATTCTGCTTCTATATCTATGGTTAACCTTTCAGAACTGAGGTGAGGAGAAACTTCTTCACCCAGAGGGTGGTGAATGTGTAGAATTCACGACCACAGAAAGTAGTTGAGGTCAAAACGTTGCCTGATTTCAAAAAGAAATTAGATATCGCTCTTGGGGCGAAAGGGATCAAGGGATATGGGGGGGAAGGGGGGATCAGGATATTGAATTTGATGATCAGCCATGATCAAAACGAATGGCAGATCAGGCTCGAAGGGCCTACTCTTGCTTCTATTTGCTGTATTTCTATGTCGTGGTTTTGAGTTCCATTCCAAAGAACTCAGCACAAAACGTAAGCCAATAACATTCCGTGCTGCACTGAGCGAGTGCTTTTGGATTGGGCATTTAAACCTCAGTCCCCTAAGGTCATGTTATCTACATGAACGAGGAGATGGGGCCCCGGTTTCATGTAAAAGACGACACAGTGGGCCGTGCAGCACTCCCTCAGTACCGCACTGAAATCTCAGTCTAGGTCGAGTCCCAAAGTGGGCCTCGAACCCACAACCTTCTGACTCTATGGGCGGGATTTTCCGCCGGTGGAAGGGACCTGCCATTGGCCAGCGGCAGGCTCGCCAGGTCCCACCGACATCCACAGGGTTTTGCTTGTACCGTACCCTCTACCGCCAGTGGGAAGAGCCAGAAAATGTGGGTCCAAAACAGCTGTGCTACCGAGGGAAAACACAAGCTCATGGCAGGATGGGGAAGCTGTACATATTTACTCAGGCTAACCGCAGCTGAAGGCGGGGGGACAGTGAGTGACTGACCCACACCACATTTAGACAATAATTCAGTTTCAGTTAATAGAAGAATAGGAACTCTACTTTAAATTAGCCTAAAATCTGTACGCAAATGTTTCCAAATTATATTTGTACCAAACTGACTCTTAATGCGGGATTTTCTGGCCACGTTCGCCCTGAAACCGGAAAATCCCTTTCCGTGGTCCGCCCCTCGCCCGCTCCAAATCCCGTGGTGGGCGGAATGGGAAAATTCACCCTTAAACTCCAGGCTAGGTTCTGAAATCATAGAAACCCTACAGTACAGAAAGAGGCCATTCGGCCCATCGAGTCTGCACCGACCACAATCCCACCCAGGCCCTACACTCTTATCCCTACATATTTACCCACTAATCCCTCTAACCTACGCATCTCAGTCCACTAAGGGCAATTTTAACTTGACCAATCAACCTAACCCGCACATCTTTGGACTGTGGGAGGAAACCGGAGCACCCGGAGGAAACCCACGCAGACACGAGGAGAATGTGCAAATTCCACACAGACAGTGACCCAAGCCGGGAATCGAACCCAGGTCCCTGGAGCTGTGAAGCAGCAGTGCTAACCACTGTGCTACCATGTCGCCCAAAGTTTGGGAACTACTTTTAGCTAAACCCTGCTCTTGTTCTAAGAACCCCTAACTCAACCCACCCAGGTTGCCATCATTACTCAGTGGTGGCCCAGTCGCCTCTGGGTCATCATCTATGCGGACAGTCCAGTGCAGGACAGAGTGAGTGCTGCACTGTCAGAGGCACCACCTTGCAGGTGACACTATAATCCCCAGGCTCTGTGCTCTCAGGTGAGGGTATCGGATCCCCAAAGCAGTATTTCAAAAAAAAGAGCAGGGGAGGTTCCCTGGAGTCCTGGTCAATATCCATCCCTCACTCAACCTCACTGAAAGCAGACTCTCTGGTCATCGGATTTTTGCTGTTTGTGGGAGCTTGCTGTGCGAAAACTGGGTGCTACATTTCCTAAGTTACGACAGTGACTTCATCGGTTGTAAAAGCACTTCTGGAGGCTGTGAAAACATAGAACGGTACAGCACAGGAAAAGGCCCTTTGGCCCACGATGTTGTGCCAAGGATGACATCAAATTAAACTAATTCCCTGGGGCACAGGTAGCACAGTGGTTAGCACTGCTGCTTCACAGCGCCAGGGACCCGGGTTCGATTCCCAGCTTGGGTCACTGTCTTTGTGGAGTTTGCACATTGTCCCCGTGTCTGCGTGGGTTTCCTCCGGGTGCTCCGGTTTCCTCCCACAGTCCAAAGATGTGCGGGTTTAGCATGGATTAGCCATGCTAAATTCTCCTCGAGTGTACCCAAATAGGTGCTGGATTGTGGCGACTAGGGGATTTTCACAGTAACTTCATTGCAGTGTGAGTGTAAGCCTACTTGTGACACTAATAAATAAACGTTAAACTTTCTGCCTGCGCTTGGTCTGTATCCCTCTATTCCTTACATATCCGTGTGCTTATCTAAAAACCCCTTAAACGCCTCTATCATAACTGCCTCCACCACCAGCGCCAGACACCTACCACCCTCTGTATAAAAAACTTGCCCCTCACATCTCCTTTGAACTTTTCCCCCCTCTCACCTTAAGTGCGTGCCCTCTACTATTAGACATTTCAACTCTGTGAAAAAGATTCTGACTGTCAACCCTATCTATGCCTCTCATAATTTTATAGACTTCAATCAGGTCTCCCTTCAGCCTCTGCCGCTCCGGAGAAAACAACCCTAGTTTGCCCAGCCTCTGCTTATAGTTCATACCCTTGAATCCAGGCAGCATCCTGGTAAACCTCTTCTGCACCCTCGCCAAAGCCTCCACATCCTGGCGACCAGAATTGAATTCTATACTCTTAAGTGCGGCCTAACAAAAAAGAATGCATTCGGCAAGCAAGCTCATGACCAAATGGAAATGTGCAGATATCCATTCGCCAGCAGGGGTGTGACGGAGATTTGTGATGGCGTTCAGGATCGCGGCTACAATACCTGTGAAAACGGTGAGTTCCCCTTTGCGGTGCCCCTTGAGGAGTTTGTTCAAATCAGGAAACCTCTGCCATTTGATGCCGGAGACCTGGTCGACGTTGGCCAACTCCCCAAAGACGTCGTCCCGCAGCTGGCGGAAGGAGATGATGGACTTGTGACTGGCAGGGATGGCACTCTTCACAATCTTACCGAGGTTGAGGCCCAGGGCCAGAGCCTCCTGGGGGCAAGGCTGATGGTCACCCGGCCGCACCAGGAAGCACCGCTTCACGTTCAGCTTGCGGGCAAAGATCTTGGAGGCCTCCCAGGAGAGGAGGTCACTGCCCAGCCACAGGGTGATCCTCTTAAACTGCTCCAGGTACGGCAGGAGCAAGGGGGGCAGGCAGCTCACCCCCCTGGGCAGGGAGACGCAGGGCAGGCCAGTGGCGGTGGTCACCGCGAGGCAGTCCGTTTCCTTCCCGGTCAGGACCAGCGCTGTATCCTTCCTCGTCAGGACGTGGAGGCCAAAGAGGTTGTGATAGCTGCTGGGTTTTGGCAGGGTGTTCGCCACATACTTGACCTGGCGGCCATCTTGTTCGGCTGAAAGCAGCTTTAACCCTTTCAGGCTCGAATCCCTCCAATTAAACCAGGGGAACACCAAGCTTTTGGTGGGCTTGAAGTACTTCACACTCAGCTTTTTCAGAGTCAGGTCGGGAACCTTTGTGATCCCAAACATGGCTTTGACCAGTTGCGCCTCCTCATCCTCCACGTCAGCAAAGGCCATCGCTTTGTTCCAGATCTGCTGAACCTCCTTCAGGTCCATCTCCTGCTCGCTCAGCTCCCAGTCGCTCTCCGGCACCTTCAGCAGCACATCGGGGCCCAGGTTGTCCCGCCCTTCCTTCTGCATCACTTCCAGGCAGTCCTGGAAGTCCTCCCAGCTGCCCTCCAGCAGGGTCTCCTTGCACAGGAACTGGCCGGTGGTCTTGTCGATGAAGAGGGTGAAGGTTTCCTTCTCCGCCTTGCCCGTGTCGAACACCCGCCCGACGAACAGACTGGGGACGTGGAGGCAGCTGTACCCGTCGTGGAACGGGATGCCCTTCGAGCGGAGGTACTGCCGGATTTCCGTCACCGTCACCGGAGAGAAGGCAGACACGAGGTCGGCTTTTAAGTTCTTGCCTTTGACAGTCCCCTTGGTGCAGAAACGCAGCGAGGGGGTGACGCTGAGGGGGGCGGCGGGCAGGGGGCCTCTCAGCCACGCCAACATCATACGGGACTTTTCCTTCCCAGGGTTAACCGGCGGCACAGTCCATTGCCAGCGGGTGAATACCGCGATGCTATACCATCTTCGTGACAGGTTCGATCCCTGCAGGATCCCACTGGCCGCTCTGCAGCCACAGTAAAACATGTTCTCTGTACAGAGGGGAGAACAAGAGAGTTAAAACAAAAACGGCAACAAACTGCACATCCATAGCGCCTTTAAGATGGCGAAAACACCCCAAGTTACTTCACGGGGGCATGCTCAGGTAAAACTTTCACACTAAGTGGAATATTGTGTGCAGTTCTGGTCACCTCACTATAAGAAGGATGTGGAAGCGCTGGAAAGAGTGCAGAGGAGATTTACCAGGATGCTGCCTGGTTTGGAGGGTAGGTCTTATGAGGAAAGGTTGAGGGAGCTAGGGCTGTTCTCTCTGGAGCGGAGGAGGCTGAGGGGAGACTTAATAGAGGTTTATAAAATGATGAAGGGGATAGATAGAGTGAACGTTCAAAGACTATTTCCTCGGGTGGATGGAGCTATTACAAGGGGGCATAACTATAGGGTTCGTGGTGGGAGATATAGGAAGGATATCAGAGGTAGGTTCTTTACGCAGAGAGTGGTTAGGGTGTGGAATGGACTGCCTGCAGTGATAGTGGAGTCAGACACTTTAGGAACATTTAAGCGGTTATTGGATAGGCACATGGAGCACACCAGGATGATAGGGAGTGGGATAGCTTGATCATGGTTTCAGATAAAGCTCGGCACAACATCGTGGGCCGAAGGGCCTGTTCTGTGCTGTACTGTTCTATGTCTAAGTCTCACAGGGCTTGTTAGGACAAGTGTCCAAAGGCTTAGTCAAGGAGGTAAGTTTTAAGCCGAACTTAGACCATAAGACACAGGAGCAAAAGTAGGCCATTCAGCCCATTGAGTCTGTTCCGCCATTCAATAAGATCATAGAATCCCCGCAGTGCAAAAGGAGGCCATTCAGCCCATCGAGTCTGCGCCGGCAACAATCCCACCCAGGCCCTATCCCCGTAACCCCACACATTTACCCTGCTAATCCCCCTGACACTAAGGGCAATTTATCATGGCCAATCAACCTGACCCGCACATCTTTGGAGTGCGGGAGGAAACCGGAGCACCCGGAGGAAACCCACGCAGATACGGGGAGAACGTGCAAACTCCACACAAACAGTGACCCAAGCCGGGAATCGAACCCGGATCCCTGGCGCTGTGAGGCAGCAGTGCTAACCACTGTGCTACCGTTGGACTTAATGAAGAGAAAGGTTATAGGGAAAGGTGCTCAGAGAGGGACAAACCAACCATGGCTAACCAAGAAGGCTAAGGAGATGATTAAGTTGAAAGAAAAAGCAGATGAGGAGGCAAAAGTCAGAGACAGCCCTGAAGACTGGAATACACTCAGAATTCGGCAAAGAAAGACGAGAAAGATAACAGAGAGAAAATAAACCGTCAGGGCAAACTAGCGAGAATATAACTGATAATAAGAGTTTCTTTAAATATATATAAAAAGGAAGAGAGAGGTCAAAGTGAACATTGGCCTCTTAGAAAATCAATCTGGGGAGATAGTTACAGGGAACAAGGAAATGACAGAGGAGTTAAACAGATATGTTGCATCAATCTTTACGGTGGAAGATAGTTCGAACATCCCATTAATACTAAAGAATATGGGGGAGGAATTAAGTTTAAAGTTTATAAAGTTTAAAGAAAAAGTTTATTTTATTTGTATCACAAGTAGGTTTACATTAACACTGCAGTGAAGTTACTGTGAAAATCCCCTAGTCGCCACACTCCGGCACCTGTTCAGGTAACACTGAGGAAGAATTTAGCATGGCCAATGCACCTCACCAGTACGTCTTTCAGACTGTGGGAGGAAACCGGAGCACCCGGAGGAAACCCACACAGACACGGGGAGAATGTGCAGACTCCGTACAGACAGTGACCCAAGCCGGGAATCGAACCCGGGTCCTTGGCGCTGTGAGGCAGCAATGCTAACCACTGTGCCACCGTGCCATCCTGCGCTGCCATGGAATTTGGCAGTTCCCAGTCAGGGGATTGAACCCTGGTCTCCCGTGTGACAGGCAGGGATACTAATCTCTGCACTAACGAGGAAGTTGCTGTAGGTGGATTTGGCCATGCTAAATCGAACCCAGGACCCTGGCGCTGCGAGGCAGCGGTGCCAACCACCGGGCCGCCCATCATCATAGGACCAGAGAGATGGGGGACAGAGGCCTTGTGTATATTTAAGGCCGAGATAGATTTTTGCTCAGTAAGGCAATCAAGGCTTATGGGGAAAGGGCAGGAAAATGGACAAGAAGAATCGGCCATCATCCTAATGAGTGGCGGGGCAGGCTTGAGAGGCTGAATGGCCTCCTTCTGCACTGTAGGGATTCTAAGATTCAGCCCCTCAAGCCTGAACTGCCACTGAATTAGATCACGGTTTAAGTACCAGAACTCCAAAATCTGAACTTAGAACAGCTGAAGATGTATGGAAAGATGGGTTTAGGCTTTGTACACCTAGCCTCCAGCTCCTTGGTTTAGTCATAGAGTTTCACAGCACAGAAAGAGACCCTTCAGCCCATCGTGTCCCAGGCAGCCCAATGAAGCTCCAGTCGTTTGGAAGCCGAGGGAGAGATAAGGATTCTCCTCCTTGCTGACAAGCAGCTTAGTGTCGGGCACAAGGTTCCGAGTTCAAGACCCACTACAGAATGTCAGCACAGTGGTTAGCACTGCTGCCTCACAGCGCCAGGGACCCGGGTTCCATTCCTGGCTTGGGTCATTGTCTGTGTGGAGTTTGCACGATTGGCCATGCTAAATTGCCCCTTAGTGTCAGGGCGACTGGCTAGGGTAAATGCATGGGGTTATGGGGATACGGCCTGGGTGGGATTGTGGTCGGTGCAGACTCGATGGGCCGAATGGCCTCCTTCTGCACTGTAGGGTTTCCATGATTCTACGAAAAACAAAATCAAGGCTGGCTCCAGTGCAGAGCTGAGGGAGTACTGCACAGTCGGAAATACTGGTTTCAGATGAGGAGTTAAATCAAGGCCATTTAGCCCTTCGAGCCTGCTCCACCATTCATTATGATCATGGCTGATCATTGAATTCAATATCCTGATCCCACCTTCTCCCTTTAGCCCCAATAGCTATATCTAATTTCTTCTTGAAATCAGACAATGTTTTAGCCTCAACTACTTTCTGTGGTAGTGAATTCCACACGGCACGGTAGCACAGTGGTTAGCACTGCTGCTTCACAGCGCCAGGGACCTGGGTCCGGTTCCCAGCTTGGGTCACTGTCTGTGCGGAGTTTGCACAATTCTCCTCATGTCTGCGTGGGTTTCCTCTGGGTGCTCTGGTTTCCTCCCACACTCCGAAAGATGTGCTGGTTAGGGTGCATTGACCCGAACAGGCGCCAGAGTGTGGCGACTAGGGGAATTTCACAGTAACTTCATTGCAGTGTTAATGTAAACTTACTTGTGACTAATAAATAAACTTTAAACATTCACCACCCTCTGAGTGAAGAAATTTCTCCTCACCTCAGTTCTAAACGTTTACCCCTTATCCTCAAACTATGACCCCTAGTTCTGGACTCCCCCACTTTTGGGAACATTTTTTCTGAATCTACCCTGTCTAATCCTGTTAGAACTTTATAAATTTCTATGGGATTCCCTCTCACTCTTCTAAACTCCAGTGAATATAATTCTAACCGATTAATAACCGATATAATCCGACTTAGTCTCTCATATGACAGACCTGCCATCTCAGGAATCAGCCTGGTAAACCTTTGCTGTGCTCCCTCTATAGCAAGGACATCCTTCCTCAAATAAGGACACCAAAACTGCACACAATACTCTGGATGTGGCCTCACCAACACCCTATACAATTGCAGCAAAACATCCCTATCCCTGTCCTCAAATCCCCTTGCTATGAAGACCAACATACCGTTTGCCTTCTTTCCTGCCTGCTGTACCTGCGTGCTTACTTTCAGACACATGAGGACTCCAAGGTCTCACTGAGAATCCGCCTCTCAATTTACACCCATTCAAATAATAATGTCTTCCTATTATTGCTACCAAAGTCGATAACCTCATATTTATCCACATTATAATGCATTTGCCATGCATATTTCCACACACTCAGCATGTCCAAAATCATACTGAAGCATCTCTGCATCCTCCTCACAATTCACCCTCCCACCCAAGTTGATCTTTCTCTACACCCTAGCTATAACTGTAAGACTACATTCTGCACTCTCTCCTTTCCTTCTCTATGAACGGTATGCTTTGTCTGTGTAGCACGCAAGAAACAATACTTTTCACTGTGTACTAATACATGTGACAATAATAAATCAAACCAACTTTGTATCATCTGCAAATTTGGAGATAATACATTAAGTTCCCTCTTACAAATCATTAATACATAGTGAACAGTTGGGGTCCTGGAACCCCACTAGTCACTGACTGCTAATTGGAAAAAGACCCACAGGTCTGGCCACCTATCAGAAAAATTTGTTGCAATCTCTCCTAACTCCCGCCAAGCACTGACCTTGTGCACTCTGCTCCACCCCCTCTTATACACCATATAATCCAGGTTAAGGTTTTCCAGCATTTTCTAATGTCGATAACTGCAACACATTTTAGCAAGATCATGGATTGAGGACAAATAGCAAATGCACTATCTTGCTGCATGAATGCACAATTAAAAGCGATCACCTTCACACCACATTTGGGGGGGGGGGGGGTTGCTCGATCCGGTCACCTTACCTGTAGCGGTTATAACGTTAGCAACGCCGGGGTTGCTGCTGGTCTCATTTCTTCAATAAGCCATCGGCTGCTGTCTTCAGCTTCTTACTGAATGCATTGCAATGGCCCAGCGCCAGTTCATGCAGCCCGGGCACCGGGACAAGAGAGCTTCGTTATGTAGCTACACACACACAATCCGCATGTATTCATGGGGACCAGGGAGCTACTGGCTTCACATGTGTAGCAAACAAGCAATACAGTGTAACAACTCGCAGGTCCGGTCGGCGGCGCGTGCTGCCTGGCTTTAGAACGTTGGCCCGGGGATTTAGAATCTTACCCGGGGATTTGGAATCCTGGCCCGGGGATTCAGAACGTTGGCCTGGGAATTTAGAATCTTGGCCTGGGGATTATGTTGCCTCGCGCTGCCAACCAAAGTAGCAAAAGTGCATCCCTTTGCCCACTGTGTGGATTGCAGGCTGTTTTTTTTTCACTAACCAGCCCCATTGCAACTACCCCCCTCTCCCCTCTATTAATATCTTTTGCAATATTTACCACCCTTTTGTTTCTTTAATTTTGCATTGAAAAGTTTGCTGTACCATACACTTTGTTTTTTTTAACAAAAGGTAGTTTGCTTGCTTCTAATGTGGAAGAAGAGACAGAGGATTGCAATCGGAAGGGTTTGAGTGCTGCACGGATAAATCGCTTCCTGTGACACTGTGCTCTGAAAGAGGGAGACATGACGGCGAGAGGGACTGCGAGCCGCTTCCTGCAGAGTGTCCTGCAGAATGGAGTGGGCAGGTATGTCTGCCAGCTGAAGAGAGTCAGCCTTATCTTCAGCAAAGATGCTCCCAGCAGCAGAGGGGTCAGGTTAGTATCACAACTTCTCCATCATCTCCTGTTAAAGGCAGTGTGTCCTGGAAAAGTTGCATTGGAAAATCCTCTCGACAGAGCTGGAATTTGTGCAGAGAGGAGCTGTGAAGACCTGAAGGGGGTTAGAGGGTGCAATGATCTGCAACTTTTCCCCTTCGGGAATAGAACTGAGGGAAAGGGAGAATTTTTGAAAAATCTTTCACAGGATGTGGGCATTACTGGCATTTATTGCCCATCCCTAAATGTCCTTGAGGAGATTAACTTTCCTTTTCTCGTAAAAATATTCTTTATTCACAAAATATCTGAAAGAACATTACAAACATTTCAAAGTGGCCATCACACAATCCAATAATCATTTTGATTTGATTTATTATTGTCACATGTATTAGTATACAGTGAAAAGTATTGTTTCTTGCGAAACAGACAAAGCATACCATTCATAGAGAAGGAAAGGAGAGAGTGTAGGGTGTAGTATTACAGTCATAGCTAGGGTGTAGAGAAAGATCAACTTAATGCGAGGTAGATCCATTCAAAAGTCTGATGGCAGCAGGGAAGAAGCTGTTTGTATCTTTTTTCTGACGGAAGAAAGTGGAAGAGAGAATGTCCGGGGTGCGTGGGGTCCTTGATTATGCTGGCTGCTTTGCCGAGGCAGCGGGAAGTATAGACAGAGTCAATGGATGGGAGGCTGGTTTGAGTGATGGACTGGGCTTCGTTCACGACCCTTTGTAGTTTCTTGCGATCTTGGGCAGAGCAGGAGCCATACCAAGCTGTGATACAACCGGCAAGAATGCTTCCTATGGTGCATCTGTAAAAGTTGGTGAGAGTCGTAGCTGACATGCCAAATTTCTTTAGTCTTATTCAGGTTCTCTACATCATGTTGCACTCTGAAATGCTTCAATACACTCAAAGAATCTGCAGACATTTCACAAAGGTCCTTACCTTCTTCCTTCGGGAAGAAGATACAAAAGTCTGAGGTCACGTACCAACCGATTCAAGAACAGCTTCTTCCCTGCTGCTGTCAAACTTTTGAATGGATCTACCTCGCATTGAGTTGATCTTTCTCTACACCCTAGCTATGACTGTATCACTACATTCTGCACTCTCTCCTTTCCTCCTCTATGAACAGTATGCTTTGTCTGTATAGTGCACAAGAAATAATACTTTTCACTGTGTACTAATACATGTGACAATAAAACAGATCAAAATCAAATGGTGCAATGGTCTTTAAGTTGTCTACATAGATAAAGTTGCTCTTTGAGGTGCTTCAATACAACATAACAATGGTACTGTAAAAGAAGGACTCGTTTTCCACAAACCACCTTCAACTGTCACAATTCAAAAAGGCAGTTTCATCAGCAACTTTTGCATTAATTACTATTTCCACACTAAACTATTGCATTATAATACAGATGCATTAACATGATAACATGCACAAGTTCGCTGTGTCATTTCTTCAGGTTTTAAAATGTCCAATTCTCCTTGAATTTTAAATGCTTGACAGCGCATCAGGAAGTAGATGTGGCGGCAGAGTGGCTAGCACTGCTGCCTCACAGTGCCAGGGACCCGGGTTCAATTCCGGACTGTGCGGAGTTTCCTCCGGGTGCTCCGGTTTCCTCCCACAGCCCAAAAGACGTGCATTGGCCGTGCTAAATTTTCCCTCAGTGTAACCCGAACAGGCGCCGGAGTGTGGGGACTGGGGGATTTTCACAGTAACTTCATTGTAGTGTTAATGTAAGCCTATTTGTGACACTAATAAACTTAAAACTTGGAAAAAAAAACTTTTAAATTGTTGAATACGTTTTGACACTCTGATGTTTAAATTTAAATTTGTCCAGTGGAGTTTCATGTGAATACTGTAAAAGTTTGGCACGAGATTTCTGTAAAAGCTGCTGATGCCCGGAACTCTCAAAGCTTCCCTTTTCGTTGAAGGTACGAGGAATTCTGCAATAGCTTTTTTTTTTACATCTGGCCTAAATATGTAACTTGTGTTTTCACAAATTCACTCTTAGCCAAGGTCACCACCTAATTAGCTTCCTGTAGTCATTCAAACATTTCTTTTAGACGTTGTAAATGCTCCCTCCCACAAGGGGTGGCACCTTGGCACAAATGATTAGCACTGCTGCCCCTTGGCTCCAGGGACCCGGCCTTGGGGTGACTGTGTGCAGTTTGCACGTTCTCCCCGTGTCTGCGTGGGTTTCCTCCCGGCGCTCCGGTTTCCTCCCACACTCCAAAGATGTGCAGGTTAGGTGGATTGGCCGTGCTAAAATTGCCTCTTAGCGTCCCAAGTTTTTTAGGTTAGGGGACTAGCCATGGTACAGGGCTACAGAGATGGTGCAGACTCGATGGGCCGAATGGTCTCCTTCTGCACTTTAGCGATTCTATTTCACTGAAAGCCACCAGGTCATCATGATACACAGCACATTGACTCATTCCTGTAATAACCTTATTGGTCAGTCTTTGAAAAGTTGCTGGTTCCTTCTCCATACCAAATGGAATAATCTAGAACTGATAAATCCCATCAGGTATTACAAACACCCCCCCAATATCCTCTCAGTTATGTTGCCAGGGGCATGGAGATTAAAGTGGCCTGGCCACTTCAACATTTTTATAGCTATCAGGCAGGAATGCAGATGTTGATCACAGGACTGCCTGAAATCACCATGCCAGGAGCAATCTTCAGGACTGTCAGGTCTAGAAGGGGCAGTCCAGCCTCGAGACCCCTATCCCGGGGGGGGCAGAGTGGCGAGGTTAACCCCTTGCCTGCAGCCCACCCAAGACTGCTGAGGGACCCAGCCTCTGCAGCCTTGCAGTGGCCCAGGGGCAAATGGCCACTGAACCTTCCTCCTTGACCCCCTAGGGACCAAGGTGCCGGGACAGTGCGCCATAGGCATTGCCAAGACGTGTGGCCTGAAGGGGGTCTCAATGGGGGTCTGAGGTGGGAGGGGCACTGAATGGAGGAGTCTGAGGGAAGAGGGGGCTGAATTGGGGGGGGGGGAGTCTGAGAGAGGAGGGGAGCTGAGTGAGGGGTCTGAGGGAAGAGGGGGCTGAATGGGGGGGGGGAGTCTGAGAGAGGAGGGGGGCTGAGTGAGGGGTCTGAGGGAAGAGGGGGCTGAATGGGGGGGAGTCTGAGAGAGGAGGGGTCTGTGAGGGGGGTCTGAGGGAAGAGGGGACTGAATGGGGGGGGTCTGAGAGAGGAGGGGGGCTGAGTGAGGGGTCTGAGGGAAGAGGGGACTGAATGGGGGGGGTCTGAGAGAGGAGGGGTCTAAGCGGGGGTCTGAGGTGGGGGGGTCTGAGGGGGGGTCTGAGGGAGGAGGGGGCTGAGTGGGGGGTTCTGAGTGGGGGTGTGAGGGGGAGGGGTAGGGGGGCTGAGGGTGTGACGGTCTGGTTACCCTCATGCCTGTGTGGTGCAGGGGGAGTGACTCATTATGTGAGTGGTGGAGGGGGGGAGGATGCCCTTCTTTGTTGAGGGGTTGGCGGTGCTCCTCTTGTCCGTAAGTGGGGATCACCATTTCTGTTTTTGGGGGAGGGGCATGTCTCCGAGCGGGGAGATTGGGACGTCCTTTATAAAAGGCTCCCCAGTCTCTGAACAGCCAGTCTGGCCGGCGTGGATTGCGGGTTGGCCTTATTCGCATCTTTTAGGTGGGTGAATGCCAGTGGCAGTGGGAAACATTCCCGTTTTCCCTCCGTCATGGTCAATTAATTCCAATTTGGGTGAATCACGTCCAGTGGTCAGCACTGCTGCCTCACAGCGCCAGGGACCTGGGTTCAATTCCAGTCCCGGGTGACTGTCTGTGTGGGGTTTGCCCATTCTCCCCGTGTCTGTGTGGGTTTCCTCCGGGTGCTCCGGTTTCCTCTCACACTCCAAAGATGTGCAGGTTAGGTGGATTGGTCACGTTAAATTGTCCCTTAGTGTCCCAAGATGCGTAGGTTAGCAGGGTTAATACTTGTGGTTACAGGGAACAGGTCTGGGTGGGACTGCCCCTTAGTGTCATGGGGACTACGTGGGGTTATAGAGACGGGGCCTGGGATAGGATTGTGGTCGGTACAGACTTGATGGGCTGAATGGCCTCCTTCTTCACTGTAGGGATTCTATGAATGTTACCACTTAAAACATGAGAACACCTTTACACGGTTAACAATACTTTCCAAGCCTCTCCGAGAAGATTTAAGCATAAATAAATCAGCGCTAAACCTCCTTCAGATGGCAACACTCCTCGCAGAGTTTTAACCTACAGCAAATTCCAGTAACTTTCCCAGCCAATACCCTGCTGCTCTTCGGGGAAATCTTACACAAGGTTGCCTCTCTGAGAGTGGCAGCAAACTGATGTTCATGAGTCTAGTGTCAACACTCACTGTCTTGTCCGAGATTTGTAGCCACACATTGCACAACCTCACTGTTTCTTCGAATATCTTTTCTCCCTCCCTTTGATTTTCCATTTTATTGTTTCTACAATTGTTCAGAAGTTGCGCTTCCCAGAACTGATCAAAGGTTTTTTTTATTACCTTCTGGTTATTATATTTGTCGAGTAAACTTACTGTTTGGCCTCATCTATTTACGATCTCTCAATTGTAAATGTTCCTTTTGAAATATTTAAATTCACTTATTAGTGGCCCAAGTAGGCTTACATTAACACTGCAATGAAGTTACTGTGAAAATCCCCTAGTGGCCACACTCCGGCGCCTGTTCGGGTACACTGAGGGAGAATTTAGCATGGCCAATGCACCGAACCCGCACGTCTTTTGGATTGTGGGAGGAAACTGGAGCACCCGGAGGAAACCCACGCAAACACGGGGAGAATGTGCAGACTCCACACCGACAGTGACCCAAGCCGGGAATCGAACCCGGGTCGCTGCCGCTGTGGGGCAGCAGTGCTAACCACTGTACCACCGTGATCATTAACTTCAAGTCACTTCCTTTATCTTAATGCGAATTGCCATTTGTGCTGCCTTGGTATTCCATCTCAGCTGTGTTCATCGGGGATTTTCACAGGAATATCATTGCAGTGTGAATGTAAGCCTAATTGTGACACTAATAAATAAACTATTTACATTTCAACCCACTTGCCTTCGCATCTCCTTTAATGAGATTTTGACCATTCTAGTCCACTGTCTGCACTTCAGTTAAATCAGTCACGCCCACACAAGCTTCTTTCTTAGTAGATGATGATGTTGTTGCAAAAAAATAAAGATTAAGGTTCTCATTTTCCTCGCAACTCCCTACTTATTGGAAAATGAACCATTGAAATGCAAAACATTCATTTTCTCAACTCCCTTTGGACTAATTACTTATCTCGATACACTAAACTGTTACGTTATAAAATCTTGCTCACACCAGCAAGACCTGCATTTATTGCCCATCCCTAATTGCCCTTGAAGAGGGGTTGCTGAGACGCCATCTTGTAAGCGCTACAGTCCATGTGATGTAGGTACATCCACCATGCTGTTAGGATGGGACTTTCGGGATTTTGACCCAGCGATGTTGTAGGAACGGTGATCATTGTTCCAAGTCGGGCTGGCGTACGGGTTTGGAGGGAAACTTGTTGGTGATGATGTTCCTACGCATCTGCTGCCCTTGTCCCTTCCATGTGGCGGAGGCTGTAGGTGAGAAGGGGTCCGTCAAAGGGGCCTTTGCCCCAATGCTTCCTGTAGGTGGTACCCACTGAGGCCACATTGCCGCCCTGCTGGAGGGAGAGGGTGTTTCATGTGCGAGATGGGCTGCAGTGGATGTGCCAAGTGTCACGCAACAGGGATCGTGAGGTGAATATGCCTGAAATATCTTTTTGCGACGTTCTTTTGTCTTGTCAGAGACTTCATTGAGGAGGGCGTGGTGGACTTTGCCAATCGGAATCCTGGAATTGTGGTGTACGTCACGGCAAAGCGGTGTAACGTCCCGAAGCTGGTCGCGGAATACCGTGAGTATCACTCGCCATTCTGGAAAACTTGGGAGTTTGTTCTGCCCAGGGGCAGGTGCCAGAAAATACGGGAGGAAAATCCGATGGCCGGATTTGTCCCATCCAGCTCCCACTCCTGACACCCGACCAGCATTATTAACCCCCCCCCCCCCCCCACCCCCATCACCTTTACCTGTTATTCACACACTTGCCTTTTTCATCTGGTTTGGGGTGACACAGTGGGTTAGCGCTGCTGCCTCACAGCGCCGGGGACCCCCGCGTTCGATTCCCGGCTTGGGTCACCGTCTGTGCAGAGTCTGCACAATCTCCCCATGTCTGCATGGGTTTCCTCCGGGCGCTCCGGTTTCCACCCGCAGCCCAAAAGACGTGCTGGTTGGCCATGCTAAATTCTCCCTCAGTGTACCCGAATAGATGCCGGAGTGTGGCGACTGGGAGATTTTTCACAGTAACTTCATTGCAGTGTTAATGTAAATCTATTTGTGACTATTAAACTTAAAATATCAAGTTTAGGGCTTCTCAGGGAATTATGCTCACCAAGGGAGGCCACTCAGCCCATTATGCCGATGCTAGCTCTTTGCGAATTCCTTTCCGTACAGCTTTCAAAACCTTTCCTTTTTGATCCTTTATCTAATTCCCTTTCGGAAGTTACTAATAAATCTGCTTCCACCCTTTCAGGCAGAACATTCTAGATCGTTATAACTCGCTGTGTTAAAAATACTTCTCTTCCTGTTGATGATCTTGGATCTGTGTCCTCCTGTGATGTACCACACTTCACTCGGGGAGTCTGGGTCGCTGTGGCAACCTGCACTGTCACCGGCATGTTGTGGTATTTGATTTGATTTATTATTGTCACATGTATTAAAATACAGTGAAAAGTATTGTTTCTTGCGCGCTATACAGACAAAACATACCGTTCATAGAGAAGGATAGGAGAGAGTGCAGAATGTAGTGTTACAGTCATAGCTAGGGTGTAGAGAAAGATCAACTTAATGCGAGGTAGGTCCATTCAAAATTCTGATGGCAGCAGGGAAGAAGCTGTTCTTGAGTCGGTTGGTACGTGACCTCAGACTTTTGTGTCTTTTTCCCGACGGAAGAAGGTGGAAGAGAGAATGTCCGGGGTGCGTGGGGTCCTTAATTATGCTGGCTGCTTTGCCGAGGCAGCGGGAAGTGTAGACAGAGTCAATGGATGGGAGGCTGGTTTGCGTGATGGATTGGCAGCTTGACCTGTTTGGCCGCGTTATGAACGCACCTTCCTTGGCCGTCAGGTCCCCGGGCTGGGATTCGAATCCGGAGTTTCTGGCTCAGAGGCAGGGGTCGCACTACCCACTGCGCCACAAGACCTCCAATCCTCCTGCCAGCACAGATAATCAAACTAAATTGGCTTCATTTGGAAGTTGGGGAGGCAGCGGCGAAAGCTGGGATGTTGAGTGAAGAGACAGGGCAGTGTCTGCCCTTGCCCAGTGACTGTCTTCCATCTTGAATGAGTTGTCCATTAACAGGAGGCTATGGCGTTAAAACCCGTTTGCCACAGTTGGGTGTCGGAGGAAACTGTGTTACCAGGAAATAATGGCTGAGATTTAGGCTGTTATGTGAGCTTCAACTCGTCAGGATCCTGGTTGATGGAATGTAGGTTCCTGCTTGGTATTCTCATCCATCAAGATGGTTAAGAGTCCTCCTCAGAGAACCATCTCAGAACAGCACGTTCATAGAATCCCTACCGTAGAGCAGGAACCACCACACAAACCAACCACCCATCATTGACTCCATCTACACTTCCTGCTGCTTTAGAAAGATAGCCAGCATAATCAAGGACCCCACTCGCCCCGGACATTCTCTCTTCCACCACCTTCCATCAGGAAAAAATTGCAAAGTCTGAGGTCACGTATCAACCGACTCAAGAACAGCTTCTTCCCTGCTGCCATCAGACTTTTGAATGGACTTACCTTATCATAGAAACTCTACAGTGCAGAAGGAGGCCATTTGGCCCATCGAATCTGCGTCAACAGCTATCACATCTTGGCCCTACTCCCGTAACCCCACATACTTACCCTGCTAATCCCTCTAACCTCACATCCCAGGACACTAAGGGGCAATTTAACATGCACCTAACCCGCACATCTTTGGACAGTGGGGGGAAACCGGAGCACCTGGAAGAAACCCATGCAGACACGGGGAGAACGTGCAAACTCCGCACAGACAGTGACTCAAGCCAGGAGTCAAACCCAGGTTCCTGGAGGCAGCAATGCTAACCACTGATATTAAGTTGATCTTTCTCTGCACCCTAGCTATGACTGTAACACTACATTCTGCACACTCTCCTTTCCTTCTCTATGAACAGTATGTTTAGTCTGTATAACACGCAAGAAACAATACTTTTCACTGTATGTTAATACATGTGACAATAATAAATCAAATCAAAAATCATTCAGCCCATCGAGATTGCATCAACTCTCTGACAGAGTATCTAACGAGGCTCTTCCCCACACTATCCCCGCATTAGAGGGCAGTCAAAATTCTCCTCTGTTCCTCTAACTCTTTCTTTATGTCATTCTATCTGCTTCATGCTGTTTGTTCCTCCTCCAATCAAAATCTGAACAGGTAACTCCACTCTGTGCATTTTCTGCCCACCTCCAGCGGTGAGCCGACACTTGAGTTGATGGGCCGAATAGCCTCCCACGCCAACATTGGCTGTTGTTTCCCAACCACTCTGCAAATCTTGATGTCCATTCTGAAACCCTGACCAGACAAGGGTTGGTTTTGGTGTCACCCTCTCTGTGGAGGTGTGGCACAGTGGTTAGCACTGGTGCCTCACAGCGCCAAGGAGCCGGGTTTGATTCCCAGCTTGGATCACTGTCTGTGCAGAGTCTGCACATTCTCCCCGTGTCTGCGTGGGTTTCCTCCGGGTGCTCCGGTTTCCTCCCACAGATCAAAAGACGCGCTGGTTAGGTGCATTGGCCATGCTTCAGTGTCCCGAACAGGCTCCAGAGTGTGGCGATTGGGGGATTTTCATAGCAATTTCATTGCAGTGTGAATGTAAGCCTATTGTGACTAATAAATAAACTTATAAACTTAGAGAGGGTGTGATTTTAAACGTCCAGTATTTTGTGGGACTTTTTTTTATTGCTCCAAATGCTGCAGTGCAGCCTTTGGCCACAAGATGGTGCCCCAAACCTGCAGATTGGTTAATGGTCAAACTTGATCTGCTTAAGAATTACAACATGTCCCACCCAATCAATTCTGCTATTTATCGCCCATACCAGCAGTAATCTTGGATCCATCTGCCTTTCCTGCTTTCATATTGCCCTCTCCCCCTTTTTATTCACCCGCTTTTCTGATCTCTTAAATGTTGGCTTGTTTTCTGCTTCAACCACAACTTTGATAGCGTATCCTTGTAACTCTCTTGTGTGGTAAGATTTCTCCTGCTTCCTGTCCTAAATGTCTGATTTATTTATTTGATCGATGTTCTGGATTCCTTGAAGACTGGAAACTGTCTGTTTCTATCCACTGTAGGGCAAGGAGGAGGCCATTCAGCCCCTCCGAATAGATGGGGGCTGATCTGCAACTTAACTGCCACATTCCTTGATAACCTGGCCAAATTAAAAATCCTTTGTTTGTGATATTGAAAGCTCCAGTATCCACAGCCTTTTTTATTGAGAGGAAATATAATTCCAGACCTCCTGTTCAGCCCGATGCATCAAATTGCCTTCGTATCTATCTGAATGAAAATAATCCCAATCCCGCCAACCTTTCTTTTGTATTTTTTCTGCAGAGACTTGTAACTTTGGAAGAGAAATTCAAACTTTCACTTGTTAACTGAAAGGCTGACGTCAAGTTTAAATGTTTACTGTATCAAATGACTGAAAAACATGATTGACCAAGCACCATCTTATTGTGTAGGCTACTTGTTTTTTGTTACAAGTCTCATAGCCACCAGTTTGCAGTTGGTCCCATCTTCCAATATGTTGTTTACTTTTCTACTTTCCCAGCCAATTAACTTTTAATCTTAGAATGATCTCTCACTGTGAGCGTTGCCCTGTAAATTTCTTCCTCTCGCTCCAAGCTAGGCAAATCTTCCAGCCTTGTTAAACTTCTTGCAGTCTCGGTCTTCAAATTTAGTGCAAGCTCGCACCCAAATTCTGCATTTACTCTGTTTAAGGCGCAGGCTATTCTATCTTCTCCTTGCTTGCTCCCTCTCAGTTTTTGATTTGATTTGATTTATTATTGTCACGTGTATTAGTATACAGTGAAAAGTATTGTTTCTTGCGCGCTTTACAGACAAAGCATACTGTTCATTGAGAAGGAAATGAGAGAGTGCAGAATGTAGTGTTACAGTCATAGCTAGGGTAAAGTTTAAAGTTTATTTATTAGTCACAAGTAGACTTGCATTAACACCGCAATGAAGTTACTGTGAAAATCTCCTAGTCGCCACACTCTGGCGCCTGTTCAGGTACACTGAGGGAGAATTTAGCATGGCTAATGTACCTAACCAGCACATCTTTGAACTGTGGGAGGAAGCCGGAGCACCCGGAGGAAACCCACGCAGACACAGGGAGAATGTGCAAATCCGCACAGGCAGTGACCCAAGCGGGGAATCAAACCTAGATCCCTGGTGCTGTGAGGCAGCAGTGCTAGCCACTGTGCCGGTGTAGAGAAAGATCACCTTAACACGAGGTAGGCTGTTGCCCACACGGTGGTATTTCTGGAATTATGGGGAAGCCTGTAACCTGATCTCAAAATGGCTTCCTCTATCCTCTTCTCCATGGCAACTGGAAACCTATTGGCTTTGCATCCAAGTGGAAATGCTAATCAGTTACTTTTGATCACAATTGCCTTTGGTCCAAGCACAAATGTTTGCAAGTTGTTATTGATACCAGTTTTCTGGGACTTTGGGACACACATTGTAGATTTAGGAACAGCTGTCAATGTCCCCAAGTCTAAGTGCCTTGCACCCCCTTCTCAGTAAAACAATCCTGAGTCTTCTCCTGATCTCTTAACACTATAATCACCCGAGCTGACGCCAGCAGATGTCACATGACCCGTTCATTTCAGTAGGAAGGTAATTGTTGTCGAAGAGCAGACCAGCACAGGAGCAGGCCCTTCGGCCCACCAAGAGTCCTCAAGGGACTGTGAGCGTCTCTCTCCTAATTGGTTATGTAGTTTGGGGGGAACCTCTCCACATGGGGCAGGCACAGAGGCAGCTCCCAAGTAGCTTTTGGTGTTGCTATGAACTATGGGCTAGTCATCTAACCAACTGATCTAACTAACCCCGCTCTTTCATTTAGCCTAAGTTTAAAGAGACCGTCTCAGACTGTAGCACTACACAAGCCAAAAGGTGGAGTCCTGAGAAACCTCACAGTTTTCACGCACTGAACAGCCGGTGACTGCGTTTTATACCCTGTATTGTCTCAATGTCCTTCCAGTGGTGTGGAGCCCAAAACTGTACGTCCCCGCTGTGTTCAGTTAGACCCATCTATTTAATACCGCTGATTTTAATCACTGTGATTGCACCCTTCCCAAATACTTTTACTCCTCCAGAAACCACCACCCCCGATTGGTTTAGGGCCTGCAGTTTAATCGTTGAGGTGCACAGTGAAACTTAGAAACTAGAAGCAGGAGGAGACCATTCGGCCCCTCGAGTCTGCTCCGCCATTCATTATGATCATGACCGATCATCGAATCCAATATCCTGATTCCACCCCCCCCACACATTCTGTGGGAGTGAATTCCACACATTCACCACCCTCTGGGTGAAGACATTTCCCCTCACCTCAGCCCCTTATCCTCAAACTATGACCCCTAGTTCTGGACTCCCCCACCATCGGGAACATTCTTTCCGAATACGCCCTGTCTAATCCGAGCTGTCACAGCACAGAACACTTGTCACCTGCGTCTAAACATTTGAGTCAATATCCTCCAACCCTGCGCTCTGCTTTCTCCAATCTAACCAGTTTTTAATCTCATTTACTGACCTTCTCATTGACCCCATGTTCTCTCATCTCTGTCACTCTCCAGTGAGGCATCTGGTGAAAGGCATTTTGAAAGTCCAGCTAACATCAGCCAATGCATTTCCCCCGCCTTCCTGTATCTGGCACCTCCCCAACAGACACCGTACCGGGTTACCGAGTGAACAAGCATCTCCTCGTAATGAGAGCAAAATATTGCAATGCTGAACAATTGAGTTAAAAGCAGTGACAGGAGGTGTAATGGTGATACTGTAACAGAGAGACAGGCAGTGTAATGGTGATACTGTAATGGAGAGAGGCAGGCAGTGTAATGGAGATATTGTAATAGAGAGGCGGGCAGTGTAGTGGTGATACTGTAACAGAGCGACAGGCAGTGTAATGGAGGTAATATAATAGAGAGAGGCAGGCAGTATAATGGTGATACTGTAATGGAGATGTTGTAATAGAGAGAGGCAGGCAGTGTAATGGAGATATTGTAATAGAGAGAGGCAGGCAGTGTAATGGTACTGTAACAAAGAGAAACAGACATTGTAATGATACTGTAACAGGCAGTGTAATGCTGTTACTGCAACTGAGAAAGACAGGCAGTGTAATGGAGATATTGTAATAGAGAGAGGCAGGCAGTGTAATGGTACTGTAACAAAGAGAAACAGACATTGTAATGGTACTGTAACAGGCAGTGTAATGGTGATACTGTAATAGAAAGAGACAGGCAGTGTAATGGTGATACTGTAATAGAGAGAGACAGGCAGTGTAATGGTGATGCTGTAACAGAGACAGGCCATGTAATGGTGATCTCTGTTGCAGCATCATTTCTAGATGAAGGTGGATAATTCTAGATGAGTGAAGTTGGCAGTGTACAATATGAGAGGAATTCTGTTGCCTGTAAATGTCTATGGTTGCGCTCTCTGTTAATTTATCCAGAGTTGTGATGGTAAAAAGCCAAGGCTGCAGTTATACTGCCAAACCTGCATCACTGTGCGGCACTTTGGAACTGTGTAGCCCATAGCAAGCGAAGCAATGCTGCGTCCCAGGCCAGGCATTTTAATCCAAGGATAAAACTTCACCACGAGATATCCTCAAGCGACCTACTGCCACCAAGTGTCAGTCTGTAGATCCTGCCAATGACGTGCAGACACCGCTGAAATGTAGGAAACCTGGAAGCCAATTTGCGCACAGCAAGCTCCCACGGGCAGAATTACAATAATAAAGACGCTCCTTAAAACCTACCTCCTTGACCAAGCTCTTGGTCATCTGTCCTAATATCTCCTTACGGGCTTGGTGTCAAATTACGTTTGATAATCGCTCTTGTGAGGTGCCTCGGGTCGTTTTGCCACGTTACAGGCGCTATGTAAGTACCGGTTCTGTTATATGATTCTATTGCAGTTTCGGCACCCTGCCACAAGGTGTCCTCTGTGATCCAGCTCCAAGTGCCATTCAGTCCATCCAAATGGCTGGAGCTTCAACATTGCGCCAGGGACTTCCACTGATTCACACCAGCCAGTTAACGAGGAATCATTTTCAGCCAAGTTAGGATTAAAGAAGTGAAAGGGGTGGAACATCAGTCCCACTTTCAGCAAATGATGTCCACAATCTCACAGTCTGGAGCTGCAGCAATTTTATTTAAACATATGTTGTTGAGTTAGTTTTTCACAAAGGTGTTACTGCAGACTGCGTAGATTGTTAGTGACACAGTGTACTCTGGACACAGTGTATTCTGGACACTGGTACACAGATTGCTTGTGACACAGTGTATTCTGGGCACCAGTACTTGTATTGCTGGTGACACAGTGTATTCTGTGAGCTGTAACATCTTTTAAACCAATCTGCCACTAGTGTGACCCATAACGGGACAGGAAGTGTGACACCTCCAGTGTGGTTAAAACGCAGCACGTTACTATGGAGAGATTCTAATCACACTGCAGCATTAGCACAGCAGTGTTAAAATTAGTTACATTATTATTGCACATTATCCCTGTTAGTATTTCATAGAATCCCTACAATGCAGAAGGAGGCCATTCAGCCCATCGAGTCTGCACTGACCGCAGTTCAACCCAGGCCCTATTCCCGTAACCCCATGTATTTACCCTAGCTAGTCCCCGTCACACTCGGGTCAATTTAGCATGGCCAATCCACCAAACCCGCACATCTTTGGACTGTGGGAGGAAACCGGAGCACCCGGAGGAAACCCACACAGACACGGGGAGAACGTGCAAACTCCGCCCAGAAAGTGACCCGAGGCCGGAATTGAACCCAGGACCCTGGCGCTGTGAGGCAGTGGTGCTGATCACTCACTGTGCCTTCAATTATTTTATTTAGCAAATGCAAAGTCCCTAAGCCAAGCAGTTTGTTGAGTGCGGATAGGCCTCTGCTGCATCTGTGGATTGGACACTCTTCTATGATGTGGTGCATAGTTTGCTCTCTCCCACGGGCACACAGGGGCTGGCACTAATGCCCCACCTGTGGAGGTTGGCCAGGCAGGGGCTGTGGCTGGTCTTGAACCTGTTGAGGGTGGACCACTCTTTCCTTGGAATGCTGGAACCAGGCAGCTGTTGGGTTGGGTTTGAGACCAGCTGCTTGTTTGCCGTGTCCAATGATTCCTATTTGTCCAGGTGGGATTCGTGTTGAAGTCCAGTGTGGGAGTGTTTTTCCAGACCGGCCACCTTGATGGGAGTCGTACCTTGGGTGGGCTGAACAGACCAGCACGAAATGGCAGCTTGGGGGGGGGGGTTGTGAACTCTTGTGGGTTGTTGCAAGTTCACCACACTTCACCGAGTCACTACCGTGCAAAAGGGGCCATTCGGTCCATCGAGTCTGCACTGACTCACAGACAGAGCATCTTACCCAGGCTCTCTTAAGTGCCTTATCCTTGTACCTCACGCGTTTCCCATGGTCAATCCACCTAACACTAAGGGGCAATTTAGCATGGCCAATCCACCTCCAGCAACTTCCTCGTTAGTATCCCTGCCTGTCACAAAGGAGACCAGGGTTCAATCCCCCGACTGGGAACTACCAAGTTCCATGGCAGCGCAGGGGAGGCACAGGGGTTAGCACTGCTGCCTCACAGCGCCAGGGACCCGGTTCAATTCCCGACTTGGGTCACTGTCTGTGTGGAGTTTGCACCTTCTCCTCGTGTCTGCGTGGGTTTCCTCCGGGTGCTCCGGTTTCCTCCCACAGTCTGAAAGACGTGCTGGTTAGGGTGCATTGGCCGTGCTAAATTCTCCCTCAGTGTACCCGAACAGGCACCGGAGTGTGGCGACGAGGGGATTTTCACAGTAACTTCATTGCAGTGTTAATGTAAGCTTTACTTGTGACTAATAAATAAACTTAAACTTTTTAACCTACATATCTTGGGACACTAGGGGCAATTTAGCATGGCCAATCCATCTAACCTGCACACCTTTGGAGTGTGGGAGAAAACCTGAACACCTGGAGGAAACCCACGCAGACACGGGGAGAACGTGCAAACTCCACACAGACAGTGACCCAAGCTGGGAATCGAACCCTGGTGCTGTGAGGCAGCAGTGCTAACCAATGAGAAGAGTCCACACAAGCAATCCTAGTCAAAAGCCCCCAAAACGGAAAGGAACCTTCCAACTGATGTGACTGAAGTGGACGATGTGGTGGTTATCACATTGTTGTTTGTGGGAGTTTGCTGTGTGTAAATTGGCTGCTGCGTTATCTATTTTCCAACAAGTCCCTGCACTTTGAAAATAATTGGTTGGCTGTAAAAGCTTTGGGATGTCCTGAGGTTTTGAAAGGCGCTATATAAATGCTAGTCTTTTCTGCTGCCCGCGTTGTCGGATCCTCTCAGAGGGCCCAGTGCGTTTGGACTTCAGTTTTGGACCGAGTGTTATTGCGTAAATCCGAGCACCGGAAGCTATTAAATTTCCAAGCCTGCGGATGAAACCGCTTGCTTTTCCTTCAATCATTAAATTGCTCATCTTCCTGGTTGCAGCCTCCAGAGTGTCGTTGGGTTGGGTTGGGGGTGTGGGGAGGGGGGGTGAGGGGGCGGGGGGGGAGCAGTGGCCGGGGGGGGCGGGGAATACAGCAAGGTGAAGAACGAAGGAAACTCCACTTGCTGCTTCACGGTGGTGTAAGTCAGAGTAAGAACACCACCCCTTGCAGAATTTTGATTGGCGGGGAGGGGGGGGTGGGGGGTGAGGGGTGCCTGTCTGTGCCAGGCACACATTCTGCAGTAATTGTGTGAAAGCCAACGGCTGCCCTGAATTTTCCCCTTCCTGACGCACTTCACTGGCCTTGGCGGGCTGCAGAACTGGAACGAGAAGCAACTCACTGTCATCGCCTTCAGGGGCAAAAAGAAAACTGACTCTGAATTGGAGCATTTCGAGAGCTTTGAGACTGAAGCAACTCATCATTTGGCACTTTTTCATTTCTCTAAAAGAAGAGGTTGCGTTGGAAATGAGCACCTTGTCCATAAGCCGGGGTCTTTGGATTGGTCCCTGGTGGCAGACACATACCTGAGTGCTCGGGAGGCCGATTAGTCAAGTTGTGACAGTTAAGTTTATTCATTAGTGTCACAAGTCGGCTTCCATTAACACTGCAATGAAGTTACTGTGAAAATCTCCTAGTTGCCGCACTCCGGCGCCTGTTCGGGTACACGGAGGGAGAATTTAGCACGGTCAATGCACCCTAACCAGCACGTCTTTCAGACTGTGGGAGGAAACCGGAGGAAACCCACGCAGACACGGGGAGAACGTGCAGACTCCGCTCAGACAGTCACCCAAGACGGGAATCGAACCCGGGTCCCTGGCGCTGTGAGGCAGCAGTGCTGACCACTGTGCCACCGTGATGAAGACGATTGTGGTTGTTTAATGGTGCGGTCCCAACAGGCAGCCCGGAGCTTTCCAGTGCTTGAGTTTTAACCTTCACTCACCCGGTCACTTCAGTTACATTTTCCAAATCCATTATGTTTCCTCCGGGTGCTCCGGTTTCCTCCCACAGTCCAAAGATGTGCGGGTTAGGTTGATTGGCCATGTTAAAATTGCCCCTTAGTGTCCTGAGATGCGTAGGTTAGAGGGATTAGTGGGTAAAATATGTAGGGATATGGGAGTAGGGTCTGGGTGGGATTGTGGTCGGTGCAGACTCGATGGGCCGAATGGCCTCTTTCTGTACTGTAGGGTTTCTATGATTCTATGATTATGACAATGTTATTAATGTCGTCATTATTAATTGTGTGGTAATTATTAATTAATTGTAATTAATATTATATCTGGATGTGTGTGGTCTGGATCCAGTTGAATGAATCAATGCCGTTCGTTGCTGCTGTGTTGTTTGTGGGAATTTTGGGGCATTTTCTTTTGTATTAGGCAGTTGCGGCCCACTTCAACCATATCACACTTGTATATCACAGAACAGTGCAGAAAGAGGCCATTCAGCCCATCGTGCCTGTACCTATCCAATTAGTCCCACGCTCTTTCCCTATAACCCTGCACAACATTGCCCCCTTCAGGTTTTGATCTGAATTGCTTGTTGAACATCAATATTAAATCTGCTTTCGGGTAACGCATTCTAGATGACAACGACTCCCTGTGCGTAACAACAAGAAGATTCCTCCTTCTCTGCTCTTTGTTTTTTGCCAGTTTCCTTCAATAAGGGTAGAAATGTTAACTTTGATCAGGATTTATATTGGAATAGCTTGTCCCAGCATCTGGTAGGTGAGGCGGGCCCGTGACGCCATCTCACCAAGATTGAGTGCCATGGGCTGCATGATGACGCAGATTTGAATCTTCCTCCATCTCTTGGTCCTAATCTAGACTCTGTAACTGCTGAGCTGCACTCTTGGCTCCTGGCCACCATACATTCGACCGTGAGAGCCTCGCCAGTCTCCGTCAGCTCCCGGGACTGGGGCAATTAATGGCATCTCTCTGCAGCCAAGCCACGGGGCACTGACAAATGGAGGAATTATCCAGGGACAGCAGGCAGCCAGCATGCTCTGGAAAAGGCGCAGTGCCGCAGTGTCTTACTGAAGCTGATGAGGGAGAGCGCAGGGGCTACAGGCCTTACGGCTAGGCTGGTACAGCACAGCAGGAGGCCATTCGGCCCATTGAGCCTATGCAAGCTTTTTCAAAGAGCCATCTAACCCCATGCCCCCGCTCTTTCCTCAATTTTCTACATTTAGTTTTTCTCCTTCAAGTATTTATCCAGTCTCCTTTTCCAGGCAAAACCGGAGTCTGGATCCACCATCCGATCAGAGAATGCCTTCCAAATCCTAGTTTTTAAAAAAGTACCTTGTCTTCACTCTGCCCAGCATTCCCAGGCCTCCCGCCTTTATCTTGCTGTGACCACACCAGGTTTGCGACAGAGTGAGGTTTTAAGTTGCCAGCACGTGGGAACATTTGAGTCAGATGTGGTTCCGTATGAGGCGCACTCTGCTCCTCAGTGATCATGAGTTCAGGTGCCACCTCGGAGAGCTGAGAGTAAAGCCCATCCAGGTGCACCGCTGAAGGAGTGCTGCATTGTCAGAGGCGCCACCGTTCAGGTGAAACATTAAACTGAAGCCCCATCTGCCCTGTGAGGTGGGGGTAAAAGATCCCGTCGCATTAATGTTACAGCAGTGACCACTCCTCCAAAGTACCTTAATGGGTTGTGGGGCGCTTTGGGACGTCCTAAAGTTGTGAAAGGTGCTAAAGAATCATAGAATCCTACAGTGCAGAAGGCGGCCATTCGGCCCATCGAGTCTGCGCCGAATAAAATCTACCTAGGCCCTATTCCTGTAACCCTCTAACCTATACATCCCGAGACATTAAGGGACAATTTAGCATGGCCAATGCACCTAACCCACACATCTTTGGACTGTGGGAGGAAACTGGAACACCCGGAGGGAGCCACGCAGTCACAGGGAGAACATGCAAACTCCACACACACACACACTGACCCAAGCCGGGAATCGAACCCGGGTCCCTGGAGCTGTGAGGCAGCAGTGCTAATAACTGTGCTGTCCGTTGTAAATGTACGTCTCTTATCTAAATGTGGAAATACAACAGAACCTTCATTATTATTCAGCACGTAGAAAATAGGAGCAGGAGGGGGCCATTCAGCCCCTCCATCCTGCTGCACCATTCATTATGATCATGGCTGATCATCCAACTCAATAGCCTAATCCTGCCTTCCCCCATATCCTTTGATCCCCTTTGCCTCAAGTGCTATGTCTAACTGCCTCTTGAAAACATGCAATGCTTCGACCTCAACTACTTTCTGTGGTAGTGAATTCCACAGGCTCACCACTCCCTGGGTGAAGAAATTTCTCCTCATCTCCTTCTCGGATGTTCCCTGTCCAGTACTGTTAAAACTTTATAGGTTTCTATGAGATTCCCCTCCTCATTCTTCTGAACTCCAGCGAACACAATCCTAACTGACTCGATCACTCCTCATACGTCAATCTTGCCATTCCAGGAATCAGTCTGGTAAACCCTCTAGAGCAAGGACATCCTCCCTCAGATAAGGAGACCTAAACTGCACACAATATTCCAGGTGTGGTCTCAGCAAGGCCCTGTATAACTGCAGCAAGACATCTCTCCTCCTGTATTCAAATCCTCTCGCTATGAAGGCAAATATACCATTTGCCTTTTTTACTGCCTGCTGCACCTGCAAGCTTACCTTCAGTGACTGGCGTACGAGGACACCCAGGTCTCGTTGCACATTCCCCTCTTCTAATTTATGGCCTTTCAGACAGTAATAGCTGTTTTTGCTATTGTTAACAAAGAACAAAGAAAATTACAGCACAGGAACAGGCCCTTCGGCCCTCCAAGCCTGCACCGACCATGCTGCCTGACTGAACTAAAACCCCCTACCCTTCCAGGGACCATATCCCTCTATTCCCATCCTACTCGTGTATTTGTCCAGACGCCCCTTAAAAGTTACTACCGTATCCGCTTCCACTACCTCCCCCGGCAACGTGTTCCAGGCACCCACTACTCTCTGTGTAAAAAATCTGCCTCGTACATCTTTAAACCTTGCCCCACCTGTGCCCCCGAGTAATTGACTCTTCCACCCTGGGAAAAAGCTTCTGACTATCTACTCTGTCCATGCTTCTCATAATCTTGTAGGCTTCTATCAGGTCGCCCCTCAACCTCCGTTGTTCCGGTGAGAACAAACCAAGTTTCTCCAACCTCTCCTCATAGCTAATACCCTCCAACATCCTGGTAAATCTTTTCTGTACCCTCGCATTTATCCACATTATCCACATTATCTGCCATTCATTTGCCCACTCACTCAACTTGTTCAAATCGGCACTGAAGGATCACTGCATCCTCCTCACGGCTCACCCTCCCACCCGGCTTTGTGTCGCTCCCCCACACAGGCCCCCCCAACCGAATAACGGGCGCAGTTGGACAGTTGAATCTCCATGTTTAGACAGTCCCTTGTAGCACAGCAGGAGTGAGGTGAATAGGGACACGTCCAGTAGAAATGGCATGACTGGAATGTAATTGTTCCTGGGCTTTGTGGCTGATCTAATGTCACAAAGGGCGAGGTTGGTGATATTGGGTTGTGCAACGAGGCGAGGTCTCACAGGAGGCTTTTGTCTCCAAAGGCCCTGGCAGATAATCCAATCCAGTGTAAAAATAAAGATAGGTTTGCGCTCATTGTTATCAGTTTCTTGCAGGCTGAATGAAACGTGTACACAATGTGTAATTCCAGTTTGCAATTTAGAGAGTCAGTCCACACACCAGTCATGTCAAAGTGGACTTTGTTTATTCATTTGTGGGACGTGGGTGTTGCTGGTTGGCCAGAATATATTGCCCATCCCTGGTTGCCTGAGGGCAGTTGAGAGTCAACCACATTGCTGTGGCTCTGGAGTCACACAGAGGCCAGACCAGGTAAGCATGACAGATTTCCTTCCCAAAAGGACATGAGTGAACCAGATGGGTTTTTTCGACAATGGTTTCATGGTCATCAGTAGATTCTTAATTCCAGATATTTTTCATTGAATTCAAATTCCACCACCTGCCATGGTGGGATTCAAACCAGGGTCCCGGAACCTTAGCTGAGTTTCTGGATTAATAGTCTAGCGATAATACCACTAGGCCATCGCCTCCCAATCCCTCTCAATTATGTAACTTTTCTACTGCACGAGATCAGCGAATGTGTAAACTACAGACTGCCGAGCTACTTCTGTATCCCAAACAGTATCCACTATCGAGGGCATGCTATGTGTACAGTTCTGGTCACCCTATTATAGAAAGGATATTATTAAACTAGAACGAGTGCAGAAAAGATTTACTAGGATGCTACCGAGACTTGGTGGTTTGATTTATAAGGAGAGGCTGGATAGACTGGGACGTTTTTCCCTCTAGTGTAGGAGGCTGAGGGGTGATCTTATAGAGGTCTATAAAATAATGAGGGGCATAGATCAGCTGGATAGTCAATATCTTTTCCCAAAGGTAGGGGAGTCTAAAACTAGAGGGCATAGGTTTAAGGGGAGAGATACAAAAGGGTCCAGAGGGGCAATTTATTCACACAGAGGGTGGTGAATGTCTGGAACAAGCTGCCAGAGGTAGTAGTAGAGGCGGGTACAATTTTGTCTTTTAAAAAGCATTTGGACAGTTACATGGGTAAGATTGATATAGAGGAATATGGACCAAACGCAGGCAATTGGTACTAGCTTAGTGGTTTAAAAAAAAAGGGCGGCATGGACAAGTTGGGCCAAAGGGCCTGTTTCCATGCTGTAAACCTCTATGACTCTGGATGAAAAAGCTTTTCCTCAAATCCCCTTTAAATTTCCTGCCCCTTAACTTAAGTTTATGCCCACTGGTTATTGATCCCTCTACAAAGGGGAAAGGTCTTGTTCCTATCCACCCTATCTATGTCCCTCATAATTTTGTACACCCCAAACAGGTCCCCAATCCGGTCTCCCCTCAGCCTTCTCTGCTTTAAGGAAAACAACCTCAGCCTAACCAGCCTCTCTTCATAGCTCCAGCCCAGGCAACACCCTGGTGAATCTCCTCTGCACCCTCTCTAGTGCAAACACATCCTTCCGATAGTGTTGCGACCAGAACTGCAGTTAGAGAAAAGTTAAAAGTTTATTTATTAGTCACGAGTAAGGCTTACATTAACACTGCAATGAAGTTACTGTGAAATTCCCCTAGTCGCCACATTCCGGTGCCTCTTCAGGTCAATGCACCTAACCAGCTCGTCTTTCAGACTGTGGGAGCACCTGGAGGAAACCCACACAGTCACGGGGAGAACGTGCAAACTCTGCACAGACAGTGACCCAACCCGGGAATCGAACCCGGGTCCCTGGCGCTGTGAGGCAGCAGTGCTAACCACTGTGCCACCCCCCCCAACTGTGTCCTTGCACAGTTGGAGTGCACACAGCACTCCAACTGTGGCCTAAAAAGCCTTTTATACTGCTCCGTCATGACCTTCCTGCTCTTATATTCTATACCTTAGCTAATAAAGGCAAGTATCCCATCTGCCTTCTTGACCACCTTAACTACCTCTGCTGCTGCCTTCATGGATCTATGGACATGCACCTCAAGATTCCTCTGTACTTCCTTGTGTCCTACCATTCATTGTGTATTCCCTTGCCTTGTTCATCCTCTCAGAAAAATGCATCAGCTCGCTCTTCAGGGTTAACCTCTATTTGTCACTGTTCTGCCCATCTGACCAGCCCGTCCATATCCTCCTATAATCTTAGGCTTTCTTCTTTGCCATTTTTCACACCACAAATTTTCGTGTCATCTCTGAACTTACTGATAATATCCCCCCCCCTCCCCACCGGTTCCCAACCACACTCGCATCTACATCATTCATGCCAGCCCCTGTCTTTATCAGTGACTGCCAGTGATGTTCTCCCTGCCGCTTCTTCATTCATTACCGTGTATTTTACTCCCCTCGCAGCCTGACATTCTCCTGTCTCGAGTCGCATGAGGAGAGACTAAGTCGGTTAGGATTATATTCACTGGAGTTTAGGAGAGTGAGAGGGGATCTCATAGAAACTTATAAAATTCTAACAGGGTTAGACAGGGTAGATTCAGAAAGAATGTTCCCGATGGTGGGGGGAGTCCAGAACTAGGGGTCATAGTTTGAGGATAAGGGGTGAACCTTTTAGAACTGAGGTGAGGAGAAATTTCTTCACCCAGAGAGTGGTGAGTGTGTGGAATTCACTCCCACAGAAGGTAGTTGAGGCCAAAACATTGTCTGATTTCAAGAATAAATTAGATATCGCTCTTGGGGCTAAAGGGATGAAGGGATATGGGTGGAAGAGGGGATCAGGATATTGAATTTGATGATCAGCCATGATCAAGATGAATGGAGGAGCAGGCTTGAAGGGCCGAATGGCCTCCTCCTGCTTCCAGTTTCTATGTAACCTCTTACAAACTTTCCCCTATTTCAAACACCTGTCGAAACTTCCCTGAGACTGTGTGCTCTGTAAATGCCTCGTAATACAGGGCGTGCTGTAATTATCCATCTATCTCGAGCCATCTTTCCAACTCAGTCTTTCCAACTCGATCATCACTGATTCTACAGGGACCGGCAGACGCGTGCCGCTCCGCAGCTGCCGACAGCACGCCACGGAGTTCTCAGCTCACCGGCTTGACTCTGCAAGGAAGACAAATGGGCTGACAGCTAGTTTTACACTCCGATGCTGACAACACCCCGCCACCTCCCCTCCCCCCTTGACGAGTGCCTTCCAGTCCTCGCCAAGTCCCGAAGCGGCAGACTGAGCAAACTCTGCGCCTTTTCGACGGACCCAAGCTGTAATCAAAGTCTGTGAATCACCACCAGACTTGAGCGCTGAACGGGTGATACATCAAAGCAGATCTGTCAGCCTGTTCCATTCGACCTGTCCCTGCAACACACATCTGCTCATTGATATTTGAGCTGGGTCTGGCTTACAGAAAGCAAATTCTGACAAGTTTCTTTATTCCAATGTTGATATCAGATGACACTTTTATATTTGCGCTCAAACTGGCAACCTTGTTGGTACGCCATGGTACATGCAAAGGGGGCATGATAGGGATGATTTATACGTATATCTCCTCAGATGTGAGCAGATAGCCCAGTGGAATAAATCGGGCACACTTTTACTTTGTGTTGCTTGGAATGACTCAGGAAGCCTGGCTGGAAAGGAACATCATAGAATCATAGAAACCCTACAGTGCAGAAAGAGGCCATTTGGCCCATCGCATCTGCACCGACCACAATCCCACCCAGGCCCTACCCCCATATCCCTACACATTTACCCGCTAATCCCTCTAACCTACACATCTCAGGACACTAAGGGGCAATTTTAGCATGGCCAATCAACCTAACCCGCACATCCTTGGACTGTGGGTGGAAACCGGAACACCTGGAGGAAACCCACACAGACATGAGGAGAATGTGCAAACTCTACACAGACAGTGACCCAAGTCGGGAATCGAACCCAGTGCTAACCACTGTACTACCGTGCCGCCCATGGCACAATAAACATGGTTTATTACAGAATGTAAAGTAAAACCACTACCGTGGTGTACACACACTAGTCCCTATCTGGGACTACAGTTCAGCAGGCCCAGTTTTGGGCCTGCCTTATAAAAGGCTCAGGTCATGAGTTCCAGTTGGGCAGGTCACTGCCTGTTACCAGGAGAACTCGCATTCAACGAGCCCCATAGAGAGATCAGCCAGTGATTTCCCCCATGGACCTCATGGGGGGGGGTTATCACATTGCTCCTTTCTGGAAAGATGGGAATCTGATGGTGTTTCAACCAATTTGTCAGTCTAAGCGTGTGGTGGGCAGCTGAGTAACATCCACACAGGCCCAGAGCTTCCTGGGTTACTTGTGTGCAAAATGGCCGCCACTTCAGACGAGGGAAGATGTGCGGTTAAATGCCGATCTCCCTAAGTAGCTGCCTGCAATGCGCCACTGCACCATAGGCTTGGTAAAGGCCATGGCCGGAATACTCTGGCCGTTCACGCCGGCGGGATTCTCCGGTTCTGTCGTCAGCGCACCCCTGCTCGCGGGTTCCCCACCGGTGTGGGGTGACATCATTGGGATAGCGGTGGGATCAGAGAATCCCGCCACAGCAAACAACGCGCCACCTCCCACTGGTGGAAAAGATGGGGCTGGGAGGCCGGAGAATTTCGTCCAGTATCTCGTAGGTTCCAGGTTCTGCGTTGCAATGCATTGAACATCCTGAAGTTTACGGCCTTTCTCTGTAGTTACAAACTAGACCCATCACACAAAGTTAGGCTTTGTCCATTGCAGTTTAAGTTTAACAATGTGGTGAGAGTTAATTTCTGCCAAACAACATCTCCAGCACTAAAAATGGACATTTACAAGTTTGGGATCTCATTCCTTCAGATTTTAATTATTGTTTCAGATTTTTTTTAACAATGTAGACTTTTATTTCTCTCTCGCTCTCTCTCAATTCAATCTTCCTTTCACACTCTCTTTCCTTCTCTGTACCTGATTTGGTATTGAATTGAGAAGGGCAGTTTGAGATGGGCAACCAATGCTGGTCTTTGCCAGCGATGCCAACATCCCACCCTTAATTTATTGGTTCAGACTTTTCACAATCCTTAAGTCTGATTGGTTGATTGGTTATAATCCTGAACCTGACACCCCCACATTTTGGTTGGAGCCAGTCAGGGACCAATTTTGTTTAAAATAGACAAAGTTTGAGACCCCAGGTACTTACTAAGAGAATAAAGCCCCACGATTCCATGGTTTTTAAACAAACCAAAATTAATTTTATTATAAAAAGTCCAAAAAGTAAAATAAATTGCAATATCTATCTTGTACTCGAGCATTCAGAATTAACATGAGGTAAATGTGAACTAACATGGGCACTGCATTGCACAATGGATGGCAGATGTGACCAAGACAGATACCATGAGTTCCTCCGTAACCCATCTAAATGTCACTGCCCACTGCAAGTTGGCACAATCTCACTAAGCTGTCTCCTTCACATGGGATTTCAAGTCTTCACTATCTAGTCTCCGAATTACCTCCAAAGTTGCTCCAATTTGGACTTCTTCAAGGACAGCTCACCTCCTGGTAGCTTGACCTCTTCTCCTGAGACTGTGTTCCATGGGCTTCCCGAGGCTGCACTCCAGCACAGATTCATGGGTACAGCTCCAGCTCTTCAGCCGTGCTGAGCAGATCACCATTGCCCCAAAGATTTCAGAATCACAGATTACTACAGTGCAGAAGAGACCCTTCGGCCCATCGAGTCTGCACCAATGCATGGAAGGCCCTGACCTGCCCACCTAATCCCACTTGCCAACACTTGGCCCATAGCCTTGAAAGTTATGGCGTGCCAAATACTCATCCAGGTACTTTTTAAAGGATGTGAGGCATCCCGCCTCCACCACCCTCCCAGGCAGCGCATTCTAGACCATCACCACCCTCAAAGTAAAAAGCTTTTTCCTCAAATTCTCCCCTAAACTTCCCTCTCCTCACTTTTAACTTGTGTCCCCTTGTGACTGACCCTTCAACTAAGGGGGACAGCTGCTCCCTATCCACCCTGTCCATGCCCCTCATAATCTTGAATACCTCAATCAGGTTGCCCCTCAGTCTTCTCTGCTCCAGAGAAAACAACCCAAGCCTATCCAACCTCTCTTCATAACTTAAATGTTCCATCCCAGGCAGCATCCTGGTGAATCTCCTCTGCACCCCCTCCAGTGCGTTCACATCCTTCCTATAATGTGGCGACCAGAACTGTACACAGTACTCCAGCTGTGGCCTCACCAAAGTTCTATACAACTCCAACATGACTTCTCTGCTTTTGTAATCTATACCCTGATTGATAAAGGCAAGTGTCCCATACGCCTTTTTCACCATCCTATTTACCTGCCTTTCCGCTTTCAGAGATCTATGGACAAACACGCCAAGGTCCCTTTGTCCTTCGGAACTTCCCAGTGTCAGACCTTTCATAGTACACTTCCTTGTCAAATTCACCTTAGCCCCAAGGCCCACAGCACGGAGTCAATAACACAGCATCCCTTTTGCTGCCAGGAGCCTTTCTGCTGCTTTCCCAGTGGCTCCTCCTGGTGACCTGTTTCTGGTCATTCATTTTCTGACCCACATGTTCTCTCTGTTGCTCTCTCTCACCGCTCTCTCTCTCTCACCGCTCTCTCACCTCTCTCTCACTCTCTCACTCGGGCCTCCTTTTCTGGATCCTCTCCTTGAGTTCCATTCACTCTGTCATGGGGCTCCTGTACTGGGCCTCCTGATTGTTGTCTGCAGGTCACGCAGATGCACTGCCCATGGCTGAATAGCCGAGCCCCTTAACCGCGGGGGAGAAAACCCAGCAGGGAGCAAGCACAGCCTGTCCTGCTGCCGTGCTCTGCACACGCGCAGGAACCCCTGGGCCTGCTGGGAAACAGAGCCCTGGGCCTCCACCCGGAACAAGGTCAGTTCATGTTTCGTCAGACTATTCATTCAGATCCCAGATTTCCCGTGGAAATCGATGTGCTGCTTCCCCAGATCCCCCACCCCTCATTCCAATTCCCAGATCTTTCCTGTGGGAGCAGAGCTTGGGTTAACGAGTACACCAGACTCACATTTCTAATAGTCTTTCTCCATGTCCCAAAGAACCTAGCAGCCAATGAAGTAATGGTGGGGGTTTAGTCACTGTTGTAATGTGGAAAACACAGCAGCCAATTGGCACACAAGAAGCTCAGACAAATACCAATAACTGGATCATCTGCTTTAGTACAGTCGGTTGAGTGATAAATATTGGTTGATGGGTTGGGCAGCAGAAAGATAAACACCAATGTTTGAATGTTGTCTGGTTGTGTCCCCTTCTAACTGGTCTCACCACTGCCTACCATCAGTAACAGACATGCTACCGCCCGCACTTTACCCAGGTCTAGCACAGCTCAAAGCGCTCGCTCCAAATACAGGCCACGTCTGGTCCAGCCAGATTCAGAATTCTGTAATTTCCAATAAATTAAGACGGGGAATGCTGGAAAAGCTCTGCTGGTCAGACAGCGTCGGTGGAGAGAGAAACTGAGTTAACGTTTCGAAGAATTTACTGGTTAATAAGGAGGCACAGATGTATTGAGGGGGAGGGAGGCGGGGAATGCCCAGGAGGGAGGGAATAGGGAGAAAAAACAGAAAATGCTGGGAAATCTCAGCAAGTCTGACAGCATCTGTGGGGAAAGAATAGAGCCAATGTTTCAAGTCTGGATGACCCTTCATCAGAGCTCGACTCGAGAACACCTTTTCAGCTGCCATCAGACTTTTGAATGGACTTACCTTGCACTAAGTTGATCTTTCTCTACACCCTAGCTATGACTGTAACACTACATTCTGCACTCTCCCCTTTCCTTCTCTATGAACGGTATGCTTTGTCTGTATAGCGCGCAAGAAACAATACTTTTCACTGTATACTAATACATGTGACAATAATGAATCAAATCAAATTAAAAATTGAAGGGTCATCCAGACTCAAAATGTTGGCTCTATTCTCTTTCTCCACAAATGCTGTCAGACCTGCTGAGATTTTCCAGCATTTTGATATTGAGTGAGATTGCTGGCTGTTTTTCTGAGTTCCGTGAACAAGGATCAGAAACTCAACCCATACTGATAGCTGAGTGGCACCTTCAGATTTTAAATATGTATAATTTCCTGTCTTGTTGCAGTAAATGGAGCAGTGAAGGAAGAGGCCCTGAACCGCAAGACGGCGGAGGAGGTTGGCCAGCTCATTCAGAAAATGGCGAATCAGTCGGGCCTGGACATCATCCGTATTCGCAAACCCTTTCAGACGGACAGCCCCAGCATACAGGGCCAGTGGAATCCCTTTACAAATAAATCCAGTGTCCTGAACCTGCACGACTTCACAAAAGAGAAAGTGAGGCCGGAGGGCAGCCTCTAAAGCAAAGTGATGGACTTAGCTGGGCCTGAGTGAATCGACCGTGTATCATAAACCTCATGTTTTTTATTTAAATAAAACAAAACTCCCCGATGTGTTGAGCAGTCAAGTAATGAATTGCGAATGGTTTCCAATGACAAGCGGAAGCGATGGCCTAGTGGTGTTAGCGCTAGACTATTAATCCAGAAACTCAGCTAATGTTCTGGGGACCCGGGTTCGAATCCCACCACGGCAGATAGTGGAATTTGAATTCAATTTTTAAAAATCTGGAATTAAGAATCTACTGATGACCATGAAGCCATTGTCGATTGTCGGAAAAACCCATCTGGTTCACTAATGTCCTTTAGGGAAGGAAATCTGCCATCCTTACCCGGTCTGGCCTACATGTGATGCTTGAGCCACAGCAATGTGGTTGACTCTCAACTGCTCCCCAAGGGCAACTAGGGATGGGCAATAAATGCTGGCCCAGCCAGCGATGCCCACGTCCCATGAATAAGAAAAAACATGAGGCAGGAGGAGGGACTGCTCCGTGAACCCTGGGCGTGGAAATCATAATAAAGGTACAGAAGGAATGGTTGTTCTTTGGCCCTCCCATTGGCCTGAGACTGGCAGTCACTACCGGGGAAAGGGAGTACCAGTTTACTGAGCTCGGAGTAGCAGAGGTCCCAGGTTAGGGAGCAGTTAAGTCGCCCTGGTCACTACCCAGCTGTGTTCTCTCTGATTCAGGCGGGTCTGTGATGCTGCATCTAGCCGAATAGCTCTCCACGGGATCCAGGCTCTCACATCAGAAATAGCTACATGGCTGAGAGAACGAAGAATAAAGGGGGTCAGAATGGAGGTGATAAAGTGGGGGTGGCTATTGCACTGGGTTGTGAGGCTAGTAGTTTAAACGCCTCCGCTAACTTCTGGTGTGCTTATCGAGTGAGAAACTGAGCCTTGCAGGCTGGCATTCATTTTCTGCTGCATAGTGACTCTCCAGTTCCATATTTGTCCGCAGTACTCGCTGTCAATCATTGCAGTGCAGAAGGTGACCATTCGGCCCACTGAATCAAGGCCAGTGTAAGAATTGTGGACTGGGCAAGATGCCAGCTGCTGCCCAGGCAAGCAGGTCATAGCCAAGCATTGCTATCTTCAGGAAGGGGAAATGAAAAATAATTGGCCAAAATAAAGACCCCCACGAGGTTCTGGATCAAACTGAGGAGCCCCTGGTCATGTCAGTGCTTTCTCATCTAACTTGCGATCCAAAAAAGTCCAAAGATATGCAGGTTAGGTTGATTGGCCATGATAAATTGCCCCTTGATGTCAGGGGAATTTGTGGGGTGAATGCATGCGGTTACAGGGATAGGGCCTGGGGTGGGACTGTTGTTGGTGCAGACTCAATAGGCCGAATGGCCTCCTTCTGCACTGTAGGTATTCTATGATTGCAATCCGCCTATCACTTTGATGTGGAGATGCCGGCGTTGGACTGGGGTGGGCACAGTAAGAAGTCTCACAACACCAGGTTAAAGTCCAACAAGCCTATTTGGAATCACGAGCTTTCGGAGCGCTGCCCCTTCATCAGGAGCCCAACTCTCGGCGTACCCGATGAAGGAGCAGCGCTCCGAAAGCTCGTGATACCAGATAAACCTGTTGGACTTTAACCTGGTGCTGTGAGACTTCTTACTGTGTCTATCACTTCAGGGATAGTGTCTATTCCTTAAACACTGGCTTCCTTCAGTGCTGAAGGCTCACAAAGGACTTTGTGCCCGTATTTTCATGTTCTTGTGAGGATTGAGGTCCTGGAGTCACCTCTGGAATATTCCTCAGACCCTCAAGTATCCTCCCCTCAGCAAACACTGCATGTGCTCGAGGATGTGACCCGGTTTATTTTGTGCAGGAGAGTTCTGGCTGAAAGTCATCATTTTATTGCTGAATATTCAGCGCTGATGTGAGGAGCCCCGGCAGCAGAGGCGGGCGGATCAGTCATTGCATCCGAGAAAGTGTGTGTTTACCTTTTTTTAAAAAGAAAACAGAAATCAGATCCTATTTTTTTGCCTAACACTATAATTTGCATATTTATCCTCTTGCGCGGAATGCTTTATCAAAACCTGTCAGTCAGCGTCTGTGGGTTGGGGATCTATCTCTGCGTGGGTGAGTGTTTACGATTGCAGGTTAATAATTAATATTGATACATTTCACCAAGAACTCCTGCACGCAGTTGGCAGAGTTTGAAAGGCTTGTTTCCCTGAAGCATACTCGTTCGGTTTGACCCACTCTCTTTGTAAATCAGCGAGTACCAATGTTTCCGGTGAAGCTTCAAATTTCAAACTTGATTTGGACAAATCCCCGTTTGTCTGCTGCATCCCACCCCCTCCTCCACTCAAGGGAGGTGTGTCATTTCAAGAAGAAATTAGATGTAGCTCTTGGGGATAAGGGGGGTGTTGGGGGGGGCAAGATCAGGACATTGATCAAAATAATCCCGCCAGGGCAGGTGGTGGAATTTAAATTCAATTTTAAAAAACTGGAATTAAGAATAAAGTTTATTTATTAGTGTTACAAGCGGGCTTACATTAACACTGCAATGAGGTTGCTGTGAAAATCCCCCAGTCGCCACACTCCAGTACCTGTTCGGGTACACTGAGGGAGAATTTAGAATGGCCAATGCGCCTAATCAGCACGTCTTTCGGGCTGTGGGAGAAAACCGGAGCATCCGGAGGAAACCCACGCAGACACGGGGAGAACGTGCAAACTCCACAGAGACACTGACCCAAGCTGGGGATCGAACCCGGGTCCCTGGCGCTGTGAGGCAGCAGCGTCAGACTATGAAACCATTGTTGATTGTCGTAAAAACCCATCTGGTTCACTAATGTCCTTTGGGGAAGGAAATCTGCTGTCCTTACCTGGTCTGACCTACATGTGGCTCCAGAACCGCAGCAATGTGGTTGGCTCACAACTGCCCTCCATGGGCAACTAGGGATGGGCAATAAATACTGACCAGCCAGCGAACGCCCATGATTCACAGAATGAATGATGGAACAGGCTCATTCAAAGGGCTGAATGGCCTACTCCTGCTTCTATTTTCTATGTTTCTATGCAACCAGAGGACACAGAAATTGACAACAGGAGTAGAAATGATGCAGGGAAATATTATTTCACCCAGAGAGTGGTTGGAGTCTGCAACAATCTTCCTGAGAGGGCGGTGGAGGCAGATTCGATTGAGGTGTCCAAAGGGGGAATTGGATTGCTATTTGGAAAGGGTGTGCAAGGTTACGGGGATAAGGCAGGGAGTGGGACTGGGTCGAATGCTCTTTCAGAGAGTCAGTGGAGATCCGATGAGCCGAATGGCCTCCTTCTGCATTCTAAAGATGCTGTGATTCTGTTCAACAAATATGGTGCTTACCTTCTGCCTGTTTAGGGTCTGGAATGTTGGTCTGTGTATCCATCGGAATGACTTTTTTGTTCAAATCTTCTACGTTTGAGAACAACAGATCCAATCCAATCCCAGTTATTTAACCTCATCCGCAGCTTCCCTACACACTAGTATTTAGTACATTTGAGCAGTAAACTCTGCCTATTGCCATTCCCCCCCCCCCCCCCCCCCCCCCTCCACCCCGCCTCATTGTTTTGCTGGACCCTGCTCTGCCCTGCAGTCTCTGACTGGGCAATATTTCAGGGCCAGACTTGCTGCCTCATTCCCCAATTTTTCTTCTATTTTATTCCAAATAGTTAGTTGGCCAACAGGGCGCAGCGTCACAGTCGGATAATTCAAGCCTTGCCCGTACCTGGGCCTCCGCTATATAAAGGTAACTTTCAGCAAGGAAGCAACGGTTTTGGAAAGTAAATGAAGAACGGTGGCCAAGAGAAGGAACGGGATTAGTTAGCGGGGAGTGTGTTTTCCAACGATGTCCTTCACCATTTACATTTGCTCGTAAGATATTCTGTGACTGGGACAGTCCGGTTCCTCTCTATTGCTGGCTGTTTGACATCACTTTCTCCTCTGGTCTCCCCCTCCTGCCCGCACCCCCCCCCCCCACCCCCACCACCACCATCCACCCACCCACTCTAGAGATTTTGGAAATTATTTTTGCTCTGCTTTAATGTCCCTATCTCCCATAATGTGGAGATGCCGGCGTTGGACTGGGGTGAACACAGTAAGAGTTTTAACAACACCAGGTTAAAGTCCAACAGGTTTATTTGGTAGCAAATACCATTAGCTTGCGGAGCGCTGCTCCTTCGTCAGATGGAGTGGAAATGTGCTCTCAAACAGTGCACAGAGACACAAAATCAAGTTACAGAATACTGATTAGAAGGCGAATCCCTACAGCCAACCAGATCTTAAAGATACAGACAATGTGGGTGGAGGGAGCAATTTCCCATTCCCAGCACTATATCCCAGCTGAGAGTTGATGCCAGAATTCTCCGGCTGTTCACGTCCTGCCGCCAGCGAGAATGGAGGGTTTGACGCTCAGCCAAATCTCTGTTCACTGCAGCGGGACTGGAGAATCCCAGCCACAGGTGAGGACAGAGAATCCGGCTCTGTATCTCCAGAGCTCTGGGTGGCTCACATCTCGGCAATGTTCCTGAGAGACTTGGGTCAATTCGCATCCCATCTCCTGTAGGAAGTGTGTGGAGTTGTATCTGGAATCTCCCCACCAGAGTTCCTCGTGTCAGCAATGATACAAATCGGCAAATGGTGAACCGAAATCACAGGGGGGAATACTCTGAAATATCTCCTCAGGAAGGGTTAAACCGGCTGCATCTCTTTTATTTTCTTGAAAAGAGAAGGGGCACCAGTGGCACAGTGGATGGCACTGCTGCCTCACAGCGCCAGGGACCCGGGTTCAATTCCAGGCTTGGGTCACTGTCTGTGTGGAGTTTGCACATTCACCCCGTATCTGCGTGGGTTTCCTCCGGGTGCTCCGGTTTCCTCCCACACTCCCAAGATATGGGGGTTAGGTGGATTGGCCATGCTAAATTGTCCGTTAGTGTCAGGGGGACTAGCTAGAGTAAATGCATGGGGTTATGTGGATAGGGCCTGGGTGGGATTGTGGTTGGTGCAGATTCAATGAGCTGAAGGGCCTCCTTCTACACTGTAGGGGTTTTATGATTCTAAGCAGAGAAATGGCCTGATATAGATATTTAAAATTATTAAAGGTTTTATTAGAGTGACACAGAGAGGGGTATTTCTGCTTGTGGGCAAGTCTATAGCTGGAGTTTATTAATAGAAGATAATCATCAAGAATTCAAATAGGTTATTCAGAAAAACCATCTTACCCTGAACGTGGTGAGAATGTGGAACAGAGAGGATTGAGGTGAACAGGAAAGATACATTTAGAGCAGACGAGGGACTGGAGGGTTTTGCTGATAGAGGAAAGATAAATGGAAACTTGAGTGGAGCATAAACACCAGCGTGGATTGGTTGGGCTGAATGGCCTGTTTTTGTGCTGTAAAATTCTATGTAATTCCAATTTTTTGGGTTCTGGAGCAGGGACAGCCTGTGAGTCTTGCAGGATTAAGAGGGTTCTCAGATGGTTCAAACATCCAGGCAGATGTATCTTCAGGCAGTGTCTCCAGCTCAATGTTACTGAGGAACATGAGATGTTCCATTGCCCATAGAGATTGGAGGGGTTTCTGCAACACAAGGCTCCTGGAGGTGGTCACCGCCATGGGGACACAGAGTAGCAGGGGTTAAGGGTCATCAGGGAGTGACTATCCATTGTGGAGTGTCGAGATTCCTGGGAATATTGCTTTGGAAATGGGTTATCAATAATAAACTTAATATTATGCAGCAAAGGTTCACCAGACTGATTCCTGGGATGGCAGGATTGTCATATGGGAAGGGATTGGGTCAACTGGACCTGTATTCATTGGAATTTAAAGGAATGAGAGAAGATCTCAAAAAAACCTCGAAAATTCTGACAGGACTGGACATACTGGATGCAGGAATGTTGTTTCCTCTGACTGGAAGGTCTGGAACAAGGGTTGACAGTCTCAGGATACTGAGGGTGGCACGGTGGCATAGCGGTTAGCACTGCTGCTTCACAGCACCAGGGACCCGGGTTCAATTCCAGCCTCGGGTCACTGTCTGTGGAGTTAGTACGTTCTCCCCGTGTCTGTGTGGGTTTCCTCCGGGTGCTCCGGTTTCCTCCCACAGTCCAAAGATGTGTGGGTTAGGCTGATTGGCCATGCTAAATTGCCCCTGAGTGTCAGGGGGATTAGCAGGGTAAATGTGTGGGGTTACGGGAATAGGGCTTGGGTGGGATTGTGGTCGGTGCACATCCAATGGGCTGAATGGCCTCTTCTGCGCTATAGGGATTCTAAGATACACGGTAGGCCATTTAGGACTGAGATAAGAAATTTCTTCATTTAGAGGGTGATGAATCTGTGGAATTATCTACCACAGAATGCAGTGGAGGCTGAATCACTGAGTGGATTTAAGAAGGAAATAGGAAGACTCTCGAGGTTTCAGGGGGAACAGGGAGAGTGCGGGGTGACATCTCGGCAGGGGGAAGCCATAAGTAACACGGAAAGCATGGTTGCTCAAGGAGGCCTCCCTCTTTGCACTGCTGGAATGCAACCATCGTGCGAGATTCCATAAAATCATAGAATCCCTACAGTGCAGAAAGAGGTCATTCGGCCCATCGAGTCTACACCGATTACAATCCCTCTCAGGCCCTATCCCCATAACCACACTGCTAACCCCCTGACACTAAGGGGCAACTTATCACAGCCAATCCACCTAACCAGCATAGCTTTGGAGTGTGGGGGGAAACCGGAGCACCCGGAGGAAACCCACGCAGACACGGGGAGAACGTACAAACTCCACACAGACAGTCACCAAGCATGGGAATTGAACCCGGGGCCCTGGCGCTGTGAGGCAGCAGTGCTAACCACTGTGCCACCGTGCCGCCCTTGCAACCATAAGTCCCAAATCTATCAATCTAGAAAGAAACGCCTGTAGCCACTCTTGCAACCCCCACAAGTCCCAAATTGCGGCGTTTCCTCCATCAAGTGGAACAAGAATATAACAAAGTGGGGTTACAAACTGTTGGAGGAGAAAGACAATCTGTGGCTTATGTCAAAACTAATAACAAAGAGAAAAGGATGTTGTTTCCACAAAATGGCATAAGAAATCAATTTTTGAACAGGGCCCCAAAGATCTCAGGATTACTATCAATGTCCAACCCTCAACCAGTCCGCAAGCAGCCAGAGGACAAAAATACAGCTAAAGACCTGAGCCCAGTTATTCCAAATAGGATGCATTCCTGAGAGTCAGGGCCTATAAGATATTGGAGTAGACCAAAGGGCTTCTCTAGCTTGTCCTGCCTCTCAATAAGATAATAGCTGATCTCCATCCTAGGCCCTAACTAACCTTCCAGCTCCTTGCCTGTAGAAGGAGGTTCTCTCCCAGCGTTATAAGAATATCCATGCATCTTCAGAAACTATAAGGATAATAAGACTTGTCCCTCTCACCTCAGGGCGGGATTCTCCGGCCACACTCGCTCCAAAGCCAGAAAATCCCACCCGAGATCAACAGACCTTTCCACGGTCCATGACCCGCCCGCTACAATTCCCATGGCAGGCGGGACAGGAAAATTCCATCCTAAGAGTCCAAATGCAAATTCTCAAACTACCACGGTGGAATTTGAACTCGGGTTCTCCGTGTTGTTAGGCTCAGCCTCTGAGGATGGGATTTTCTGGTCCTTCCTGCTGGGGGGGAGGTTTTCCATTCCCCCCCCCGAAGGTAACCACCACCCACGGTGAGTTCCCCGGCAGTGCAATGGGGGAGCCACACAAAGTAGCACAGACATCGGCGGGACTGGAAGATCCCGCTGGTGGCCAATGGCGAGCTGTCTTCACCACCACTGGAAAACACACCGAGGAGGGGGGCTGCAAAATCCCACCCAATTGCTAATCCTGTAACACAACCGTGGGGTTTCTGTGTATGTTGCTAATCTTTGAGCTCATCAGACAGGTAAAGGTCGATAAAAGAAGAACATGAGCTAATAAAATGTAGAAGGTAATGAATATCTATATTACCAAGTTGCTTCTAGCCAAGTTGCGGAAAACAGTAATTAAGTTCTAAGGTAAACAATCTATATTCCTCCCTGTGCCATGGTAACACTGATGTCATTAATTAGCACAATAAAGGTCAGGAGGCTTCAGCAATCTTCAAAGTTTTTACAACATTTCCTTGCCCTTACCCAGAATAGACTCCCTCGCTAACAACAAACTCCCCACCCCCTTCCTCTCCCAATGTTTTCAATGTCTGAAGCTTCATTTGAATATAACAAAATCTAGCTCTGGGCTCGCAGCCAGGTCTGGCAGTAATCAACTACTGGATTCATAAAATGAAGTGCCAGGACAGACAATCAGCATATGATTAACTTCTGGTGGGAAAGATAGGAGCTGGCATTCACCCCCACTGCACAATATCAACTGTCCTGTTCAGAATCCTTCCCGGAAATGCGATACCCTCAACTTGTTTGTGAATGTTGATGGACAGGTAAAGACTGACAGGTCCGTGCAGTCTGTCCTGTTAAGCCTGTCTCATATACACACACAAACCCCGTGTGATCTCCTAGAAGCAGTGGGAAAGAAACCCAGCATACGAGCCAAGGTTATTGGGCGGGGAGAGGAAAATAGTCCAAACAATTCCTCTCAGATGCTTTCCGGCAATTGACACCAGTCCAGGAAACCAAAGGAGGATTTACAATTTGGGGGCTCCATGCTCTGCCGCTGTGTCAGGGTCCCCCATGATGTCGTACCCCGCCTCCGCCCCCTGTAACATGGAACATCACCCCCCCCTGGTGATGTCAAGACCCATCCGCCAATGATGTCAGGCCCCACCCCCCCATGAGATCATTGCCCTCCTGATCATGCCTACCCTCAGGTCACACAATGCAAGCCATAAAACTACAGAGGCGTGCATAGCTCACTGCTTTTTAACTTATGAAAACAAGCCTTTAACTGATTAATTCAAATCCGTAATGCAAGTTATAGAAACCGGAAAAAGTACAAGTATGCAAATTAGCGTTCACTGCTTCAGTTTTTGTAACTGGCGAAGACAAGCCTGTAATTGATGAATTCACGTTCAAATCCACAATGCAAGCCGCAAACATACAAAAAACATACACAAATGACTAATCACTGCTTAGCTGCTTTAGTGCTTTTTAACTGATGTAAACAAGCCTGTAATTGATCTATTGAAATCCAAGCCCACCGGTTGTCAGCACGACAGCAGAGATGGTCAATATTGTGATCTACGTGTCTTGATGCTTAAGCAAACATGGAATTGGTCAATGTGCAATGAGAAATCAGCCAATGATATGACTGCAGGACAGAAAATGAGCCAGGAAAAAGTCTAGTGCAAGAGCAAATACTCTCGTCCAGTCAGTCCAAGTCCAATATCAGCGGCTTTGCTGGCAACTGTTTGGCAGGATTCCCTTCTGAAGGTTAGCATTGAGAGCGATGGGGGAATGGCAGTTACTTACTGGTTATAACTGACTGCATGTGACAACCACGATATCAGAGCAGCAAATGGTGGTCCCATTTGTAAAACAGAATTTAAACAAGGCAATATGGAAGAAGGACATTTTCAAAGATTTTCTTGTTCCATTAGTTGTTTGCAATCCATGGCAGTTTAGGTAGCTTTTCTTCTGCACTTTTTCTTCACAAAATCAATAACATCACGATAGGTAAAATCTTGTAAGGATGCATTTTCAATCATCAGTATTGCTGAACCTGTCAAATGTTCCTGAATCATCGTGCTTTACAGATAATTTTTAAACTCTTTTCAATACAGAGAAAGAACGTTCATAGAATCCCTACAGTATAGAAGCAGGCCAGTCGGCCCATCAAGTCTGTACCATCCACAATCCCATCCAGGCCCTATCCCTGTAACCCTCATTTACCCTGCTAACCCCCTGACACTAAGGGTTAATTTTGCATGGCCAATCAACCTAACCCGCACATCTTTGGACTGTGGGAGGAAACCGGAGCACCCGGAGGAAACCCATGCAGACACGGGGAGAACGTGCAAACTCCACACAGGCAGTGACCCGAAGCTGGAATTGAACCTGGGACCCTGGCACTGTGAGGCAGCATTGCTAACCACTGTGCCACCATGCCACCCGGATTCACTGGAAGCATTTGTGACAGGTAATGTTAAAATATTTCCAGAACGGTTTCCACATTTGGAAAGTGTGCTAATCCCCGCGAGGTCCATGAAGAATCATTGATTGATCTCCTGGTGCGGCATTTTGAGCACGAGTTCCCCTGGTAACAGGCAATGAGCTGTCCAGTTAGAATTCATTATCATGAGCCTTTTGTAAGGCAGGACCAGGACTGGGCCTGCTGAACTATAGTCCCAGACAGGGACTAGTGTGTGTACACCACAGTAGTGGTTTTACTTTGCATTCTGTAATAAAGTTTGTTCCTTTCCAGTCAGGCTTCCTGAGTCATTGCAGAAAGGTTACCTGCAAACCATCATGTACAGGTCTGTACAAATCAACTGGTGATCTCAAAGCACAGAGCTCATCATTATCGATCAAATGAATGAATTGTTTCGCTTCATCTTCAAAAAGATTTGTGTCTATGGCCTCCTGGTAGAATTCAGTTAATTTCTCACTGCAGTGGCTCCTAGCTTTCTCATCCACGCTTCTGTCTAAAAGCACAGAAAATAATCCAACAGTTTCCTTCAGCGATTCACTTCTACTCTGAAATTGCACCATTATTGTGTCATAAATAACATTGACAGTCTCAACAATGATCTTCTCTTTCCCTTTTAACATGGTTTCACTGTCTCTAATTTAATCAAAAAATAACTACCTGCACCTTGTACCCTTCTCATTATCAGAGGGACCTTATTCTTTGTTAATGCTATCACTAAGATATAGTCATTTCAAACTTCCATGACAAAACTTTGTACTGAGGCTAACAATTGTAAAGCATTCAATAAAGTTATATGAACATTTTGCAATGATCTGTTGATGGCATTGATTCTTTGAAGTAAACAGTTCCACAAAATAGTAAAACCCGCAATATTGTACCTTTCAAACTTCTCTGCTTCGGCTTTCACACTTGGTTTCTCTGAATGTTTTGTGGCTATGTCTTGTAAGCATTCCTTTAAATCGACAAAGTTCAGTTTCAAAGTGGGACAGCACAGTGGCACAGTGGTTAGCACTGCTACCTCATAGTGCCAGGGACCCGGGTTCAATTCCCGGCTTGGGTCACTGTCGGTGCAGAGTCTCCCCCGTGTCTGTGTGGGTTTCCTCCAGGTGCTCTGGTTTCCTCCCACAATCTGGAAAAATGTGCTGGTTAGGTGGATTGGCCGTTGCTAAATTCTCCCTCAGTGTAACCGAACAGGTGCCAGAATGTGGCAACTAGGGGATTTTCACATTAACTTCATTGCAGTGTTAATGTAAGCCTACTTGTGACTAATAAATTTTCAAAACAGCATCTGCATGAGCGGACCACCTGGTGTCACAAATTCTTTTGTCCGTCAAATGTTTCTCATGTGCCTGCTCCCTGGGTGATTGCAGCATATTCCGCCGATGCATGGAAACTTTAAAAAGGGCATACAAGTTTTGAACAAAATAAATAAATTGTACGGTTCTCTCACATGATTCAGCTGCTGCGTTGCAGAGTAAGTTCAAGGGGGGACTGGAACATGGCATGAGTAATGTGCAGGGGCTTGCATTGTTTAGTCTTGCTTGTATACCTGAAAATTTCCTGCCATATTTGTGGCATTATCAAAGCTCTGCCCATGGCAATTTTTAATATCTCAACCTAAATTTGTAGTGATTTCCAAAACAGTTGTCTCCAAGCACTCAGAAATGTGGGATTGTAGCTGGACAAAACAGAGAAATCACTCTACAGTTTCACCATCGCTGGTCACATATCTTAAAATGAATGTTAATTGGTCCACCTGACTCCCATCCGGTGTTGAATCAATTATTATGGAATAGTATTTGGCATCTTTAGCTTGATCCATGAATTGGTTTCTGAGCCGCTCCGCCATTATACTGATAAAGTCACCATGGGGTCTGTCCGTTAAAACGTTGGTCTTACCTGAGCCACGATACTGATCAATTTCCAAATGTTCTTTGAGAAGCTCGTCAAATTGACTGAGATATTCGAGGCAGGCTAAAAAATTACCTCTTCAACTTGACACTGATGACTCATCATGTCCTCTTGAAGGAAGTCCTTTTCAAACTGAGCCAATAACGCAGAATCAATTCTTCCAGATGATCTACATCTTTGCATGAATGCACACAGAGCTTTAATATGACTTTTGGAAGTTTGATGATCAGCAAGATCTCTTCCAGCGTTTCTCCAGTTGGAATACCCGTTGATGAGTGCGCGTTTCCCTTTTCTAGGGTCAGGGAATAATTCACAAACGTAACAGTGGACTGCCTTGGAGGCTTCTGAAAAAAATCAACCAATTTCCCCTTTCCATCATGCCATCTCTCTTCAGAAAATGGGACTCAAGAAGACATCGAAACTGCTTTCAGCCTCCAGCATCAAACTCTTTTCTCCAGTTTTCCATACTGCTTATGTCCTCTGGTCTATTTATTGTGAAATATTCAATCTTCCCCAGTGGAACAGGCTTTGGCCATAAGGCAATGTCTTCAGGGTGGGTTTCTTCCCTCACTTCAGCTGCAGAAGAATGAGCTTCAGCACTATCTTGTATTTCCATTCCCATTTCAAAGTCCACTTCTTCTCGAGGAGGGCTTTATTTGTCTCCCTCAGCCCCGGGGTTCAGGTTGCTCCTGCTGACTCGACAACCTCGCTGTTCTGCTGGCTCACTGGCTGCCCGGCTATGGTACGGCCTCAGCCTTGCCCTCAGTTGTCAAGTCCTCCTCAGCCCTGGCTGAGGTTCAGGTTGCCCTTTCTTACTCAGCGACCTTGCTGTTCTGCTGGCTCACTGGCTGTCTGCCTGGCGATCTGGCCTCCTCACCTCACCCTCGGCTCATTGCCCAGCCCTCCTCAGTACCACTGACCTGGTCGAGTTACCGCGCTGCTCCCCTTGACGACCGCCGCCGCCCCCTTGGCCCTTGCACCTCACCTCTGCTTGACAACAGCCTCAGGAAATGTCCTGGCTCACGCACTGGCTGCCTGGCCTGCAGCCTGGCCTCCTCACCCCGCCTCACCTCGCCCTCAGTTCATTGCCACCAGCCCTCCTCAGCCCTGCTGGCCTGGTTGACTCATCCCACTGCTCCCCTCCAAGACGCCAGAGCCCCCTCCTCGGCCCTCACACTCAAGGCAAGCTCGCTATTGGCTCAGGCTGCTCTGGCCTCCTCAGGCCCCTGGCTCTGGTCAGAAATTGGCTTGCCTTTTTTTATACTTAGATTGTCCCCCACCCTCCTCAGCCCTGGCATGGGGGTTGAAATTTGCTCAGCTGCTCCTCTCGATGACTGCCGGCCAGAATTTGCCCTCCTCGCTTGGCCCCTCGCAATCCTCCAAGGTAAGCTCACGACCTCGCTGTTGTCTCGGGCTGCCTACCTGCCTATGCCCAGCCCTGGTGAATAAACCTGAGTTGTTGCTGTTTTAAAAAATATTTTCAGAGATCCTCGTCACTGCTGCTCTCTCCTCCAAAATCACCAAATGATCTTGTATACTGTTTTCCCGCTCTAAGAGATCTGCACCAATCAGTGACTGGTGTTGCTCTACATTCACACATGAACGTATCAGCAAATTCAGAGATCTTGGGCTTTGATTGGTGCCCCAAAGCCACGAGTCAGCAAGAGGCCTCCACATTGGCCGGGGCCCTTTGCTTAGGCATAATGTGGAGATGCAGGAAGGATGTCAGAGGTAGATTCTTTACGCAGAGAGTGGTTGGGGTGTGGAATGGACTGCCTGCAGTGATAGTGGAGTCAGGCACTTTAGGAACATTTAAGTGGTTATTGGATAGGCACATGGAGCGCACCAGGATGATAGGGAGTGGGATAGCTTGATCTTGGTTTCAGATAAAGCTCGGCACAACATCGTGGGCCGAAGGGTCTGTTCTGTGCTGTACTGTTCTATGTTCTATGTTCTACAATGTGTTAAGACCATAAGACCATAAGACATAGGAGCGGAAGTAAGGCCATTCGGCCCATCGAGTCCACTCCACCATTCAATCATGGTTGATTTCAACTCCATTTACCCGCTCTCTCCCCATAGCCCTTAATTCCTCGAGAAATCAAGAATTTATCAATTTCTGTCTTGAAGACGCTCAACGTCTCGGCCTCCACAGCCCTCTGTGGCAATGAATTCCACAGACCCACCACTCTCTGGCTGAAGAAATTTCTCCTCATCTCTGTTCTAAAGTGACTCCCTTTTATTCTAAGGCTGTGCCCCCGCGTCCTAGTCTCCCCTGTTAATGGAAACAACTTCCCTACGTCCATCCTATCTAAGCCGTTCATTATCTTGTAAGTTTCTATCAGATCTCCCCTCAACCTCCTAAACTCCAATGAATATAATCCCACGATCCTCAGACGTTCATCGTATGTCAGGCCTACCATTCCTGGGATCATCCGTGTGAATCTCCGCTGGACCCGCTCCAGTGCCAGTATGTCCTTCCTGAGGTGTGGGGCCCAAAATTGCTCACAGTACTCCAAATGGGGCCTAACCAGTGCTTTATAAAGCCTCAGAAGTACATCCCTGCTTTTGTATTCCAAGCCTCTTGAGATAAATGACAACATTACATTTGCTTTCTTAATTACGGACTCAACCTGCAAGTTTACCTTTAGAGAATCCTGGACTAGGACTCCCAAGTCCCTTTGCACTTTAGCATTATGAATTTTGTCACCATCATTGCAAGTCCACCTCTGCAAGGAGAGCAGACTGGCCCTGGTGATCAGTAAGGTTCATTCAGTGCCCAACTCTCATACAAGCCGATCCGCCTCCCAGCCCCAAACACCTCCACATCGAGCTGGAAGGAATTCAGTGAGATTTGGAGCGGCTCGGTGACACAGTGATTAGCACTGCAGCCTCACAGCGCCAGGGACCCGGCTTACATTAACACTGCAATGAAGTTACCCAGGTGCTCAGGTTCCCTCCCATGTTCCAAAGATGTGCGTGTTAGATTTATTGACCATGCTAAATTGACCCCAGTGTTCGGGGATTAGCAGGGTAAATATGTGGGGTTAAGGGAATAGGGCCTGAGTGGGATTGTGGTTGGTGCAGACTCGATGGGCCGAATGGCCTCTTTCTGCACTGTAGGGATTCTATGACTCTATGACCTGCCTGTTCTGCAGATTCACCATTCTTTGGAAAAAGACCAAATGAATAAGCTGGTTTTACGCCAATATAAGAGTGACCCCGGGGCCTCCCTAAACTATTCCGCTGAACAATGAATCTGCCCACACACATTCTAGTCCCTTCATCAGCTTATTAACTCAATCAAATCATCTCCAAGCCTACGCTTCTCTAGAATTTCAACTCTTTAAGCCTAGCTGGGTAATTACTAATGCAGCTGCTGTTCACCATAGGGTTACATGCACGTTGCTCCAGAAAGCAGGATACAATGTTGCACATAAGTATTATTCTGCTGTTAATATGGTATTGACTTTAGGCTGGCCTGTCCTTCAAGACCATAGAGTCTCATTGACTGAAACAAACAGACCCTGACGTTGCTGTTAGGGGAGGGGTAGGTTGCGATTTGCCAAGTGCGGACAGTCCCCAATACCTCACCCCAACTCACTCTTCCACATTTTTGAATGTAGAGAGAATTCTGGCAAGTTGAAGACAGAAAAGGATTGCATTTACGTAGCACCTTTCACAATCTCAAGTTGCCCCAAAGCGCTTTACGAACAATGATGTACTTTTGAAATGAAAACAGAAAGTGCTGGAAAAGCTCAGCCGGTTTGGCAACATCTGTGGAGAGAGAGAGAGAGTTGATGTTTTGAGTTCAGTATGACTTCGTCCAAACTGAAGAGCAGAAATGTGATGGGTTTTATGCGGTCAGGGATAGTTTAGAAGGTGGGGCAGATTAAATGACAAAGATGTCATGGAACAAAAGACAAAGTAAGTGCCACACTCAGTTATTGATATGAGTGTAGATTTGAAGCGTGATGTTAGAATGCGGAAGCCATAATTTGTGCAACAAACAAATGACCTGACCACCTGTTTTTTAAGTTTATTTAATAGTGTCACAAATCGGCTTACATTAACACTGCAATGAAGTTACTGTGAAAATCCCCCAGTCGCCACACTCTGGCACCTGTTCGGGTACACTGAGGGAGAATTTAGCATGGCCAATGCACCTAACCAGCACGTCTTTCGGACTGTGGGAGGAAACCGGAGCACTCGGAGGAAACCCACGCAGACACGGGGAGAATGTGCAAACTCCACACAGACAGTGACCCGAGCATTGAACCCAGGTCCCTGGCACTGTGAGGCAGCAATGCTAACCACTGTGCCAACGTACCACCCATACATGTTAGGTTGTGGAATAAATGTTGATCTTTGGAATCCTGCCAAATGCCCCTATAAGCAGATAGCTTATCTTTCACTTTCAACAATCCATCCTATTTTTTTGCAACCTCCAACAGTGTCACATGGGAAAAGTGGTGTGTAGCCCATTGACTGTGCTGCCGGCTTTTCATAGAATCAGAGAATCCCTACAGTGCAGAAGAGGCTATTCGGCCCATCGAGTCTGCACCGACTCTCTGACAGAGTATCTTATCCAGGCCATCTCCCCTGCCCTATCCCCCTGTGACCCCACCAAATGTTTGAACACTTTGAAATAACAATCCTGGTGGCAGGTCCCACAATGTCACACTGGCTCCAAATTAGCCCACCTCACCTGCAACCTCGGCTTACAAGAAAAAAATTAAAATAGAACAATGCCCGGACCCCACGGAAAAAGAACAACCCCTCCCCCATCACCATGGAATCCCCTCCCCAAGAGCAGCATTCATCTCAGAGGGGTGATTGAGGAGGAATGGGAATTAAGGACATACTGAGAGGTTGGGGTGAAGTAGGGTGACAAGAGACTTGTGTGGACCATAAACACCAACATAGACCTGTTGGGCCGAATGGCCTGATTCTGTGCTGCAAATTCAACCTAATTCAGTGTCTGAAGCATTGCTACAGCCTCGAGCTTACCCCAAGCCTTTTAAAAAACATTTTATCATCGATAACATGAGCCTCTTGTTAGTCGTCTCATTCAGTTCTGAGAGCCAGCACATACCTAAATGTCATTTTTAATGTTCCAGCATAATGGAAACATCTCTCACCAGTGTTGTTAAGATGCCAATTCCTGATTGTTGTTAGATGATGACAAATGGGATGGCCTGGTCCAAAGGAAAGGGTGTTACTGAACTTAATGGCCTAGAACTGAAAGGTTGTGTTTGACCTGGTGATGGGGCCAAATGTGCCACAGAGTTACTTTCAACCGCAACAACAAACATAACATGACTCATCGATTCATCTCAATGTGATTCAGAATCTCTCACTTAGAAAACACCTGGAATAAATCACACTTTGTTGCACAGTGTCCATGTGACACCAGGACAATGCAAAGGATGTCTTTCCTTGCTAAATAAAAGGTGTAATATTCATAGAGTCATAGAGGTTTACAGCATGGAAACTGCCTTTCAGCCCAACTTGTCCACGCCGCCCTTTTCTTTAACCACTAAGCTAGTCCCAATTGCTCACATTTAGCCCATATCCCTCTATACCCATCGTACCCATGTAACTGTCTAAAGGCTTTTTAAAAGGCAAAACTGTACCCGCCTTTACTACTACCTCTGACAGCTTGTTCCAGACACTCACCACCCTCTGTGTGAAAGATTTGCCCCTCTGGACACTTTTATATCTCTCCCCTCTCACCTTAAACCTATGCCCTCTAGTTTTAGATCCCCCTAACTTTGGGAAACGATGTTGACTATCTAGCTGATCTATGCCCCTCATTATTTTATAGACCTCTATAAGATCACCCCTCAGCCTCCTCCTCTCCAGGGAAAGAAGTCCCAGTCTATCCAGCCTCTCCTTATAACTCAAACCATCAAGTCCCGGTAGCATCCTAGTAAATCCTTTCTGCGCTCTTTCTAGTTTAATAATATCCTTTCTATAATAGGGTGACCAGAACTGTATACAGTATTCCAAGTATGACCTTACTAACGTCTTGTACAACTTCAACAAGACGTCCGAACTCCTGTATTCAATGTTCTGACCAATGAAACCAAGCATGCCGAATGCCTTCTTCACCACTCTGTCCACCTGTGACTCCACTTTCAAGGTGCTAAGAACTTGTACTCCTAGATCTCTTTGTTCTATAACTCTCCCAAACTCCCGACCATTAAGTGAGTAAGTCCTGCCCTGGTTCGATCTACCAAAATGCATCACCTCGCATTTATCTAAATTAAACTCCATCTGCCAGTCATCAACCCATTGCCCAGTTGATCAAGATCCTGTTGCAATCCGAGATAAGTTTCTTCACTGTTCACTGTCCACTATGCCACCAATCTTGGTATCATCTGCAAACTTACTAACCATGTCTCCTAAATTCTCATCCAAATTATAAAATAAATGACAAATAGCAGTGGACCCAGCACCATTTCCTATCGATATGGCTGAAGTGATACATAAATAAAGCAAGGGCAAGTGACGTGAGGTGCATTCTGGTCACAAGCCTCCAGTTTGAAAAACAACCTTCTCCAACCACCCTCTGTCTTCTGTTATGTAAATGCAGGAAGAGGGTGTTTCTTTAATTACCTTTAAGAATTAATTTGATTGGGAAAGGCCATTGGGGAGGCGATGGCCTACTGGTATTATCACTAGACTATTAATCCAGAAACTCAACTAATGTTCTGAGGACCGGGATTCGAATCCCGCCACGGCAGATGGTGGAATCTGAATTCACTAAAAAAAATCTGGAATTAAGAATCTACTGATGACCGTGAAACCATTGTCGATTGTCGGAAAAACCTATCTGGTTCACTAAGGTCCTTTAGAGAAGGAAATCTGCTGTCCTTACCTGATCTGGCCTACATGTGACTCCAGAGCCACCGCAATGTGGTTGACTCTCAACTGCCCTCCTAGGGCAACTAGGGAAGGGCAATAAATGCTGACCAGCCAACGACACCTATGTCCCACAAGTGAATAAAAATAAGTACATCCTGGACATCCTGAACAACGCGATCACCCCCAAACGGAGGAGCCCCATCTCAGGCAGAATACATCTGGAAACCATGTAGTAAGCATGTAAGGCAGCCCCGGGCTGCAAACCCCCTCACGAAGCCTGGAATGTCTTGATGATGTCAGAAGTGTGCCATACTATTACAAAGAGCATTGAGTAACTCTCTGCCCCAATTCTTACACCCTGCAATAGGGGAATACAGGATCAAAAAAAGCCATTGCAGCAGAAGTTTTTTTTAAATTCATTCATGGGACATAGGTGCCGCTGGCTGGCTGGAATTAATTTGCCCATCCCTAGTTGCCCATGAAGGGCAATTGAGAGTCAACCACATTGCTGTAGCTCTGGAGTCTCATGTAGGCCAGTCCAGATAAAGACAGCAGATTTCCTTCCCTAAAGAACAGTCGTGAACCAGATGGGTTTTTCCAACAATCGTTCCATGGTTATCAGTAGATTCTTAGTTCTACTTTTTTAAAATTGAATTCAAATTCCACCATCTGCCGAGGTGGGATTCGAACCCAGATCCACAGAACACTAACTGAGTTTCTGGATGAATAGGCTAGCGATAATACCGCTAGGCCATCGCCTCCCCTCAAGGTGACAGTGTTTAAGCCCATGGTTTCCTGCTTGCTGGTCCCTTCTCCCGTTCTCATCCTCAGGAAAATTATTTAATTTTGAAATGCAGTCACCCCCGTTTCACCGGCAGACCTGACAGCCAGGTGCGCACAGCAAGATCCCACAAACTGTAAATGTGACAAACGGCTCGTTGATCTCTCTTTTGTTTTCTGCTGATATTAGTTGATAGTCAGATGTTGGCCGGGACTCTGGCAGAAGAAACATTCTGCTCAATTTCAAACAGTGCCATGGAAACTAATCCCACATACTTGAGGAGGCAGGTAGTTTAAATGCCTCACTAAACAACAATTCCTTGTGTTGAACTCACGAGGAGCAGTGGAACATTATCTCCCGTCACCTAATCCAGCCAAACTGATTCAATGTCTTAATTACACTTTTGGAAAGTAATGATTTGTGTTTGGCTGCAAGAGCGAGTCAGTCTCACGACCCCCAATCCTTTTATTTTGAAAGCTTTGCAGACATTTTGAGGGCAAGCTCATCCCTTCCAAGGGCAGAGCCTGCTGAATCTTCAACCTCTAACTTACCGCAGAACCTGGGAAGTGACCAAGAAAACGTAACAGCTTCAGGTGAAATTGACCTGTTCGCCACAACCCGATTAGAAATCGTGGTTTCATCAATTTGCCGAGATTCTAATGCATGAAGTCCTCACTTTCGGGTAAAAAGGATTCGCTTTTTGTATTGTTCTTTAGTACGATATTTTCAAATGCACTCTTCCAAACTTCTTCCGCCGGGAAAAAGATACAAAAGTCGGAGGACACGTACCAACAGAGTCAAGAACAACAACTTCCCTGTTGCCATCAGACTTTTGAAAGGACCTATCTCGCACTAAGTTGATCTTTCTCGGCACCCTAGCTGTGACTGTAACACTTCATTCTGCACGCTCTTCTTTCCTTCTCTATGAACGGTATGCTTTGTCTGTATAGCACGCAAGCAACAATACTTTTCACTATATACTAATACGTGTGACAATAATAAATTAAATCAAATCAAGAACTCCCTGCCCTCTGGCCAAGTTAACGGGTAGTTCCGTGGAGTCACAGAGTTTTGCAGCACAGAAAGAAGCCCTTCAGCCCATCGTGTCTGCACCGGCTCTCAAGCAGCTATCTATTCTAGTTCCATTTTTCATCACTTGGTCCGTAGCCTCCCAGTATAGATGTACAACCAAACACTGGGAAGTGCTCAAGATCATCTGCCAGGTAGAATAGTTGAGACAAGATCGATGATTGAATTCTCTTGTCATACAATATAAATTGTTGTTGTTCCCTTACATTGGTATTCTTGCAAAGTGCCCTGATGATTAGCATAATTGATTAGCATCAGCATAATTAAGGACCCCATGCACCCCGGACATTCACTCTTCCACCTTCTTCCATCAGGAAAAAGATACAAAAGTCTGAGGTCACGTACCAACCGACTCAAGAACATCTTCTTCCCTGCTGCCATCAGACTTTTGAATGGACCTACCTTGCGTTAAGTTGATCTTTCTCTACACCCTAGCTATGACTGTAAGGAGCGACACTCGAACTGAGGGTCTTAGATGAGGTAGACAGTCAATATCTTTTCCCAAGATGTTGGGCAGTCTAAAACTAGAGGGCATAGGTTTAAAGTGAAAGGGGAGAGTCACAAAAGGGTCCAGAGGGGCAATATTTTCACACAGAGGGTGGTGAGTGCCTGGATTGAGCTGCCAGAGGTAGTAGTAGAAGCGAATACAATTTTGTCTTTTAAAAAGCATTTAGACAGTTACATGGGTAAGATGGCTATAGACAGATGGGGGCCAAGTGTGGGCAGTTGCTTATTGGTAAAGAAAGGACGGCAGGGACAAGTTGGGAAGAAGGGCCTGTTTCCATGCTGTAAACATCTATGACTCTAAATTTGTTTTCCTTTATTAAAGTTCATTCATGGGAAATGGACATCACTGGCTGGCCAGCATTTATTACAGTGTGGTGAACCATCGTTGGTTCCCACTGGATAGTACTGAGCCAGGGTCTGGCCAGTACTACAAGTATGTACATATGTTGCTGTTGGGTTAGGGATGGGTTGTGCTACTTGTTGCTGTTGGGGTTAGGATGGGGTTGTTACACCTTTGTATTGTAGTGTTGTGGTACATCCCAGTCGGGCTCCGCCTCCTGGGAGAGGTATAAAGGTTCCTGCTCTGGCTGGGACCCCTCAGTCTGGGATCGTGTATATAATTGTTAGCTGCTTCGTTACAGCAAATAAAAGCCTTTATTTCCTGAGCATCAAGCCTCGTGTATGATAACGCGCATCATACAGTAAGAAGCCTAACAACACCAGGTTAAAGTCCAATAGGTTTATTTGGTAGCAAAAGCCACACAAGCTTTCGGAGCTGACTCACCTGAAGAAGGGGCATTTCAAAATTAAATAATTTTCCATGATGCACTTTGTCCTGAGGATGAGAATGGGAGAAGGGACCAGCAAGCAGGAAACCTTGGGCTTAAACACCGTCACTTTGAGGGGAGGCGATGGCCTAGCGGTATTATCGCTAGCCTATTCATCCAGACACTCAGTTAATGTTCTGGGGATCTGAGTTTGATTCCCGCCTCGGCAGATGGTGGAATTTGAATTCAATTTTAAAAAAGTAGAACTAAGAATCTGCTGATAACCATGAAACGATTGTTGGAAAAACCCATCTGGTTTGCTCTTGACTCACCTGAAGAAGGGGCTTGAGGCTCCAAAAGCTTGTGGCTTTTGCTACCAAATTAACCTGTTGGACTTTAACCTGGTGTTGTTAGACTTCTTACTGTGTTTACCCCAGTCCAACACCAACATCTCCACATCAGCATTTATTACCCATCCCTAGTTGCCCTTGGACGTCAGTTGAGAGTCAACCACATTGCTATGGCTCTGGTGTTAAAGGGCATAAGTGAACCAGATGGGTTTTTCCGACAATTTGTTTTCATGGTCATCAGTAGATTCTTAATTCCAGATTTTTTTTATCGAATTCAAATTCCACCATCTGCTGTGGCGGGATTCAAATCCGGGTCCCAGAACATTAGCTGAGTTTCTGGATTAATAGTCTTGTGATAATACCACTAGGCCATTGTCTCTCCTCCCTCTGAATTATCTTGTCTTACACCCTCTGACTTGACTGGCTCTTTGCCTAAGCTATCCAGTTAAAACAAAGAAGATACAACTGAGGGCTTCAACTACTACGGCTCCCCCATCCATTGCTCTTGTCAACATTTCCCCCAGTAACACAGGTGTTCAGGATTTTACTCGCGGCTGGAGCACAGAAGGAACTTTGTGACAAAGTTCTAATTGGGCATCATCTTGTGTTTGACTCATCATCCACGGTGTTGTAGAGATTAACTTCACTTCAATGCCTTCTGTGTCACGGGATACTTTGCAGAGAAATTTGTGATATATCACCACCACCTTCCAGCATAACTAAGATTTCACTTTCAGGATTAAGCTGGTGGTTTATGAATCAAACTATGTTGGTTCCAATCCCCTGAAGCATTTCCTGAATACAGTGACTCCAATGTGTACTTGAGAGACTTCACCCCATGGCATTTTCCTTCACATTCATCTTTCAAGCTGAGGCTTGCATCCACTTTAATCCCAAAAGCTCTTGAATTCTAATGGGACAGGTATACATTCGAACTACAAAAGTGCCGCAATGCCTGGAAATCTGAAATAAAAACTGAAAAGGCTGGAAAATCTCAGCACATCTGACAGCATCTGTGGAGAGAGAAGCAAAGTGAATGTTTCAGGTTGATAGTCTTTCATCCGAGGGAAATAAACCGTATATAGACGGTGTATATATCCAGTATATGGGAGCGGCATGGTGGCACAGTGCACTGCTGCCTCACAGTGCCAGGGACCCAGATTTGATTCCCGGCTTGGGTTACTGTCTGAGTGAAATTTGCACATTCTCCCCATGTCTGTGTGGGTTTCCTCCGGGTGCTCTGGTTTCCTCCCACAGTCTGAAAGATGTGCTGGTTAGATGCATTGACCCGAACAGGCGCCGGAGTGTGCCGACTTGGGGAATTTCACAGTAACTTCATTGCAGTGTTAATGTAAGCCTTACTTGTGACTAATAAATAAACTTTAAAAAAATATTCATGTAAAAATTGAGTTTCCAAGACTAAAACTTTAGCCAGAAGTTTTTTTATATTCTTTCAGGGGTTGTGGCCATCACTGGCTGGACCAGCATTTACCACCCATCCCTGATTGCCCTTGAACTGAGTGGCTTGCGAGGCCATTTCAGAGGGCAGTTAAGAGCCAACCACATTGATGTGGCTCTGGAGTGACATGTAGGCCAGACCAGGTAAGGACGGCAGATTTCCCTCGCTGAAGGACATTAGTGAACCAGAGGGGTTTTTAATGACAATCGACATCATTTCATGTTTATTGTTAGATTTTTAATTCCAGATTTTTATTGAACTCAAATTTCATCATCTGCCGTGGACACGAACCCAGGCCCCCAGAGCATTAAGCTGGGTCTCTGGATTACTAGTCCAGTGACAATACCACTGTGCCACTGCCTCCCCAGTCAGGGCAGCGGTGGGCAACCTGCAGCCCAGGGGCTACATGTGGCCCATCAAGGTTTTGAGTGTGGCCCACAAGACCTTTTGTTGTCCACTGCCAATGCATAGAGTTGCCAATTCCACAGATTTCCATCCATGTCGCTTTTTTTCCTACCGGTATGGCTGAAGCGATACACACATAAAGCAAGGGCAAGTGACGTGAGGTGCATGCTGATTGCTTACAACATTGAGTGTGAGAGCCATGCGCTCCCTGTGTGTCCAAAGTGTAAATGTTTCTTTTGATTTTCCAATTTGAGGTTGATGAGAGTTCTATTAATATATACATGATTAAGTATTTTCTCTACCTCATTATGAAATGATCGGCACGTATTAAATGTATTCAATCTTATTCATGGGGTCATGGTCAGTGAAGCAGCTTGATTCCAATCTTGAGTCCCACTGAGATGGAGGAGGGCGACTCATGTGGCCCACTCACTAGCCTAGGTTACCCTGAATTAGAGACTTTGACAGGAGTGATATTCTCGAGAGGTTGAAATCCACTTGCTCCCACCGTTTTGCTATTGCAGAGTTCCCAGACACTTCCCACTAATCCCGTCACCAAAAGTAACGTAAAATGAACCATAAAGTTTCTCTGTTATTGGATTTTTATTTAAAATTATGTGAAATCTTTGCCTTCCTTCACAATACAAAGTAGTTTTTCTTCATAAACCTGGGACAGCCCTGATAAAATTTGCAATGCCTAATTCTGCACGCTTCAGGGCGAAGGCTAGGATAGGTCTTCGGGAGACAGAAAATCCAACCTGGCGATTTTCATTGACGTATTTTGTAACTTTATTCTCCAGCTGCAGCCACATGCTCGGCTCTTCTCAGTGAGTGCATTTATTCTCAGGTATTTGTCCAAGTTGTATAGAAAGCTTCATCCAAGCTTCTTCTCCGACATCTTGAATTCCCTAGCTGTTGCAGAGTTATCTGTCTATTCTGCAATCTCAGTGACTTTGAGTTTGAAGTGGGCTGTGTATCTCGCATTCCTTCTTGATGCCATATTGTCACAATAGAGGACGGGATTGGCAGGAACACAGCCTGTGTCCATGAGGTGGCAACCGTGACGGTGGCGTAGTGGTTAGCACTGCTGTCTCACAGCTCCAGGGACACGGGTTCGATTCCTGGCTTGGGTCACTGTCTATGCGGAGTCTGCACGTTCTCCCTGTGTCTGCGTGGGTTTCCTCCGGGTGCTCTGGTTTCCCCCCACACTCTAAAAAAAATGTGCAGGTTTGATGAATTGGCCATGCTTAAATTCTCCTGCAGTGTATCCAAACAGGCACCGGAGTGTGGCAACTAGGGGATTTCAGCAGTAACTTCAATGCAGTGTTAATGTAAGCCTACTTGTGACTAACAAATAAACTTTAACTTTACCTGAGGCAATGGCCTAGTGGTATTATCGCTAGCCTATTAATCCAGAAACTTAGCCAATGTTCTGGGGACCCAAATTCGACTTCAGGAAGCGTGGAAGAAATGCTCCTGTCTACATCAATGGGGTGAAATGGAAATGGTTGAGAGCTTCAAGTTTCTAGGCGTTCAGATCACCAACAACCTGTCCTGGTCCCTCCATGCTGGCGCCCCTACTTTCTTGGGAGGCTAAGGAAATTCAGCATGTCAGCTACAACTCTCACCAATTTTTACAGATGCACCATAGAAAGCATCCTTTCCAGATGTATCACAGCTTAGTATGGCTCCTGCTCCGACCAAGACCTAAAGAAACTACAAAGGGTCGTGAATGTAGCCCAATCCATCACGCAAACCAGCCTCCCATCCATTGACTCCGTCTACACTTCCCACTGCCTCGGAACAGCAGCCAGCATAATCAAGGATCCCATGCACTCCGGACATACTCTCTTCCACCTTCTTCCTTCGGGAAAAAGATACAAAAGTCTGAAATCACCAACCGACTCAAGAACAGCTTCTTCCCTGCTGCCATCACATTTTTGAATGGGCCTACCTTATATTAAGTTGACCATTCTCTACACTCTAGCTATGAATGTAACACTACATTCTGCACTCTCTCCTTTCCTTCTCCCTCGGTCACCTATGAACGTATGTTTTGTCTGTATTGCGCGCAAGAAACAATACTTTTCACTCTATATCAACACATGTGACAATAATAAATCAAATCAAATCAAATCAAGTGACTAGCATAGGTAGCTTTCAGGAGAAGCCAGATAAATATGAGGGAGAAAGGAATAGAGGGTTATGGGTGATGGAATTAGTTGCATTTTGAAGGTATGAAGGTCATGAAGAACATAAACACCAGCATAGACGAGTTGGGCCAAATGTCTTTTTCCTGTCCCATAAATTCTGTGTAATAGAAGTGTGTGTAAATATGTAAGAGGGAGGGTTTTCTAGAGAGTAGGGTTGAGGAGTTGAAGGCATTGCCACAGAATGGAGGCACAGGGAGAAGTGGGAAGTGCAGAGGTAGAGTAATAGAGATGGGCTATAGAGAGTGCAGAGATAGCATGGCTCAAATCTATAGGGAGGTGATGGCCTAGTGGTATTATCACTAGACTATTAATCCAGGAACTCAGCTAATGTTCTGGGGACCCGGGTTTGAATCCCACCACAGCAGATGGTGGAATTTGAATTCAATAAAAAATATCTGGAATTAAGAATCTACTGATGACTGTGAAACCATTGTCAATTGTTGGAAAAACCCATCTGGTTCACTAATGTCCTTTAGGGAAGGAAATCCGCTGTCCTTATCCGGTCTGGCCTACATGTGACTCAGGAGCCACAGCAATGTGGTTGACTCTCAACTGCCCTCGGAAATGGCAAGCCACTCAGTTCAAGGGCAATTAGGGATGGACAATAAATGCTGGCCAGCCAGCGACGCCCATGTCCCACGAATGAATAAAACAAAATCCAGACCAAGGTATTGATTTCAGCGTATTGAGGTCAGTAGCAAGTGTGGTATTCTTTTTAGCACAGACCCAGATATTGGCCAACTTATATCAGATCAAGTCACTGATTTGTTTAATGTTAAAGTTAAAGTTTATTTATTCGTCACAAGTAAGGCTTACATTAGAACTGCAATGAAATTACTGTGAAATTCCCCTCCCCTAATCCCCCTAATGCCGCACATTCCTGAGGAGACTGTGGAAACCGTGCCTTCATCACATTAAAGGGTTAACTGAACCCATTGTCTCAGCTGAAACTATTTGCAGCTGCGGGGACCAGGTGGGACCAGGAGATTAATTCCGGCCCCTTGCCTGAAAAACGGGTTCCTCAGACCCTAGACTTGGGCTGAAAAGCAACAATTAATTTCTGAGAGAGACGGCCAGCTTTTAAACAAAGCGTGTGCAAAGTCCCAGAACTGAAAACAAGCCGAATGCCACAATTCTCTGCCAGACTCGTATTTCAAGCTGCTTAACCCTGACGGCAAGTCTGGAGTTACTGATTCCACATAATCTCGGAAGAGGAGTGAAGCCAGTGTTGATGTGGACCTGTCTTATTTTTGTGTGTATTCTTATTATCGCTACACAGTTCAGAGAACCTTCAGCTCTGCCTCCCGGCACTGGTTTGCTTAAGTTTCATGTGAAAAAAAATGTCTTTGCACCACCTGCCTGCAATTTTATTTTACTTTGGTCAGTTTCTCTGTGGATTCTGCAGTCTCCTTCAGGGTGAGCTGAGGGACTGTGCAATCGTCATGTTAATAGTTGTTCTTCGCTCAGGAAACAAGACTAGAAGAGCTATGAATCATCAGGGGCGGCACGGTGGCTCAGTGGGTAGCACTGCTGTCTCACAGCGCCAGGGACCCGGGTTCAATTCTGGCCTCGGGTCACTGTCTGTGTGGAGTTTGCATATTCTCCCCGTGTCTGCGTGGGTTTCCTCTGGGTGCTCCAGTTTCCTCCCACAGTCCAAAGATGTGCAGGTTAGGTTGATTGGCCATAGTAAATTGCCTTTGAGTGTTGGGGAGCAGGGTAAATATATGGAGTGCTGGGGATCGGGCCTGGGTGGGATTGTTGTTGGTGCAGGCTCGATGGGCTGGATGGCCTCCTCGGCACTGTAGGGATCCTATGATTCTATAAGAGCCAGATAGCAAGGCAGTAAAATGCTTTGTGATAACCTGGGCCTGTGAGAAACCATATAAAAATACAAGTCCTTTCTTTCTTTCAATCTTCGCTTGACCTGTGTCCATACAGTGGTGCTAATCCCATCTATCCAAATGTGAGTTTAGCAACAAATAGGTTTGTTTGTTCAAAGGGGTGGCATGGTGGCGCAGTGGTTAGCATTGCTGCCTCACAGCGCCAGGGATGTGGGTTCGATTCCCGGCTTGGGTCACTGTCTGTGTGGAGTTCTCCCAGTGTCAGTGTGGGTTTCGTCCGGGTGCTCCGGTTTCCTCCCACACTCCAAAGGTGTGCAGATTAGGTGGATTGACCATGGTAAATGCCCCTCAGTGTCCCAAGATGTGTAGGTTAGATAGATTAGCTACGGTAAATGTGTGGGGTTACAGAGATAGGGTGGGGGAAAGGGTCTGGGAAGGTCCTCTGTCAGAGAGAGGCGGTGCAGACTCAATGGGCAGAATGGCCTCCTTCTGCATTGTAGGGATTTTATGATTGGATTCTATGGCTGGAATTTTACCACCCCGCCCGCCACGGGAATCGGAGTGGGTGAGGGGCGGACAATGGGAAAGTCCGATGAGCTCGGGCGGGATTTTACGGTTTCGGGACGAGGGAGGCCGTAAAATCCCAGCGTGTGGTTAACACTGCCGCCTCACAGCGCCAGAGACCCGGGTTCGATTCCCGGCTTGGGTCACTGTCTGTGTGGAGTTTGCATGTTCTCCCCGTGTCTGCGTGGGAGAAATTGCTCAACCTGATGCACACGTGGGATGCACACGTACCGTGTATGCATCAGGTTAAGCTTAGCTCGAGCGGGACCCATTCTGCACTGTAGGATTCTATGATTCTATGTGCAAATAGTGTGTCAACACTCATTATCTCAGATCACACAGGAAGAATTGCTGCTGGAGCAAGATACCAAGAGGCTGTGAATACATAAAAACATCCAAATTCAGAGCTGGAGTCAGCCAGAACCTGGTGAATTGTACTTCAGTGAGAAAGATTTGCATTTATACAGCAATTCCAGATACTTTTAATTGAATGCAAATTCCACCATCTGCCGTGGTGGGATTTGAACCCAGGTCCCCAGAATATTAGCTGAGCTTCTGGATTAATATCTAGCGATAATACCGCTAGGCCATCACCTCCCCATTTGAACCTATAGGATTAAATTTTCTAGTCACGCCCGCCATGGGAATAGTCTTGGGCAGGATGGACAATTTCCGGTCTTGGGGTGGACACGACCAGAAAATCCCCACCCACAATGTCTGTGTTGGTTAGCACACCTTTAGAACCGCCAGACAATCAAAGTTATATTTAAACTGCAACAACAAATCGCATTTGCATAGCATCTTTAACACAGTAAAATGTCCCAAGGTGCATCACAGGACTACAATGACATCTAGCCAAAGCTAAAAGCTGGGTCGAAAAGGCTGGTTCTAATGAGCATTTTAGAGATGCAGGGAGGTTAGGCGGAGGAAATTCCAGAGCGTAAAGCTGAACACAAAGCCGCGAGTGATGGGGCAAAGGAAGTCAAACATCCTCAAGAGGCCAGAATTTGAAGAACAAGAGTTCTGATGGGCTCATACTGTACAGAAAAGGCCCTTCGGCCCATCTAGTCTGCACCAACAAAACTACATTAAATCTACACTAATCCCACTTTCCAGTGCTTGGCCTATGGCCTTGAACATTATGACATTTCAAGTGCTCATCCATGCACTTTTTAAAGGTTGTGAGGTTTCCCGCCTCTATTACCCTCCCAGCCAGTGCATTCCAGACTCACCACCCTCTGGGTGGAAATCATAGAAATCATAGAAACCCTACAGTACAGAAAGAGGCCATTCTGCCCATCGAGTCTGCACCGACCACAATCCCACCCAGGCCCTACCACCATATCCCTACATATTTTACCCACTAATCCCTCTGATCTACTCATCCCAGGACACTAAGGGGCAATTTTTTAGCATGGCCAATCAACCTAACCCGCACATCTTTGGACTGTGGGAGGAAACCGGAACACCCGGAGGAAACCCACGCAGACACGAGGAGAATGTGCAAACTCCACACAGACAGTGACCCAAGCCGGGAATCGAACCCAGGTCCCTGGAGCTGTGAAGCAGCAATGCTAACCACTGTGCTACCGTGCCGCCCCTTAAAAGTCACTACCGTATCCGCTTCCACTACCTCCCCTGGCAATGAGTTCCAGACACCCACTACTCTCTGTGTACCGTATCCTCAAATCTCCCTTAAACCTCCTGCCCCTCACTTTAAAATTATGCCCCCACGTTATTGGGCCCTTCAACTAAGGGGAGCAGCTGCTTCCTATTCACCCTGACAAAACCCCTTTTTGTCTTATACACCTCAATCATGTCCCCCCCCTTAGTCTTCTCTGCTCTAAAGAAAACAACCTCAAGCCCATCCAGCCTTTCTTCATAGCTCAAATGCTCCATCCCAGGCAACATCTTGGTGAACCTCCTCTGCACCCCCTCCAGTGCAATCACATCCTTCCTTTAGTGACCAGAACAAAGAACAAAGATCAAAGAAAATTACAGCACAGGAACAGGCCCTTTAGCCCTCCAAACCTGCACCGACCATGCTGCCCAACTTAACTAAACCCCCCTACTCTTCCGGGGACCATATCCCTCTATTCTCATCCTATTCATGTACTTGTCAAGACGCCCCTTAAAAGTCACTACCGTATCCGCTTCCACTACCTCCCCTGGCAATGAGTTCCAGACACCCACTACTCTCTGTGTAAAAGATCTGCCTCGTACATCTCCTTTAAACCTTGCCCCTCGCACCTTAAACCTATGCCCCTTAGTAATTGACTCTTCCACCCTGGGAAAAAGCTTCTGACTATCCACTCTGTCCACGCCTCTCATAATCTTGTAGACTTCTATCAGGTCGCCCCTCAACCTCCGTCGCTCCAGTGAGAACAAACCGAGTTTCTCCAACCTCTCCTCATAGCTAATGCCCTCCATACCAGGCAACATCCTGGTAAATCTCTTCTGTACCCTCTCCAAAGCCTCCACATCCTTCTGGTAGTGTGGCAACCAGAATTGAACACTATATTCCAAGTGCGGCCTCACTAAGGTTCTATAAAGCTGCAACATGACTTGCCAATTTTTAAACTCAATACCCCAGCCGATGAAGGCAAGCATGCCATATGCCTTCTTGACTACCTTCTCCATCTGCATTGCTACTTTCAGTGACCTGTGTACCTGTACACCCAGATCCCTTTGCCTATCAATACTCTTAAGGATTCTGCCATTTACTGTATATTTCCTATCTGAATTAGACTTTCCAAAATGCATTACCTCACATTTGTCCGGATTAAACTCCATCTGCCATCTCTCCGCCCAAGTCTCCAACTGATCTATATCCTGCTGTATCCTCTGATGGTCCTCATCGCTATCTGCAAATCCACCAACCTTTGTGTCGTCCACAAATTTACTAATCAATCCAGTTACATTTTCCTCCAAATCATTTATATATATTACAAACAGCAAAGGTCCCAGCACTGATCCCTGAGGAACACCACTTGTCACAGCCCTCCATTCAGAAATGCACCCTTCCACTGCTACCCTCTGTCTTCTTTGACCAGTTTTGTATCCACCTTGCCAGCTCACCTCTGATCCCATGCGACTTCACCTTCTGCACCAGTCTGCCATGAGGGACCTTGTCAAAGGCTTTACTAAAGTCCATGTAAACAACATCCACTGCCCTACCCTCATCAATCATCTTAGTCACTTCCTCGAAAAACTCGATCAAGTTCGTGAGACACGACCTGCCCTTTACAAACTGCACACAGTATTCCAGTTGTGGCCTCGCCAACATTCTGTACATCTCCAGAGCTCAGATAGTTGTTGAGCTGGAGTGTGTTACAGAGATAGGGAGAGGCATGGCCATGGGAAATTTGAATATAAAGATGAGAATTTTAAATTTGAACCTACTCCATTATCCAAACAGCAGAACGATAGATTCAAATTTTACTGAGTGTAGGTTGTCAGCAGAATGGGCCTGCCAGAATCCCCGCCCATCGCTGGACTAACAAAGCTTATAGGTCCTATCACAGGGAAGCATCCTGTTTATTCCCATGGTATCCTTTACCTCGAAACTTCTTGGACAATCCAACGGAAGCAGCAAAGGGAAGGAATCCCAGTTGGATGAAATTAGGTTTTTTTTCCCCCAGGCACTCACTCCGTGTGCAGTCAGAGCTGAAACTGCTGAATTAAGGCTACACGTGGGCAATAGCTTTGCGCTGTCGCTCTCTGTGCCCCTGGGATGAGTCTGTTCTTGTTCGATCTCGTTTTACACATTGCCCTGAACATGGGTTGAGTTGGGTTAAAGAGGCCAATTAAACGGGATGGATAGTAAAGCAAGGACGTGAATGGCATATCAGCTTTTTGAGGTAATAGAGACTGAATTAATTGAGCTTAATTTACATTTTAAACAGAGCCACTTGTTCCTAATGAGGGGCAATGTAAACTCCTCTGCTTTATAGGCCGGGTCCCAGGAGAGCGACCCAAATGCACAGCTCCCTAACATTTAGTCTGAATGGGGCACTTACTGAATACCGACTGCAAATGTTATTTTTAAACAAAATACATGGGCAGTACACACTGTAGAGAGAGGTGATACCATGATGCCACTATAGGGAATCATCACCTGCATTATTATATATATAATATATACATTATTATATATATATAATATATGTATACATTATTATATACATACAATATTATGTACATATTGTATACATATATATTACTGTATACATATTTTATACATAATATATGAATATATGAATATTGCATACATATACATTATTATATACATATTGTATACACATGCATTATCATATACATGTTACATACACATACAACATTATACACATATTATATACACATACATTGTTATATACATATTATATACATATACAATATTATATACATATTGTTATATATATGCATTATTATATACTTACTTTATGCAATGCATTATTATATACATTATTATATACATTATTATATACATGGCACTGTGGGTGTACCTACACCTCAGGGACTGCAGCGGTTCAAGAAGGCAGCTCACCACCACTTTCTGAAGGGCAAATAGGAATGATCAATAAATGCTGGTCTAGCCAGTGATGGCCACATCCCATGAATGAATATTTTAAAAATTATATACCTATACCTTATTATATGCATTATTGTATAAACGCGCACACATAACTTCAGCAGCTTTCTAAATGAGATCCTAAATGAATACTTTGCATCGGTATTCACGAAGGAGAGGGATGTGTTAACCGGGAGGTCGTCTCGGAGGGAGATGTTGACCCGTTAGAGAAAATCTCCATTACAAGGGAGGAAGTGTTAGGTTTTTTAGGGAACATTAAAACTGACAAAGCCCCAGGGCCTGATGGCATCTATCCTAGACTGCTCAAGGAGGCAAGAGATGAAATTGCTGGGCCTCTGACGGAAGTCATTTCTTTGGACACAGGTGAGGTCCCTGAGGATTGGAGGATAGCGAATGTGGTCCCGTTGTTTAAGAAGGGTAGCAGGGATAACCCGGGTAATTATAGGCCGGTGAGCTTGACGTCCGTGGTAGGGAAGTTGTTGGAGAGGATTCTTAGAGACAGGATATATGCGCATTTAGAACGGAACAATCTCATTAGTGACAGACAGCATGGTTTTGTAACAGGGAGGTCGTGCCTTACAAATTTGGTGGAGTTTTTTGAGGAAGTGACAAAAACGGTTGACGAAGGAAGGGCCATGGATGTCGTCTATGTGGATTTCAATAAGGCATTTGACAAAGTCCCACATGGCAGGTTGGTTAAGAAGGTTAAGGCTCATGGGATACAAGGAGAAGTGGCTAGATAGGTGGAGAACTGGCTTGGCCATAGGAATCAGAGGGTAGCGGTCGAAGGGTCTTTTTCCGGCTGGAGGTCTGTGACCAGTGGTGTTCCGCAGGGCTCTGTAGTGGGACCTCTGCTATTTGTGATATATATAAATGATTTGGAAGAAAGTGTAACTGGTGTTATCAGCAAGTTTGCGGATGACACGAAGATGGCTGGACTTGCGGATAGCGATGAGCATTGTCAGGCAATACAGCAGGATATCGATAGGCTGGAAAATTGGGCGGAGAGGTGGCAGATGGAGTTTAATCTGGATAAATGCGAAGTGATGCATTTTGGAAGAAATAATGTAGAGAGGAGTTATACAATAAATGGCAGAGTCATCAAGAGTATAGAAACACAGAGGGACCTAGGTGTGCAAGTCCACAAATCCTTGAAGGTGGCAACACAGGTGGAGAAGGTGGTGAAGAAGGCATATGGTATGCTTGCCTTTATAGGACGGGGTATAGAGTATAAAAGCTGGAGTCTAATGATGCAGCTGTATAGAACGCTGGTTAGGCCACATTTGGAGTACTGCGTCCAGTTCTGGTCGCCGCACTACCAGAAGGATGTGGAGGCGTTAGAGAGAGTGCAGAGAAGGTTTACCAGGATGTTGCCTGGTAAGAGGGTCTTAGCTATGAGGAGAGATTGGGTAAACTGGGATTGTTCTCCCTGGAAAGATGGAGAATGAGGGGAGATCCAATAGAGGTGTACAAGATTATGAAGGGGATAGATAGGGTGAACGGTGGGAAGCTTTTTCCCAGGTCGGAGGTGACGATCACGAGGGGTCACGGGCTCAAGGAGAGAGGGGCGAAGTATAACTCAGATATCAGAGGGATGTTTTTTACACAGAGGGTGGTGGGGGCCTGGAATGCGCTGTCAAGTAGGGTGGTGGAGGCAGTTTAAGACTTACCTGGATAGTCACATGAGCAGCCTGGGAATGGAGGGATACAAATGATTGGTCTAGTTGGTCTAGTAGCCAAGAAGCGGCACAGCCTTAGAGGGCCGAAGGACCTGTTTCCTGTGCTGTACTGTTCCTTGTTCTTTGTTCTTTTCTTCTTTCCATTTCATTTCCATTTCCATTTGTAAGATAATGGTTTGCAATTTGGTGCGGGATTTTCCAGCAGCGCTCACCCCAAGATCAGAAAATCTTGCCCAAGGTCAATGGACCTTTGCAGGGTCCTGTCCTGCCCCTTACGATTCCTGTGGTGGGCAGGAAGGGACAACTCCGCCCCTGCTGTTCCATTCTTGATGGCACAACACAATGGGCTGAGTGGCCTCTTTCTGGTCACCCTATTGTAGAAAGGATCTTATTAAACTAGAAAAAGTGCAGAAAAGATTTACTAGGATGCTACCGGGACTTGATGGTTTTGAGTTTTAAGGAGAGGCTGAATAGACTGGGAGGTTTTTCCCTGGAGCGTAGGAGGCTGAGGGGTGATCTTATCGAGGTCTATAAAATGATGAGGGTCATAGATCAGTTAGATAGTCAACATCTTTTCCCAAATGTAGGGGAGTCAAACTAGAGGGCATAGGTTTAAGGTGAGAGGGGAGAGATACAAAAGGGTCCAGAGGGGCAATTTTTTCACAGAGGCTGGTGAGTGTCTGGAACGAGCTGCCAGAGGTAGTGGTAGAGGCGGGTACAATTTTGTCTTTTAAAAAGCATTTAAATAGTTACATGGGTAAGAGGGGTATAAAGGGAGCTGGGCCAAATGTGGGCAATTGGAACTAGCTTAGTGGTTAAAAAAAAGGGCGACATGGATAAGTTGGGCCAAAGGGTCTGTTTCCATGCTGTAAACCTCTATGAATCTATGGCTTTATGATTCTGCTTCGTAACCTTTCTATGGTTTTATTCGATGTTAACCATCAACTGGTGTGGCTCAAGGGGCCCACTCTGGCCTGCCAGCCTCTGCCAGGTTATCTGCAGAGGGAGACTAAGATGGACTATTCGCTGGCTTCCATGTTTTCTGGGCCCTCTTCTCGGCAGGGCTGAGCTTTTCATTTCTCCTCACCACTTTCAATGTCCCTGGCATCCAGTGACCACATCCATTGGTGACTGTCTTCCAGTCCTCTGTGTCGCTGTGGTTCAGGTCTCACCAGCAGGGTGTCCGTTCTAGCGGAGCTGTGTATATTTAGCAGGTTGGGATCCAATGGCCAGTTCCACCTTACGGAAGTTTGTTAGTCGTAGGACATGAAAATTACTATTGAATCTGCTTCCCCCACCCTTTCAGATGGCGTTTTCCAGATCTGACTGCATAAAAATAGTTCTCCCCCTCTCCTCCCGATTTTCTTAGCAAATTATCTTCAAATCTCAAGAGGCTTGGAATACAAAAGCAGGGATGTACTTCTGAGGCTTTATAAAGCACTGGTTAGGCCCCATTTGGAGTACTGTGAGCAATTTTGGGCCCCACACCTCAGGAAGCACATACTGGCACTGGAGCGGGTCCAGCGGAGATTCACACGGATGATCCCAGGAATGGTAGGCCTGACATACGATGAACGTCTGAGGATCGTGGGATTATATTCATTGGAGTTTAGGAGGTTGAGGGGAGATCTGATAGAAACTTACAAGATAATGAACGGCTTAGATAGGATGGACGTAGGGAAGTTGTTTCCATTAACAGGGGAGACTAGGACGCGGGGGCACAGCCTTAGAATAAAAGGGAGTCACTTTAGAACAGAGATGAGGAGAAATTTCTTCAGCCAGAGAGTGGTGGGTCTGTGGAATTCATTGCCACAGAGGGCTGTGGAGGCCGAGACGTTGAGCGTCTTCAAGACAGAAATTGATAAATTCTTGATTTCTCGAGGAATTAAGGGCTATGGGGAGAGAGCGGGTAAATGGAGTTGAAATCAACCATGATTGAATGGTGGAGTGGACTCGATGGGCCGAATGGCCTTACTTCCGCTCCTATGTCTTATGGTCTTATGGTCTAAATCCGTGTCCAGTAGTTGTTTATCTTCCCGGCATTGGAAACGATTTTTCCCTACGGAAGCAAAACTGGATGTGAGAAAGGGTGGATATTAGAGGGTGAACTTCAATGGCATGGGAAAGATTTTCCTATCCTTCAATTTTTTTCCCTGTGTCCTTACGCGTATATCTCTATTAATCCCAAGAACTCGAAGAGAGTGTGAACTCTCTTTAATACAAGTTTGTCTTAGCTGTTGGATGAGCCATGAAATTATCCCCCCCAAAAAATAATAACAATGGGACCTGGCAAGAGTATGACAGTGACAGAGATGGACAACATCTCACTAGTTAAATTAAAATACCCTCCATTGGATGGCTGACCTAGCAATATGGCTGACAACTAATGTCACAGTTCACGCAAGTGGGCAACAAGTTGGAGACTGGCGGCATGGTGGCACAGTGGTTAGCACTGCTACCTCACAGCGCCAGGGACCTGGGTTCAATTCCGGCCTCAGGTCACTGTCTGTGTGGAGTTTGCATGTTCTCCCCGTGTCTGCATGGGTTTCCTCCGGGTGCTCCGGTTTCCTCCCACAGTCCAAAGATGTGCGGGTTAGGATGATTGGCCATGCTCAATTGCCCCTTAGTATCAGGGGGATTAGCAGGGTAAATATGTGGGGTTACGGGAATAGGGCCTGGGTGGGATTGTGGTCGGTGTGGATTCGATGGGCCGAATGGTCTCATTCTGCACTGTAGGGATTCTATGAATTCGAGGATTCTAGATGAGATGAGCTGGGATTCTTGCCCAACAAGCATGCCAGATTCTGCACTGATAGCTCTCCAATTCTGCTGGCAATTTCCATGCAATTACAGATCTCTCATTATCTACAATGTGCGGGAGTAGGGGGTGGGAGTGGTGATGGCGAGGGAAGATAGTGAATCATTTTCGAGTTTGAACCCAAAGTTCCATATTTCTAATGCCAATTTGGCTAATGTTCCATTCGAAATATTCCAAATAGGCAGGTAGTCACGAATAAACACCGCTCGGTTCGGGACTATTGTTGCTTTTCTTTCAGAACAGTTGAAGGTGTGGCTGGATCGCAAGCTCAATGATTATTTTCACCAAGGTGAAATCTTTCTGCATACAGACAGTGGGTTGTGGTTAGCCTAGCACAATGCAGCAGCTGTGATTCCCAAGTGCAGAGCTATCTACTAAGATGCAAGCAGCCACTAAGGCTTGAGAGGAAATCTCCAGCACATTACAGTAAAGCAATTATAATACACTGTATTCTGGGTTCATTGTGGCTGACGCTATATAATTCTCCTGGATCCATCTCTCCGTGCCCTGCCTATAAATGGAATTTTGTTTCCTGTTATATTCTTGTCAAATGCTGTACCTCTCAATTGACATATCTGGAATGAGATTATTTCACCCACCTTATAATTAAGCAGAATGTGGAAGTAATAGATGGTTACATTTATACAGCTCCTATCTTGATATAAAAGGTGCCAAATCCTTTTAAACTGTCTGCACCTCCAGCCAATTTTAATGACCCCGTGAGACTTCTTTAAAAAATAATCAGCAAGGGGTTTTCGCAGTGTCCTGAAGCTCTCACAGTTTTGGTCTCTATTTTACACAAATAATACAGAGAAGTTCAAAATAGAATTCACAAGAATGATACCAGAATTACACCCACGGTGACACAATAGTCAGCACTGTGCCGCACACAGCCAGGGACCCGGGTTCAATTCCGGTCTCGGGTCACTGTCTGTGCGGAGACTGCACGTTCTCCCCATGTCTGCGTGGGTTTCTTCCAGGTGCTCTGGTTTCCTCCCACACTCCGAAGATGTATGGGTTAGGTGGATCGGCCATGCTAAATTTCCCCTTAGTGTCCCAAGATGTGTAGGTTAGATGGATTAGCGGAGTAAATATGTGGGGTTACGGGGATATGGTGGAAGAGAGAGTCTGGTTAAGCTTCTCTGTCAGAGAATTGGTGCAGATTGGATGGGCTGAATGGCCTTTTCTGCAATGTAGGGATTCTACGATGATAAATATCAGGAAAGACTGAACAAGTGGAGATGTAGGGTTAAACACATTTCCTGTTTCAAGCAGCCAGTGCAGGTATGATGGGCTGAATAGCCTCTTGTGCTGTATGTTTCTAGGCTGGCATTGTTTTCTCTAGAATAGGCTAAGGGATGAGCTAATAGAGAACCTCAAAATTATAAAGGTATCTGATAAGACAGATGAGTGTTAGGCAACCTCGGCTGGTGAGTGGGCCGCATGAGTGGCCCTCCTTTATCTCAGTGAGCCACAAGATTGAAACCAGGCTTGTTCACTGAAGTTAAAGTTAAAGTTCATTTATGAGTCCATAGTAGGCTTACATTAACACTGCAATGCAGTTACTGTGAAAATCCCCTAGTCGCCACATTCCAGCGCCTGTTCGGGTACACTGAGGGAGAATTTAGCATGGCCAAAGTACCTAACCAGCATGTCTTTCAGACTGTGCGACTTTCGGACTGTGGGAGGAAACCAGGGCACCTGGAGGAAACCCACGCAGACACGGGGAGAACGTGCAAACTCCACACAGACAGTGACCCAAGCCGGGAATCGAACCCAGGTCCCTGGCACTGTGAGGCAGCCGTGCTAACCACTGTGCCACTGCGCTGGAAATGTGACCCTATGAATAAAATATATTTGAATACACACCAACTATTTCATAACGGGTTATAAAAAATGCCTAATCATTCATATCTTAATAGAACTATCATCAACTTCAAATGGTAAAAAACAAAGAAATATTTACACATTGATAGCATGGCTTTCACAGTCAATGTTGTGAACTATCAGAGTGCCCCTCACTTCACTTGCCCTTGCTTTATGTGCGAATCACTTCAGTCATACCGGTATGAACAAAAATTATGGGGTCAAAACAATTGGAATCTGGCAAAGCTCAACCGAGTGTCTTAAGGGCCGCACTCAGAACACGGTTCAGAATGGTTGGCCACATGTGGCTTCCGGGTTGCAGGTTGCCCCCTGCTGAGATAGGTGGAGGACAATGTTTCCTCAAGAAAGGGGTCACAACTAATAAATGCAATGGGAAATTGAGGAGAAACCTCTTTACCCAGTGAGTGGCTGAATTGTGAAAGCCGCTACCTCAAGGAATAATTGAGGTGAATATACTCATAGAATCTCTATAGTGCAGAAAGAGGCCATTCAACCCCATCAAGCCTGCACCAACAACAATCCAACCCAGGCCCTATCCCCATAACCCCATGTATTTACCCTGTTGGCCCCCCTGACACTAAGAGGCAATTTAACATGGCCAATAAACCTAACCCGCACAACTTTGGATTGTGGGAGGAAATCGGAGCACCCGGAGGAAACCCACGCAGACACTGGGAGGACATGCAGACTCCACACAGACTGTCACCCAAGGCTGGAATCGAACCCGGGTCCCCGGGGCTGTGAGGCAGTAATGCTAACCACTATGCCACCGTGTCACCTAGTATGTATAGATAGATGTATTTAATGAATAAGCTAGATAAACACATGAAAGAGAAAGGAATAAAAAGATATGTTGATTGAGTTAGATACAGTAAAATAGGTGGAGGCTGATGTGGACTGTATTCCAACACACATCTTCTGAGCTAAATGACTTATTTGTATGTTATAAATACGACAAAACAACACTTCAAAAAGTATTTTATTTATGGTGAATACATTCTTAGAATGTAAAGCGGTCTGAATGTTTTAAGTGGTCATCATGTCACTTTTAGATTTGTCTGGTAATAATGACGATATCCCATTTCAAACATCAGACATGACAAGTAACTATGTTTCTTATTAAATTAACTATCATGTCCAGATGAAACTTCCAGTTTCCAAATTGAATGAGAGATTTGCAATTCACAGGGGCATTTAGGATCTTGTGGAAGATTCCAGAACCACAGGGAGATTTGGGATTTAGGGCAGCACGGTGGCACAGTTAGCATTGCTGGCTCACAGCGCCAGGGACCCGGGTTCAATTCCGGCCTCAGGTGACTGCCTATGTGGAGTTTGCACATTCTCCCCGTGTCTGCATGGGTTTCCGCCGGGTGCTCCGGTTTCCTCCCACATTCCAAAGGTGTGTGGGTTAGGTTGATTGGCCATGCTAAATTGACCCTAGTGTCAGGGGGGCTAGCAGGGTAAATATGTGTGGTTACGGGAATAAGGCTTGGGTGGGATTGTGGTCGATGCAGACTTGATGGGCTGAATGGCCTCTGTCTGTAGGGATCCTATGTGGATATTTAGTTTGTCTCCTCATTCAGACAGTGACTGAAATAAAAGCAGAAAATGCTGGAAAAACTCAGCAGATCCGGCAGCATCAGTGGAGAGAGAAACACAGTTAATATTTCGAGTCCAGTGTGATTCTTCTCCAGAACTGACATACAGACAATGGGCTGAGTTACTTTATGATGCTCGCATGCCATATTTTCAATTCAGATTTCTAACAGTCTGCTGTGTTTAATCTTCATCCCAAATGATCTTTTAACAGAAATATCTTTATAAACATATCATCGGTGAGGGTGGTTTTCGAATAGGGAATACATGAACTTATCCCGATCGTCTTCAATAAGCAGTTACATGACTGGTTGCTACTGAGAAAGAAGAGCTCAAAACTAAATAAGATGATTTTTAAAAATGTCACTGCCTTCAAGATCCTCACAGGAAACATAGGAAGAGTATAACAGTTTGACAGGAACTACGGACAAGCGGAATCTGCAGACTTCACACAGACTGAGACACCTTCATATTTCACAGAATTTTATTTGATTTGATTTGATTTGATTTATTATTGTCACATGTATTAGTATACAGTGAAAAGTATTGTTTCTTGCGCGCTATACAGACAAAGCATACTGTCCATAGAGAAGGAAAGGAGAGACTGCAGAATGTACAGTCATAGCTAGGGTGTAGAGAAAGATCAACTTAGTGCAAGGTAGGTCCATTCAAAAGTCTGGTGGCAGAAGGGAAGAAGCTGTTCTTGAGTTGGTTGGTACGTGACCTCAGACTTTTGTATCTTTTTCCCGACGGAAGAAGGTGGAAGAGAGAATGTCCGGGGTGCGTGGGATCCTTAATCATGCTGGCTGCTTTGCCGAGGCAGCAGGAAGTGTAGACAGAGTTGTTGGATGGGAGGCTGGTAATAATTCATCCACAAAATGGTCAATTCTAGCCCCCCCCCCCCCACCCCACAAGACCCCCTCATGACTCCATTAAATCACTTTATCTGCATTTTGCATAGGAATATAAGAATTTTAGGACCAAGAAAAGACCATTAAAGCCCAATTTTTCGTGCTACCATTTAATCCTGTCTAAACTCACCATTGGGAGATCTTGTGGCACAGTGGGTAGCGCCACTGTCTCTGAACCAGAAGCTCCAGGTTCAAGTCCCACCACAGGGCTTGATGGTCAAGGAAGGTGCATCCATGATGTGTTCAAACAGGTTGAGTGTCAACCAGCAAAATCCTTCCAACACACCAATAGCTGGCGGTAAGAGTGGGAGAGACACCTGGTCAGCCATGCTTGAAGCGGAGTGACGCGCCGCTGGACAAACTATCAACTGTTCTGGGGTTTACTAGCCATGGAAACAGACAAAATACCAGCATGAATCCATTGAGCTAAATCATTTACATATATTTAGGTGAATTTGGTGCCTGCCATGGGGAGCTTCTAAGCGCTGGGAGTTCTTCCCTATTCCCCTCACTAGTTGCAGGAAGAGAAAGAAGAAGAAACTCACCATTTCCCTCAATCCCTTCTCTTCACTTTGATAAGGTAAATGGAGGAAAGTGTTTCCAATTGCAGGGAGTCCAAAACTGGGGGTCACAACCAATAAATACAATAGGGAGTTCAGGAGAAACCTCTTTACCCAGAGAGTGACCAGAATGTGAAGGTCGCTACCACAAGGAGTAATTGAGGTGAATAGTTTGGATGTATTTAATGAATAAGCTAGATAAACACATGAAGGAGAAAGGAATAGAGGAGATGTTGATTGGGATGCAGTAAAATAGGTAGAGGCTGGTATGGAGTGGAAACACCAGCATAAATCCATTGAGATCAATCATTTACTTATATTTTGCTGAATTTGATAGAAGTATAGAAACATAGAAGATAGGAGCAGGAGGAGGCCACTTGGCCCTTCGAGCCTGCTCCGCCATTCATCACGATCATGGCCAATCATCCAACTCAATAGCCTAATCCTGCTTTCTGCCCGTAACCTTTGATCCCATTCGCCCCAAGTGCTATATCCAGCCGCCTCTTGAATACATTCAATGTTTTGGCATCAACTACTTCCTGTGGTAATGAATTCCACAGGCTCACCACTCTTTGGGTGAAGAAATGTCTCCTCATCTCTGTCCTAAATGGTCTACCCTGAATCCTCAGACTGTGAGCCCCCTGGTTCTGGACTCCCCCACTATTGGGAACATCCTCCCTGCCTCTACCCTGTCTAGTCCTGTTAGAATGTTATAAGTCTCTATGAGATCCCCCCGCATTCATCTGAACTCCAGCAAAAACAATCCTAACCTAGTCAGTCTTTCCTCATACATCAGTCCCGCCATCCTGGGAATCAGCCTGGTAAACCTTCGCTGATACCTGCTGTGGAGAATTTCTGAGTGCTGGGAGCTCTTTCTTATTTCCCTCACTAAACGACAGCATGCAGGGCACACACCAGTTGTAGGATGCAAGGCTGGTGCTCCCTCTGCAATGCTAAATAATATGCCTTTGGCTCCAAATGTTTAAAACATCATCTTCTATCCTGGTTTGACGCAATTCAATTTCTCACACTGGCCATCCTGTGGCTTCTCTCAACAATGGGGCTAATTTAGGGCCTTTTTGTAAGAATAACTGTAGCTCATTCTTGCTAGGATCTGGAATGAGAATCTTCCATCCCAACGGGATTGGTTTTCTAAGCCTTGTGTTCTCAGTGCTGCCACCTAGGCAGGATGACTTATTGATATTATGCCATGAATGGTTCAATACAGCCCAATGGTGGGGGTCCTGCTTTGGCAGTCAGTAGGTCCTGGGGTCACCGGGTCCTTGGTCACTGTCCAGATGCCTAGTACGGCAACCCGCCCCAAGAGTTGTCAGCCAATTGGAGGGCTGGTGATTCAACACCTTCACCAAGAACAAAAAACAAAGAAAAGTACAGCATGGGTTCAGGCCCTTCGGCCCTCCAAGCCTGTGCCGATCGTGATGCCCTAACTAAACTAAAAAAAACCTTCTGTCCTTACTCGGTCTGTATTCCTCTATTCCCTCCCTATTCATGTATCCATCCAGATGCCTCTTAAATGTTGCTAAGGTGCCTGCTTCCACCACTTCCTATGGAAGCACGTTTCAGGCACCCACCACTTTCTGCATGAAAACTTCCCCCACACATCTGCCTTAAACTTTCCCCTCTCACCTTGAATCTGTGCCCTCTTGTTAATGACACTTCCACCCTAGGAAAATGCCTCTGACCATCCACCCTGTCTATGCATTCTCATAATTTCGTAGCTCTCTATCAGGCCTTCCCTCAGCCTCCGCCTTTCCAGTGAAAACAATCCTAGTTTATTCAACCTCTCCTCATAGCCAACAGCCCCGAGACCAGGCAACATCCTGGAGAACCTTCTTTGCACTCTCTCCAAAGCTTCCACATTCTTCTGGTAGTGTGGTGACCAAAACTGCACGCCATACTCCAAATGCGGCCTAACTAAGGTTTTATATAGCTGCAGCATGATTTCCCAATTCTTGCACTCAATGCCCAGCTGATGAAGGCAAGCATGCCATATGCCTTCTTAATTACCTCAGCCACTTTTAGGGAACCTGCATCCCCAGGGTTTACCACTCCCCAAGAGGCACAGGGCCTTCGAGAACTGGTAAAATGCCAACACAAGTGGGAAGAGGTCCCAAATTGGCCACTCAGTCGGCCTGTGAGATGGAGGGTCACTGCCACCTCCCAGACAAGATGGCACAGTGGCGGGAAGACAACAGGCCACTCCCACCTTCCCTCACCATTTGATAATCCCACCCCCCGACCTCGTGGCCTAACCCAGAGGGCTGGTAAATTCCAGCTTGCCATCTTTCCCCATGATGAATAGAGCTTGGATGAGGCACACGTGGAGTATAAAAACAGAATCATAGAATCCTACAGTGCAGAAGGCCATTCAGCCCATCAAGTCTAGACCGACCACAATCCCACCCAGGCCCCATCCCCATAACCCCATGAATTACCCTAGTTAGTCCTCTTGACACTAAGAGCAATTTAGCATAGCCAATCCACCTAACCTGCACGTCTTTGGACTGTGGGAGGAAACCGGAGCACCTGGAGGAAACCCACGCAGACACGGGGAGAACATGCAAACACCACACAGACAGTGACCCAAGCTGGGAATCGAACCCGGGTCCCTGGCGCTGTGAGGCAGCAGTGCTGACCACTGTGCCACTGTGCTGCCCAGGTAGAGGTAGAGGTACAGACCTATTGGGCTGAATGGCCCGTTTTAACTGCCGCACATTCTTTGCATTTCTGTGTATTTTCATTCCAGGAGACTCCTGAGCCTGAAAACAGCACCCTGCTCCGATCTAATCCTCATTACAGGAGGAAATGATTGAAAGGGTGCAGAGAAGATTTACAAGGATGTTGCCTGGATTGGTTGGCATGCCTTATGAGGATAGGCTGAGGGAGTTCGGCCTTTTCTCCTTGGAGAGACGAAGGATGAGAGGTGACCTGATAGAGGTGTACAAGATGTTGAGAGGTATAGATCGGGTGGATTCTTGGAGGCTTTTTCCCAGGGCTGAAATGGCTGCTACGAGAGGACACAGGTTTAAGGTGCTGGGGAGTAGGTACAGAGGAGATGTCAGGGGTAAGTTTTTCACTCAGAGGGTGGTGGGTGAGTGGAATCGGCTGCCGTCAGTGGTGGTGAAGGCAAACTCGATAGGGTCTTTTAAGAGACTTCTGGATGAGTACATGGGACTTAATAGGATTGAGGGTTATAGGTAAGCCTATATATAAGCCTAGGTAGGTAGGGACATGACCAGCGCAACTTGTGGGCCGAAGGGCCTGTTTGTGCTGTATTTGTTCTATGTTCTATGTTCTAATTGGACTGCTTTAAACCCAGTTCCCAGAAATGACAGGACGGTGAATAATGCTATATTTGTGTGGGCGATGTCAGCCTTGAGAGGGTTCAGTGTTCTAAGAACTCGACAGGAGGTGAAATGGCAGCTTTTTTCCTCTTTACCTGATAGAAGACAAGAGTGTGCGACCAGGCACAGCTCGAGTTGCTTACGTTACAAATCAAAATATAAGTGGCAGTTTCTAAGTGAGATTGTACAAACTGTTCCAAACCAGTGAGTCTCTGGAAAAACCGCTGCTGAGTCCTCAAAGTAACAAGTTGGTTCCATTCCATTGGATTTTATGACAGAACAATGCTTCAAAAAGCAAAACGCGTCAAGTGTCTCCTGAGGTGTGACTGAAAAGCAGGGCTGTACAGAACGAGGACTGCGATACACACAATGGAAACCGTGATAGACACAATGAGAAAGCTTAAGTCAAGCAAAGACCCTGTACAATCAATTCAATTGTGGGTTCTACTCCAATCATTTGTCCTTCAAGGAAACATTTACAAGGGCCTGGCCACAAAGGATAATCAAGCCAAACTCCAGAATACTTACCTACACACTTGAATCTTTAGGGCAGGACGGTGGCACAGTGGTTAGTTCTACTGCCTCACAGCACCAGGGATCCGGGTTTGATTCCCAGCTTGGGTCACTTTCTGTGCGGAGTTGGCACATTCTCCCCTCGTGTCTGCGTGGGTTTCCTCCGGGTGTTCCGGTTTCCTCCCACAGTCCGAAAGATGTGCTGGTTAGGTGTATTGGCCATGCTAAATTCTCCCTCAGTGTACCCGAACAGGCGCTGGAGTGTGGCAACTGGGGAATTTTCACAGTAATTTCATTGCAGTGTTAATGTGAGCCTAACACCGTTATTCAAATCATGAAAAGTGGCTGAATGAACAAAGTTTCTTTTCATTGACGAAAAGAAGAGACACAATGTAGGTAGTTTTTTTAATAATTCAGAGTAATAGATATTGTTACTGAAGCAGGACTACACTGCACCTGCCCTGCCGGCCATGGTTTTGGCAGGGGGTGGGGTGGGGGGTTGGGGGGGGTGGGGGTGGGGGGGCGGTTGGGGGGACATGTAAAATAAGTGCTCATCTCATCGCCGTCCCACCCACCCCCGAGCTCAGCCCCATAATATTGGGGGTGGGGAATGTTATTTGGCTCCCAACTTAAACTGTTTCCAAACACTCAGTTTAGTGTGGCAAAAGCAAAGGACAGGAGTTGATTCAGATTCACTTAAACACACTTCCATTTATTTCACACTTTAGGTACCAAACTCAAATGTACAACACTTTAATTCTTTAACTGAACATTAATTATAACTCTTTAACTGAAAACAGATACAACCCTATTTAGAACAAAGTGGCCAGGCCCGTTCCTAATGTAGATTCCGTCCTCGTGGTCCTTCTCTGAAGTTGTTTCTTCAGGGCAGTCTTGCGATGGTTGATCTCTGAGTTATTTCTGAAGACAAAGAGTTGAACCACGTGCCTTTATCCAATGCTTCTCAGATTCTTCCACAAAGTTCTCTGGCACTCAGCCAATGGTGCAACCGGGAACCGATAGTCAATATCTTTTCCCAAAGGTAGGGGAGTCTAAAACTAGAAGGCATAGGTTTAAGGTGAGAGGGGAGAGATACAAAAGTGTCCAGAGGGGCAATTTGTTCACACAGAGGGTGGTGAGTGTCTGGAACAAGCTGCCAGAGGTAGTAGCAGCGGCGAGTACAATTTTGTCTTTTAAAGAGCATTTAGATAGTTACATGGGTATGATGGGTATAGAGGGATATGGGTCAAATGCGGGCAATTGGGATTAGCTTAGGGGTTTTTAAAAAAAGGCAGCATGGACAAGTTAGGCTGAAGGGCCTGTTTCCATGCTGTAAACCTCTATGACTCTATGACGTGGTTCGATGAGGCTAATGGAGTTAATCACAGCCAACTTCATAATGCTAAGTTTAAATAGCACGTAGGTCACATGGTCACAACCCATATATGGATGTGACTCCGCTATGTCTTGCTTAGTTCAAACAACTATCCTTATTTGGTCAACACAGGAAGTGTCAGACCACAGGTCACAGGTCACAGGCCAGGTCACAACTTGCAGCAACTTTACAGCTTGCATCTGTGTTTGATTATAGCTTGACCACAATCCCAGCATGCTTAACTCTCAATCACAATTGCTCTTCAAAGCCAATATTGACATTATTGTTTCTGAAATCACTGTTTCACTCGGCTCTCCGACCATAGGGATATTTTATTTATGTGAATAATCAACGGTCAATTAGGCTTATTCCCCAGACTATTAACCCTGATAAGACACTTTCCATGCCATAAAACTGTTGGTGCAGGAGTGGGCAAAAAATTCCTCAAAGTCACGGGAAGGAAGGGGGAGATTTTATCTGCAGGGGCTGCTCTTTGCGGATCAGGAGGGTGTCCCCTAATATAGAACCTCCCTTTTCTTCCTTTCTACCTGCTGCCTTAAATCCACCCTCGATCCTCCCCTCCCTAACCTGCCCAAACCCCACTGCCCAAGACCCTGTCTCTGGGAATCCATTGGGCCTTGTTCTGCTCTTACTCTTGCAGTTCCGGCAGCGGCCACTAATGTGCTCTTGGCGCTGCTGGGACTGATGGAGCTACCAACCAATCGGATTAGTCGGCAGCACCCAAGGGCAAGTGGATATCCCACACTGGCCCCATTTAGCCAAACCACAGTGCTTTATGGCTGAGCAGTGGAGCAGATCAGCTCCAAGTTGACTTTGCTTTGGGTGGGGGGGGGTGGAAGTGGAGGGGGGGGGGGCATCGACCCGCCAAATCTCTCATAATATTCAGCCCATAACATTTCATAGAGTTGCCTGTCTGTGTGGAGTTTGCACGTTCTGTCTGTATCTGTGTGGGTTCCTCCGGGTGCTCCGGTTTCCTCCCACACTCCACGAATGTGCAGGTTAGGTTGATTGGCCATGTTAAATTGCCCCTTAATGTCCCAAGATGTGTGGGTTAGGGGGATTAGCAGGGTAAATATGTGCGGTTACAGGGATAGGGGCTGGGTAAGATACTCTGTCCGAGAGTTAGTGCTGGCTCGATGGGCCAAATGGCCACCGTCTCCACTGTAGGGATGCTATGAGAAGTTATCATAGTCTATACATAAGAAGTCGGAGCAGGAGAAAGCCACTTGGCCTCGCGAGCCTCTTCTGCCATCATGGCTGATCCTTGGCCTCAGCTACTCTGCAGCCCCTGATCCCCATGTCCCTTAATCCCCTCAGTGTCAAAAAATCCATCAACCTCTGTGTTCAACACACTCAATGACAGAACATCTACAGCCCTCTGGAGTGGAGAATTCCAATACTACATTATTCTTGGCATGAAGAAATGTCTCCCCCTCTCTCCTAAATGGTTTCTCCCTGAGGGAATGCCTCTCTTTCTGAACTTTCTGAGCAGGGGAAGAAACTGCCTTTCAGCATTTAAAAGTAAATAAATAGAGCTAAAAATCCGAAGTTAGATATGCCTTTGATTTCCATTCCTAACCAGTTTTATATTCAGCTCATTTTTGAATGAATTAATTGGCTCAATTGAGGCTATTTCCTCTCTCTCTCTCTCTCTCTCTCGATGATGAGGCTGGCCCATTGCACTGTGGGGTGTGCTGTAGCCTGTGATCGTGGTTTGCCCAAGCTAGGGTAGAGTAAAGGATCAGGGTAGCCAATCTTACCCAGGCCCTATCCCCGTACCCCCACGTATTTACCCTGCGAAACCCCCAACACTAAGTTAAATTTAGCATGGCCAATCCAACTAACTTGCACATCTATAGACTGTGGGAGGAAACCGGAGCACCTGGAAGTTAAACCAGGGGTCTACCTGATGCAATTTTTCAAAGCCATCTTGACCTTTTGGCTAAGATGAAATGTTAGGTCAAGCCCGGGAGGGGATGCAGTGCCTCATCCTGTCAACTTGGATTTGGTTTGTCCCTCATGTGGGGATCATGATTGGACTTAATTGGAATTGTCTTTCTTTCATTAGAAATAAAGTACCGAAAGGTACCAGTAAAAAAAAGTAACCCCACTGTTTGCATTAACCTATGGAACAAACACAATCTTCTTATGTCTGCTCTCAATTGATGCTATTCTGTTTTAAACCTTTCAGTAGCCAGGCTATCAATTCTTCTTTCATTATTAAACCTCCCAGATCATGTTTCCTCATAATGTCCTTCCCTCTCAGTAAGACAAGTTCCATTCTCTTCAGAATGTCTAGCCCTGGGCGGTGTTGGTACTGGGACAGCATCATCCCCGCCTCCATCCTAATACTCTAGGGTGAAAAACAATAGCCGCGTGGGCCTCCTTATTTGCATGTTCTTTTCTTGCTTCTTTTTTTTTTGTTTGAAAAAGTTTCAAATATGGGAATGAGCAGAGCCAGTGCACAAAGTTAAAAGAACGTTTCTCTCCCCAGGTGAACTTTTCCGTGTAGTGAGATGTGCGTGAAAGGAAATGAAGGGATCTGGCTAAAATGGGAGATTTGACAAGAGAATCCAAGTCGGATAGATTGATCATGAGCTGAATTTATTGGAAATTAAATTGGATTGTAAAGTGCTTTGAAATGATACGGGTTGAGCTCAATTTAATGAGGCTCTGTATCACTCCTCACTGATTTATCCGTAGCCACAATAGACAGCGACTAAAAATACCTGAAGAAAAAAATTCAAGCATGTCAGTATCATTTGCCAACTGCGAAACTGGCACTGAACAGAAAATGACAAGCAGGAAACATGTCCCTGACTGTGTCTCTCTGACAACTGGCAGACTCAAAACTGTGTACTGTACTGTCTTACACCTCTCCTGCATCACTTCTTTACAAAGGAAATGATTGGATCGAAGACAGTTTCTCCAAGGGGTTTGAAACACATGGTGCATTATTTCCAGCAGGATGTTACAGTGCGTCAATCATTGTCTAACTCGCAATCTCCAGCGCTCGCTGACCGGAATTGGTTCTTTGTCCGCCGGTGCCTCGATTTTAACATTCACATCTTTATGCTCCTTGGCAGTGAGTTACGAGAATGCTAACCCTCCATCCCAGGGCACCGACCAAATAACAAGGGCAGGGCTGTTGGAGCAGGTGGTTCTATTTGAATTTCATGCACACCTTTGTAAAGAAATTAGCCCTAGTCCACATTGGATATAGGCATCTCTATTAGAGAGAGAGAGGGACCATCATATATCGCTTGAGGGGCAACACTCATAGAATCATGGAAACATGGAATCCCTACAATGCAGAAGAAGCCATTCATCCCATCAAGTCTGCACTGACTCTCTTCTACCCAGACCCTCTTCCCCATCCTACCCCTATGTAATGACTTTAATCAGGCAATTGAGGTGGGTCTGTTAGAATATGAACTCCCTGATTAAGGGCCAAATCGATGAACCAATCAGGGAGCCTCTTGCTTTGTATTTAACCAGGCGTGCCAGTTCCTCTGGAACTCCTAGTGCAGTCTGCTAACTGAGCTCACTCTGTATGCTGTTGTCCGACTTGTAAATAAAGGGATTTTGGTGAAGGGATTCTGCCACCGAGGACTTATTACACCCTGTAACCCCACACATTTACCAGAACTAATCCAACTAACCTACACATCTTTGGGCACTAAGGGGCAATTTAGCATGGCCAATCCACCTAACCCGCACATCTTTGGACTCCACAAGCATGGGGTAAGGTGAGGAGGCACCTACCACAGTGCACCGCAGCCTCAAAATCCAAAACTACCTGTTTGTGATTCTATCGATAATGTGATTCTGGTAAAAGCGAGAAAGAAAAACACATCATTCATTGAGGCTGATGTGAGGAGACAAGCTTTTTTACTGAGTATGGTGGGTAATAGGGAGTGACTCAATCAGGTTCATGTTAATTTATTTGATTTATTCAAGGTAAGGAGCCGGAGATTTAGAGGGGATTTGAGGAAATGCTTTTTCCCCAGGTGGTGGCGGGGAATCTGGAACTCACTGCCTGAAAGGGTGGCAGAGGCAGGAACCGTCATAACATTTAAAAGGCATTTAGGTGAGCAATTGAAATGCCGCAGCATACAAGGCTATGGAATAGATAGGCAATTAATGGCCGGGACAGGAGAGATGGGCTGAAGGTCCTCTTTTCGTGCTGTGAAACCCTAAGGGCGGTATTTACCAGGCCTCCTTCCGCGTGTCTCTGGACTGGAAAATCCCACCGGACTCCTGGATGTTTTGTGAATCTCTATCATCAGGAAATGCTGGAAATACTCAGCAGGTCAGGCAGCATCTGTGTAGACAGAAGCAGAGTTAATGTTTCAGGTCGAGAAATCCTTCAGTTCCGATGAAAGGTCATCGAGCTGAAATGTTGAGTCTGTTTCTTTCTCTCTCCACAGACGCTGCCTGCCCTGCTGAGTATAATCAAGGACCCCACGCACCCCGGACATTCTCTCTTCCACCTTCTTCCATCAGGAAAAAGATACAAAAGTCTGAGGTCACGTACCTACCGACTCAAGAACAGCTTCTTCCCCGCTGCTGTCAGACGTTTGAATGGACCTATCTTATTTGAAGTTGATCTTTCTCTAGCTATGACCATCACACGACATTCTGCACCCTCTCCTTTCCTTCTCCCCTATGTACTCTATGAACGGTATGTTTTGCCTGTATAGCACGCAAGAAACAATACTTTTCACTGTATATAGAAACATAGAACATAGAAACTAGAAGCAGGAGGAGGCCATTCGGCCCTTCAAGCCTGCTCCGCCATTCATCTTGATCATGGCTGATCATCAAATTCAATATCCTGATTCCCCCCTTCCTCCCATATCCCTTGATCTCTTTAGCCCCAAGAACTATATCTAATTTCTTCTTGAAATCAGACAATGTTTGGCCTCAACTGCATTCGGTGGTGGTGAATTCCACCCATTCACCACCCTCTGGGCGAAGAAATTTCTCCTCACCTCAGTTCTAAAAGATTTACCACTTATCCTCAAACTATGACCCCCTAGTTCTGGGACTCCCCCACCATTGGGAACATTCTTTCTGAATCTACCCTGTTAGAATTTTGTAAGTTTCTATGGGATCCCCTCTCACTCTTACCCAGGTTCAATTCTGGCCTCTCACACAAGGCCGGAGTTGAACCTGGGTCCCTGGTGCTGTGAGGCAGAGGTGCTAACCACTGTTCCACCACACCATCCAGTTCAATTCCTGTCATAATAAAGGATAGAATTCCATTGACTTTATTAATTACTTGCGGTACCTACATACTATGGAGTTTTATTAGTTTTATTGGATTCAGACTCATTGTTACTAAAAAATAATAACCATAATAAGAGTCCAATTCTTCTGCCATACTTCAGGTCACAGTTGTAGAGGCACCAATCTTCCCCTTTTTACTTCGCCTCACCCACAGTGGCTTCTGGACAACTAAAGACAAAGACATTCCGACGGGATTATTAACCCAGGTTTCTGTAGTAGAACAAAAAACAAAATACCGCAGAAGTTGGAAATCTAACATAAAATGAGAAAGCACTCAGGTGGTCAGGCAGCATCCGTGGAGAGAGACAGAGGGCGAGATATTCTGGCCACACTCGCCCCCAAACCAGAAAATACCTCCTGAGGTCAACAGACCTTTGCATGGTCTGCCCCGCACCTGCTACGATTCCCGTGGTGGGTGGATGTGAAAGTTCCCCCCAGAGTTAATGTTTTAGGCCAATGAGTTTTCTGCAGAGCTCGGGGATCATTGATCTGAAATGTTGGCCCTGTTTCTCTCCGCTGATACTACCAAACGTATCAAGTATACCAGCACTTTCTGTTCACATTCTGGGTTACTAGTCCAGTAACATAGCCATTAAATTACTGTTCCCTCAGACCGCCAATTCAGCTAGCACACATTGTAAATTATGTTTAATAATGTATTTATGACTATTGCAATTTAGTTTGCAATAATTTTCCCAAAGCTATTGCCAGGGAACGGATTTTATTGCTGATAGGCTCAGAAGCATTGGTGATAAGTCATAGAGTCACAGAGATTTACAGCATGGAAACAGGCCCTTCGGCCCAACTTGTCCATGCCGCCCTTTTTTTTTAAACCCCTAAGCTAGTCCCAATTGCCCGCATTTGGCCCATATCCCTCTATACCCATCGTACCCATGTAACTATCTAAATGCTTTTTAAAAGACAAAATTGTACCCGCCTCTACTCCTACCTCTGGCAGCTTGTTCCAGACACTCACCACCCTCGGTATGAAAAAACTGCCCCTCTGGACACTTTTGTGTCTCTCCCCTCTCACCTTAAACCTATGCCCTCTAGTTTTAGACTCCCCTACCTTTGGGAAAAGATATTGACTATCTAGCTGATCTGTGCCCCTCATTATTTTATAGACCTCTATAAGATCACCCCTCAGCCTTCTACGCTCCAGAGAAAAAAGTCCCAGTCTATCCAGCCTCTCCTTCTAACTCAAACCATCAAGTCCCGGTAGCATCCTAGGATATCTTTTCTGCACTCTTTCTAGTTTAATAATATCCTTTCTATAATAGGGTGACCAGAACTGTACACAGTATTCCAAGTGTGGCCTTACCAATGTCTTGTACAACTTCAACAAGATGTCCCAACTCCTGTATTCAATGTTCTGATGCGGAGATGCCGGCATTGGACTGGGGTAAAAACAGTAAGCGTTTTAACAACACCAGGTTAAAGTCCAACAGGTTTATTTGGTAGCAAATGCCATTTGTTACCAAATAAACCTGTTGGACTTTAACCTGGTGTTGCTAAAACTCTTACTGTCTTTCAATGTTCTGACCAATGAAACCAAGCATGCTGAGTGCCTTTTTCACCACTCTGTCCACCTGTGACTCCACTTTCAAGGAGCTATGAACATGTACCCCTAGATCTCTTTGCTCTGTAACTCTTCCCAATGCCCTACCATTAACTGAGTAAGTCCTGCCCTGGTTCAATCTACCAAAATGCATCACCTCGCATTTATCTAAATTAAACTCCATCTGCCACTCGTCAGCCCACTGGCCCAATTGATCAAGATCCCATTGCACTCGGAGATAACTTTCTTCACTGTCCACTATGCCACCAATCTTGGTGTCTTCTGCAAACTTACTGACCATGTCTCTTATATTCTCATCCAAATCATAATTTAAATGACAAATAACAGTGGACCCAGCACTGATCCCTGAGGCACACCACTGGTCACAGGCCTCCAGTTTGAAAAACACCCCTCTACAACCTTCTGTCATCAAGCCAATTTTGTATAAATGGAAGTTAAGGACAGTCTACAAAACCTCATGATGTTAGGCAATATCACTCCCTACACTTTGGCTGTTCAGCCTGAGTATGGTCACTGCTTTAGTCTTCTACGACCATAAAATGTGACAATTAATTTCACCATCTCCATCTCCATAATTAAAATGAGTGCAAGACATCTTATGGTTTAGCTGCAGTGCAGCAGTGCTTTGGAAAACTCACAGAATAAAAAGAATAAATGTTTCTGTTGTTACCTAAAAGTTTATTGTATGGCTGTAGATTTGGAAACCCTCATATGGGGTCTAAAGAGTAAAAAAAAGACATCTTCTGCAATCTACAAGCTCAGTGTCACTTCTGGACATTAGCGAAAATGAGAACTCCAGGGACTCCAGGATTATAAACTCTCCAAAAATAGACTAATTGAATTGAGATAAGTTTAAGTTTCAAGTTTATTTATTTGTGCCACAAGTAGGCTTACATTAACACTGCAATAAAGTTACTATGAAAATCTCCGAGTGACCATACTCCGGCACCTGTTCAGGTACACTGAGGGAGAATTTATCATGGCCGATGCACCTATCCAGCACGTCTTTCAGAATGTGGGAGGAAACCAGAGCACCCGAAGGAAACCCACGCAAACATGGGGAGAACGTGCAAATTCGACACAGAGTGACCCAAACCTGGAACTCAGGTCCCTGGCACTGTGAGGCAGCAATGCTAACCATGCCGCTCTTCGGTAGTCTACAACTTTGCAAGTTCTTCATGGTCTGTTGGGGCCTTAATGAACCAACTGTTTACTCCCTTGTTCTGAACATGGTGTTCTTGTGAGCCATGAGGATTTCTACAATTCACCTTAATTGCATAATATTATGTTTGAGGTCTGATATTGAGACTTACAATAGACCATGAGGTCAGTGGTAGTAAACTAACTGGAACAGTTTATTAACACGTCTTTATCCTCGCACAGTCAGCACAAGACTGGCCAGGCAAGCTCCGCCCAGGGTGGAACTTCAGTCCCAGGTCACCTGACCAGTTCTCTTAAAGGTGCATGTCCCCAACATACACAACCCATAACCATTGGAGCATCCCTTGGTAAGGGTGCAGTTCCCATCACATCCCATCCCATCCCATCACAGTGGTTCTAAAAGCCAAATAGTGCATTGAATGTGGATAGATGCCAGTCATCAGCAGGATGCGCTACCTCAGTCATTTTAGTGTTTAGTCTGACTGTTTCACACAAACCATGAAAACTAAAACAACAGAATAGACATTTAAGAAAGACTAGGAGGAGGCCAAACTAAAAACAAATTATTGCGGATACTGGAATCTGAAATCAAAAGAGAAAATGCTGGAAAATCTCAGCAGGTCTGGCAGCATCTATGACGAGAGAAAAGGATCATCTGGACTCGAAACGTCAGCTCTTTTCTCTCCTTACAGATGCTGCCAGACCTGCTGAGATTTTCCAGCATTTTCTTTTTTGGTTTCAGGAGGAGGACATTTGGCCACTCAAGCCTATCCCACCACTAAATGAGATTCCGGCTGATCTACAGCCAGATACCTGCATTTACCTCATATCCCCAACCCCTTCAACCAACACAAATCTAGCCCAAAAAAAAGCAAAATACTGCAGATGCTGGAAATCTGAAATAAAAACAGAAACAGAAAACTCAGCAGGTCTGGCAGCATCTGTGGAGAGAAGACAGAGTTAATAGTCAGACTCGAAATGTTGCCTCTACCCTCTGCCCACAGGTGTTGTCAGACATGCTGCGAGTTTCCAGCATTTTCTGTTTTTGTTTCCAGCATCCGCAGTAACCTGCTTTTACCTTCCACAGAAGGGTCTATCAATCAATCTCCATTGAAACCTATCAATCTCAGTTTTAAAATTAATCATTATGATTTCAGGAGAGATCCATGGAGTGAGGCGACTTCTTACAAGCTGTGCCCAGCGTACCCTCTAATTCTATCTTTCACTTTCGTTTTACGCATTTAAAACTCTACTCTAAATCTTTTAAATTCTGTAACAATGTTTTAATTATATTAAGTTGATCTTTCCCTACACCCAAAAGTAAAGTTTATTTGAAGTTTATTTATTAGTCACAAGTAAGGCTTACATTAACACTGCAATGAAGTTACTGTGAAATTCCCCGAGTCGCCACACTCCGGCGCCTGTTCGATCAATGCACCTAACCAGCACATCTTTCAACTGTGGGAGGAAACCGTATCCCCCGGAGGAAACCCACACAGACACGGGGAAAATGTGCAGACTTTGCACAGACAGTGACCCAAGCCAGGAATCAAACCCAAGTCCCTGGCGCTGTGAGGTAGCAGTGCTAACCACTGTGCCACCGTGCCGTCACTAGCTCTAACTGTAACGGTACATTCTGCATCCTCTCCTTTCCTTCTCTATGAACGGTATGCTCTGTCTGTATAGCGTGCAAGAAACAATACTTTTCACTGTATACTAATACATGTGACAATAATAAATCAAATCAAAACAAGAGTTTCAAATGTCCACCACCCTTCACGTAAAGAATTGTTTCTTAATTTCATTCCCAAAGTACCTGGCTCTAATTCTAAGATTATGCGTCCTAATCCTAGACTCCTCAATTGCGGCATGGTGACACAGTGGTTAGCACTGTTGCCTCACAGTGCCAGGGGTCTGGGTTCAACTCCCGGCTTGGGTCACTGTCTGTGCAGAGTCTGCACGTTCTCCCCGTGTCTGCGTGGATTTCCTCTGGGTGCTCCGGTTTCCTCCCACATCCGAAAGACGTGCTGGTTAGGTGAATTGGCCGTGCTACATTCTCCCTCAGTGTACCCGAACAGGTGCTGGAGGGTGGCGGGTGGCTAGGGGATTTTCACAGTAACTTCAGTGCAGTGTTAATGTAAGCCTACTTGTGATACTAATAAATTTATTTAAACTTAGCAAAAATATTTTCCTCCCATCTGTTCTTCTTCAGCCCATTCCTTCCACATCCTATCCTATCATGGACTCTGCTCGTCTCTTTTCATATCTTGGAGCTCTACAGTCTTGGAACCAATTCTTGTCTCCCTTTACTATCGACAAGCTGCAGTTTGAAACTATAGTTTACACAGCATTGCAGTGGAATCACATCCAGCATCTGTGCTGGATGAATCGAGATCAGTATGCTGGGGTTCAAGGCTAAAAGTAAAGTTAAAAGTTTATTTATCAGTCACAAGTAATGCTTACATTAACACTGTGATGCGCTATCAATTAGGCAAAAGACTACTTGTGTGCCAATACAACTGTAGGCTTTTATTCATTACAGAACCAGGAGCACATCCCAACAGGTAACCGACCCGAACCGAACAAGGGGGAGGAAACAGCCACCTTCATACTAGGTGACAAGGGGAGGAGCCAAGCCGGCAGGGGATGTGTCCAGGCATAACAAACACACAACGGTGGTCCAGGCGGGACAAAGGCACAACTGAAGTCCACCACACACTGCAATTAAGCCACTGTGAAAATCCCCTGACTCTTGGCTGTACCTTACACACTCTGGTGTTGCCTATCTCTCTGTTTTAAGATTCTATCTTTCTCTTCCATTCCCCCACCCACCCCCTCCCCAACCAGCATGCTCATGACTCTGTCACAGTTGGCTGGCAGATAGTAGCATGGATGTTCATGGAATCCCTACAGTGCAGAAGAGGCCAATCGGCCTATAGGGTCTGCATCGACTCTCCAACAGAATATCTTACCCAGCCCCTCTCCCCTGCCCTTTCCCCATAACCCCACACACATCTACCACGGCCAATCCATTTAACCTACAAAGCTTGGGCCATTAAGGGGCAATTCAGCCTGGCCAATCCACCTATGGATTACACCGCACTATTGTAATTCCATACTACACACTGCAGCTTTGACTGCAGTTCTTTTCCCACTGGTACAACACAACACAAATGGAATAATCAACCATACAGATCTGAAATTGAGAACCAGGCCGATGTGTGTTATATCTGAAGCAATCAGAACATCTCAGAATGTTTCAATTCATTTTTTTGACCTATTCCTTTTCAAGTCAGTCAGACTGACTATGTAATGTGAATCCCAGCATGGCTTTTTCTCTGTTTACGAATTCATCGAGGATGCATCAAAAGTGTTAAATCCGGAACCTTCCTTGAGATCATATTCAGTGCCTTTCATCACAAACGTGTAGTTCACAGAATCATAGAATCCCTACAGTGCAGAAGGAGGCCATTCGGCCCATCGAGTCTACACCGACAACAATCCCACTCAGGCCCTATCCCTGTGACGCCACATATTTACCCCGCTAATCCCTCTAACCTACGCATCCCAGGACACTAAGGGGCAATTTAACATGGCCAATGCACTTAACCTGCACATCTTTAGACTGTGGGAGAAAACCGGAGCACCCGGAGGAAACCCACGCAGACACGGGGAGAACGTGCAGATTCCGCACAGACAGTGGCCCAAGCCAGGACTTGAACCCAGGTCCCTGGTGCTGTGAGGCAGCAGTGCTAACCACTGTGCCACCATGCCGCTTGATGCAAATTTTCCCATCCTGCCCGCCACTGGAATTTTAGCGGGCGGGTTGCGGACAATGTGAAACCCCATTGACAGTTGGGCGGGAAATTCCGGCTTTTAGACCAGCGTGGCCAGAGAATTCCGTCCGTAGATTTTGTAAAGAAAATCTAACCTTTCTTTTAAATGGCACAAGAAGCCTTAGAGGTGGCGGATCTTTCGCAACTGCAATGTGGCCAAGCTTCTAGAAGATTCCAAGTGGATAGCAGGCAGACGTATCCAGACATGTGAAGACATTTGAAATTCAAGGCACAAGGGTAAAGAGAAACATGCCGAAAACCTCCATCCTTGTTTGCAGCTGGAATTCTCCAGTGCTGCTGAAAATTAATGGAGTTTCGTCTGGAACACCAAATTTTCCGTTCCCCAAGGCAAGATCGGAGAATCCCACCCATGGTGATAGTGACTTCCCTGGAGGCATGAGCAGCTCTTTCCCATCTCTCCAAGCCCCACTGGGAGACTATGAACTGTTCAAGTTAATGGCTGCGACATTTAAAAGGCTAATTATCTTGGCTAAAAAGGACTAACCAAAAGCCTAATTTGGAAGCACGTTCAACAATTTGGGCTGGCAGCCATTTTGTGTTTTTGGATTGTATAAAAGAGGCTTAGGCAACAATTTTGGTGGCAATATGGGTGAAAATAACAACACACAGCTCTCAGCTGAAACAGCTGAAACAGCTATGTGAGAGCTGGGGTTCCCTACCATAGACATAGAATCACTACAGTGCAGTGCAATTTGGCCTATCGAGACTGCACCGACAGCAATCCCACCCAGGTCATATCCCGGTAACCCTACATATTTACCCTTCTAGTCTCCCTGACACTAAGGGGCAATTTAATATGGCCAATCAACCTAACCCACACGTCTTTGGATTGTGGGAGGAAACCGGAGCACCCGGAGGAAACGGGGACAATGTGCAAACTCCACACAGACAGTGACCCAAGGCCGAAATTGAACCCGGGTCCCTGGCGCTGTGAGGCAGCAGGGCTAACCACTGTGCTGCCATTTTTTAAAGAAATATGTCTTCCACTGTTGCTATTTTCCAGTCAGGTATTACTTCCCCTATTGCTGTGCTAAGTTCCCCTATTGCCATCAGGAGTTACAGGCTAAAGCTTCCAGAACAATCGTCCACAGGCTGTTGAGGAGAGACAGGACAATCTCCCAATGTCAGTCCCTGCAGTCTCCAGTAAGAAGCCATACTCTCTCTCAGTGCCTGCTCTACCTCAGCGAGTCCACCTACAAAGGAAAACATCGATCCTTCATCTTCACACGCCATTGCAGCTGCTAAACCAAACCTCAAGTTCCGACCCCTTCACTTCAGAAAGGAGAAATTCAACCAATTGGACCACAGTGCCACCTCACAGGGGCTGATTTGAAATCACGGGGGGAATTTTCCCATCCCTGCCTGCATCGGGAACCATAGTGAGTGAGACACGGACCATGAGGTAAGGTAGGGACATGTTCGGCACAACTTTGTGGGCGGAAGAGCCTGTATTGTGCTGTAGTTTTTCTATGTTCCATGTTCTGTGAAAAAGTCCGTTGACCTCGGGTGGGAATATCCGGCCTTGGGGTGAGCGCGGCTGGAAAATCCCACCCCTCATCGTTCAGTATCTTTTTCCATCATCTGCAGTTTAATCTTTTTTATCTCTATTTTGCTCAATAACTTCATCATTTTTACTTAAGTAATTTTCAGCAGTAGTTTTGTAATAAACAAACCTTCCTGAAGAATAAAGCTTGACTGCTGGGTTATTTTAAAACCGGATCACTTGCAAATTAAAAGGGGGCTGCACACACACACACATGCATACAAACATACATACAAACATGCACATACACACAAACACACATACATAAAAACATCTGCACATATATGCACACACAAACTTACATACATACACACATTCACATACAAAAATACATACACATATGCACATACACGCATGCACACACAGACACGCACATACACACAAACACAAATTCTTAGCTCACAAACTTTATGCGCTTCTTTCTGCTCCTTAAATTGACTGTTTATGCAAATAAGACCATGAGACGTGAGGAGCAGAAGTAGGCCATTCGGCCCATTCAGTCTGTTTCACCATGCAATGAGATCAATGACTAATTTAATATCATAATCCTTAACTCCACTTTCCCACCTTATTCCCATAACCCTTGATTCCCTTACTGATTAAAAGTCTGTCTATCTCAGCCTTGAACAAACGTAACGACCCAGCCTCTACAGCAGGCAATAGAGAACAATGTCGGGATCTGATTGGTGGAGCCAATTAGAGCAGGAAAACACTGTCTGTCCCAGTGATGGTGACTTGAGAACAATTTGGACGGATCTCTTGATTGGCTGGTCTGAAGTTTCTGTCAGTAAAGCTTCTGCCCTCCAAGATTCAGGCGGCCTGAGGCAATAGTGAGGTCGCCAGTCTTACACCGGCTGCGGACCTGTGGGGAGTCAGGATGTCGTGCTGGCCAATGGCTGTTGAGGAGAGCCTCAGGGCAACTCTAGACAGACAGATGGGCAGACAGGCAAACAGGCAGACAGGCAAACAGGCAGACAGGCAAGCAAACAGGCAGACAGCAAACAGGCAGACAGGCAGGCAGACAGGCAAACAGGCAGACAGGCAAGCAGGCAGACAGGCAGGCAGGCAGGCAGGCAGACAGGCAGGCAGACAGGCAGACAGACAGGCAGGCAAACAGGCAGACAGGCAAACAGGCAGACAGGCAGACAGGCAAACAGGCAGACAGGCAAGCAGACAAACAAGCAGATAGGCAGGCAGGCAAACAGACAAACAGGCAGACAGGCAGGCAGGCAAGCAGGCAGGCAAACAGGCAGATAGGCAGGCAGGCAAGCAGACAAGCAAACAGGGGATGGCAAACAGGCAGGCAGACAAACAGGCAAACAGGCAGGCAGGCAAACAGGCAGACAGGCAGACAAACAGGCAAGCAGGCAAACAAGCAGACAGGCAGGCAGGCAGGGAGACAGGCAGGCAGGCAGGCAGATAGGCAAACAAGCAAGCAACTAGACAAGCAAGCAAGCAAAGAAGGAGCAAAGGCCAGGCCAAACAGCTAGCGGCCGGTAGGAGCTTGTGCAGTCATTGAGGCCTAGCTGCCTGAGTGAGCAATGAGCAGCCAGGACTGGGAGGTGTGAGGCCCGGCAGGCACCTGCATGGTTTTTGGGGAACAGCTGGATGACTCAACCAGAGGCCAAGGCCAAGTGAGAGGGCAACTGGACCGGCGAGGGCGAGAGTAGAGGCCAGGCCAGATAGCCAGCAGCAGCACATAGACAACCAGTGAGCCACCAGCACACCTGCGAGCTTCGGTCATCGAGGGGAGCAGCTGCAGGGGTGACTCCACTCCCAGACCAGGGCTGAGGAGGACAAAGAAGCCACGTCACCTGGGGGGGTGGGGAGAGGGAGTGGGGGGCGGGGGGGGGGCAGCGTGATGCCATGGGGGACCCCAGCACGGGGACAGAGTGCAGGGCCCCCAGAAGTGTAAATCCACCTCTGCTTCCATCATAAGATCAGAAGTGGGGATGTTCACCGATGACTGCACAATGTTCAGCACCATTCACAACTCCTCAGGTACTGAAGCAGTCCATGTTTAAATGCAACAAGATCTGGACAATATCCAGGCTTGGGCTGAGAAGTGGCAAGTAACATTTGCACCACACAAGTGCCAGGCAATGACCAGCTCCAACAAGAGAGGATCTAATCATCGCCTCTTGGCGTTCAATAGCATTACCATCACTGAATCCCCACTTTCAACATCCTGGGGTTATCATTGACCAGAAACTGAACTGGACTAGCCAAATAAATACTGTGACTACAACAGGAGGTCAAAGGCTAGGAATCCTGCAGCAAGTGACTCATCTCCTGACTTCCAGAGCCTGTCCACCATCCACAAGGCACAAGTCAGGAATATTATGGAATACTCTCCACTTGCCTGGATGGGTGCAGCTCCACAACACTCAAGAAGCTCGACACCATCCAGGACAAAACAGCCCACTTGATTGCCACCCCTTCCACAAACATTCAATCCCACCACCACTGATGAACAGTGACAGCAGCGTGTACCATCTACAAGATGCACTGCAGGTACTCACCAAGGTTCCTTGGACAACACCTTCCAAACTCACAATCACTACCATCTAGAAGGACAAGAACAGCAGATACCTGGGAACACCACCACCTGAAAGTTCCCTCCAAGTCACACACCATCCTGACTTGCGAATATATCACTGTTCCTTTACTGTCGCTGGGTCAGAATCCTAGAATTCCCACACTGTAGCACTGTGGGTGTACCTACACCTCAGGGATTGCAGTAGTTCAAGAAGGCAGCTCACTGCCTCCTTCTGAAGGGCAACACGGGATGGTCAATAAGTGCTGGCCTAGCAAACAATGTCCACACCCCAGCAAAAATAAAAAAACACCTACTGGTTCCCCTTTATCTATCCTGCTCATTATCACCTCAAAGAAATTTATCAGGCACAATTTTCCCTTCATGGAGTCAGGCCTGATTATATGATGCATTGCAAAATGCTCTGCTATTATATCCTTTGTTCTCACCGGAACGACAGAGGTTGAGGGGCGACCTGATAGAAGTCTACAAGATTATGAGGGGCATAGTCAGAAGCATTTTATCAGGGTGGAAGAGTCAATTACTAGGGGGCACAGGTTTAAGGTGCATGGGGCAAGGTTTAAAGGAGATGTCCGAGGCACATTTTTTACACAGAGGGTGGTGGGTGCCTGGAACTCGCTGACGGGGGAAGTAGTGGAAGCAGATATGGTAGTGACTTTTAAGGGGCAACTGGACAAATGCATGAATAGGATGGGAATGGAGGGATATGGTCCCCGGAAGGGTAGGGGGTTTTAGTTCAGTTGAGCAGCATGGTCGGTGCAGGCTTGGAGGGTCGAAGGGCCTGTTCCTGTGCTGTAATTTTCTTTGTTCTTTATAATGGACACTAACATTTTCCCAATGATAGATGTTAAGCTAGCTGGCCTATAGTTACCTGTTTGTTGTCTCCCTCCCATTTTGAATAAGGATGTTACATTAGCAGTTTTCCAATTCTCAGGGACTTTTCCAGATTTGAAAGATTCTTGGAAGATTGCATCCACTATTTCTATAACCACTTCCTTTGTTATCCTAGGATGCAACCCATCAGGTCCATGGACCTATCGGCGTTTAGCCCCATTAGTTTTCTGAGTACCTTTTCTCGAGTGATAGTTATTGCATTTATTTCCTCCCCCCACTTTTGCCCCTTGATTATTTAGTATTTTTGGAACTCCATTAATGTCTTCTACCACAAAAGACTGACCCAAAACTCTTCTGCCATTTCCTAGTTCCCCATTATCATTTTTCCAGTCTTATTCCCTAAGGGTTCGATGTTCACTTTGACCTCTCTCTTCCCTTCTTTAGAATCATAGAATCCCTACAGTGCAGAAGGAGGCCATTCGGCCCATCGAGTCTGCACCGACCACAATCCCACCCAGGCCCTACCCCCACATATTTACCCGCTAATCCCTCTAACCTACGCATCTCAGGACTCTAAGGGGCAATTTTTAACCTGGCCAATCAACCTAACCTGCACATCTTTGGACTGTGGGAGGAAACCGGAGCACCCGGAGGAAACCCACGCAGACACGAGGAGAATGTGCAAACTCCACACAGACAGTGACCCGAGCCGGGAATTGAACCCGGGACCCTGGAGCTGTGAAGCAGCAGTGCTAACCACTGTGCTACCGTGCCGCCCTTATACTTTATACTTAAAGAAACTCTCACTGTCAATTTTTATACCACTTTCTAATTTACCCTCATTTTTAAAATATTTATTTACAGGATGTGGGCGTCACTGGCTGGGCCAGCAGTTATTGCCCATCCCTCACTGCCATCCATTTCAGAGGGCATTTGAGAGTCAACCGCATTGCTGTGGCTCTGGAGTGACATGTAGGCCAGACCAGGTAAGGACAGCAGATTTCCTTCCCTAAAGGACATTAGTGAACCAGATGGGTTTTTATGACAATTGACAATGGCTCCATGGTCATCATTCGACTATTAAATACAGATAGTTATTGAATTCAAATTTTACCATTTGCCTTGGTGCGGTTTGAACTCAGGTGCCCAGATCTTGCCCTGGAATACTAGGCCAGTGACAATACCACTACGCCACTGCCTCCCCTTATAGTTTATCTTCTCCCTCTTTATTGTTTTTGATCACCTTTTGTTAGCTTTTTAAAACTTTCCCAATCCTCCGGCTCAGCCACGTTGTATGTTTTTTATCTTTCAATTTAATATTATCCTTAAGTTCCTTGGTTAACCATGGTTGATTTATCCCCTTCCTAGAATCCTTCTTCCTAAAGTTAAAAAGTTTATTTATTAGTCACAGGTAAGGCTTACATTAACACTGCAATGAAGTTACTGTGAAAATCCCCTCGTCGCCGCACTCCGGCACCTTTTCGAGTACACGGAGGGAGAATTTAGCATGGCCAATGCACCCTAACCAGCACGCCTTCCAGACTGTGGGAGGAAACTGGAGCACCCGGAGGAAATCCATGCAGACACGGGGAGAACGTGTAAACTCCACACAGACAGTGACCCAAGTTGGGAATCGAACCTGGGCCCCTGGCACTGTGAGGCAGCAGCGCTAACCACTGTGCCACTGTGCCGTCCTCACTGGGATTTCTGGTGCAAAAGCTTTTGGTGTTGCTAGCATGTTGGAAGAACAATCTAACAGCATTTGGCTGGTTCCAAAGTCTTTTTTTATTCATTCATGGGGCATGGGCGTCGCCGGTTGGCCAGCATTTATTGCCCATCCTTAGTTGCCCTTGAGAAGGTGGTGGTGAGCTGCCTCCTTGAATCGCTGCAGTCCATGTTCTGTAGGATGACCCACAATGCTGTTAGGGCGGAAATTCCAGGATTTTGACCCAGCAACCGCGAAGGAACGGCGATATATTTCCAAGTCAGAATGGTGAGTGACTTGGAGGGGAATTTGCAAGTGGTGGTGTTCCATGTATCTGCGGCCCTTGTCCTTCTAGATGAAAGTGGTCGTGGGTTTGGAAGATGCTGTCTAAGGACCTTCGGTGAATTACTGCGTGCATCTTGTAGATAGTACACACTGCTGCTACTGAGCGTCAGAGGTGGAAGGAGTGGGTGTTTGTAGATGTGGCACCCAATCAAGCAGGTTGCTTTGTCCTGGATGGTATCAAGCTTCTTGAGTGTTGTCGGAGCTGTACCCATCCAGGCAATGAAGTATTCTTCTGACAAATGCTTAGCACATGTACTGCCGGCCTGTGTATTGTACTTGAGCACAAATGCACAAATATCACTTCGGAATAAAGTCTGAGAGTCACCGAACTGTTGTTTGTGTGTCACCAGTTGGAATTTCTTCTCTCTAATCTGTGTAGCAGTGTTTACTGCTGATAATAATCTCTGAACTCTGCCATTCTGTACCTGTCTGTACCTTCAAGAGACAAGCCAAACTACCTTTTCTTGGCCCAATGTTCAATGACATTGCCCCTCCCCCACCCGACACTATTGTCACAGAGGGAAGTACAGTTGCCAATGTGCAGACAAGAAGCTCCCTCAAATATCAGTGTGATATTTGCCGGCGAGGCACTTTACAACCTTCCGGTCTCAACATCGAATTCAACAACTTCAGATGATTTGCTCTACCCCACCTCGACCCCTTTGTTTTCACTCTATTTTATTTAATTTTTTACTGTTCTCTACATTTTATTTCTTTATTGTCTTTCTTCATTTTTCTTCCCCCCCCCCCCCCCACTCTTTCCCCCTACTTCATCCCCCTTCCCTTACCTTTTCTCCCCCTTTGCTTCCCCTTTACTAAATCTTACCTCTGTCCCCACCCCCAGTATCTTCATCTGTCACAGATTACCCTATGATTTTAGCTTCTCTACCGTTTGGCCATTCATACACATGTGGACTGCCATTCGCAGTCTTTCCCCCTGGTTTCTGTAGCTACGACTCATCTTTCATTCCCTCACCCTGCAGTATAAATATCTCTCACTTTCTCTGCCTTTTAGCTTTGACAAAGGGTCATCTGGACTCGAAACGTCAGCTCTTTTCTCTCCTGACAGATGCTGCCAGACCTGCTGAGATTTTCCAGCATTTTCCCTTTTGGTTTCAGATTCCAGCATCCGCAGTAATTTGCTTTTATCCAGTGTGATAAACTGTTCTGGTGATACAAAAACCAAATACTGTAGATGCTGGATGTCTGATATCTGAACAGTTAGCACTGCTGCCTCACAGCTCCAGGGTCCCGGGTTCGATTCCCAGCTCGGGTCACTGTCTGTGTGGAGTTTGCACATTCTCCTCGTGTCTGCGTGGGTTTCCTCCAGGTACTTCGGTTTCCTCCCACAGTCCAAAGATGTGCGGGTTAGGTTGATTGGCCAGGTTAAAAAAAAAAATTGCCCCTTAGAATCCTAAATTGCGTAGGTTAGAGGGATTAGCGGGTAAATATGTGGGGGTAGGGCCTGGGTGGGATTGTGGTCGGTGCAGACTCGATGGGCCGAATGGCCTCCTTCTGCACTGTCGGGTTTCTATGGTTTCTATGGTTTCTATGGATACTCAGCAGATCTGGCAGCATCTGTGGAGCAAAACAGAGTTAATATTTCAGGTTGATGAGTTCTGAAGCAAGGTTGTCAACACGAAACTCTTATTGTCTCCACATGTGAGGCCTCACCCATTTCTACATTTTCTACCCTGTTGTTGTTGACTCAAAAAACATGAAAGCTCCCTTGCCTGCCTTCAGATAGTGAGATGGGATCTTTACCCTCCTGCTGAGCTGGGCAGAGGGATTAACAACCGCTTAATGATTTAATGTCTCATCTGAAGGGACAAACTTCTGTCTTTAGCCTTGTTATGAATCTCAGAGCAGGAATATCTTGCTAGTTTCAGTTTAAAATTAATTTATTAGTGTCACAAGTAAGCTTCCACTCACACTGCAATGAAGTTACTGCGAAAATCCCCTAGTCGTCACACTCTGGCGCCTGTTCGGATAACACTGAGGGAGATTTTAGCATGGCCAATGCACCGAACCAGCTCGTCCTTCGGACTGTGGGAGGAAACCGGAGCACCCGGAGGAAACACACGCAGACACGGGGAGAACATGCAGACTCCACACAGACAGTGACCCAAGCCGGGAATTGAACCCAGGTCCCTGGCGCTGTGAGGAGGCAGTGCTAACCACTGTGCTACTGTGCTGCCCCAGGATGAGGGACAGGGGGTGAGGGCGAGGGGTGGGAGGAGCCTGGGGTAGCCACAGATCACCACATCCTTCTCACACATTGAATACGTTTGAAGACTGGGGGGAAAGTGGGGGGTTGCTATCCAGTACAGAAATCCCCTCTGTCCCAGGAGGAAGTATTGCAAATTGACAGACTAACCAGCCTTGATGTGTGTGCTAAGTCAGTGCTATATTGGGCAGAAAGCCCATTTGAAGGCATTCCTTGCTCAGTCAGAGAATAAACTCGCAAAACAATTCCACAAATTTGGGGATAGATAGACAAATTGGATCAGGGGAATAAAGATGTGCATTCCCAATGGTAACCTTCTCACTCAGTGTTACCCAAACATCTTTCCCGGGTGACCACGTCACCCAACCCTGGCGGGTGGGAGGGAGACTTCATCCACTGAGAGGGGGGGGACGGTGGTCTTCAGCTGCTGAACAAGGTGGGGACTGGGTTTCATCTGTGAACATGGGGGGTGGTCTTCAGCCTCTGAACAAGGGGGCGCTCTGCTGCCTCCCTGCGTATAAACCCCTCGGCTTATCTTGCTCTCCAGTTTCATATTTAACGGATCCCTTCTTAAGATTTATAATTCCAACCAGCGGTTTTCTGAATTAAGAGGTGGGCTTCAGGTGCTGCATAAGGGAGGGTGGGTTTCAGCTGCTGAGTGAGTCTGGGGGGGTTGGTGTGGGGGAGTAAGGTTGAACACGTAGGAAATGTTTAAACTGCAGGATTTTCCTCAGCCTTTCTTTACCACAGCAAACCAGGCCCCAAGTTCTGTCTGTTAGGCCGTACTTATCAATGGAAAAAAAAGGATTTAAACGGACATTGCAACTGCCATCTCTCAGTCCAATCTCCACGGCAACCATTGCTGCCTCGGAGCTCACGATGAAAATACCTCATTGGGAAACCCCATTCTACAGTCTTGACTTTGTTGCTTTCAACTCAACTGCGTTTAATTGAAATGCGACAATATAAGGCTATTCAAAGTCCACAGACAAATGCTTAGCACCTAGCGGGGTGAAACCATGATTAGGCAGGGGACAAATCTAGCCCATTGCACTGGGGGTGTGCTGGCACCTGCGATAGTGGTTTGCCCAGGCTAGGGTAGAGTAAAGGATCTCATAGAACATAGAACATAGAACATAGAACATTACAGCGCAGAACAGGCCCTTCGGCCCACGATGTTGCACCGACCAGTTAAAAAAAAAAACTGTGACCCTCCAACCAAACCAATCTACGGATCTCTTAAACGCCCCCAAACTAGGCGCATTTACTACTGATGCTGGCAGGGCATTCCAATCCCTCACCACCCTCTGGGTAAAGAACCTACCCCTGACATCGGTTCTATAACTACCCCCCCTCAATTTAAAGCCATGCCCCCTCGTGCTGGATTTCTCCATCAGAGGAAAAAGGCTATCACTATCCACCCTATCTAAACCTCTAATCATCTTATATGTTTCAATAAGATCCCCTCTTAGCCGCCGCCTTTCCAGCGAAAACAATCCCAAATCCCTCAGCCTCTCCTCATAGGATCTCCCCTCCATACCAGGCAACATCCTGGTAAACCTCCTCTGCACCCTCTCCAAAGCCTCCACATCCTTCCTGTAATGTGGGGACCAGAACTGCACACAGTACTCCAAGTGCGGCCGCACCAGAGTTGTGTACAGTTGCAACATAACGCTACGACTCCTAAATTCAATCCCCCTACCAATAAACGCCAAGACACCTTAACAACCTTATCTACTTGATTCCCAACTTTCAGGGATCTATGCACACATACACCTAGATCCCTCTGCTCCTCCACACTATTCAAAGTCCTCCCGTTAGCCCTATACTCAACACATCTGTTATTCCTACCAAAGTGAATTACCTCACACTTCTCCGCATTAAACTCCATCCGCCACCTCTCGGCCCAACTTTGCAACCTGTCTAAGTCTTCCTGCAAACTACGACACCCTTCCTCACTGTCTACCACACCACCGACTTTGGTGTCATCAGCAAATTTGCTAATCCACCCAACTATACCCTCATCCAGATCATTAATAAATATTACAAACAGCAGTGGCCCCAAAACAGATCCCTGAGGTACACCACTTGTAACCGCACTCCATGATGAATATTTACTATCAACCACCACCCTCTGTTTCCTATCCGCTAGCCAATTCCTGATCCAATTTCCTAGATCACCCCCAATCCCATACATCTTCATTTTCTGCAGAAGCCTACCATGGTGAACCTTATCAAACGCCTTACTAAAATCCATATATACCACGTCCACTGCCTTGCCCCCATCCACCTCCTTGGTCACTTTCTCAAAAAACTCAATAAGGTTAGTAAGGCACGACCTACCTGCCACAAAACCATGCTGACTATCACCTATCAATTCATTACTCTCCAAATAACTATAAATCCTATCCCTTATAATTTTTTCCAACATCTTGCCGACAACAGAAGTGAGACTCACCGGTCTATAATTCCCGGGGAAGTCTCTGTTCCCCTTCTTAAACAATGGGACAACATTCGCTAACCTCCAATCTTCTGGTACTATACCAGAGGCCAACGACGACCTGAAGATCAGAGCCAGAGGCTCTGCAATCACTTCTCTTGCCTCCCAGAGAATCCTTGGATAAATCCCATCTGGACCAGGGGATTTATCTATTTTCAGACCCTCCAGAATATCCTGCACATCCTCCTTATCAACTGTAATACTGTCTATTCTACTCCCTTGCAACCCAGTGTCCTCCTCAGCTATATTCATGTCCCCTTGCGTGAACACCGAAGAGAAATATTGGTTCAATGCTTCACCAATCTCCTCCGGTTCCACACATAACTTCCCTCTGCCATCTATAACTGGCCCTAAACTTGCCCTAACCAACCTTCTGTTCTTGACATACCTATAGAACGCCTTAGGATTCTCTTTAACCCTATCCGCCAAAGTCTTCTCATGTCCCTTTTTAGCCCTTCTAAGCTCGCTCTTCAACTCCCTCTTAGCCAATCTAAAGCTTTCTAGTGCACTACCCGAGTGCTCACGTCTCATCCGAACATAAGCCTCCTTTTTCTTTTTAACCAACAAAGAAACTTTTTTGGTGCACCACGGTTCCTTAGCCCTACCAATTCCTCCTTGCCTGACAGGGACATACCTATCACAGACTCGCAGTAGCTGCTCCTTGAAAAAACTCCACATGTCGGACGTTCCCAGTCCCTGTAATCTCCTAGTCCAACCTATGTTTCCTAATTCTCTCCTAATAGCCTCATAATTACCCTTCCCCCAGCTAAAACCACTCGGCTGCCGATAAGGTTTTACCCGATGCAATTTTTCAAAACCATCTCGACCCTTTGGCTAAGATGAAGCATTAGATCAAGCATCAGATTAAGAGGGCGTGTATTGTCATGTCTTGTCAGCTTGGGTCTGGTTTGTCCCTCATGTGGGGACCATGATTGGATTTAATTTGAATTGGCTTTTTTGATCAGAAATAGAGTACTACGGTTCTGTATTTTATACTTTAACACATGTGCACAATGTGCGCTCAGGAATAAAGTCTGTGTATCACCGGTTGGAATTTCTTCTCTTTAATCTGTGTAGTAATGTTTACTGCTGATTAATAATCTCTGAACTCTGCCATTCTGTACCTGTCTGTACCTTCGACAGGCTAGACAAACTACCTTTTCTTGGCTCAATATTCAATGATGTTGCCCCTCCCCCATGCCCGTCAGAATTCCCATCATCCCAGCGGTGGGAAAGCCACTCTGTCCTCTGCCAGAACCCACCCACTTCCCCAACCTCCTTATCCTTTCCAAAACCCTTACATAGGGACAGGAACCGGCCACTTCTTCTGCCTGAAGATGTGTTTCCTAACTTCTCTCCTGGCTTTGATTTTCAGGCAATTTTAAGATTTGATGTCCCTAGGCTTCCCTACTTATTATAAAAGCAAAATACTGCGGATGCTGGAATCTGAAACAAAAACAGAAAATGCTGGAAAATCTCAGCAGATCTGACAGCACCTGTAGGGAGAGAATACAGCCAACGTTTCAAAGATGTGATGAAGGGTCATCCAGACTTGAAACATTGGCTCTATTCTCTCTCATAAGAACATAAGAGCTGGGAACAGGAGTAGACCATCTGGCCCCTCGAGCCTGTTCCGCCATTCAAGAAGATCATGGCTGATCTTTTCATGGACACATCTCCACTTACCCGCCTGCTCACCATAGCCTTTAACTCCTTTACTGCACTCTCCACAGATGCTGTCAGACCTGCTGAGACTTACCAGCATTTTCTGTTTTTGTTCCCTACTTAACAATTCCTTCCAAAATTCTAAATAAAACTCTCATCAGGTACCAGGTACAGTTCATGGGAGTCTTGATGTGTCTAATTTTTAATATAAGAACCTTGACAAGAGTATTGTAAAGAACGTCTAAGTCTTTGAATAGCATGAGCTGTGCAGATAGAGAAGGGAGTTCTACAAAGGTAAATTATAGTTTTCTTTTTTTCAATTTTAATTCATGGGATGCGGGCATCACCAGTATTTGTTGCCCACCCCAGTTGCCCTTGAACTGAGTGACCAGCTAGGCCATTTCAGAGGGCAGATAAGAGTCAACCACATTAATGTGGGTCTGGAGTCACATGTAGGCCAGACCGGGTAAGGACCGCAGATTTCCTTCCCTAAAGGGATGTTCGTGAACGTGATGGGGTTTTACAAAATTGATGATCGTTTCATGGTTACTATTACTGAGACTGGCTTTCAATTCCAGATTTATTAACTGAATTTAAATTGAATCAGCTCCTGTGATGGGATTTGAACCCAAGTTCCCAGAGGGTTAGCCTAGACCTCAGAATTACTAGTCCACTCTTATTACCACTGCGCCACCATCTCCCACCACTATGCTTAATATTTCAACTTAAATAGTCCAAGGTATTCAAGTCTGAGGAACACTAGATCATGGGGAAGGAACACTCCATTTTTCAGAAGTAAGGAACATAGGTTATCCTAAAGTAAGGAACACTGGGAATCATGGAGTAAGAAACATTGGATGTCCTAAAGTAAGGAATCCTGGATATCCAGTAGTGAGGAATACTGTGTAGCCTATACAGTCAGGAATACTCGGTGTCCAAAAGTGGAACACTTGGGATCCAGGAATGAGTAGCACTCAGAATCCCAGGAGTGAGGAACGCTAGGTAAGCTAAACTAAAGAACAATGGAACAAAGAAAATGCTGGAAAACCTCTGCAGGTCCAGCATTAGCTGTGGAAAGAGAAACAGAGTTAATGTTTCAATGCTCATCCGGACTCGAAACGTTGGCTCTGTTCTCTCTCCACGCAGATGCTGCCAGACCGGCTGAGTTTTTCCGGCATTTTCTGTTTTATTTCAGATTTCCAGCAGCTGCAGTATTTTGCTTTTATTTTAAGGAAGAACGGATCTGGTCTTGGCTGGTCACCTTCAGGAACAGATCTGGAGAAATGTGACTTTCCCAGGAAGTTTTAGCTGTAAGTTTTTCAAGTAAACAAATCAGATATTGTGTACAGAGTATCGTAGCCAGCCCCTCCACCCGCCCCCCCCTCCCCATCCATGGAGAAAGTGTTAAGAAAGGGCCTCTCATGTACCTGGGCTCAGTGCAAAGTTGAGCAGTTAATTGGCAATGGAACCAGTACGAGATGACTTTGCGACTTTGCTGCAAAGTGTTACTGGTTGGCCTGGGCGTGTGACTCAGAGTAAATCAATCATTTCGGGAGAGATGGCAAGAATTTTCACAGTAACTTCATTGCAGTGTGAATGTAAGCCTGCTTATGACTAATAAATAAACTTTAAGGTCAGCAAAGGTTTACAAGGCTGATTCCGGGGATGGCAGGACTGATATATGAGGAGAGATTGACTAGGCTAGAATTGTTTTCGCTGGAGTTCAGACAAATGAGGAAGGATCTCACAGAGACTTATAAAATTCGAACAGGACTAGACAGGGTAGATGCGGGGAGGATGTTCCCGATGGTGGGGGGAGTCCAGAACTAGAGGTCACAGTCTGAGGATTTGGGGTAGACCATTTAGGACGGAAGTGAGGAGACATTTCTTCACCCAAAGAGTGGCGAGCCTGTGGAATTCATTACCACAGGAAGTGGTTGATGCCAAAACATTGAATGTATTCAAGAGGCGGCTGGATATAGCACTTGTGGTGAATGGGATCAAAGGTTATGGGGAGAAAGTAGGATTAGGCTATTGAGTTGGACGATCAGCCACGATTGTAATGAATGGCGGAGCAGCATCGAAGGGCCAAATGGCCTCCTCCTGCTCCTATCTTCTATGTTTCTGTTTCTATGTCTACGTTTCTAAAACATGGAAACTTTAAGAAGGTGAGGAAAACAAAGTGCTGTAGTTCATTTTTTTTGCATGCCTGCGATTTTCTTTAACAGCCCAAATGCGATTTGATTCATAAATCTTCGTCATGGAAACAACAGAGGGGATCATTTTCCCTACTGACTGATCCTAATCTCATTGGTGAGGTTCTCATTAGGCTGGTACAGCACTGAGCAGCGGGCTTGTTGCTAGGTAACCAGGTTCCATACGAGTTTGCAAGACGGAACAAGCAAGCCTAAAATGGAAAGGATGGGCTGCAGCTATTGATATGGTTTTAAAACACCGTGGCCTCTTTTCCACCACCGGGGAAACAGGCTGTTTTTTAACCCCTTTGATCTCAGCAGCTCCCCAGTAACAAAAAGACAAAATGACTTTGCATTGATATGTCCAGATGCACAGAACTCCAACAAGGAAACTGGGTCAGGGCTTACTGGGGTTTTGGAGGGAGGTCCTGCCCTGGGTGAAGATTGTCATCTGGAGAATAATCCCAACACATCTGAGCATGAGGTGCTCTGGGCAGCACGGGTGGCACAGTGGTTAGCACTGCGGCCTCACGGCGCCAGGGACCTGGGTTCAATTCCCAGCTTGGGTCACTGTCTATGCAGAGTCTGCACATTCTCCCTGTGTCTGCGTGGGTTTCCACCCACAGTCTGAAAGACGTGCTGGTCAGGTGCATTGGCCGTGTTAAATTCTCCCTCAGTGTACCCGAACAGGAATCAGAGTGTGGTGAATAGGGGATTTTCACAGTAACTTCATTGCAGTGTTAATGTTAGCCTACTTGTGACACTAATAAATAAACTGTAAATGGGCTATTTCAGGAATAGTTAGGCAAGAGTGTGGAGGAGTCATTTCCCTCAGTGGCTGCTCCAATCAGATCAATTTATTTGCACATTATCTCTTCCCTTAGAAGGCATTTGCCAAATTTGGTTAAAATAGTGTGACACGGCGCAAAGAGACAAGGTACTACAATTCGGATAGCCAAGCAGTGAGCGATGGAACTAGTTGTCATACACTTCCAAAGCTTTCATTCATAAAACCACACATTAAACATGGGCGGCACGGTAGCACAGTGGTTAGCACTGCTGCCTCACAGCGCCAGGGACCTGGGTTCAATTCCTGGCTTGGGGTCACTGTCTGTGTGGAGTTTGCACGTTCTCCCCATGTCTGTGTGGGTTTCCTCCGGGTGCTCCAGTTTCCTCCCTCATTCTGAAAGACGTGCTGGTTAGATGCATTGACCTGAACAGGTGCTGGAATGTGGCGACTAGGGGATTTTCACAGTAACTTCATTGCAGTGTTAATGTAGGCCTACTTGTGACTAATAAATAAATAAACCATGTGCTTCCAATCCGAATGCCTCGGTTTCAGACTAAGATGAAAGCAAATTACTGTGGATGCTGGAATCTGAAAAAAAGACAGAAAATGTTGGAAAATCTTTGAAGGATCATCCAGACTCGAAGCGTTGGCCCTGTTCTCTCTCCACAGATGCTGTCAGACCTGCTGAGATTTTCCGGCATTTTCTGTTTTTGTTTTAGCTCAGTTTCAGTCTGCTCCAATGAGTACACACAAACCACCAGTTAATACCCACCATCTGAATGCTGTTAAACACCCAATTAATATACAATTAATACAAACTACTTGGTTTGCAGAAAATAGGCAGCATGTCCCAGACACCACCATCGCCTCTGCCGCGGCTCTATTCATAGCCGGGTGTCCCTGGAGAGGGAGCGTGCGATGTCCATAGGAATCATTGAGGCCTTCTGTGCCTGTCGGGTACCACAGGGACTGGGGCGTATTATCAACCCCTTCCTTTCTGCTTTGTTTTTGTTTTGGGTGGTCCCCCCCTTTAAGGAAGTGCTCTCCTTGCTTTGTCCATCTGTTTGTTTCATAAAATCCCTACAGTACAGAAGGAGGCCATTCAGCCCATCAAGCCCGCACTGACAGCAATCCCACCCAGGCCCTATTCCTGTAACCTCACGTATTTACCCTCCCAATCCCCCTGACACTAAGGGGCAATTTAGCATGGCCAATCCGCCTCACCCGCACATCTTTGGAGTGTGGGAGGAAACCGGAGCACCCGGAGGGAAACCCACGCAGGCACGGGGAGAATGTGCAAACTCCACACAGTCACCCAAGGCTGGAATTGAACCTGGGTCTCTGGCGCTATGAGGCAGCAGTGCTAACCACTCTGCCACCATGCTGCCCCAGTTTAATTTAGTTTAATTTGTTTTGCCAAAAGGAATGACACCGCCATCACCATTGTTGGGTATTTTCTGTCCCAGCGGCAGCACAGACCCAGCAGAAGTGGGTATTCAGTCAGGTGGGAGTTGCCCTGGGAATCCTCAACGTTGACTCTAGACCCCATGAAGTCTCAAGGCGTCAGCTCAAACATAGGCAAGGAAACCTCCTGCTGATTACCACATACTGTCCACCTTCAGCTGATGGATCTCCAGGTTGACCACCACTTGGAGGAAGCCCCGAGAGTGGTAAAGGCGGAGAAGATACTCTGGGTGGGAGACTTCAATGCCCATCACCAAGAGTGGCTCAGTAGCACATCACAGACCAAACTGGCCAGGTCCTAAAGTGGAGGTGCCGGCGTTGGACTGGGGTAAACACAGTAAGAAGTTTAACAACACCAGGTTAAAGTCCAACAGGTTTATTTGGTAGCAAATGCCACTAGCTTTCAGAGCGCTGCCCCTTCGTCAGGTGGAGTGGGAGATGTGCTCACAAACAGGGCATACAGAGACACAAACTCAAGTTACAGAATAATGATTGGAATGCAGTCTTTACAGATAATCACGTCTTAAAGGTACAAACAATGTGAGTGGAGAGAGCATTAAGCACAGGTTAAAGAGATGTGTATTGTCTCCAGACAGGAGACTCGTTGGGCCAAATGGCCTCTTCCGCACTGTAGGGAATCAATGAGACATAGAGAGGTGGGGAGGCTTAGTTTAGAAAATGCAGAGTCTGGAGTCCAGACAGTCTAGTTGAAGGCATGGCTGACAATGGTGTGACAAAGGGGATGCCGTGTGCACAAGAAGTCAGAGTGGGAGGAATGCAATGCCCTTAAAGAATTGTTGGGTTGGAGGAAGTTACAGAAATAGCACGCACAGCAGTGATGGGTGAACGGTACTTAAAACTATAAGACTATAAGATGTAGGAGCAGAATTAGGCCACTCAGCCCATCAATTCTGCCCCGCCATTCAATCAGGGCTGATATGATTCTACTCCCCATTCTCCTGCCTTCTCCCCTTAACCCTTGATCCCATTATTGATCAAGAACCTATCTATCTCTGTCTTAAAGACACTCAATGACCTGGCCTTCACAACCCACTGTGGCAATGAGTTCCACAGATTCACCACTCTCTGGCTGAAGAAATTCCTCCTCATCTCAGTTTTAAAGGAGCGTCCCTTCACTCTGAGTTTGTCCCCTCGAGTTCTAGTTTCTCCCACTAATGGAAACATCCTCTCCACATCCACTCTATCTAGGTCTCTCAGTATTCTGTCAGTTTCAATTAGATCCCCCCTTATCCTTCTAAACTCCATCGAGTGTAGGCCCAAACCCCTCAAATGCTCCTCATATGACAGACACTTCATTCCTGGGATCATTCTTGTGAACCTCCTCTGGACCCCCTTCCAGGCCAGCACATCCTTCCTTAGGTATGGGGCCCAAAACTGCTCACAATGTTCCAAATGGGGTCTGACTTGAGCCTTTTACAGACTCAGCAGTACATCCCTGCTTTTGGTGGATCCAGTAAGAAGTTTAACAACACCAGGTTAAAGTCCAACAGGTTTATTTGGTAGCAAAAGTGGATCCAACCGTAGTTAAAACTGTAAAGCAGAGAGACAGTCTACCTAAAATATTGAACTGATCGGGTTGGCTGCAAGTCTCTTGTCCTGCTTCCCTTGAACCCGGAAGAGGGCGTTTTGGCATCAGGTTTGAGGTTTTCAAAATTCTAAGCTCTGACCAAACTCCAAGCCTGTCGTTACTGAATGCTGCGATCCGGTGGCTTTGGCCTTTGCAACGTTCGATTGTATAACAGTGAAAACAAACAGCAGAAAATGCCTTGGATTAGTCGTGTCTACTTGTGGGATAGATCCGGAATGTCAAAGCAGCAATACATGGGAATCTGGAATGTTATACCAAAGCTAAAGGCACATCTTTAAAACAGTGTCACACAAAGTTTAGAAAGTATCATTTCTTCATGTATCTGGTTCAAGACTATAATCGTCAAGTTAACCAGTAACCCGAACACAGATCACAGTCAGAGCAAATTTGACGTCAATACATTCCCTAACTGTGGAATGCTGTTGTTGAAATGTTTTATTAAACCATGGCTCTGTCTATTAAACAGGACTAACCTACATATCACAGAATCCCCATAGTGCAGCAGGAGGCCATTCAGCCCATCAAGTCTGTACCAACTTTCCGACAGAGCACCTTACTTAGGCCCTATCCCCATAACCCCATATATTTACCCGCTAATCCCCCTAACCTATACATCTGGGGACACTAAGGGATAATTTAGCATGGCCAGTCCACCTAACCTACACATCTTGGGACTCTAAGGGACATTTAGCATGACCAATCCACCTAACCTGGATCTTTGGACCGTGGGAGGAAATCAGAGCACCCGAGAGGAAACCCACACAGACACAGGGAGAATGTGCAAACTCCACACAGACAGTGACCCAAGCTGGGAATCGAACCCGGGGCCCTGGCATTGCGAGACAGCAGTGCTAACCACTGTGCCACAGTGCCTCCCATGTGAAGGATTAGAGGGTTGACCTGTGCTTCCTTGCTGACGATACCAAACATACACAAATGCGCATCACCCTCCTCAATGGGGAGGCAATGGCCTAGTGGCATTATCACTCAGCCATTAATCCAGAAACTCAGCTAATGTTCTGGGGACCCGGGTTCAAATCCCGCCACGGCAAATGGTGAAATTTGAATTCAATTAAAAAAAACCTGGAATTAAGAATCCACTGATGACCACGAAACCATTGTTGATTGTTGGAAAAACCCATTTGGTTCTCTGATGTTCTTTAGGGAAGAAAATCTGTCATCTTTACCTGGTCTGCTCTACATGTGACTCCAGAGCCACAGCAATGCGGTTGATTCTCAACTGCCCTCAGGCAACTAGGGATAAGAAATAAACTCTACACCAGCATCCCCCACGATGATGGCATTGCTGCAACGGCCTCAGTGCTCAGCGCCAACAACTGCCAGTTTCCAGATGCAAATAAAAGACAGTTACCTGCAGATCCGACCAAAGAACACACCCGTCAACTCAACACTCTGATCAAGACCTTTGATCCGGACCTTCAGAACACCCTCCGTGCTCTCATCCCACGTACTCCCCGCGTTGGAGATCTCTACTGCCTCCCGAAGATACACAAGGCAAACACACCCGGCCGTCCCATCGTATCGGGCAATGGGACCCTGTGCGAGAACCTCTCCGGCTATGTCGAGGGCATCCTGAAACCCATTGTACAAAGAACCCCCAGCTTTTGTCGCGACACGACGGACTTCCTACAGAAACTCGGCACACATGGAGCAGTTGAACCAGGAGCGCTCCTCGTCACAATGGATGTCTCGGCACTCTACACCAGCATCCCCCACGATGATGGCATTGCTGCAACGGCCTCAGTGCTCAGCGCCAACAACTGCCAGTTTCCAGATGCAATTTTACAACTCATCCGCTTCATCCTGGACCACAATATCTTCACCTTCAACAACCAGTTCTTCATCCAGACACACGGAACAGCCATGGGGACCAAATTCGCACCTCAATATGCCAACATCTTCATGCACAGGTTCGAAGAAGACTTCTTCACCGCACGGGACCTTCAACCGATGCTATACACTAGATACATCGATGACATTTTCTTCCTTTGGACTCATGGTGAACAATCACTGAAACAACTCTATGATGACATCAACAAGTTCCATCCCACCATCAGGCTCACCATAGACTACTCTCCGGAATCGGTTGCATTCTTGGACACGCGCATCTCCATTAAGGACGGTCACCTCAGCACCTCACTGTACCGCAAGCCCACGGATAACCTCACGATGCTCCACTTCTCCAACTTCCACCCTAAACACGTTAAAGAAGCCATCCCCTACGGACAAGCCCTCCGTATACACAGGATCTGCTCGGATGAGGAGGATCGCAACAGACACCTCCAGACGCTGAAAGATGCCCTCATAAGAACAGGATATGGCGCTCGACTCATTGATCAACAGTTCCAACGCGCCACAGCGAAAAACCGCACCGACCTCCTCAGAAGACAAACACGGGACACAGTGGACAGAGTACCCTTCGTTGTCCAGTACTTCCCCGGAGCGGAGAAGCTACGGCATCTCCTCTGGAGCCTTCAACATGTCATTGATGAAGACGAACATCTCGCCAAGGCCATCCCCACACCCCCACTTCTTGCCTTCAAACAACCGCACAACCTCAAACAGACCATTGTCCGCAGCAAACTACCCAGCCTTCAGGAGAACAGTGACCAAGACACCACACACCCCTGCCACAGCAACCTCTGCAAGACGTGCCGGATCATCGACACAGATGCCATCATCTCACGTGAGAACACCATCCACCAGGTACACGGTACATACTCTTGCAACTCGGCCAACGTTGTCTACCTGATACGCTGCAAGAAAGGATGTCCCGAGGCATGGTACATTGGGGAAACTATGCAGACGCTGCGACAACGGATGGATGAACACCGCTCGACAATCACCAGGCAAGACTGTTCTCTTCCTGTTGGGGAACACTTCAGCGGTCACGGGCATTCGGCCTCTGATATTCGGGTAAGCGTTCTCCAAGGCGGCCTTCGCGACACACGACAGCGCAGAGTCGCTGAGCAGAAACTGATAGCCAAGTTCCGCACACACAAGGACGGCCTCAACCGGGATATTGGGTTCATGTCACACTATCTGTAACCCCCACAGTTGCCTGGACCTGCAGAGTTTCACTGGCTGTCTTGTCTGGAGACAATACACATCTTTTTAGCCTGTCTTGATGCTCTCTCCACTCCCATTGTTTTGTTTCTTAAAGACTGGATTAGTTGTAAGTATTCGCATTCCAACCATTATTCATGTAAATTGAGTCTGTGTCTTTATAAGTTCTGTTTGTGAACAGAATTCCCACTCACCTGAAGAAGGGGCTTAGAGCCTCGAAAGCTTGTGTGGCTTTTGCTACCAAATAAACCTGTTGGACTTTAACCTGGTGTTGTTAAACTTCTTACTGTGTTTACCCCAGTCCAACGCCGGCATCTCCACATCATAAGAAATAAATGCCAGCGACACCCATGTCCCATGAATGAATAAAAGGTATAGCCATTATCACTGCCCTAGTACTTGCTCACGTGGCTTGGTGTCCAACATTGTTCGTTAACAACCTTGTGAAGCACCTTGGAATGTTAAAGGGACCATATAAAGGGAGATTGCTGTCCTTGTTCCAGGTTTGACCTTACCCTGCATTTAGCCAAGAGCAATGGCCAAGGAACTTGCTTGACCTTTATGTAAAGGAGTTTAAGCTGTCAATGGGCGGCATGGTGGCATAGCTGTTAGTGCTGCTGCCTCACAGCGCCAGGGACCTGGGTTCGATTCTGGCCTCAGGACACTCTGTGTGGAGATTGCACGTTCTCCCCGTGTCTGCGTGGGTTTCCTCCGGGTGCTCCGGTTTCCTCCCACAGTCCAAAAATGTGCGGGTTAGGTTGATTGGCCATGCTAAATTGTCCCTTAGTGTCAGGGGGATTAGTAAGGTAAATATGTGGCATTACGGGAATAGGGCCTGTGTGGGATTGTTGTCAGTGCAGGCTCGATGGGCTGAATGGCCTCCTTCTGCACTGTAGGGATTTTAATGTAGATTGATAAATTGTAGCTGTGGCTGGCAATGCCATCTCCAGTGGGCATAATCCAGGAGGTTGCATCACATGATCTTTGTCCTTCCAGTCCGCGTCCTTTCACATTTGCCATCCATCACGGAAAATGTCCACCCGCGTGGTTTTCCCCTCTCTCCACCTATTGGGAACAATCTACATTCCTCAACTGATCGTGCCAAACCACCTTTCTTCCAATCTGCCAATATTTATATATTAATAAAGTGTTGGAAGAAAATTATGAATAAAACAAATGCCGCTATGATTTCTTTTCCCTCCCCGCAGTGTCCCAGACATTAATCTTTAATTTCTGGTGGCTCCAGGGTAATGTTGGAGGATTGATAATTGCAAGTTGCAGCCATTTAACTGAGGGACAGGCAGCATATCCAAGGGTATAGGAGGACGGTTCAGTAATCACTAGAGAATAATGGTGTTTACTGCAACCACAGTTAAGCATATTTATATGCATTTTAAAACAGAGGTCACAAATCGGGCACAGTGCTGTTGAGAGTGGTTCTGCTGTAACTCGATGGAAAAAGCAAGCTGAAATGCGTAAGGATGCTCAGTATGGGAAGCATTAGCAGGAGGAGATTATACTGTGTACACTGTGGCATGGTGCACTCTTTGATGATATGCAGTTTTATCTCTCGAATCGCAGGCTCAATGCCAAGTGAGAGGCTGCCCACAGAAAGATAAATAATATTCCCTGAAATGGTGCAACACCCAGCGCCAAACTCCTTGTTCTAAATTTTCCATTGGAAAGCTGCAATTGTTTGGTGTTCAGTCCCGATCCAAGCCCATTCAACAGCCAGCACATGAGGGCACATTATCAGCGGCTGTGTACACTGTACCTGGCTCCCGCTCGAGTATTTCTCACATCTGAGCACGGCTTGTATCTAATCAGGCCCTAAAGTAAGCAAACAGTTGCACAATGGAAACTTAAATTACACCGGCAAATCTCTCCGAGTTGTAGCGCGCTTGTCCAGGGCAATTCAGAGTCAACCTGACACACATTCACTTACTCACTCACTCATCGATACTCTCTTCACCCCACCTCACAACACCCTCAACTTCTCATGCTCTGTCCCCCTCCATCCCGCCAAACTAGGGTGCCATGGTGCCACAATAGTTAGCACCACTGCCTCTCAGCACCAGGGACCCAAAGCCCAGCAGGCCATTTGTACCAACAAGTCAACGCTAGTGTTTCTATCACACATGAGTCTTCTCTAATCCTCCTTCAGCTAATCCTATCATTAGATCCTCTATTCCTTTCTCCCTCATTCGGCTTCATCTCGAACGTAGCTACATTAACATGCCTCCTACATGTGAGTGGCACAGTAGTCATCACTGCTGCCTCACAGTGCCAGGGACCTGGATTCAATTCCGAACTCAGGTGACTGTCTGTGTGGAGTTTGCACGTTCTCCCTGTGTCAGCGTGAGTTTCGTCTGGGTGCTCTGGTTTCCTCCAAAGATGTGCAGGTTGGGTGGATTGGCCATGTTTAATTGCCCCTTGGTGTCCCAAGATGTGCAGGTTAGCTGGATTAGCCATGGGAAATGTGCGGGGCCATGGAGATAGGGCAGGGGGTTGTCCTGGGTAAGATGCTGTTTCGGAGAGTCAGTACAGTATCAATCGGCTGAACGGTTTCCTTCTGCACGGAAGGGATTCTGTGCTTCATTATCTCTTTGTGTGCCAACAAGTTGATTTCAGGATTCTATTCTCAAACATTGTCAGCATCTCTTTCAACCGTTACGGCACTCTGGAATTCTAACCCTAAACTCCTTCACCTTAACCTCTCTGCCACTACTCTCCAGAATCTCCAAACCTCACCGACTATACTTTTGCCCGTCCTGTCCAATTTGCGGTGCCACTGTTTGTGCTCGATGTCCACAACACTCTGTCCTTCCTAATTCTGGAAATTATCTGACAGTTTCGGCAGGACAGTTCTTTTGGTTTTCTGGGCAATATTACCTCAACCAACACCATCAACACTAACACCTCATTCATCTTACAGCTTGCTCTGTTGCAGTCAATCTGTGGCATAGTGATTTTGATTTGATTTGATTTGGTTTATTATTGTCACATGTATTAGTATACCGTGAAAAGTATTGTTTCTTACATGCTATACAGACAAAGCATACCGTTCATAGAGAAGGAAAGAAGAGAGTGCAGAATGTAGTGCTACAGTCATAGCTAGGGTGTAGCGAAAGATCAACTTAATGCGAGGTAGGTCCATTCAAAAGTCTGATGGCAGCAGGGAAGAAGCTGTTCTTGACCTCAGACTTTTGTATCTTTTTCCCGACGGAAGAAGGTGGAAGAGAGAATGTCTGGGGTGCGTGGGGACCTTAATTATGCTGGCTGCTTTTCCGAGGCAGCAGGAAGTGTATACAGAAGTGTAGCAGTAATGTCACTGGACTAGAAATCCAGAGGCCAATCCCAGGCCAATGCTTCAGGGACACAGCAGTTGGTGAAATTTGAATTCAGTTCATAAATCTGGGAAATCAAGTTACTCTCATAATAGTTAATAATCATACAAGTTTGGGAATCACATAAGCTGCTATGAGAAAATAAAAGGTCTTTATAAAAGTCTTCACAGATAAGCACTAAGGCCTTTAGCTTTAAGAGAATTAATGAAATCAGACACCTGGAACTGGACAAAGGGAGTGATATCCACAGAAGCCGATACAAACTGGGACATCATTGTTTTGTTTATTTATTATTGTCACAGGTAGGCTTACATTCACACTGCAATGAAGTTACTGTGAAAATCCCCTAGTTGCCACACTCTGGCGCCTGTTCGAGTACACTGAGGGAGAATTTAGCATGGCCAATGCATCTAACCAGGACTGTGGGAGGAAACCGGAGCACCCGGAGGAAACCCACGCAGACACGGGGAGAAAGTGCAAACTCCACACAGACAGTGATCCGAGCCGGGAATTGAACCCCGGTCCCTGGTGTTGTGAGGCTGAGTACTAGCTATGTGCCACTGATAACTTGTAACATTGATGAATTAGGTCAGCTAACATCTTCACACTGATTCGATATTATAATTAAGCAAGCATGAGGTAGGTGGTTGTGATTGGTTTTAATACCTGTATCTTATGAATGATGTAAGCTTAATCAATAACTATGAGTGGATAGCGATAACTCCTCGATCTTGATTGGTATATGCTAATTACTTGTAATTGAATTTGAAACTATAACTGCTTGTGTATTCCTAAATTCTGGGCTCTGGCTAGTTACTGGCACTGACACGTGACTTTCCATCTCAGGACACTAAGGGCAATTTTTAGCATGGCCAATCAACCTAACCCGCACATCTTTGGACTGTGGGAGGAAACCGGAGCACCCGGAGGAAACCCACGCAGACACGAGGAGAATGTGCAAACTCCACACAGACAGTGACCCAAGCCGGGAATCGAACCCAGGTCCCTGGAGCTGTGAAGCAGCGGTGCTAACCACTGTGCTACTGTGCTACCGTGCCGCCCTTGCTGGGACTCTTTTCACTGGAGCGTAGAAGGCTGAGGGGTGATCTTATAGAGGTCTATAAAATAATGAGGGGCATAGACAAGCTAGATAGTCAATATCTTTTCCCAAAGGTAGGGGAGTCTAAAACTAGAGGGCATAAGTTTAAGGTGAGAGGGGAGAGATACAAAAGGATCCAGAGAGCAATTTTTTCACACACAGGATGTGAGTGTCTGGAACAAGCTGCCAGAGGTAGTAGTAGAGGCAGGTACAATTTTATCTTTTAAAAAGCATTTAGACAGTTACGATGGGTACAGAGGGATATGGGCCAAATGCAGATCATTGGGACTAGCTTAGGGGTTTTTAAAAAAAGGGTGGCATTGACAAGTTGGGCCAAAGGGTCTGTTTCCATGCTGTAAACCTCTATAACTCTATGACTCTAAGTCCCTCAGTACGTGAGCCCACAGTCTTTTGACTCAGAATCCTAAATGCTAATGTCAAACCACAACAGAAAGTGCTTGAAAATTCTTCCTTCTCACATATGCAGTGATCAAAGTCTTTTTCTCATCATTGGCGACCAATGCTGCCACTCTGTCTCCTCAAAGTCGATCAGTCTGATTCAACAACTAATCGGTGAGTGGTCGGAAAAGCTCATGAAACTTGCAGAACCGTCAGAAGCAAGTTGAGAGCTGCCTCATGTCATTGCTGAAATGACGCCCTGAATCTTTGATATTCTGCTGACACCTCGCACACTACAAACGCAGGCCTCAGTCTCTTGGAATTAATGTGATCAGGTTTCATACAGTCATGTTTTTGAAGCAACATATCCAATTCTTTAGCTTTGAAAATGGTATCATATTTAACTCGACGCTGTCAAACCAGCTCCTCGACACAGAGCTAAATGATGAACTGCGGGGCTGACACTGGAGTAAAAATTTAATAAGCCTTCTTCACACATAGCCGGAGTCAAAGCCCCCTTTGAAAAAAAAAATCCATTTGTAGTTTGGGATTTTGCTCAGTGTGTGATTCAGTTCCTGGAATTTGCGGCCTCCAGGATCCATTAGTTCAGCAAGGCAGCAAGTTCTGAAGGAACAATAAGAACTAATTAAGAAGTTTCACTCTCAATGGAGCACAGCAGGGCACTCAGCAATTTGCAACACACTGCTGCCTCTGGTTCCAGGCAACAGAAGAAACTGGTCTTAAAAAAGCCATTGAATTTTAACTTAGCCAAAGTCTGAAATTGATTTCTACCGGTCAGCAATCTGTGCAGAATGCCCCTAATGGCTTCAACTAAATGCCTCAAATTAAAACCTGCAAATTTGTGATGGAAGATATGAATGCACAGATGCTGCTTAAACTCATTCAGTGGATTGAGACTACACGGCTCCCCTTTGACAAATGAACACTAAAGGCCACTGCGAAACAACTCAAAAAGGGATTTGCTCTGATGAAACCATGGCATTGGACTGGGGTGGGCAAAGTAAGAAGTCTCACAACACCAGGTTAAAGTCCAACAGGTTTATTTGCTATCACCAGCTTTCAGAGCGCTGCTCCTTCATCAGGTAAGTGGAGAGTTAGGTTCACAAACAGGACATATATAGATACAGACTCAATTGCAAGATAATGATTGGAATGCGAGTCTTTACAGGTAATCAAGTCTTTACAGGTGCAGACAATGCGAGTGGAGAGAGGGATAAGCACAGGTTGAAGAGGTGTGAATTGCCTCAAATCAGGACAGTTAATAAGATTATGCGACCTGATGAAATAACACAGACCTGAAGTATTAACTCCCTTTCTTTCCCTCTCTGCAGTTGCTGACAGACCAACTGAGCTTTTTTTTTTGCTTTTATTTCAGATTTCCAGCATTATGCTTTTGTCAAAAAGAGGTGCATTGCATTTCAGTGTATCACACAGTATTTACAGCACAGAAAAAGCCATTCGGGCCATCAACTCAGTGCCAGTATGAATGTTCCATGCAAACTTACCAAGCGGTAATAAAAACTCCCTCCACTTTATGTAAAACCTCATATTGTGAGGTCGTCAGTTTTTGCCTATTTATTTTTCACCGTCATAGAAACTTCTAAAATTCTAACAGGATTAGACAGGGTAGATTCAGAAAGAATGCTCCCAATGGTGGGGGAGTCCAGAACTAGGAGTCATAGTTTGAGAATAAGGATTAAACCTTTTAGAACTGAGGTGAGGAGGCATTTCTTCACCCAGAGGGTGGTGAATATGTGGAATTCTCTACCACAGAATGTAGTTGAGGCCAAAACGTTGATTTCAAGAAGAAATTGGATATGGTTCTTGGGGCTAAAGGGATCAGGGTATTGAAGTTTAGAAGATAGAAGTTTATAAAATTATGAGGGGCATAGGTAAGGTGAACAGTGGGAAGCTTTTTCCCAGGGCAGAAATGACAATCATAAGGGAGCAAAGTTCAAGATAAGAGGGGAAAGGTTCTGTGGAGATGTGCGGGGGGAGTTTTTGCACGAGGATGGTGGGGGCCTGGAATACACTGCCAAGTGAGGTGGTTGAGGCAGATATGTTAGCAACATTTAAGACTTATTTGGATAGGCAATGAACAGGCGGGGTATAGAGGGATACAGGCGGTTGGTCTAGATAGGACAATGTGATTAGTGCAGGCTTGATGGGCTGAAGGGCCTGTGCCTGTGCTATACTGTTCTTTGTTCCTTATTCTCTTTGAATTTGATGATCAGCCATGATCAAAATGAATGGTGGAGCAGGCTTAAAGGGCCGAATGGCCTACTGCTTCAAATTTCTTTGTTTCTATCTCTGTACACTCAAAACATGAGGTAGTTCCACAAAGAATGTCAAAAATATGAAATAATTTCTCTTCACCGCTGTGTTAGGCCTTAGTTGGAGTATTGTGTCCAAGTCTGGGACACCACCACACTTTAGGAAGGATCCCATGCCTTTGGCGAAGATGCAGAATGGTTCCAAGGTTCAGAGGCTCTGCTGATTCAGAGAGATTGGAGAATATTGTGTGCAGTTTTGGTCTCCTTATCTGAGGAAGGATGTTCTTGCTCCAGAGGGAGTGCAGCGAAGGTTTACCAGACTGATTCCTGGGATGGCAGGACGTATGAGGAGAGATTGAGTCAGCTAGGATTGTATTTGCTGGAGTTAAGAAGAATGAAGGGGGAAACTCATAGAAACTTATAAAATTCTAACAGGGCTGGACAGGGTAAATGCAGGAAGGATGTTCCCGATGGTGGGGTGTCCAGAACCAGGAGTCACAGTCTGAGGATACAGGGTAGACTATTTAAGACAGAGATGAGGAGAAGTTTCTTCACCCAGCGAGTGGTGAGCCTGTGGAATTCACTACCACAGAAGGTAGTTGAGGCCAAAACATTGAATGTTTTTAAGAGGCAGTTAGATATAGCTCTTGAGGCGAAGGGGATCAAAGGATATGAGGGGGAAGGCAGGATCAGGCTATTGAGTTGGATGATCAGCCGTGATTATCATGCATGGTAGAGCAGGCTCAAAGGGCCGAATGGCCTCCTCCTGCTCCTATTTTCCATGTTTCAATGATTCTATGTTAAGATGTGGTTGCTTTCAGGGCAAAGAAGATTAAGGGATTTGGTAGAAGGAAGTGTCCAACTTTGTGAATGATTTTGAGTAAATACGGGGAAAGCATTTCCAGTAAGGAAGGGCAACGAGAAGCCTCAGGTTTAAGGCAGCAAAACCATTGACAACATGAAGAAACCCTCTTTTTCCCAATGAGTTGCAATGCACATCCTGAAAACAGGACGCAAACAGGTTCAATAACAACTTCCAAAAATCAGAAGGAAAATTACAGGATTATGGGAATTGATTAGGGGAGTGGGATTAAATAGATAGCTCTAACAAAGAGCCACTACTGGCTTAATGGGCCGATTGGCCTTGCTTCAATGCTGTAACATTTCATGACTCTATGTTCTCGTTTTCCTTCTAATTTTTCCATTGTTCTTTCTCTCTTGTCCATTTTTCACTCTCCTCTTTACTCTGGGGACATAGGAACAGGAAAAGGCCCTTCGGCCCCTTGAGCCTTTTGTCTCATTCAGTTAGATCGCGAGGGAACAGTTTCTCCCTATCTATCCCGTTCAGCTCCCTCATGATTTTGAACATCTCTATCAAATCTCTTCTTAGCCGTCTTCTCTCTAAGGAGAACAGTCTCAAACTCTCCAATCTACCCTCATAACTGAAGTTTCTCATCCCTGGAACTATTCTTGTAAACCTCTTCTGCACTCTCTCCAATGCGTTCCCATCCTTCCTATAGCATTGCGTCCAGAACTGTACCCAATATTCCAGATGAGATCTACATATATCAATCACAAGTATACATTTGTTTTGAAAGCATTGGTATCCAATATCAGTGAATAATTCTAATTATATCATTTATGTCCAACGAATATAATTATCCAGTTACAGCCTCTATATGCCTGTCTAATTAGAATGATTAATTACTAATGAAGTATGCCTATGTGGTTTTACAATCTAACATCTGCAGCTGCCGTCATGGCTTCCATCTTCTTCTTATCAGGGTGCCCAGATCTTGCTCCTTGTTCAGCTTGTTTGCGCTGCCCATCTGGAAGTGTGAGAACTGTACAGAAACATCTTCACAGCAGCTTCCCAGAGAACTGTGCTGTATTCAATTCATAGGCGAACTTTGCAGCACTGTGATTTTGTTGGAAAAGCTATCCCATTTCCTCCTCATTCCCCACAGTCTTGCAAATGTACAGAAGACAATGAATGCTGTAGGTGATAAAACCCTTGTAATTTAACTCAAATGCACCATTGGAATTATTCTGACGTGCACGCTGAAGTAAGATGCTCTTAAATTGCCAACATTTCAGTTTGAAACAATGTCAATGAGAGTTTCTAAGGGAAGATGATTCATCCGAGTCAAGTCTTTAGAAATCTTTATTAAACATATGAATTAGACGGTGATATTTTGTGTTAGCGTGAAATAAGTGTAGCCAACTGCTTGAAACAAAATTGGGAGATATATACGACAGGTGCCGACATTTCACATGGGATCTGCGGAATTCTCTGCCCAGTGAAGCAGTCGAGGCTACCTCATTGAATGTTTTTAAGGCAAGGATAGATAAATTTTTGAATAGTAAAGGAATTAAGGGTTATGGTGAGCGGGCGGGTAAGTGGAGCTGAGTCCATAAAAAGATCAGCCATGATCTTATTGAATGGCGGAGCAGGCTCGAGGGACCAGATGGCCTACTCCTGCTCCTTATGTTCTTACGTTTTTATGTTCTTATTAGGAGTAATTTATTAGCTTGGATAGAGGATTGACTAACCAACAGTAAGCCAAAAGTCGGGATGAATGAGTTTTTCTCAGGTTGGCAAGATGCAGCTAGTGGAGTGCCACAGGATTCGATCCTCAAGCCCTAACTATTTACAATCTATATTAATGACTTGGATGCAGGGATAGTAGGTACCACAGCCGAATTTGCAGATGACGCTAAAATAGGTGGGACAATAAGTTGCAAATGAATATGGAAAGGCTAAATTAATGGGGCAAAATTTGGCAGATGGAGTTTAACATGGATGGTGTGAGGTTATCCATTTTGGTAGGAAAAATGCAAAGGCAAATTATGATCTAATTGGAGAAAAACTTCATACTGCTTCAGTGCAGAGGGATCTGGGTGTCCTTGTGCATGAATCACAGAAAACTACCATGCAGGTACAGCAGGTAATAAAGATAATAAAGAAGGCAATTGGAATCTTGGCATTTATTGCTAAAGGAATAGAATATAAAGGTACTGAAGTGTTGCTGTTACTGTATAAAGCATTAGTGAGACCGCACTTAGAATATTGTGTACAGTTTTCGGTCCCCTTACTTGTGAAGGGATGTAGTTGCGTTGGAGGCAGTTCAGAGGAGGTTCACTGGATTGGTCCATTTTCAAAATCTGCCTCCAGTATCCCATCAGGCAATGCATTCCAGATCCTAACCACTCGCTGCCCCGTGTTGCGACTGGTTGTTTTGCCAATCACTTTAAATCTGTAAACTCTGGTATCCCACCCTCCCACCACTGGGAGCAATTTCTCCCAGTCTAGACACCTGATAATTCGGAAAACCTCCATCAAAATCTCCTCTCAACCTTCTCCTCCAAGGAAAACAACCTCAGTTTCTCAAATCTATCCACATAACTCCAGACTCTCACTCCTGGGTGCCTTCCCTTAAATGGATCTTTTTGAAATATTCTTTCATGGGACATAGGCGTCGCTGGCTGGCCAGCATTTATAGCCCATCTCTAGTTGCCCTTGAGAAGGTGGTGGTGAGCTGCCTTCTTGAATCGCTGCAGTCCATGTTATGTGGGTTGACCCACAATACCGTTAGGAAGGGAATTCCAGGATTTTGACCCAGTGACTGTGAAGGAACGACGATATATTTCCAAGTCAGGATGATGAGTGGCTTGGAGGGGAACTTGCAGGTGGTGGTGTTCCCATGTATCTGCTGCCCTTGTCCTTCTAGATGAAAGTGGTCATGGGTTTGGAAGGTGCTGTTTAAGGATCTTGTAGATAGTACACACTGCTGCTACTGAGCTTTGGCGGTGGAGGGAATGAATGTTTGTAGATGTGGTGCCAATCAAGTGGGCTGCTTTGTCCTATTGGGTCAAACCAGTAGTTGACTGATGTGTCCAGTCACAGATCCCACATACATTAAAAGAAAACTGTACCTCCCTGATTAGAATTGGTTTCTCAGAGATAGAGACCAGAAAGTTTATGTAACAAAATTTGTAATTTTAGCTCGATTGATTTACAAGGGAATTCATCCTAATAGAATTTGCCTAATTGAAGTCTGATAATGTAAATCTCACCAGATAATTCTGATAATAGAACTTGCAGCCACTGAACGACACAAATCATTTCCTGCTGGCACTCTACCTCTAAGTAGAACAGAGCTTCATACTGAGAGAATAAAGCTTAATAATACAATCTGCTTAATGAGGGGACCAATGAGCTTAAATAGGGATGTATGAGAAATTAGACTTTCCATTAATATATTAATGTTTTATAATTATCTACAGGAAAATAATCCATCTGCACACTCATACAGTTACCAGTGGTGCGTTGCTTCGAGTTAACGTGCTGCAAAGCAACTTTGCAACGTGACTGAGACTGGAGGACATCTTTTGTGAGACATTTTTCAACCGTAAGGCCGGAAAAGAAAAGCATGCACTTCTCACTGACATTCCTCAAAAATAAAGTCACTGCTGTTTGCAAAGGCCGTCGATTGAATTCCTTTGACTTCTATTTAGTTTGTTCTGCTGTCTTCCCACGTCAGATATGGCATCTTTTCATTGCCTGACCAATTTCTCTTCAGATAAAAGCAAAATATCGCCGATGCTGGAATCTGAAACAAAAACAGAAAATGCTGGAAAATCTCAGCAGGTCTGACAGTATGTGTGGGGAGAGAATAGAGCCAACATTTCTACTGGGTGGTATGGTTCTACAGTGATTAGCACTGCTGCCTCACAGTGCCAGGAACCCAGATTCAATTCCAGCCTCGGGCATTGTCTGTGTGGAGTTTGCACATTCACTCTGTGCTTGAGTGGGTTCCCTCCAGGTGCTCCGGTTTCCTCCCACAGTCCAAAGATGTGCGGGTTAAGTTGATTGGCCATGCTAAATTGACCCTCATGTCAGGGGAGTTAGCAGGGTAAATGCATGGGGTTACGGGAGTTGGGCCTGGGTGGGATTGTGGTCGGTACAGACCCAATGGGCTGAATGGCCTCCTTCTATACTGTAGGGATTCTATTCTAGGATTCAATGATTTCAGAGCTCTGACGAATGGTCAGGAAAAGAGAGAGTGCTCGCTAATGACATGCTAATGTATTAAAATGAGCTTTCAGTGCTTCCATGGCATGTTTCAAACCACTCCACCAGCGAGGAGTTGGTAAGGGCGGCATGGTGGCACAGTGGTTAGCACTGCTGCTACACAGCGCCAGGGACCCGGGTTCGATTCCCAGCTTGGGTGACTGAGTGGAGTTTGCACATTTTCCCCGTGTCTGCGTACGTTTCCTCTGGATGCTCCGGTTTCCTCCCACATTCTGAAAGACATGCTGGTTAGACGCACTGACCCGGACTGTGGCGACGAGGGGAATTTCACAGTAAATTCATTGCAGTGTTAATGTAAGCCTACTTGTGACTAATAATTAAACTTTAACTTTAATTAAGATTGAAACTGGCAAACTCGCCGGCGCCAATCACACTCTCCGGATTTTGAGCATGTGCCACCATTCTTGCAGACGGAGAGTGCGGGCTCGACATCACCCCCAAGGTGTGCCCCAGTTTTATAAAGTTCTGGATGGACCCCCATCAAGGATATTGTGTTCAGTTTTGGGCATCAGGGAGGAGATCGGCCTGGGACAGTGTGTGACACAGATTCACCACAATGATAGGGCTAACAGAGTCAGATTGTGAGGATAGGTTGTGTGGACTGGACTTGTATTCCATTGAGTATAGGACATGACGAGGTGATCTCATCTTTCTGCCAATTAAAAGCAAAACTTTGAAAAGTGCTTCTGGCTGGAATTCTCCAACCTCGCCTGGGGCTGGGATTCTTCAGCCCCGCTGCTGTGAAGAGAGGCTAGGATTCTATGACCTCATCTGGGGCTGGGATTATCCAGCCCCCCTGCTGTGAATGTAGCTGGGATTCTCCGATCTCAACTGGGATTAGGATTCTCCAGTCCCGCTACAGTGAACGGAGGCTGGGATTCTCCGACCTCATCTGCGCTTGGCGTTTCTCCAGTCCCGCTGCAATGAATAGAGATTTGGCTGAGAACCAAATTCTCCATTATCGCTGGCGGCAGTAGTGTGGTGTATGAGACCAGGGAAATCCAACCTCTGGAATTAATGAGGTGGCACTGTGGCACAGTGGTTAGCACTGCTGCCTCACAGCACCAGGGATCCGGGTTCGATTCCCGGCTTGGGTCACTGTATGTGCAGAGTCTGCATGTTCTCCCCGTGTCTGCGTGGGTTTCCTCCGGGTGCTCCGGTTTCTTCCCGCACTCCAAAGATGCGCAGGTTAGGTGGATTGGCCACGCTAAATTGCCCCTTAGTGTCAGGGGGACTAGCGAGGGGAAATGCATGGTGTTATGGGGATAGGGCCTGGCGGGGGGGTGGGGGAGATTGCGGTCGGTGCAGACTCAATGGGCCAAATGACCTCCTTCTGCACTGTAGGGTTTCTATGATTCTATGTTCCTTTCCCACATGGACCTTCTATCAGGATTGTATCAAAATGGGAGGGAAACAGTTTACAGACAACCAACTCAAGGAGACTCACCTACAACTGTCTCCCACAAGCTGGGTTGCGTGTCTCACTGGGCTCCTCTCTGCAGTGCTATTCATTAAACATTTCATCTTTCATCAGGTGCCATTATCTTCAATTTCACCACAGAATGTGCTCAGCCATGCACAGCCTCACACGGCTGAATTTCAAACCCCGCTGTTGGTTGGCTGAGTAGCAGACTGCAATTATCAGCCGGTTTGTACTGTTTGGGTGGCTGCACCAGTTGTTCTCATTACTCAGTCTTCAACCTACTACCTGTGAGAAAAACCTGGACCTCATCCACCTGGGAAGAAGAATTTTACTACATCTTGGATACAGAACACAGCTTTAATTACAAACGTTTCCATGGAGATGGGGTTTCCAAGGCTGTCGAATGCTTGGAGCTCCACTCTGAGATTTCCCCTGAGGAGGTGTTTTGGTCATCCAAAATCCCCATCTAAAATCTTCTCATGTGCAAACCTGCAGCAGACTTCCCCTCACAGGCATTCTGATCCGCGGAACTCTCTCCCACATAGTATCGACACCTGGAGCACAAAAAGCTGACTGGCTGAACCCAGATTGTCGAAGCAGGAATTACACCGTGAGAAAACGCTCTCGTTGACCACCGTAGCCAATGTGGTGCTGCACAAGTTATTTGACACAAGCCAATGTGTTTCAAACAGCAAATCAGGTCATTCCAGTGGGGCTGGAAGGACAACAAACACGCACGGTGACCCAGTGGTTAGCATTGCTGCCTCACAGCGTCAGGGTCCCGAGTTCAATTCCCGGATTGGGTCACTGTCTGTGTGGAGTTTGCACGTTCTCCCCGTGTCGGCGTGGGTTTCCTCAGAGTGCTCCGGTTTCCTCCCACTGTCTGAAAGACGTGCTGGTTAGGTGCATTGGGCCATGCTAAATTCTCCCCGGTGTATCCAAACAGGCGCCGGAATGGGCAACTAGGGGATTTTCACAGTAACTTCATTGCCGTGTTAGTGTAAGCCTACTTGTGACGTTCATAAATAAACTTAAAGCAGCTATCATTCTTTTAAAGTTGATTTATTAGTCACAAGTAGGCGTACATTAACACTGCAATGAAGTTACTGTGAAATTTCCCCTGGTCGCCGCACTCTGGCGCCTGTTCGGGTACACCGAGGGATAATTTAGCATGGCCAATGCACCTAACCAGCATGTCTTTCAGAATGTGGGAGGAAACCGGAGCATCCGGAGGAAACCCACTCAGACACCGGGAGAATGTGCAAACTCCGCACAGACAGTGACCCGAGCCAGGAATTGAACCCAGGTCCCTGGTGCTGTGAAGCAGCAGAGCTAACCACTGTGCTACCCCATCATTGTCCATTGACAAATTTTATTTTATTTAGAATTAAGTGACAAAACCAGACTCAACTGGGAGTCAGTGGAAACATAAAAGTTTCTCTACCATACAGGCTGAGGAGTTTTTTAAAAATTCATTTGTGGGACATGGGCGTCGCTGGCTGGCCAGCATTTATTGCCCATCCCTAGTTGCCCGAGGGCATTTTGAGAGTCAACCACATTGCTGTGGCTCTGGAATCACATGTAGGCCAGACCAGGTAAGGACAGCAGATTTCCTTTCCTAAAGGACATTAGTGAACCAGATGGATTTTTACGACAATCGGCAATGGTTTCATGGTCATCAGAGATTCCTAATTCCAGATTTTTTTTATTGAATTCAAATTCCACCATCTGCCATGGCGATGGTTTGAACCCGGGTCCCCAGAACATTAGCTGAGTTTCTGGATTAATAGTCTCATGATAATACCACTAGGCCATCGCCTCGCGGGATGCAACTTTGATCCATTACAGCGCCACCACTGGCCGAGAATATAATGAGAGTGTAATGTTTATAGAGGCAGTTTTCTTTCTAAATGTATGTAAGAACATAAGAAATAGAAGCAGGACTAGGCCACATGGCTGCAGAACTGGCTCCTCCATTCAACATGATCATGCCTGATCTAACTGGGGCTGTAATTCCATTTTCCTTTCAGCTTCCATGTCGATCAAAAGTCTAACTCAGCCTTGAAGATATTCAACGCCCCAACCTCCACTGCTCTCTGGGGTTTGGAATTCCAAAGGTTAACAATCCTTTGAGAGAGAAAATAATCCCCTACAACTCCATCCTAAATGGGTGATCCATTAGTTCTAGGCTCACTCATGAGGGAAAACATCCTCTCAGGACTGACCATGTCACCTCTGAATCTTATGTGCTTTAATAAGATAATCTCTCCTTCCTTTAAACTCCAATGCTTATAGATTGGCCCAACCAACTCAACACCTTCCGCCCAGGAATCAGCTAAGTGAACCTCATCTGAACTGCCTCTCAGTATATCCCTCCTCCAAAAAAGGAGACCAAAACTTACTGATACTGTGATCTGGCCACTTCTACTGCCTGGGCCACGACTTGCCTGGGTTTGCAAAATCTCACTAACTGTCCTGGCTGGAGACAATACACCAACTCTTTAACCTGTGCTTAATGCTCTCGCCACTCACATTGTCTGTACCTTTAAGACTTGATTACCTGTAAAGACTCGCATTCCAACCATTATCTTGTAAATTGAGTTTGAGTCTGTATATGACTTGTTTGTGAACACAATTCCTCACTCACCTGATGAAGGAGCCTGAGACTCCGAAAGCTAGTGGCTTGTGCGACCAAATAAACCTGTTGGACTTTAACCTGGTGTTGTGAGACTTCTTACTGTGCCCACCCCAGTCCAACACCGGCATCTCCACGTCATCATTTTTACTGGAACACCAGT